>NC_088246.1:32970820-33586653 GCF_036013445.1 Caloenas nicobarica | reverse complement strand
AAGGTTTCCCTGCCTAGAACAAGAGTGCAAGAGGCCCACTGTCATCAAACATCAACATTAAATCTATTTTCTTATCTAAGTACTTTTGTTTTCAAGAAAGCAAAACATTCAAGCCCTGTTCAGCATGTGTTTGTATATTATAAGCCCCAAAATGATGATAAAAATCTTGAAGTATCAAATCCAATGAAGTTTTGGATGGGAAGGAAGATACTGCCTAAAAAATGAAAATAATAGCAAAAGCAAACTGGGCATGGCTGGAGCAGGAAAGTCCAACAGAACCTTACATTGAACTAAATTATTATTTTGTAAATGTTTGCTTCCTCTGTTTAAATGTTTGTTGTGCATTGTGCTCTCAAAACTGGGATACAATTTAGAATGGACATACAAAAGGATCATGATCTTCAGAATTTTTTGCCAGAAACTTCCTGCAAACTTTCATATTCAAGATTAGATTTCTCAGTTTTATAAGAGGAAGTACAATATCAGTGAGAACTTCTCTGCAATTTGATTACACCTAACCTCCTCTGCTTTTTGAATGTCTCTGCCTTCTGCACAATGTTTTCAATATGACACAGAGAAAAATGCGTACAAACCCGTTCTATTGACTAGGAGCAGATATAGAACTTGGCTCTTCATTATAGCAAATTTGCTGAAAGCAAACAGCCTGATTTAGATGGTTAACCTAGTACAATGGATATTTTCGTGGTCCCATGTCCAATTAATTTTAAAAATATGTGATACACCTTGCATACCTTGCATATGGCTTTGTAACTGATTTTTCAGTTTTTAGAACTTCCACGTTTGTGTAACTTGCACACCTTAACAGCATTCAACCATCTAACCCATTGCATTCATTTTGCTGCTGTTGTACAGGCTCCCTTTGCATTATTACTTCAAATGTATACTACTCGGTTTCATTTTCAAAGCTATTTACACCCACTCTTACCAGGCTACCTTTCATTCACTATCAAGATGCCAATTTCCACTTCCCAGCTGCCATTCCCTGTCAAACATTTGTGAAAAACAACTTTATGCTCTTTTCCATACTATTATAATACTTTCTCATACTGTTACTTTCAGCTGAGAACTCTAGGCAAGAGTTCACAAAGCCATTTCATTGTTTTCTGCCCAATCCCTATCAAAACTCTTCTTCACTGCCATGCCTCAAAACCCTGAGTCATTACACTGCTTCGTGCAGTGTCAATCCTGGTTTCCACAATATCCACTACCTCCTTGTAAATTCCTACCTGTTGTCAATTTTCTAAGAATTATGCTGTAAAACCCTCTAGTTACTGCACTGTCTTTTTGCTCTGAATTTATATGGTGCCTAGACAGTGGTGGCTGGTCCGTAACTAAAGATCTGAGATGCCAATTCCAACTTTAGGCTATGAAAGTTGAAAAATCCCCGTACAAATACAGCATACAACATTGTCACTCTGATCATACCTGATAGGCTTCTACCACCAAATCATTGAGATTTGCTGCTTGTGATTCTATCTGTCTTGCAACAGTACCAGGCAACAGAGGTAACAGATCCTATGAAAAATACAATAATTTATGAAGTTTTAAATTTTAATATAAATATTGTGCTTTAAAAACTGGAAAAAGAAATCAGGTTTCTAACCTACTTTATACCAATGGAACTGGCTTCCTTGAACTGCAAAAATAACATTGATGTTATTGTCAATCAATTTTTCGGAGAGCTGCCCAAGAGATGGATGCTCCTGAAAAACACAACAGAAAAGACTGCAGCTAGTAGGGAAAAAAACCTTATATATGACACAATACAGGATCACAAAACCATCCCAATACTTATTTCTAAATGTACAGGGAATGCTAGGCATACATCCAAAAGAAGGTAGAACCAACCTAACAAACAGATCATGACAGAAAAGAATCATCAGGGCATCAGCCAGGCTGTGACAGGCTTATCTGTTGTCAGCTATGCAATGGTGCTGCACAGTGGAAAGATTAACTCATATGGTACCAGGGTGTTGGTTTGAGTCTGATGCTTGAAAAACATGGATATGATATTGTCCATGGTCTGCCTTGAAGAATAACAGGATTCTTGAGAGCGACAGCTGGGTTCTTGTGCAAAAGTTAGGGAGAAAGTACAATATGAAGACACTGAGATGAGGTGTGCTGTTTGGAACAGTAAGGCGAGTAATTAAAAGTTTGTTTCTCAGAAATGTATTTTGGCACCAGTGATCAGACACACAAGCTAAATGCAGCCACCGGGCCAAGTTCTAGTGATGTCAATATTCTGTACATATCTTATGGCTGACAGCTTTCTCCTTCTCTGTATGTCCAAGACCAGCCTTAGGAGTGATGCCTCCAGTCCTTACTGCAATGACTTGCTATATTTTCTTAACCACGCGTGTGCTTGAAGAAGGTAACATGAGTTTCATGTCTCTCCCCACTAATGACATTGCTCTATTTGGTGAAGAACAGCATGTCCTGTGCCAGTGACCCGCCCTTCTACACTTCTCGTTGACAGATCTGACATGGATTCGAGAACAAGAGGAGTGTTGCTATCTCTTCATCCAAGATCTAGGGAAGCACAAAGGTGTCTGTGTGGTCCCAGTGGGTTTTGTACACCTGGGTTATGTGAGGTCCCTCCAGTTCCAGTATTCTAAAACAAACTGCATCTAAAAGTTACTGCTTATTTACCATACAACTGCAAATACTTCTCAAGAAGTAAATTCAGCATTCAAAATTCATGAGGAAACTGAGAAGTGACTGGGGCCTTGGCCTGTGTTTCCCCTCACAGGGACTTAATCTGGACAAGTCCCCACTTATGTCAGGTCCTTCAATCTCTTTCCCCCACATATTTCTGCTGGCTTTCTCCTCCCGAGATTTTTCATCATCTGTCCCATATGGTCTCTCCCTTGCACAGACTCTCCCTGTTTCCCTGCACAATTCATTCCTCCTTGGAGTGCCACTTGTTACTCAAGGCACCCTGCAAGTCAATTGCAATCCTAAGAGTAATCTGAATGCCAAGAGAGCTGAGAAGTTATGCAAGGGGGCAAAATCCATTTTCCATCATATCGCACCATTATAAAGAGCCTTGTATAGAAAGAACAAAGGAGTTCCTTGCTGCGGTTTGGTCTTAGCCAGGGTTCATGCCTCTCTCAACTTTTCTACCCTTTGGTAAGAGATTACATTCCTTAAGATAAACAATGAAAGGTAGGTAACACAGCAATAAACGGGCTGTCTTACAGCTGCAGCGGGGGAGCATTTCATACATGAGGGTCCAGGGAGCTCACATTCCCACCACACAGCACTTCTGGGTGACCTGCAGCAGCAGTGGCTTTGTTGCCATTTTCAGTAGCCTACAACATAGTACTAAGCCCTCCTTCCTTCTCCCTGACCACAGAGCACAGTGGTGGGGCCTCCATTGTGCTGCACAACCCTACAGGCCACACGCGACTGTTTGGCAGATCACAGATGTACCAGGTTGGCCCAGGACATGGTTGACCGAATCCAGATGTTCTGGAAACACCTCCTGCACTGTAAATGTCTGAAACATGGGGACAGTGTTGAGGAATCATGAGACGATGATCAAATAAGTCAGTCTTCCAGCTTAACACGTGGTACTAGACATGTCCGAATTCCAGAACAGTGGCCCTTCGACATCTGTGCAACTCATGTGGCAACTAATGGCAAAACCCTGGGATTTGTGGTACCAGAAATGGTGTTCCTAGCCCTCATGAACACATGAAGCTTACTGAGCAATATGGAGCTTACTGAGCAAGTCAAGAGATGACATACATAGACACGCAAGGGTTGCAGGGACTGGACCCCCAAACTACAAGTAAAGCTGAACTTTTGTCTGCTGTCAGCTCTAACTCATTGGAGTGTCCAGCTTGGTTAGTGATACATTAAATATCTCACTTCTGATTAGAAAGAAAAAATTTCTTTTTATTAGAAAGGACCTTGAAAAAAAAAGCACCAGCAGCACCAGAATATCTCTTTCATTTTAAACATGTAAAGAGATGACACAAGGAACTCTTGGCCACTCATGGAGCCTCACTTTGCTTGCTGTAAAAACCTTGCTGTACTTTATGTATTTTTATCTTATCTCTTCCCACTACTGCTCAGGCAAATGTACTTTCATTTTGGATCATCTTTCTTGTTCCAATTACATCATTTGTTTCATTACTTTAACCTACTGTGTTAAACTGAGAAGATAACTAATGCAGATGTTAAGTACTTCAGAAAGGGAGTTAAGCAAGCACGGATCTAATTAAAGTGGACTAGATTTCTTTCCTGTCTTATGCTTTTTTTTTGCTGACCTCTGTGTGACTGCTTAGCAGAAGTTAGAAAGAAACAGGCAAAAAAGTGACTAAATGGAAACATTTCTGATGTAAAGGTTAAGTTTATGCAAATAAATAAGGCAAAGTCCTCTTAATTGGCACAAGAAGGAAATAAAAAGACCACCAGAAGCTAAGAATCAAACTAGGAAAACAATGTGATTACAGATGGCTCTTTAATTTAGCATAGCACAACAAAATTGCATTGATAAGGAAAAATAGCAAAAATGTATTTCATATGATGTATTTTTTAAAAAGCTGACAGCCTCTCATGACATTTCATTTAAATATAAAAGAGTCTTCCCTGACGCCCTGATTTTACTTGTTCATGTGAAGCTTCTTTATGGATTTCTATGACTAAAATAATGACACATCCCACTGAAAATAAAAAAAAGCAGGAAACCAGTACATGTACCCTTACAGACACTGTTGTGTTGTCATGTCAAATCTACTCCAGAAAACATCTAATACTGAGAAATATTTCCATTCTACCCCTTTTCTGTTACCAAGAACATGCCCCCTACTACATGTGGGCATGCAAGAATTAGCCTCTGGTTGAAAAAAAACCATATGGGCTAGCAGACAGAATACACATGGGCCAAAATGTGCCACCACAGATCTAAGCATCTTTCAAGGTCATTTCATTTTGGTGGCTAAAAAGACTACCTCATTTCACGAAAGGCATCAATAGCGATAATAATGGAGATTTCTTATTCTATACAGAACAGTAAAACCACAATCTTTCAGCCCAGAATCCAGGAAACACTTTCTTCAGTCAGTCATCAATCGGTCATAGTTCCTTAGAAAGAGGTTGATTAACTTTGTCTGTATTTTTATATTGGTGAGGTTTCCCAGCTGAAACAGAAGTTAATTTCTCAACTTGGAGAGTAAATAAATATATTTTTTTTCTGCAACAGACTATATCTTTGTTACCAAAGGCATCCTGAACACCAGAATGAGATTTGTGCCTTCAGCAATTGTTAATAAGCAGAGTAAAATTCCTCTCATTTATAGCACTGAAATTAGGAAAACAAAACAAAAAACACCAACGAAACCCAAACAAACAAACAACACTACAGATCCAAAAAGCCAACCAACCAAACAAACAAAAAAAGAAAGACAGAAAGATAGAGATAGGGAGATAGGGACACCACAACCTGTAAGCATGCTCTGCTTCAGAAAAGGAAATTTGCAGGATTACCTGCTTAAAGTAGAATAAAGGGGGGGGTTGTTTTTATTCCAGGGACACTGTAGATATACTGAAACTGAACAGACTGGCTAGAGAGAAATAAATAATTCTGACATCTGTGAGGGAATATCCAAGAGGTGACAGAGGGAGTGGGTGAATG
The DNA here is from genome assembly GCF_036013445.1 of Caloenas nicobarica. Lineage (NCBI taxonomy): Eukaryota > Metazoa > Chordata > Aves > Columbiformes > Columbidae > Caloenas > Caloenas nicobarica. The sequence continues at coordinate 33,580,991 of NC_088246.1, read as the reverse complement.
CAAGAACGTCAGATAGTCGGAAATCCAAACAACTTTCCTGTTAGCACACGCTCAGCTCCCTCCTCCGCTCTGCAAGGTCGTGAACACCCATCGATTCCCAGAAACCTCCCATATTTCATGATTACACACCATACGGTGGCTACTTCCTGCTGCCCTACCATCCTTGTAAACACCAGTTGCTAGGATTAAATTCAGGTCTAGCCTAAAGTACTCGTAGCCCTCAGTGACTTCACTAGCACATTGCTGGCTTGGGCTGAACACCAGCTATGTATTTTAACTAAGTGCAGCTAGCACTGAGAATAAAACTGGAATGTGCTCTAATGATACCACAGGTTATATTTCTGTATTCTGGTGATCATACGGCAATTAGGTAGTGACTCATGTTTCTTAAATAAATTATTCATATTTATTTAAGGAAATAGCCAAAGGAATTAAAACCTGCAAATCTTAGAAAAAAATATCCATTCTTCAGTCACTCTTGACTACATTATACATTCTTGAAGAAATTATTTTGAAAGCTAAAAATATCCGCTGAAAGTGGATTATTATTTACTACAGCGGATTTGATACAACTTTTTGCACAGGTATGTATTATTGGCTTTATACTGAGAGATTCAAATGTATTTAATGCTACATTACCACAGCAAATCTTTGCAGAACAAGAATATTTTCTAGTCCCTCATGGTTGAATTTGCTGCTTGATTTTGTACATCTTCTGTTTTACTCATACCAAGCCTTTTCAATCAATGCAACTATGCATCTTCTGACCATAAACCATGACCACTACCTTATTAGCAGGATTGTGCAATTCTTACATATTACCAGCTTCTTCTTGTGCAAAATACCAGACTAGACACTTATATTTCATACAAAATGTGTGTGATTTTTATGAGATGGTAATAAAAAAGCCACACTAAAACCAGCAACATTTCCTCCCCTGCTGTGTACTGTGTTTCAGACTCCAAAATACTTTATCCCAGTCAAAAAGAACGTCAGTATTTCCAGGTGATTGAGTCTTCATTTCACAACTTGCCTACCTGGAAAAATACTATTCTAATAACTGAAATAAAAGCAATGCTTTGACAGCAATTTAAAAACCTCCTTTACGCAGGTTTACCCTGCTTCTCTGAAGGCAGAATCTATGACATATACCTTACCATACTCGTAGCTTTGATGTATACATTATCTTTCAAATGACAGTTTCCATCATGGGGAATTACGATCCCTGCTAATTTGCTATCAAGCGCCAGATGGGAAGTTTGATCTGTCATCACAAGCAGCAGTCGCTTTGCTTCTTTACGCCATCCAATATGGCTCTAAAAAGAAAACAAAATTAAGGATAAGAAAGCAGTAACTATTTCCTACAATAATAAATAACAAAGGGAAAACATCATGTGAAAGTCTGCTTTCAGATACTACGCTGCTTAGCAGCACTGAGTTTAAACCAGGCTATTTAAAGCATTTTGTGTAGAAATATATGTCATGTCCTACATCCGAAAACCACCTCTGCAAGTCAGAGATCCACTTACTTTGCTTTTTAAAGAAATATCTCTCAAAACATATACAAGTTATGCATTATATACTGGGCTTGGCTAACAGCTGCCACATCATGTGTGTCACTATTACATATAAATGCAAATGCATGGCATTTGTAAAATTCTCTGGTATCCAAAAAGCATTACAAGTAATATATATACATTCATTGGTATTGGTACTTGGTGTCCTTTTCTAGTTTTACTTTATATTCATATTCTCATAATTCTTTAATTTACTTTTCCTACACAGCTTTCCGGAAAGGACATTGGCATATGATCAACCAATCAATAAACTAAAGCTTTAGTGTCTCCATACACCTGAAAATTGAGAAATTCCTTATTATGCAGCAAAATACTACATCTATCCACCATCTTATGGGATTAAGAGCAAAGTGACAACTACAAGCGTGAATTTAATGTTTTCTAGGAATTCAGTGATGTGAAGGAGGTAGCAGGGCAAGCTTGTATCTAAACTGGGTTAGGTGCCAATCTGTATTTCCATAACGTTTATTTCCCTGCAGGGAATAAACGGCTGCTTTAAATTAAACTTTAGAGGCACACATGAATCACCTCATATTCTTTTTCATTATTCCCTCTCCCAATTTTTCCATCCTCTTCTTCAATAATTAAGATTCCTCTCCTTTTTCCTCCTTCCTTGCTCATCCTTCCTCCAACGCTGTCTCATCCCTACCGTTTCCCTTAGCAACGCCAAGTATCTTTCATCTTATGTGAGATGTGCACCTGCAATACATCCCATAATATTGCACCTGGCTTCTATTCCCTACCTTCCTTTCTTTGCTTTGCAGAGACGGATTTAGCTCCCTTCTCAGGCTCTTTCCCTGCTGGCTCTGAAAGGGGATTAACTGTCTCACAACAGTAGGGATAATAAGTACAGAGGGGTCTGGTGTCTTTTCCAGCTTACATATTGGGCATTAGCCTCCCTCAGACAACCCTAGACAGCATTCCCCTAAAGAAGGGGTATTTTAAGTTTTATTTATAAACTGGTTATATCTGAAATCATCCCAAATTCTCCTCCAGCACCACAAAAACTTCTTGCTCCTAAGGCTCCATCATTACTTTGCCATCTCAAGACACCTACCTACATACGGCACAGCAAACAAAATTTTAAAGTAGCTTCAGGTCCTAACCTTCTACCTCTTGCAACAGGGATGTATTGGTTAAAGCAAGATGGAGCAAGTTATAAAGTTCCATAGCAGACAAAATGAGTCCACATTAATATAAATTATAGCTCATGATGGTCGTTATGAATTGCACATTGTTCTCATTCATTTTGGTTCACAATTCAGTGAGCAGAAAAGCCTACCCATTCTCAAGAATGTTTCAATTCTATTGTTTTTGGAAGCATATATTATTCTAGAGCTCACATGTCATAAGTGTGGAATGTATCCAGTGAGAAACACTGAATTTTAAGGAATTTTTCCAGAGCTCCAGAATAAATTTTTATAACGGTTATGATCATAGGGGCTATGAAGAGTGGCTTTTATTTACCTGTTTTATGGCTCATCAAAATTTGAAAATAAAATTAGGCCAAAGTATCAATTTCTAGCATAGTTTGGATTACATTTTGTCCTTGACTCATTCTACTGCTCTACTGCTCCAATTGTAATTGATTGAAATTAATACATGTGCCTGTTCAAGCAAGAAGCAGTTGCTTTCATCATTCATCCTATCTTAGTTAGGCTCGTTAAAGCCAGAATTTGAAGATCACCATTAACCAAAATATTTCATTATGCTCTCCTTTTTCACTTTCAGTGGGAAACAGTAATGTGTAGCTAAAGGGGAAATAAAGGAAAAGGAGGAAAATATCTTACTATTATCCAGCCTAGAACTGACATTTTAAATTCAGGAACACTGAGCACTCTTATACCAAGATATATATATATATATATGTATCTATATCTGTGTCTGAACTACAATTTACACTTTTGTTAATAAGGTCCTTACCTGGCACACAGCTGCTTGGAGCATTGCATCAAAACCCCCTTCAGGTGTATCAATATTCCCAGAAATTTTTTGTTTATTCACTGCATTTCTAAATTCCGCTATATTGTCAGTCAGGGATAGCACGTGAATATAACCATGAGGAGGCATACAATCTAAATTATAATCACTGTACAAAAACAAAACAAAGCAAAAGTCTAACACATTCCATATTTTCCATTTGTAAACATTGCATCCCTATTAACCCATAATATCTTGCTACTAATTAAGTTGTATATATGCACAGTAAAATAAATACTTAAAGAAAGAAGATTAAGTCTACATGAGACTAAGTTCAGAGGGAATTAGGTCTAATTTACTATGAAAAATGGGGTTTTTTTGTATTTTATGGAAATGTATATAACTTAGTTAATATAGTAACAGTACATATGTTGTGATCCTGTCCAGAAAAAAAAGAAACACAACATGAGTGATGGTATGATCTCAGAGAGTATATGATCCCTTTTGGAACGTCTTCAGAGCAGTACAGATTTGCTTTTCATTATCCTTAGAAAGGGCTATCACACCGCAACACTAAGATCCTTTAATAGCTCAATACACAAGCTACTGGATAAAACTAAAATAAAATTTAAGTTCCTACATCCACTAGTAGTAAGTAAATGTACACAAAATGAATATTGAGATTAGTGACAGTTACCTTATTAAAGGAATGGGAATCTCCATTTTCAGTATTATCTTAGTTGTAAGTGATACTTTTTGAAATTGTGTATGAGGGAGAAAGTATGGAGTTTGACATAAATAAGCTAATGTCACAGCACTTATACAGGCCATTGCTCTGTGACTCATTTGCAGCAGTGGAATTGACAGCACAAGCTGAAGTGCTCATCTGATCCAGAGATGCTGAGCAGGCTTCAACTCAAATTCTGTTGCAGATAGTGTAGGCATCCAGACTATAACCTGCCCACCACCAACTCAGTTTACAGTCAATGAAGAGAAACTGGCACTGTAAGGATTAACACCTCTGCAGATGTCTACTGTTAGGCAAAATGAATCATATCCTAGAAGTGCTAATGGATCGCCACTCACTATATAGGCAGACTAGATGACTGCTTTATACATAGACATTTACATCAATCTAATGAATTCCACTACTAGTGCCCAATTCAAAAACTACTGAGATCAAAAAAGCTACTTATGGATTTCACAGAACTTTGGATCACATCTTCCCAGGAAAGATAATAATGAGCAAGAAGGTATGAACAGTTAATATTCACTTTTCCAAGTATTATAGTTTATACAGATTTGAATTTGTTGCAAATAATCTTGTTCTCCAGGGGGTTTTGGAAGTCATCCCTCACTTTATGTAAGTGTCGAACACAAGGTATAAAAGACATAGCATGAAAAAAGAAAAGCAAGCCAGAACAGCTCTCTTATTTAAAATGGGAGTTCATTCATATTACAACTGTGGAATTAGATCAGAGGATTGCTTTTGTTCATCAAATGAGCTGAAAGAAACTGCATCACATCGACAAAAGCAGAGTTTTAAGAAAAGAGTTAATGAATACAAAACCATACACCAGAAGAGAAGTCCTAGGTCAGAAAGTACAAAACTTTGTGATTAATCTAGGCAACATATATCCAAAGTAACCAAAACCACACTAGTTGGCTACAAAATGAAATGAAAAACATATTCAAATATACCAAAGCAGCATGTTGTTTGTCTTGTTTTGCTAAAGAAAATAAAGCACATTTTTTCTGATACAGAAACAGTTTTTCTGAAATCACTCACCAGATATTCAGAAGTAATCATTGTATAAAAATTTTCAGCATTTTTCTTAGGAAGTTTGCTGGAGGATGGAGGTATAATGAAACAAAGACAGATTCTGAAGAGCTTTAAAAATAAATATGCATAATGCATATTTGTGTAATTAAATAATTTATCAATGGTACAGTGAATGCACAGAGGCTACATACCTGCATTGGTTATGGATTCTACCTGGATGAATGCTAATATAGGGTGACACAGTTTTATCCACATAGGATCCAAATCCAAGTCGAAAATCAAGAGAAATATTCTCCATCTTTTTAGATAAAGCAGATCCAACGGAATTTAGTTTTTCTATATTGTTGTGCATAGAAGCTGAGACATCAACTAAATAATAAAGATCCACAGGGTATTTCTCCAGGGGACGAACTTTTAAGATAAAGTTTGCTTCACTTCCTGGTTCAAATGAAACAAATAAGTTTGTTTACTATTCTTGAATGGACACTCTTAAAAATACTTTATTTTTTGCAGCAACCTCAGCACAAAGTTGTTTTGTGTCAGCAAACAGAAAAATAAACAAACAAGAAAACCTCCCAAGAACAAACGAAACCTTGAAGCACCATTCAAAAATAAGCCACAAAGGGGCTCTTTGCAGAACATCTTGCCTTTTTTTTAATTTTATTTTTCTTGTAGGAGTACTGTGCAATTTATTGTAAAAATCTGTCATCTCCCTATTTTCTTTTAAATTCCTGGTTATGCAATCCCCTTGACATTATACCAAAAAGCAGTTATGGCTCACAAAGGACACAGATCTGCATACAAATTGTGGTCAGTCACTTCAAGGTTGACACTTCTAAACTTGTAAGTCTATCATGCAAATAATTTGTCATATGAGTCTGAAACTACATGTATACCACATAGACAGCACAGCCTGAAAAACGCACGTAAATGATGCTTCAAGTTTATACCAATCTACTTCCAAAGATTTGATGAGAAAACCCAGTAGGATCAAAGTATTTTTTAAAAGCAGAGGTTTTACTGTCAAAAAATACATCTTTTGGCAAATACAAACCAGAACTTTTATTTCAGGATGACAAATTGTCACTCCTGCAGAACCACATCACATTCTCATATGTAATAAAAACATTAATAAAAATATTAATGATTTGGAAGTCGCTAAAAATGGGCCCCACATTTTTCTTGCCTAATATTCTGTAATGCCATCAAAAAGAGTGAAGTGACTGGAGTATGGGCAGCATAGGTACCATAATGCATGACTTCAAATTATTCATTATTTTATGTCACCCAAAGTGTGAGGTCACAGAAAAAATGAGGAAGTAGGATCGTCGTGAGTCTAATACAGTATTATGCAATGAAAACACAGCAAAAAAGGGAGACATTATAGAAGAATTATGCAGGTTTTCAATAAAAGCTATCCAAACACATTCAGAAACAGATTCACTAAAAAATCACCTGAAATGTGACTTCTCTATTTGTGACATTTACTAGTGCATATGGCATCACTAGATACCATCATTAAAGTACATGTAACAAAGACCTGGCCCAGAAAAGTTAAACATGCAAAGTACTTTCTCCAATGGTCTTTGAAAATAATCCACCTGAAAATGTAAAGGTTTGTTTGTATCAGGTGTTGCATGAAGAAAAGAGAATTTTAGTGTGCTATAATTTGTTTCGTCTTTGCCAATGTAAATCAAATTACTTTTTGTAAATGACCCTTGCAGGTCTCTAGTTTGCATATAGTGAGATGCTGAGTGGAGCTTTTATTCTTTCCCATATAAATCCTGACAGTTTGCTATATGAAAAGTGACAAAAAAGCCAGTATCAAAACAAAACCATCTTTGTCTGCATGATTATACCATATCAAATTTCTGGTTTGAGGCACAACTATAGCTGTACATCTGTGTATTTCCCTGGGGTTTAAAGTAGGGCAAGATGTCTATATATGAAAAGTTATTTTTTGGGAGCCCTCAGAATTTCAGTCTCCTGCCCCCCAATGCAAGAACTTCTGCAAAACTTATGGAACCCCAAACTTAATTTAACTATTTACTAGTAAAAAGGTTCATTAAACCGAATTTGAGAAAGCTAAGGGGTTTGGTTTTGGGGTTTTTTTTCTATGAATCCAGCATGCCTTTGGAAATAAATGTGATTACAGGCACATCTAGAGCTAGCTCAGTTTCTGAGAGCATTTCTCAGTACAAAGCAGAGTAGAATTCTATATAGTAGAATTCTATGATTCTATCAGTCATATCTTTGGAAGGGGAGTGGGGAAAGGAGGGGATGTGCTGATGTAACTTTGTCAGTTTTATTAAGATGGAAAACCAGAGTTCCTTTGTGCTTTACACTCATGGAGATCCTTCCTGTTTCTCTTGTAATTGACAGAAAATTATCTTTTATACAATGAATATCGGCAAGATACTTTTCCTATTCAATTAATGATTTTCTACTGAAGACTGATCCATCTTAAACAACATATTTCTTTCTCCAGCTCTGGTTTGGAAAAGAAAGAAATTAGATTTGAAACATATGAAACACACTCTGCATCTCTTTATATCACCTTCCACTTCTGCTGTTGGCTACAGCTGTTTTAGAGACAGAGAACATACACTGATTTAACTCAAGTTCAGCTGAGGGCAAATAGAGATATACTAGAAAATCTCAGATCCATAAAGGGACTTGTAGATTCTATTAGGGCCAGGTGTCTCACATTTTAGAAATGAAATGTTGGGCAATGAATACCTAAGTCTCCTTTAGGAATCCAGTCCTTTCTTATATATTGGCTTTGGTGTCTTCGTAGTTGTCTAGCCAGTGCACTTAAAAGCAACCAAATAGTTAAGAAGGTTATCAAATGATTAATTTAGGAATTCTAATTCAATTTACTTTCAGTAAGGAATACAGTTATGCGTGTAAAGGATAAGAGGACTATTTGTGTAAGTGGCTAAAGAAAAAGAATCCAGAGAAACCACAATAGAAAACAGAAAAAACTACCTAAAATTCCTTTCCCCTTATTACTTGCATTATTCTGACTTTCATCTGTGTTTGACAGAAACGCTTCTTGCTGAAAACTGTACTTTGAATATGGCATCAACACCATCATAGTCTTACAACATAATGTTACAGCATCATTCTTCAAAATAATTAATCCCGCCACTGCTTCACAAAATATCCGTACTTAATAGTATCATATTTAGTTTAAATTGACTATAATATCAATCTATTAGAGACAACCCAACCTGGACGCAGTTGGACTGAAACTTTTCCTGGTGTCACTTGTGTATTTGTTTCATGGTCACTGGGTATTGTGACATGAACTGTGGGATTTTCTACAAAATCTGATTGGCAGCCTCTTTTCATTAAATTGAAAACAGTGTCACAGCGTCCCTTCTGTGTTGCGTCGGCCATGAAATCCTGTTTTATAAGAGACAAAAAGTACAAAACAATCTGAGCTGAAAAAAACAACTGTAGTATCTTCAAAGGAAAGAGAAAAACAAAATAATAGTCTTTGAAACAGTAAAATATGCTACTACAGTTGCATAAATTGTAGAATGAGTTCACGGAAGCCATATGTTTTTCATAACGGCAATGACAAAATATTTAAATTAGAAGTTAAACCTAATTGGCACGATGACTTTTTTCTACAAAGGACAAAACTTTTGTATGAGAAAGAGGATCTTGCACAATCAGAACAAGCTGACTTTGGAGAAAAAGGAAACTATGTACTGTCACTATGTCACTAAAAAAAAGTTCGGTGTTATGCTATAATTAAGAAAGTGTCATTCATATGACATCAAAACAGGTTAGTTTTCAGAGGAATCCACTGGTAATGTTACTCAGCCTAATATTTAAAAGTAGGAGCAGAAGTCAGCTTCATAATTTATCTAACCTGAATTTGACTATCACAAATGTTTAAGTTTTACCCCATACCCTACACCAAATCCAAAGACCAGCTGGACTATACCATTTCAATCCCCAGAAAGAGGAAGCTATGTTCTACAGGACTGGGCAGTTTAAGATGCCACCAGCATAAAAAAGCCCCTGTAACAACAGAAAAGTGATTAGGAGTAGGATGATCTCAGAAGCAGCACATCCTTTGTTGCAGTGAAAGGGCAAAGTTGCCAAAATCGTGCCAACATGATCCAATGCAAAATTCCTTCCTGACCACAAATCTGGTGATTAACATGATCCTGATCATGCAAGGAAAAAAAAAAAGACAAGATCCTTTGTACTCTTTCAAAGCACTGGTCCATCCCAGCTACAGCTGGAGACCAAACAATGGACAATCTCTGATATTTCAGAGGCAGATGAAGAAAATAAACAATCAAAAAGTGGATACAGCCAGCTGTGTATTAGAGAATAGAGACATCCAGACCCTGAAAAGTCCAGAGAAAGTCCCTGTAGAATGAGACTTGACGGTCATGTATCTTGTTCTCCAAGTTCCAACTCATTTTTGTAGTTTATCTCTGATATATTTTTTTCCATAACCATCTTTAATGTAGAAAACAGAGACTACATTTTTACATTACTGCTATTTAAATACTCTTTTTGATGTACATACATTTCAAAAAGGTAGATTTTTAAATGTATAAAGAACTTAGCTACTCATTGTTATCAGTAATGACTGATAGATATGTAGCATTTTCTGAAGTTCACTGTGTGGGAGTATAAAGTCAAAGTATCTCCAGCGTACCTTGGGGCTGATTTTCTCATTAAAAACATTGTTTAGATGAAGCAGGCGTGCTAAGCTGAAAACTGCCCCTGTAACTTCACTCTGGGAAATGTTTATCTGCACTAATATGGATTTTGCCATTCCACAACCATGGATGGTTTGTAGGAGAACTGGCCATCAAGCATGGTCGAAGTGGCTTTGACAAAGCCCTGGCTTCCATGAACAGTTCTCAGGATTGACACGAGAAGTGAAGGAAGAGAAGCAGGGCAGAAGTGAAACCTGGCCAAATCTGAGCATCTAATTCGGAGACCTTCTGCAGCTTCACAGCACTGGAAAGCTAATAAATGCTGTTCCACGGTAAATACAGATGTAGCAGGATAAAATTGTGCCCTTTGTAAGACAGAACAAGAAGCCACAATAATGGACCAGACCACATTGTAATCCATTGTGCCACCTACACACACCCTAAGGCTGCTCTGGGAAAACAAGCATTCCATACTTCTATTGCATTACTTCTCCTTATACTTGTTTGAGACTAAGTTAATCATTCCAAGACACAATATCTCAGAGAAACTCATACTCCTTATCTCTTCCAGGCACATCATAGGAATTTATCTACCTTCTCTGCTAATGAAAGCTACTACCAGTAATTTGTATGTGACCCTCAAGAGCATGGAAGTTTGTAATTGCCAGTGATAGCCTTGTTCCTCTGAAGTGCTTAAAATGGTCCAGCCTTACTCAAAGTCATGCAATCTACTGTATTTTTCTGTTGAAGAAAACCAGAATTTCCATATTCTCACAGTTCGCAAAACAATAACAATTTCAGAACAATTCTTACTACCTAAGATCTATCTTCTGTGATAAGTGTCAGAACCAGTAGTTTCAAGTGTCAAAATAAGAAAAGTATCACTTTTTCCATTTGTGATAGGGTCATAAGATACGGTGAAGTCAAAGTTAACTCCACTGTTAGTAAGGCTTTTGCTAAATGTAATAGGCATATATGTATAGACTTGCTCTGATACATAATGAGGACTTAATATAAATTACTGATAAGTAACTTTGCGTTTGAAGCCAAAAACTGTTGAACTCTCAAAGCTACTATAAGTCTGCCAAAGCTGTCTACAAAGCAGATGGAATGCATTAAAAAGTTCTCACTTTATTTAAAATTACTGCAATTTTCCAAATAAAAGATTGTATTTTCTCCTTTGGAAACAAAATATATTTCACACGATTTCTCAGGTTCTGTCTCCAGGGGTTATTAAAAGACTTTATTGCTATTTCTCACTATAATTTTCACAGTTTAAAAGTCTTTTATCTTTATAAAGATCAGAAGCAGCTAAAATACAAAGTCAAATGTAAATATGCAAAATGCCATACCTCTTGAGCACACCATCCACACTCTGGACCCAAAGCAAGACACTTTGTGCATGTTACTGCATTTGAAGTGGCACATCTGTTTTCCGCTGCAATGAAATACAAAACCAAACATTCATGATTTATGATGATACGTGGGAATTGTAAAATACCTAATTTTAAACCAAGATTTCCAAAATTACTTCACCAGATTAAGAGTGATGACAACGTATCCAAACAGAAGTAAAACAGAACAAAGGCAGCCTGGTGAGGGAATACTTGCAGCATTTTTTTGTATTGACAGTCTAGAACTGTATGTACAGATTGAAAAAACTCCATTCTCAAGGCCAAATTTTTAAGATCCTGATTTAAAATAATTTTGAAGTGAAAGTTTATCTTTGGCATGTACCTTGCTGATTTACTGCCTAACGGAAAAAAATTACCAGGTAGCTTATCTCTTCATAGACATTTTCCTTTTAAGTCATTTACACTTGAGTTATTCATTATTCACTCTGCATGGAACCTAAAATATTTTCTCACCTTCTATAAATATTCTCCCTCTGCATTTTCTGGAATGAATGGTTTCCCAGAAGAGGCAGGTTTTTCTTCAGAAGTGAATTCAAATGTCTCCAATACTATGTGTATCGCAGATTGAAGAAACATAATTTTGTACTAACAACTGCAAAAACTGTGCCTCCTAACAGGTCTGTCAGCAGAGGCCTTTATATCCTTTTCACATATTTGTTTTATAGGTCATTGTTTAAGTTACTAGTCTTTGCTGTGAAACTTTGGCAGTCGGAGTTGAGAAGAGATAGCCTTTTCAAGAGACTCGGTCAGCTCAACTTGAACGCCAGCATTAGCGTATCCCTTCAGCACATTCAGCACGAGCCTCTTGTAGACCAGTTGTGCCTCTACGTGAGACAGAATTCACCTGCCAGGAGCGATGAGGAAGGCACATGATACCACTCTTCAGTGCATAGCACAGTAGCAGTGCTGTTTAACAACACTGTTTAGTGGCATATTCAGCATGGCATATTTTATTATTTTAAAGTATATTGGAAACAAAATAAAAATGAATTACTGCATACTGGAAAGGCTACATCTTCTAATTGGTCCATCATGAGAATGTGTGTATCATTATACCAAAAATGTCTGAAGAAAGGTTTGGTTTTCATCCAAAGTTTTTGGCTACATGCACTGTCTCTCAGATTATTTCTGTCCAACCTGCAATAATGCAAACCATCTCTCTTTTTAGAGTAATGAGAGCAACTTCTCACAGTGAAAAGCTGCATTAGGAAAACACGTACTAAAATATATTTTTAATCTTCATTTAACTGATTTCAGCTATGGATTCAAAGATGAGATCCCATATCACACGAACAGCTAGTCCTCGACTGGTCACTCTGAATAACTGATGATCCAAGGAACTAATCACAGCTTGCAAGTTATTAGTAGCAACACCACATATACCATTATCAGTATTAAGATAGAAAAGCCTAGTACAGCACAATTGCAGCATTATACTGATAACATACAGGTTAGTGGCAATATCATTAATTTCAAAGGTCAGACCTGTATTTCTATTTCATACAAACTGCTGTTGACAATTTTCATCGTGCAGGCAATGTGAGAAAAGAAATGTATACAAAGGACTGATAAACTTTTACAGATATGATAGAAAAATAAACTGAAAAGCAGCTCAGAACAGAGGGAAAACTGATTAAGCAGTGGGAGAGGTGGGCAGGGATAAATAAAGCAGGAGTCACTAAAGATAGAGAAAATAAGACAAAATCCAGAAGGTTTTTGTTTGTTTCTTATAAAAATAAACACAGCAAGCTTGACTTGGATGTGAAATGAGAGCAAGATCACTCAGCACTGACACAATAAAACTTCTTTGCATGTATAAGAAGACGGCAACAGCACTTCATGTTCTGCAGTCTGAAAGAGCAGACCCAGAGACCATAGAAAAAGTTACCACAAAACGTAGCAGAGGAGAATGAAGGTGAGGATTCCAGGTAGGTGCCGACATACACAGGGCTGTGGAGCTTGCCACAGATCTTCTTCTAGACAGTATTGGTAAAATGCAAAGACACAGGATGAAAACTTTTGAAGGAGTAAAAATAAAAGGAATTTAATTGTTATTGGCACAGAAACACCACTCTCATCTTCAGCTGGATACCAAAGACAGCAGAGATGAAAGGCATTATGAGGAAAAGAGTGTAAAGTGATGGATTCAGTAAAAGTGTCAAAGGACAGGGAAAGAGAAGAATTGCTGATGTGCAGCATTAACAGTGGGTAAAGACCACGGGACAGAACATTGAAGAGGTGACTTGAACTTTGAAGTTACCAACCAAGTAACATCCACCATAAGAGACGAGCTGTTCTGGCAAGAATAAATAGCTGACAGAAAGAAATGAGAGACCTGTGTATCTAGCTATACAGATAAAGAATAAGTTAAATTAATTCCCGGTCATCATAATCAGTAAACCAAAGTAAACCAAATAATGAGTTTGGCCTAATTGATTTCCTGCAGTAATCTCTAAGAGTCCTTTTTAAAAATGTATAATTCTATCTGCACAACACACATTTCCCAAAATTAAATTCCACTGACCATGTAACAAAACATTCATGTCTTATTGTAACATGCACTTGCTAGAAAAAATAGTATGTGTCTATGACTGGAACAACTGTACCATATTTCCAGATGCACCAGAAAACTGACTAAAAAATAATTGTCCCAAATTTTCCTTCTGTATGGCTAGTTTAGGTACTGAACCTATTGAATCTTGATCCAGTTTATTAATACAGCCTATGTGGTAAAAAATGAGGTGGTAGATGGGCATGTAGGAGTGTGTCTTTCTAAACTGCTACAGCAGAAGAAAAGATCTTAAAATCCAGTTTGGGTTTTCGATGTGATCATGGCAGATGAAATGTTTTAACAAATGAGATATACAGTATTGCTGGATGCAAACCTGTTTGCTGATAACTCTCCAGTCTCAAGAGCCCCATTTTCACAACATGAAGTCACAGATTGGCAATTGACAACCTTGGTACCATTGGCTCAAAAAGCTGATTTTTTTTTGGACTAAAGAGAAACTTGAAAAAGGTTTATTAATGCCCAAGACATATTCTGGCTACATCACTACTGTAGTTCCCAAGTACATAGTCCCTGAGAGAAGTAACATTTATGGACATGCTTTCATCCACCAAATATTTATTATTTAGTTATAAGCCTACTCTAAAACCATAACTGATTTAGTATAAACTTCTCAGTTTCTTTTAAAAATCATATGCTAAAGCAAGAAACATTTTTTAAATTAGTTGGCTGAAAAAGAACTGAGATTTTTCCTGCCACTTCACCAAAAACAGAGTCCAGGCAAGACTGAGTTACTGTTCAGCCAAAGCTAAGGGCAAGTTTCTACTGGCTTCATTATAACTGATGTATGCCAAAAGGTATTTTCAACAAGGGCCAAATTTTGTGCTGGGAACTGCACAGGCATATGCATATAATAAAAAGTGAGTGCAGCAGGTTAAAATGGACTTTTCCAGCCTCCTCCACAAAATAAAACCCTGCTCCAACGACTGTAGCTATTTACAGTGATCACAGGTGTGGCAAGCCTAAACCCTCAGCAACAAGAGGGATCAAGGCAAGACAAATATAATATATGTTATAATCATATCCTGCCTCCCTATTATGAAAATAACTTTATCATGATCAGGGTATTTATCTCAGAGATGGAATAACAATAACGCACACTGGTGTTTGAGAGGGGATGTTAAACATGTTTTCAAACAGACGGCCAAGAATTTGGATTTATATCAACTGCACTGCTGGTACACGCTTGTGCTGGTTTTGGAGTGTGTACCATTTGCTTTCTTGAAAGAGAAAAAAAAATATAATCAGCAGTTTATACTCCCTGATCATGGTCCTCACACTGTTGAACACTAGTTAAGGCAAGAAGATCCAAGATTATCTAGCCTCTGCAGAGCTTTTTTCCTGAAATTCTACATCCACTCTTGTTCTAGAGCAGCATCAGCCACAAATAATGTGGCCTTTACTACACCTGTGTGCTGTAGCATCACTTAGGAGAAAAGCTGCAGCTTTTATGCAGTATGCTGTAGTTGTCTTCACTTTTCTGTCCCCAGGAGCTAAGCAACATGACTCCTGCAGAGGGGACAGGCAGTAACTATCCCAGCCAACACACAGCTTCCCAGTTCACTTCGGCAGAATGTGCAGATACAATGAAAAGCATTGTAAAAATGCTACAGAGGGGGGATTTTTTTTCCATTATTATGGTGTCTGACACTTACTTGCCCAGATTACAAGTTAAAAATGAATGCCTGTGCTTTAATCGCCAATCCTAAAACCTAATCCTGGCATTAGGGTTTTTTGCGTCCTTTTTCCAAACAAGCAATAATTCTTTCTACCCTTTGTGCACAATGTCATGCTTGAAAAACACACTTTGTCACCACCAGTTTTTCCAAGAGGGTTACAAGGTACACCTCAAAATCAGATTTAAGAGGTACTCACCCTTGTCCAGAAAAAGAGATTTCAATTTGAATACTGTACCTCTATTATGCTTTGTAATAAATTCCTAAGATTACTTAAGCAGAAATACCAGACAACTTTTCTTCCCTCTCCCTTTTTTCTATTACTTACTGGATTTGTTAATTGGTTTCACTTCTCTATTAATGGTTGTTCATTTTAGTTCCACTATTTAGACAGGGGCTAAGCTGCACACTGATTTGAAAATATTTATCAGCAAGGTAAGTAGCAGAAACCTAAACTCAATATGTAAGAGACACATGTGTTTGCTAAGAAAAAGATGTGTAAAAGAGAGGTGAAAAACATGACTGGCACTGTTAAATCCTGAGATTTAACAATTTAATCCTGGAAAAATACTTCTGTAAATATGAAAAGTGAGTAAAAAGCATCTTTCCATTAAAACAAGCAAACAAATGACAAAAACAAACCAAAAAACCACCCTAGACCACCTTTTTCTACTAGTCATTCAAAAAAAAAAAGCGTTAGTGTTCCTATAATGAAAAATGGCATATTTACTGGAAGAGATAAATCATAATGTGGTTACAGAGAAGATAAGAGATATAAATGAGACTTAAGTAAGAAGTATACATGCACATCTGAATAAATGCAGTGAAAAGCATCACTAGTGAAGAAGTCCTGATGACTGATACGGGCTCCCATTCCTAACTCTGCCAACAACCTCCCTGAGAGTTTTGGGGTTCCCCAATGAATCTGCATTACTATACGAACACAGTACCCTATGAAGACAAGAGGCATTATTGAGAGCTACACAAATGATTTTAAAAGCCATCAAAACGCAAAATAATGCAGCAGTCTGCCTCACTGTGTGAAAGTTTGTGCCTTTGCAAACTAAGCAGCAAAATAACCAAGATCTTCCTTTTTTTGCACATTGTGTAAGCTATGAGTGACGCCACTCGAGAGAACCAATGCTGGATATCAGCTAAACAAGGCAAAGGCAACGGGGGACGAGGAAAAGGAGGAGAACTCTGTCAATATGGCATTAGGAAAACCCTGGCAGAGAAGGACAGTTGAATTGTAGCTGATGCTGGAGGACAGCAAATATATCAGACATCTGCTGTGTAAGGGCACATGGAGATAGAGTTCCCAAGCAGTGTATGGACACTTCCATAATCAGGGAAAGATACAGATCTGAGGCCTCAAGGAGCTATTCCTGACACCTCTCAGAGCCTAGCCTCATCTCTCTGAAAAGTTCCATCACTTAATGAATATTGCACACCATTCAAGAGGAAAACTTGGAGAACGGAAGCCTAATACAAATGCATATAAAGTCAAGATTTTCATGTAAATGTATCAATTTAGAGGATTTAGAAAAAATTGTCAGAAAGGTGCATATAGCAGCATTTTGGAAAAGGTACTACCCAAAATAGCTTCTGGCATAGTAGTTAGGACTCACAAACACAACATTCAAACCTCAGCCTCAACCATGACCTTGACTGTGGGAGGCAGAGCTATTGGCTACTCCAGAGTGACTTTGTTCCCAAGCTGCAATACAGAATGAAAACAAGCAATGTAACCTTGAAATTTTTCACAACACACAATTTTTGTTCCTTGGCCAACTTTTGCTGCAGTCTCTCCTTTCTATGAAACTTCCTGCTTTTATGGGAGATGGTTAAATTTTGTTGATGCAATCCATGCCTGCAAACAATGAGTCAAAGACTATTTGGTTTCTGCAACCAACCTATTGTGTCTCTTCCAAATAAAAACATACTGGACAATTTACACTGATTATATCATTAGAAGATACTCATTTCCCACAGCCATTAGCTTTTATGATACAGGTTTGATGGTCCTATTTGCACAGCTTTGCACCAATCAAAATGTAAAGCATATGGAACCAGAGAGCTTAAATCTTTTTTTATTAAATCCCTTGATGTAAAGGGAACTTCAGGGTGCGCAAATGCTGTGTTAATTCCCTTGTTTCCTAGGAGGGAAAATGGGCATGGCAATCATTAGACTCTAGTCACTTCCAGCTGCTAGAATCTCCCTCGGAGCTGGCCAGCTTGGATACAGTCACGCTGCTCCAGCAAAGCCTGGAACAGCTACTGCCATATTTCATCGCTAATTGAATTCCTTGTGTACTAGTAAGCACTGCTAGCAAGTAGCACATTGACAACTTAGAATGGACAGTATACTCCTGTATAAACTATATACTATTCCTGTATATACTTTATCTAAATTTGAGGTCATGATGAATACAAAGGTAGACACAAATGCATATTTTTTGCCTGCAAAGACAAGTCCAAACTGTATCTCCCACCATCTTCTATAGCTTCACCTCTTCAAACCAGGCCCTCTATCTCCAACCACCTCCCTTATCTACCTTTCTATTACACATCTAGTCTTCTCCAAATTCTTGCTTTCTGTCCCATAAAAGCACTACCTCTTCCTGCCACTGTGCTTTCATTCAGAAACCCAGAAGTAATGTAGAGGATGGGCACCAGATCAGGGCAACAGCTCAAACTTACTTCTTCCCAGGGAACATCACCATAGACCACCCAATCCACAGGTTCTTAGTCCACAGCAATGCAAACAGCTCAATTCACTTTTATCTGCATATACTGTGATTTGGAACAAACCTACTCTGTATTTCAGACTGTAATTCTCAAGGCTGAAAACCTAATGGAACCAATTATTCAATTCTGAACACAAAATGGTAACAAATTGTGCAGCTACAGAAGTTTTTCCTGAAACAAACCAAAAGCCCCATCCCAAACCAAAAACTGTGTGCATGTGTATCTTAGGAAGACATGTCAGAGTTAAAACAAAACAATGAATATATAATACATAGTTTACATTCACAATAAGAAAACCTCAAGAATATTAAATAAAAGCTAAGACTGGTATGAGAGAGGATAACCACCGCTCTTCAAGGACTTGTGGTACGTAGTGCACGAGTTTGGGAGGAGCATTTATTCATCAGGGCTATTTGAAAACGTTATTGCCTTCTGGAATACAAAGTGTTTAGTATCTATTATTTCAGTAATTTTCTTTTCAATAGGATTTTCAATCTTCAAACATGATGATTGGTCCTGATAAAAATGGAATGCGGTAAAAACTTTCTGGGATTTTAATTTAAATTATTTGTTACTTTTATGCTCTTTGAATGCAGAAAGTTACAGGTCATGTTTTAATTAACTGTGTGATAACAGCACAAAAACCTCTTAAGATCCCATTTGATGATTAACAGCTGAATTACAAGTGCTTCGAAAGTGAGTTAAACTACAGTGCTTTTCTGAATATATAGATCAAAAATGGATGTACACAAAGATCTCCTAAGAGAATACTAAGAAATTAGCTTCTCAAATAGGAGATACAAGCATTGTTCACAAATACTAAAAAAAAAAAATACCAACCCCCAACCATACCAGTCTATGAACAGACACTGGCCAACCTCCATTTTAGGTTTATATGAGCCTGGTTGGTTTTAATAATTTGGGGGCAAAGATTACACAAAACACGACTGCAGCCTACAAAATACACAGTCTCGCATACTAACTATAACTACTGGTGCACACATACTGTTTGAATGCAAGCTCTTGCTTGTGCTTCTGCAAGTGAGTGTTCCCATATGTGTATGGTCTGCAGGTGCAGTTTAAATGCTCTGTAAGGGACAGCCTTCAAACACGCAAATTCTAGATTTTAAATGGGTAGTGGTTTATTTTTGACAGCAAAATGCAATCCAACAGTTTTGCTTAGAGTGGAAGAGCATGTTTGCTGATGTCATTAGTTTTATTTAGGTAATTTTGCATCATTTCTGCCAGAGTATAGGTTGTCTCAAGTTTTCTTATCTCCTGGGAGTCCTGTTTGTACAAGAAGATGTGATCTCGGTTCAGCTTTCCAGCAAGAATCTCCCATCTGAGAAAAGCAAGTTGTCCTCAGCACAGTACTAACTCCTGTTATCCTGCAGAGACGAAATGGAAACAAATCGTACTCTTAAGTACAGTAGAACAAGTGGAATTCACTTAGCCTAATTCCCTTGAACATCGAGAAAAGAACAGATTTTGGAAAGAGCAGTTACTAGTTTAATCAGACTTGGACTATTTTTGTGATGCCACCATACATCATGCAGCTGTATTCCTAACACAACTACAACAGCAAAATACCAAAAATACTTAAGTAATCAAGATTTGAACCCAACGAAATACTGTTGCTAACAACTTAACTCCCAAGTCAATGGGCAGAGAACGAGTCTGAAGTAAAATAAAAATCCAGCATCCAAGAACATTATTCCACCTGCGTGAAACTACAGATTTTTTTCTCCTCCAATAATTATACTTTAAATCTCTGTCTCAGTATCTTCTGGTAATTATAAATACTTCAGACTCATTACTGTCACCATGGGTAACAGCAGGTAGAAATCACCGCAGGCATATGACAGTGAAGTCATGGAAAGTCATAGAAACATATGAAGAAAAAAGTCAATTACTTTTGAATTTAGGCAAACATAGTCTCAGCTAGAAGTTGCCTTTTTGGCAGCTTTCTAACGCTGTAAATTCTGATCATCCTGAAACACTTATATTTTGCTCAAGGGGTTATTCTTGTTCTGCCACCAGAACAAGGGGGAATCCTGAATGGCTGGCAAGAAGCTTACTTTTCTTCTTGAAGAAAGGTTCCATT
This sequence comes from Caloenas nicobarica, assembly GCF_036013445.1. Lineage (NCBI taxonomy): Eukaryota > Metazoa > Chordata > Aves > Columbiformes > Columbidae > Caloenas > Caloenas nicobarica. The sequence goes on along the minus strand of NC_088246.1, from coordinate 33,560,508 downwards.
ACAGTGGACAGTGAACTAATTCATTAGAGCCCCACTTCCTTCCCAAAAGCTAAACTAAATAGCCCAAGTCCATTTATGTAAACTGCCAAAAGAAAAAAGAAATTATCTTTTAATAAAGTTCAAGTGCTTAGAGAAGAATAACAGACCATATCCTACTTTGTCCATCATAAATTACGCCTATTTAAGCAGATCAGAATGATGTATCACATCTTTCCACTGGTTAGACAGAAGTCAGCAGTTATTAATGGACACATACAGGAGCTTTGAAGACAGATTTTGCTGGAAAGGAGGATGTAAGTAGAAACACCGAGGCCTTAAGAATTTGATTTAAAAAAAAAAAAGTTTATTAAAACAAAGGAAATTATATTCTTTTCCAGATTTTTTTTTCAGTACATTCAACTTGACAAACCAGATTTATACCAAGATGTCTGCACTACCAGTTACGGTAAAAACACAGGATAGTTGGTACATATGATCCTTCTAAATATAACATATGATTTTAGTGTCATCAATTTATTTCCAGAACACTGAGCAAACTTCAAAGTTCAAGACAGAAGGCCATTCTGCTTGTCCTTCTTACCCTGACTCACTAAAACCCACTGCCTAAGATATACCTATCTAGGGATAAAAAAGAATTTTGCTACATGTCATTTTTAAAATGTACGTTGGTGATACATAAACTAATTCATGTATGTACCGTAGATTTTATGTGTACAATAAGGCCAATGTTTCCTATGTTAGGCCTATTCTAAAGAAATGAGATCCCTGCTTTCTAACTAAGGACTTATGCCCCAAAATAATGATGATTAATCCAACTTTCTGAAAAAATTTATGTGTAACTTTGGCATAAATATGTTCCTTTGGCAATGTGCAGATCAGCAAACCTCCTCCTTGCTGCTCCTCAGAACTGCAACCTACAACCACGTTCCCTCTCAAACACCCAGGTTGGCTTTCCCTAAGATGGTCCTATACCCCTAGGGAGCAGATCACCCACGCAGGCTCAGGAAATTAAAAATGGACTTTTTTCTTCTTCTTGGATTGTTTTAAGCCTTGAGAAAAACAGTACTGTCTCAGTGCTGAGTATCCCATACAACACAGCTTCTTCCAGTGAGCCCCAAACGGAAACGGGCCAGCACAGAAGAGAAATCAGCAGACAAACACTGGTGAAAGTTACCAAAATGTATAATTTATTTCAGACTTTTTTGTGTGTGCAGGGACAGACCTGCACCACCTCTTTGCAGAAATAGTTCTTCCATGGGTGGTTTAAATGACTTTTTCTATTCCTTTGAGAAGTGACACAGTAATGATTTCTGAAACTTTCTAACTATAGGGAACACACATAAGAATCTGATGTGACAAGACTGGCAAAGCACCAAAGACCCCATCAAGGGAGCATTAATGAATTATGTTTGGCATCAGAAGTCATGCTATTGAGGTAAATGAATTAATAGTTGTCCCTGTTACGATCACAGATCCTCTACTTTCCCCAAGCCCCTAACTGGTCTTTCCAAATGACACCTGTCAATCATGGCTATGTAACAGAATTGTTGTGTGGTGGTTCTCCAACTCTTAAATTAGGGATAAAGATTTTCACGCCACCTCTGTGTGCACATCGCAAGTAAACTCTGCTTACTTGAGCTTCATACAGGAATGGCTACCTAGATATTTTTGAGAGCACTAAACACCTTATTTTTCAAATTTTAATATATGTAAAAACTGGGTTTGAGACACTGCAGAGTTTTGAACCAATGTCCTCTGTTAACCTTGACCAATCAGTCTTTCCTCCATATTTAAGCCCTACATATTCCATGTGCTTATACAGCAGATAAAAACAAAAGAGTTTCAACAGTTTAGTTTCTGCACAAGGTGAGTGAACTCTCTCTACTGAAGCGAGCACTTACACAACTGATTAACATAATGCATACACATGCTCTTGCTGTAGAATCCAGCTTTTACTCAGTTCACTGGTTTACATCTTTGGGAGTTTGTCAGGTTTTACGGTTCAAATATAAGTTTGGGATCTGTATAAATCACTATGGAACTAGCTCCATTCTTAAGTCAGGTATTTGTTTTAGTTGGCTTAGTGAACTGCAAATTTCCTTTGGTGAAACTTACTGAACAAGGGACCCTTTGTAGAAGGCAGTAACACTAACCTTTTTATCCAAGCTTGCAGAACCTTTAATTTGGGACTTGAAACTTTATAGTGTTGTGACATTTCTTTTTGTGTTCCTTGTAACTCCAAAGCTGTAGTTTTACCTTAGCTTTACTTATCCCCAAGCAGTAACTCACATCTCAAACTGCAGTTTGCAGAACAAATACCTTCGGTAGCATCAAACTGTCTACTTTTCAATTAGAAGAGCCACAAAGGCTCCAACAAGAATGAATAAACTGGAGTCCCATGTACAGTCTCTTCTAGAACTGGAGATTCAATGCAACAGACACACAGGTTCTGCCAATTCTGCACATACATAAAATGAACTCACTGATGGCACAGGAACAGCATGATGCTCCTCTCCATGCCCAGCCCTGTCAAGGCAAAAGCAAAGAGGAGTGGCTGCTTCAACACAGCTGTGCTGCCAAATAGCTGTACATGGAGCTGCTGCCCAGAGCCTCTCCCACAGCAGCCTGCAGAAGTTCAAAGAATCCAGGAGGTGCTGTACAGGATGCTAGAGCTATCACAACCAAAAATAAAAAGCATACAACAACAATAATAATGAAAAAAATAATGTGTTCATTCATAGAAAAACAAAACAGAATACTCTTTTTGCTTCAACTGTAGCTCTAGCCTGTAAAGTGATTATGTATGAAGGAAAGAATTCAGTGTGACTTTCAGCTTTCATGAATTAGCAGAGGTTTCAAATGAAGAGGAAAAAACAAGGTCTATCTGAGTTATAGTCTGCCCAATCTGGGACCTATTGTCACAATAAACACATAACCCATGACGTTATCACCCATGTATATTTTCACTATCAAGCACAATAAAGAGAGTAACCATCCTTTGGAGAAAAAGCCCATGCACAACCTTCCCCTATGGCATTCTGTTCTGATGCATTATTTGCACTAGTGTGTACCCAGGAGATACACTCATGAGCAAGCACAACACTGCACTCAGACGCGGAACTATCCTCTCGTAAAGTTTCAATTAGCCTTTCAACTCAATTACACTGCATAAAAACCAATGTGGGATACTAAATACAAGATGTCATGTTTCATAAGAAATTTAATAATATTACATTTTATTTTTCCTATTGACATTTAGTTTGGTTTTGAATTCAAAATATGAAGCCAAAAAAGCAAAATAAATTATCCTACAAAAGTTAACAAATTATTCCATTGTTTTTAATAGCAGTGGGTGAATCCCACTGAATTAGGCATGAATTTGTCACATATGCAATAAAGAACTTAAGACTAATACATTGTTCCCATCATGAATCTTATTTTTAGAGGTTACATGTTAACATTTTAAATTAAGTCCAGGCTTAAACTTGGGATATGCAATCATTCCACAAGGGGGAAAAAAAAAAAAAAGTGATTGACAACTTGATCTGCTTTTCTGACTACTAGTTGAATAAGATCCTTTACAAAACACTTGACTAACGTGATAGCTCTGTCTGATCAACTGCTGTACAATCTAAGGTACATTTACACAGAGTTCTCTCAGCTTGCATGCATCACCTGATGCCGGGGGGTTTCGGAAGCCCTTCCACAATTTGAGAGTTTACCCACATTTACCAGAGCCTTGGCCACCACCAGTACTGTGTCAGAATACACCCCGCCCCAAGGTAAAATCTTCCCGTAACTCTACCCATTTTAAACTCTGCCATTTAATGCCATATAAAGGATGTAAAAATGAGTGTATTCATCCTTAAGAACTGTCCATCCTCAGCTTGTGATCCCCCGAGGGGTCTATGAGCCGTTCCTCGGAGGCTTGCAGGGAGTGACCGGGCACTTGAGGACCCGCAGCACCCTGAAACGCGCACTCCCCGTGGGCTCCCCATACTCCCGGGGAGCTGCCACAGCTCCGTCAAAGCTGGACGCCCCCGGGAGAGACAATTAGAACACGAGCTCGCACTAGCGGTACTCAAGCAGTGCGAAGTTTGGGCAAGGGCCAGCTGCTCTCCCCTCAGGTACCCGCCGGCCGCCAGCTCCGCCGAGCCGGCCGGGCCGGCGTGTGCCCGCGGCGCCGGGTGGCCCGGCTGTCAGAGCTGTGCCCCAGAGTAGCCGCCGAGCCTGGTCATGCCCTCCGCCCACGCACAGCCCCCGTGCGAAAACCAAACCCAACCACCACAGCCCCAAACAGCCCAGGGCACGGCGAGTAGCCCGCGGGGCTCGGCAACTTACGGCGCTGGCAGAGTCCCGGCACGGCCGCCAGCAGCCGGGCCGCCCCCAGGAGGGGTCCGGGGCCGCGCTGGCACTTGGGCACGGAGATGATCCCCGCGGTGAGGCACGCCAGCAGCGGCACCCACATCATGCGCCGCGGCCGGCACCGCTCCCTCGCCCTCTCCTCGGGGCCGCGTCTCGGCGCCGCGGCGCGCTCAGTCCCGGCCCCCGCGGGGGCGGCGGCGGGGCCGGGGGAGGGGCGGCGGCGGGCCCGGCACAGGTAGGGCGGCCGGCGGCGGCGGGGCGGGCGCGGGCCGCCGCATCTCAGGGGCAGCGCCCGCTGCGCCTCCGTGCCCCGCGAGAGGCGGCCCCCCGGCGGCAGCCGTGGCGGCCGGGCCCCTGCCGAGCGCTGAGAGCTGCTCCCTCCATCCGCCTCCAGCCCGGCGCGCAAGGGGCGCCCCGCCGCCCGGCCGAGGGGAGGCACTTGGCACGGCGCGGGGAGCGGCGGCGGTTCCGCACCTCCCTCAGGGGAACAACCGCCCGGCGGCGGTCCCCGCCTTCCCCGGCTGCCGTCCCCCGCCCGCCCCCGTCGCGCTCCGCCGCCGGGGCGCCGCGCCGCCAGGTGGGCGCTGCCCGCCGCCGGCCCGAGCTGCCGTTGGGGCCGCTTCTCCGCGCCGCGGGGCTGGGGTGGAGGGGGCACGGGAGCGCGGCCCGCGCCGCCGCCCAGGCCGCCCGCGGAGCCGTCGGGCCCCGCCGCGGTCGGTGCGCGCCGGGCCCGCAGGTCCCCCCCGGTTGCTAAGAGACGCCAGCGGGGCAGGTTCCGCGGGCGGGGGCGGGCGGGGGCGGTGCCGGCCCCCGCGATGAAGTCACTGCGCCCGCCCGCGCCTCTTTGTTCAGCGGCCGCTCGCAGCGCCCATTGTTCGCGCCGCAGCTGACCCCCGCCGCGGGAAGGCGGGCGAAGGCAGCGGGCACGGCGCTGCGCCGCCCGCCCCCGCCGCCCCTCGGCCCCGCGCGGCGGAGGGCGGCCCTGTCAGCAGCTCCCTGCCCAGCCGGCCGTTCTGGATCTCTCTCCGTGTGAAACTGGCGGCCGCGACCGGGCGCTCGTGCGACCCTCGCCCCCGTCTCCTCCTCCTCCTCCTCCTCCTCGTTCCCCGGTCGCTGTCCCCGACCTCAGAAACAGCCCAGTCCCCGCTCGGGGCGTCCCTCCGCCCGCTGCCCCTGGTGCGGGCCGGCAAACCGCCTTCCCACAGCGCACCCCGTCCCTCCCTGCCGCTGTCGATTACTTCATGTTACCTAAAAATACCTCCCCCCACTTTCATCGCTCCTATCACCCTGCCCGAGTAATTTCTGCTCGGAGTTTCCACCCCTCCGGGCCAAGTGGGAGTAACGCAAAGGTTAATCGTGCCCTGGGCCGGGCGGAAAGTACCTCGCCGTGCGGGCCAGGAAAGCCCCGCCGGGGCTAGGTGCGTTCTCCTGCCCGCCCAGCCGCGCTCCGCTCCCCGGCTCTCCTGTCGTTCTTTTTATTGCTTCCCCCCCCGGGGCTCCGCTCCCACAGGAGGCGGTGGGTGGTGTTTTCCCGGCTGCTGAGACGCACCTGGGCGTCCTGGGGTCCTGTCACACCGGGTTATGGGCCCCACCACGGCGGTAGGTGTGCCGGCCTCGGCCCCTCTGGGCTGGGCACAGAGCCAGCGATAGCCATTGCTGTGTCATCCTTTCTGTCACTACCGAACAGATGTCGGTGCACGCAGGATCCCAAAATAGTATCTCGACGCGGCGTCCAAGTTTGCCCGCGCAGGGTATGATGTCCATAAATCATGCAAATGCAGGCAGTGTAAATACTGTGCTGTTTCACAGTCTTTACGAATGAAACTGCTTTGGTTTCAGACCCCGTGCTAAGCCTCTCAGAGCTGAGATAAGGATGGTTTATCATCTGCACGTGAAAGGTCAGAAACTGAACTCACAAGGGGTTGTTCAAGGTCGCTGAGGAAGAGATGGCAAGGCAGCAGTCCTGTACTTACACGAGTTTTTAAACGCTCTATAATCTTCCTGCTTCATCTTGGAAAAATCCCCCATTTCAGACCTTCCAGTGTCATTCCTCAGGTGGCCACCACCCAAACGGGGATATGAGACGTGAGAAAGCCATACGCAGTGATGGAAAAAAAAGGGTGGCATTCACATTACTTCAAATATTGTGGCACTCTTAACTAAAAAGCTCTATGATTTCAGAGGTCACGGTTTCAAATGATATTAAGTGGTGAGCTGCATGTCCCCTAAGAGCTCAGTTGGGCACTATACTTTGAAATGAGGTGCACTTGTGACAGACGAACTAAACTCAGTTTACTCCTACTTGACACTACGTCTTAACTCCTGGGCTATGAAGTTGCAAATTCATGGTGATTCAAATGTAGGTGGAAAAAAGGGCTCAGGATGAGACACAAAGAAATTCAGTTAAGTACATTTGAATGAAATCCCAGTGGAAGCAAAAGTTGCTGAAATGGAGATCTCTCTACTTCGGGATTTTCACCTGCATAGTCTAAGTAGTGCTGATGGAGGAAGAATACTGCTAATACTTCATATGGCTACATTCTGTATGAATCTCTTCATCAGATTGGAACTTGAATTATCATAAGCATCACAAAGAAAATGGCTCTGTTCTCAACAGCATTAATTATCTTTTGAATTCCTGAGCATAAACTGTTCACCATAGAAACAGAAAACAGTCCTTACACATGCTACTCCTGATCAGAATGACGTCCAAGAATTTGGCATTCTGGGCAGAAAGACAATACCTACTCACTAATATGGGGGAAAAAAAAGGATAATTTTCCTATAAAATCTCAGAATAAGGTAACCAGAATGAACACACTCTAGTCATTAATTTAAACACCATGAATACAATGAAAAGGATGTCTGACTTGGTGAGAACTACGCACCCTGAATAGTAAGTCACCAGTATCAGCAGTAACAAAGAAGTCAAGAGCTGAAAGTGCTAATAGTTGAGGCCTCTATCAATTAAGGCCACTATAATTGTTCAAAGTATTCTGCTGGTTTATGTAAAATATGCAATAAGTCTCATCTCCAAGAACATTATGCAGGAGATTTGAATAATAATTCCATTTTTACAAATGCAGATACTGAATAATCAAAGAGACTTGCAACAAGGAGTTTAAGCCCACTAGAACTGCGTTTAAGTCTCAGTCTGTTGTCCTATCCACAGGGCTATGAATGCTTGAAGTAATGTGCTTGTGGAATCTCCATCCTTGGAGGTATTTGAAACTCAGCAGCAAAGTCCCTGAGCAATCAGATCTAATTTGACCTGTTTTGAGCAGAGAGCTGGGTGGGTCTTGGGGAGGCTTTTTCCAACCTAAGTTATTCTGTGAATTTTTATGGTGGAAAGTGTGTTCTTACATTACATGTATACCAAATTTCTTGAAGTGTTACACCTGTGCTTTCTTTCCAGTATTTACATTTGCTTTATTGCAAAGAAAGTATAAGTGTCTGTCATAGTGTTAGTGAATAGGCTCTCTTTTGAGGAAACAGTTTTGAAAAGGTTGCATCTGCAATGAATGCTGGTCAAAAAACCCAAAGCATTTCTTACAAAAACCATGTTCCTTTTTTGGTTGAACATTTCCAACAATCTTTGATCTGCCATTTCATGGGGGAGAGTCCAAACCAAGACTACAAAGGGAAGACTGACGGTGTTTTACAGCTTCTAATATCAAAACTTTTAAAAAATGTTTTATGTGTTTATTAGCTTGTCACTTGATTTCTTACATTATCATAGCATCTTAGAGAGGATTAAAATCCCCATAGAAAGCATTTTTATATGCTTAAATTAATTGCAGTTTCCTCCAACTTCCCTATTTTAATAATGTAAAATCTTGCTGGAGTATAGTAATTATTTTGGATTTGGTGGCTTCACTTTATCCCACTGACATGCGAATTGTGTTTCTTTGCTATATAACTAAATAAAAGGATCACATGCTTGTCTGTCTGTCAGATACAATTGTATTTGCTATAGCTTGGGTTATTTTTTTACACAATATTTGAATCTAGACTGTGTCTGTTTCATATAAAGAATTCAGTGTATTTTGCAAATCTTTCATAACTGATCAATTTAAAATGATGGAACAATTCAAATTCAATAGCTGTTCCCAAGAAACAGATTGCCAAGGGTCATAGCCCTCTCCCCCAGTAGTGTGGACTATAAACAATGCACCAACTGTTTTTCATATCCAGTAAAATGCTATATAAAATTCCAAATGCCCAATACCATATACAAAATTTTTTGCGAAATGGAATTTTGTAATTTTGACAAAGTTGTGATGCATTTCCGTATGAGATAGTAAAACTATGTACTTTGTTTCTCACTTCTAGGCTCAGTTCTCACTGTGTGAACTAGTAACATCAACTTTCAAAATGGAATATTTGCTCCCCAAATTAGTATTTTTCATTTTTTTTCATTAATGCCTACCTTAGTTACCACAGGATACTGAACTTCCTGATGCACATAGCACAAAGAGAAAATGGTGCATTTTAAGGAAAAACAATAATTCAAACTGACCAATACCCTAGAGTTTTTCATGAAGGCTTCCATTGATTTCACAAGGGCATTTTCACGTCGGGTTACAAATCTTACTTGGGTTTGCAACTTCAGTGGCTCCAGAGGCCTACATGAAACAATCTGGCAACATCTGAAGCATTATCTTTTTGCATTTACCTTCTCGACTCTAACAGTTTGGTCAATATTATGCAAAGACAGGTGGAATAACACCTTCTATTTTCCATACATTGCAGCCTAGTGACATTTGTGTATATTGTGCCTAACTGTTGTTCTTATTCACCATTTATTTGTAGAGGTTTAAATATAAGATGAAGCTTTTTCTGGCCTAAGTGCCAGCAGTATTCCCTCCTTGTAGTTTTCTGTACAGAATTACTTGCAAGACCCCAACAGCATGCTTCTCTTCCTTTCATTGCATTCTAGAATTTGTATATTAAAAATAGAGTATGTAGTCCTCTAGAAATTCCAGATCTTGATCTTGTGTGCTTCAGTGCTTGCCAGAAGCCCACTGAAGAAGTGTGTGTTATAGGACAATAAACCTGAGATATTTCACACCATCAGAAAAAAAGTTGTGATTCAGATGGACTCTCAACCGAAAGGGTCAGCATGAGGTTGTGATCTCATCTTACACCATTTAAGACAGAGACAGCAGTGGCTTCTTGAGTGAAAAGGTAAAATATCAGTCTGTTTAGGGTTTACTAGATCAAAACCAGTGCTTTAATTTCTGTGCAGACACTAATTTTCTAGTACCTCTGCAGTATAGACAGCTGATCTGTAAATTAGCATTGAGAGGGGCCTCGGTGAAGGTGCCCTTGTCCTCTGTTTAAGAAAGAGTAGGATGATTTTTCTAGAAATGAGCAAGCAGAAATTATCAATATAGTCCAACAAAGATGCTCAAAAGCATAAAAACATGTGTTGTAACAAGTGGTCAAAGCTTAGGATTATTTAGTGAAATGCTCAATCTCTTTCTGGAAGTATTTACTGAAAAAAACCCCAGAAGTATATTCATTTGAACGGATCTGTTCCAAAAGAAGAACATTTTAATTGCTGCCACATGCAACGTTTTAAAGAACACAATTACACTAAGATTTTTCGGTACTTCCACGATGCTTTTTTATGTGACGGAACTGGTATTTCAGATAGAAGTGTTTTCTTCCTTTTGACAGATAAACATGTGGTGTGCTATGACAGCCTTTCTGATTTCAGACAGAAGAGCTCCCCTGTGGCTTGTCTTTAAAGTATAAAACTTACCCGGGGTTCGTATAAATGCTGTCATTATTATTTTGCTGATATTAAGTAATAGATTTACAGATACTGCAGCTTGATCTCTGGAAGGAATAGGTTAGAAGGGCAGTAAGCTGGATAAGTTATTTCATTAACCTAATTTCAGTGGGATTTTTGCCTGAAGATCAGGCACGTTACTCCCCACGTTACTCATCTTTGTGCCATTTTCCTGTTTTCCTTCATTGACTAACAGAAAATGAAGAGCATATAATTTTACTTAGTTTTCTATTCATGGAGGACTGCAGCCCACCCCAAACCATTATAATTTTGATGCTAACTGTGTGGTTTTCCAGCTCCGTGGAGGATGGGTGAAGGCCAGGTTTCCTCTTGACAGATGTAGGTGTAGATCCACAGACGCTAAGGCCGCTGAACTCTTCTGAAAATATACATTTCAAATGATAGTTTGTGACACAAACAAATAGTACTTTTTCCTACAGAGGAGCAACAGCCACTGTGAAATTCAGCAACAGTCACACAGTTCTATCAGATTTTTTTTTGTATTATTGCAAGCTGAAACTATCCACATTACGCTGGCACTCCATGTGTTTTCCTTTCTTTTACCTCCACCCATTTTCTTCTGTTCTTGTTGCCTGTCTCCTACCTTTCTCTCTGGTACTTGAAAAAGGTATGTAATCTCCACTTACTGCCGAGAGCCAGCTTAGGTGCCAATCAAGTGACTGTTAACACCTCATGTTGTTTCATTTTCTTCTTCCTCAAAATGTAGTTTTTTCTCTTTTTTTCTTTGAAGACTACTACTCCCATTCTGCCTCTCTCCTCACCTGCATTAAAATTATTTTTTTACTATTCTCATGTGTTGTTTTGGGTTTTTTTTTTTCTTTCCAGTCACTTCAGATGGATCCTCAGATGCCTTACAGGCCTCTTGCTTTCCCCATCTCTCACGTCTCTGCTTCTTTCACTTCTCTAATGGAGTCCCAAGGTCTCCCTCAAGCAGCGCTGCAATTTCTCCCTCATCCTCTTTCCATGGTGATTTCACCGTTTCTCTATCACCCGGATCTAAGATATTGAGTTGCCCAAGGCGGAGATTAAATATTCCATAAGAATACAGCAGGCCTGACAACACTTTGTAAAGTTTTCATAGAAAATTCCCAGGTAAACCCCTGTCACCATTAGCTCACTCGTATTTCCCAGAGATTTCCTATGTAATGTTTTACAAGGAAATGGTAGAAAAAAGGTAGAATTTAGTGGACAAATAGCAGGAAATATTTCTTGGGACTTCTGAAAGATTGAAGTTCCTCCTGAGAAACTATTGAGGAAATTAAGTGTTAGAGGTTGAAAGAGAAAGTTAAGTTGCGGTTTAGAAACAGCACTAGTGTTGTTTAACAGAAATTAAAGTTTATTTTTAGCATACTAGGGCCTCTATGGATCAGGGTCAAATGTATCCTACAATTACAGTGCAGAAGTTTGTAACTGGGTGATGGACGAGTACAAATCATTGCTCCTGTCCCTAGTTAAGCTGCTCAATCTGGTACATTGAGCAGTGGTCAGTGAGTGGAAAAATCCCACAGGCAAACTCTGTGTGTGTGTGTGGCAGAGGGGGGAACTGGGAGGGGTGGGGCACAGGGACAGGGATGGTGTATTTTTCCAGAATTATCAAAGGTTTTGAGCCTCTCTGATAGGACTTCATCTGTTCTTGTCCCCAGCCTTGAAATGTGGTGTGCGCATTACAGCCAGGATGCTCTCTGTGGGGTATCTATCTGCATATTCCATACCCTCTCTCTCGAGATTGCTGCTCAAGACTCACTGCTAACGTGACATCTAAAATAAATCAAGAAATGTTTAATAGTGAAACTGAGAAAAAAGGGAGGCAGATGGGGACGTTCAGAAATAATAAAAAAGCCCATTAGTTACTGATTTTTGTAATTGTTTCAACTATGTGTCTGTATATATGTCTCCTCACCTTTCACATCCTGCTTATCCTTAGATTGTTATCACTTTGGCATAGGAGCATGTATGTTTGGGCAGCACCTCACACAAGTTCATCCATCCTTCTGAAAGAGATCCCTACTTCTGATTTTTTTTCAATTCATATCAATAAATCTTCCCTTGTCCAATTCCAGGATCCAATAGAGCTGTAGTTGTTGGTTTTACTGTTTTTCCTTCATTCTATGATAAAGCTAAGTTTATTTTTAAAATAATATATAATTAAATTGTGGAATTCATTGGCTCCAGATGAGAACTTTGTAGGATTTAGAGATAGATGAGGTGTTTATATGCATTTTATGTGCCTTTACACTAGCCAGGATAGAAGTACATAACAGAGGTAAGCTTTCATACTTCAGAATAAGAACCAACCACTGTCTGGGGCCGCAGAGAAATTTCCCCTGCAGCCATATAGTGATGTGGTCCTTTGAAGATGATTTCTACCTTTGCTGAAGCATCTGGTACCGATTGTTGCTGAAGTCAGGATAAGGCACAAGAGAGGGACTATGGGATCTATGTGTTGCTAAGGGACGGATATCACTTTGTTAGGGACAAGCACTTCTAGCCCAAGTTGAGGCAGTCTAGAAGTAATTGAATTGTTCAACAGTATTTGATGAGTCAGTATAAACTGAGGACCAAAATTAAGGTCACACTGTTAGCACATATTTGATTAGAGTACACAGCTACCTTAGGATTTGCCAGGTCTTGTCTTTTAATCTCAAATGGAAAATATTTTACATAATTAAGTTACAGCCAAACTAGTAATTTGTTCCTTTAGGATTTGGTTAATGTGATACTTTAACAGCAAATAATCCTTGTGTGACATGACACACTAATGAACACTGGAAGGTGAGGGGAAATAGAGGTCACAAAATAATTTAGTAAGCCTAACTATGTTTGAAGAAAAATGTTTCTAATTAAACTTCTTCTTTGGCACCATTTACCATCATGCATAGTCTTTATTTCAAGACCAAATAGTTGTATAAGAGACAGACTATAGGTCAAACAGAAGTGTTAGGGTTAGTGGAGAAATTGCTAGGTGAAGTTGTATAGCCTGTACAACACAGAAGGTCAGAAAAGTTGATCATTATAATTCTTTCTTGATTTAAATTCTATCAATCTTCTAAGTGTCCACACTTCTATAGGTAATTAAAAAAACTGTATGACTTGACCTTAGAAGAAAACGAAACACAAAATATTAATTTGAAGAAGATGTGTCCTGGCTGACTCTGAAACCAGTAAGGATTTCATTACGTCAAATTAAACTAAAATTTCATGGTGATCAACAGGAAAATACAGATTCAAAACTGAAGTAAAAGAGAGAACAGCTGTTACCATAAGCAGTACAAATACCAGTGACATGCACCTTACCTACGCACAAACCATCATCATAGTAACTGCCATGGAAGGTTATGATCTCAAGAGGTGTGATCAGTGTAATAAACTCAAATATAACTGTGTGTTCCACAGAAGACAAACACATGGACCCCTCCAAAGGACAGAAGAGAACGACTAGATCTTTTGCTCTTAGCCATTAACTGTCTCCCAGGGAATACTGTGAATACACTATGATCATAGCTCGAAAATGCACAGTTATGGATTTACTGATTACTTGTGGGTTTTCATTTTTGCAATGGGGGCCAAAATGATGCTGTCACTAAGCTTTTTCCCATGTGTGGGTGGAAACCGCTAGTTCTCTGTAGACTCTTGGTTTGTTTGTTAGTCCACTGTTGTCAGTTGGTCAGTCCCCTTCCCTATAAGAACATGAGAGGTGTAATTCCTGTAGGAGGAGAGGATAAACTGAAAATAAAACAGATCAGATCCTGTTGGGAGTCAAAGTGGAGTTGGATGTATAAATCAGGATTAAACTTCAAAATCAAAACCGGAAGAAATATACTTCGTTGTTGCCCAGAAATTCTTTGAGCCTATGAAAGTATAGTAGTTCTTTTATCTTGAAATATCTGCTGCTTAATTTGTTCTTTTGTTCGCTGTTTGTGCTCCAGGATGGAAGACATACATGATAAACATATCACAGAAATGATAAAAATAATGTGCATTAATATTACTCTAATACTAAAAAGTTGAGTACAACTTCATTTCAAAGTATGGGTTGATTCTCTGGTAGTTTTACATTTATACTACATGGCCACATCACTTCAGAGCCCTCTTTCTCCTTATTCAGATCCTCACTCTCTGTTTTATTGCCTACCAAAAGGTTTTGATAAGTTCCACTTATATAAGGATGAAAACATAACATTCATTGTATAATGTTATCAATTCTAGATACACAGATATGTTTGTAAAAGGTTTCCCAGCATATTATTTCATTATGTAAAATTAGTAGTTCATTGCAATTGAAAATTTCGTAGTAGATCCAAACTATCTGTGAAAGAAGTCAGTATTGCCCATCTAGTACAGACACTGGGTATAAGAATGATTTTGAGTCAATTAATGAAAATTACAGATAGTAGCAGCTAGATAGAGTGTTAGCTAGTGTTGAGGCAGAATTCTGCCTGTTGGTGCAAAAAGTAGTCAGTGGACAGGGTTTTCTTTTCCATCTGAGCTCCTGCTATTTTCAAGTAACTTGAATTTCTGAAGAGTGCCCAGTGAGAGAAATCTCTCCTCTGTGGAGAGCATGAGACCTGCACAACCTGCCTGCTGTCCCTGTTGCATTACCCAGATGGTGGCTGGCCACACCACCTCCTTTTGCTCCTGAGCCATCCATTGTTGAGTAGTTTATGCTTTCTTTTATATTATTTCTTTGTTCTGGCTTTCTTCTCTTACCAAAACCAAGTAATGTATACATTTTTTTTTCATTTTTTTTACATTGGCTTTCAAATCCAAAGTCTATGCAGAGAAATCACTCTTTCTGGAGCACTGTTGGACTAATAGTTTTTTTTCTTGGTGTTTTTTTTTTAAATATTTTTTTTTTCTTCCAGAGCATTTTTTCCCCTTTAATCTCTTTCAGCAATAGTGGCTGTAGGGGATGCCTGTAACAATAGTAGGCAAGCATTTTTCCATTCCAAATGCAAGAATGGAGTCTGATAGTATTCCTCTAAAAGAGTATATCAAACCTTTAGGTGGCAGCCAAGGGCTACTGTTTGAATCCCTAGATTTATTAGTTGTGTGGTTTATGGTCTCTGCTTCAGGTGGCAAAGAGGATATGACGAAGAATTAATTTCTAATTCATCCAAAAGTAAAGCAGAAGAAGTTTCACACAGGTGAAACAATTTTTAAAGAGCTAGATATGTCTGGATATATAGGAATGCACCTGGGAGCTCTCTCTGTACTCTGTTGCCCTTCTGCCACCCTCTGTCTCCTTCAAAGTAGTCTTAAAGACACACCCTAATGCCTAACATCTTACACCTATTGATAAATCTGTTAAAAAAACAGCAATCAATCTAGTGCTTTTGTGTTGCATTCAGATCATGAATTATAACGTGGTTCTGGACCTGGGAGGAGGTTGAAAACACTTGGTGGTCCATTGGCATGTACCTCCTCTGCCCCATGGCCCATCACAGCAGGGCGGTAGGGGCTGCTGGTCCCGGTGCTGCCCTGGCACTGCAATGCCTCTGCAAGTCTCCTGGGCAATGTGGGGCATGCCATGCGACAATGTGTCTCCAAAGGTGGTCATTCACATGATACCTTCAGGCCATTTTGAAACAGAGCTTTGTGATTTTTTTTTTTTAATCATAAAAAGGACTTGTCAAAATCATGAGGTTAGTTTGCTGTAGTTATGCAGTAAATGTTTTGAAGTTCTGCTGAAATATATTCTTACAA
Organism: Caloenas nicobarica; assembly: GCF_036013445.1. Taxonomy (NCBI): domain Eukaryota; kingdom Metazoa; phylum Chordata; class Aves; order Columbiformes; family Columbidae; genus Caloenas; species Caloenas nicobarica. Next base: position 33,544,622 of record NC_088246.1, on the reverse strand, counting down.
TATGTTATTAAGTGATCTAGAGATGTCAAAATATTTGTTAATGAAGATGAAACTATTTGAAAGAAACTGTAGACTCCAGAGACTTTCTCTTAGGGAAAAAAACGCATCTTTGTCTTTACAAATAACTGCACAAAGATACGTTTGGATATAGAACTTTTTTTTTTTTTTTAACTTACTGTCATTTTAATGCAAGAAAACATAACCACATTTGTGTTATGTATTTTGGGAGTTAAAACCAGGAAATGAGAGATTTACAAATAACCATCTCTTTACTGTACCATTCCCAAAGCTTTTCTTTGTGTAATTAACAATCATATGCAGCTACAAATCACGTCGTTTACCCCTGCAGTCTAATGCAGCAAGTATTGTCTCACCATCCCACAAACAGGCTGAAGTATTTCCACATCATGGTGTCAGAAACCTATATACATGGAGAACAGATATCCAAATTCAGCAGTGAGACAAGTAATTGTACTCTTATTACGAACCAGATGTTAAAAATAAAGTAGTTTAACTCAAATGACTAGTGATTCAATGACTGACAAGATTGGTTTACACTGAGATTTGCACTAGAAAATATAACTTTCTTTCGAACAGCCTGGAAATATAGAAAGTCTGTCTGGATGTGTGGGTATCTATTAGACAAGATTTGGGTTTTCTCCCCTTGTCTTTTTTCTCTCACGTTCTCTATTGTGTGTGAACCCATATGAATGAAGGGAGACATATGTAAGCCTGATTTCCAGTATTTCTGAATCTTCGGGTACAAGCAAATGGCTCTCCAGAAGATTAGGGCAGTTTGAACACACACCTGGTCTGGGGCTGGTATATCTTCCTCCCTGCAGATGTCGTTAACTGGTTTGTGTCTAGTTAGCTCTGAGTGACAGCAGAGTGGAAGCAAAGAAGTAAGTAAGCCCAGCTTTTCCCACCTATGGAGAGGTGCCATGATTTTCTTATTAATGCTGTTATCCCCTTACTACCCTGTGTTGCTGCATGCTGGTTCACCTCCTGTTGCATAAAAAGGCCAGCTTTACAAATTCTTTGCATTTTAATTGTTCGCTCCCATTATCTGCTCAAAACTGATCTCTTATTCAAATCCCTGCTTGATTGGCTACAAGGTGTCTGCATTCATCTCCAGGAAGCAAAGAATAAGGCATCTAATTCACATGTTTGAAATTACTTAGTAAACACAATGGTCTGAGCTGATGTGGAATACAGCCAATGTACTATAAAAGATGCCCTTGTTATTCAAGAGACACCAATAGATGTTTACATGATAAAGAAAGGTAAAGACAAAAGTCTTCAACCCCAAAGACACCCATTCCTCTCAAACGTGTATTGCTTATTACTGGCATTTTGTTTGTTCATATAACAAAACATTGGAGGCTGACTTAATAGAAGCAGAGTTAGTAAATGGTCCACTTACTTTTTAGTTAAATAATTTATTACTGTGAAAAAATTTTCTTCAATTTAAAAATGCCCATCCACCTCCTCTTCAGCTGTGCAGTCTCTCCAGAGGTAAAATTTCTTTGGAGGCTCTGCCTCATAATAGTGGTTTTCTAAGTGACAGTGACCTGCTGGGCATTTATGGTTGATCTTGTGCTGAGCTACACTAAGTTTTGTGACACATTTCCCTGCCCGGGAAATATTCAGGATATAGGGGTTGTTTTAAAATGTTTGTCTGGATGAGATGAAAAACAATCTCACAAGTTGCTGGAAAGACAGGGCTTAGTGCAATGGGAGGTAAGAGAGGACGTGTCCAGTGTGGTGAAGAAGGAATTACACATTAGCTCATATAAATAATAATAGCAGGTGTGGGTAATTGCACTTTAGTAGAACTGTATTTGAAAGCAGTTAAGTTGTAGTTTCTTAGCAACTACTGCTCACAGCCACGTTTTAAGTGGCCAAGGCTTTCAAATTAGGCAACACCCATAGTCTGCTATACAACAGCATTAAACGGAGAGAAACACTAAAGCAGAAGTGTTTTTATTTTCTAAACAGAAACACAATGGAGGGCCAGAGCCACAGAGGAGGAGATGAAATATATAAAGCACAAATTATGTCTACATCTCCATGAAAGACTTTTCAGGAAGAGCTGCTTAGGAGGAACTGTCATGGAGAAAGGCACAACCTGTAGCCTACTCAATGCAATGTGTAGACTTTAGGGAATGTTGGCAGGGGTGTAATTTGTATTTACGTAACTTTGTTATTTTGTTAGCACTTTTTGTTATGTCTTTTTCTGCATTTGTCATGTAAAATCTATGTGTGTGTGTATAAGGGTGCATGTAAGGGTTTTTTTTTTTAATGGGAATGAATGTATCTATGTTTACTGTGAAATGTAAATGTTATTATTATCTGTAGAGACAGCAAAAAAGGTTTTAGCCATATTTTTTTTCCTCTTTTGAAACCAGAACATTTTCTGACAATACATAGGCTTGGATACATTATCCTGGGCAAAGGTTCTCCAACTCAAGATGGAAAAGCTAATGTATTAGTTAAGGCACTCCCTGGATTAACAAGCTTCAAATTCTGGGGAAGCACCTTAACTTCTAGTTTACTGTTTTGGTGAGTGGGAATGGCAGTGTGTCTCTTACATGTATGGTGTGGCATATTGTGCCCTTATTCCATCTCTGTAAAACTCTTCTTACTTTTTTAAAGCAAAACTTATGTATGTAAAAGAGCAGTGGAATTGTCTTCTACATGTTTTAAAATGCCTTAGATATTTCCATATTTTCTTCCAAGTGCAAAGCATATTTCTCTGGCCTGACCTTCTTTAACACAGAAAAGACATTTGTGAAAATAACCCATTCTAACATAACATGCCCCTGTGTCCTTCATGAAGACAGTGTAGTGTTTATTTAGAATGAGATGAGGCTATACGAAATATATACAGTATCAAAGATAAATAGTAATATAGTTCATATTGTTCAGTTCACTAGCTGTTTAACTTTTATCCTATGTATCCTCATACAACCCCTAGTATGGCATAGATTCCAGTATAACCACAGTTAAAAGTCATTTAATTGTTATGTGATCCAAAACACAGACAGTATTCCTGGGGGCTTCCTATGATGTCTCCACACACTTAGAGACAGTGCTGGATTTGAAAAGAAGGACTTATTTGTCCATGACTGTTTGCTATTAAATGGCAAGTCTCCAAATACTGTCAGGAAGAGGCTTTTAGCCTTTTAATAACATCTCATTGAAATATCTACCCACCAGCTTTTAAAAAAACTGTGTGTAACACTTGCTGATCACTTTAATTTATTGAAATGAATCTGATGGGGTTTTTTTTTCTTCTCACATTTCAGTGTTTTATGCCTGACTTGCGTATTAATTCTCCTATTTCTTCATGTGACATAGAAAACATCTTTCAGTACTTCACTGTCTTGGTTTTTTAAATTTATATTCCACAGAGTTGATGAGTGCCCATGATTTTCACTGTGGGATGGTACACAGATGTTACACTGCAGGATTTATCAGCTTGAATTTTAGGACAGAAAACACTAAAACTGCATGAACCTGAGTAATAATTAAAGTTGTGTTCAGTACCTTTAATTCTGATGAACATGCTCCTCTGTCTTTCTGCAGGTGTTCATAGATTTTTCAGGCAGAAGTACTGAATTACAAGTATGAGTGAACTTTGCAAGTGAATATAGTCTGCTATACACTGAGCCCAAATTATAAAAAATGCCTTGGGATTCTAAGTACCTTGGAACTGAGCAACACAATTTTGGGTATCTCATTTAGGCAAGAGCTGATTTTCCTTTTTATTTCACAGCTGAACTGGGAAAGGTTGGTTTAAATGATTATCAACAAATGATCACAGATATTGCCTAATTTGTGGTTTGTTTTCTTTTTTTTTACTCTGCAGAATAGGAATGTGTATCTTTTAATACTTTTATTAAAAATGAATGATACCATCTTTTTTTAACTCAGTAGCTGTTTCTCGGCTATTTTTTTATCATTCAAGTGTATTGTTCTGAGTGATATCCAGAACCCACTTCCATAATTGTCTATCTTGTTTACTTACACCATGTAGACTTTTTGAAGCTGTCTTCACTGTCTGATGGCAGTGCACCTATCCTGTAAATAAACATGTTTTTTAAAAGAGATAATGCTGTCTCTATACAGCCTTTGCCTATTACTGCCAATTAAATCATCGACACTTCATTCCTCTTTTATTGTCTGTAGTCTATGATTGAAATGCAGCAGTGACTCACTGTTATATAAAACAGGTCCATATTTTGCTTCTTAACTTCATGCTTCTTTTCAAAGTATGGGTGTGCCAGCTCTAATGTGCATGTGGCATCATTGGGAAGGAATTTGGAGACAAAATAAAAGTATTCATTCCTTTCACCAGAATATTCCACCTATTTGAAGATCTTAAAGCAGGCAGATGGGAAATGCTTACAAAAATACAAACCCAGGGGAAGCAGAAAAAGAGCGGGTTGGAATGGACCATCTGTGAAAACTTTTTGAGTATCAGATATAAGACTTGAATAGCTGGCATAGAGAATGAAAGCCTCATTACCTCCAGATGATGCATATGCTGAGTCTGCCTTAAACATTGCAGAACTGTTCAAACTTCACAGCAGTAATTCTGGTAAGTTGGATGAATGGCATTATCTGAGCTGGATTCAATAAGCTGACACCACCTGAGCAATTAAACAAAACAAGGCCCCTTCTTTTCATGCCAGCTTATACACAGGATTTTCAGTCTTGCTGTATTGTGCAATTTAGGAAAGCTGACTTTGGTCAGACAAATTTGGCAGGTCCATGAGAATTCCTGAAATTGTTTAAGTGAAAAACTAGCTGGATCATTTTACTACTAGACTTAAAAGACCTATTGGTCTATGAAAACTCATGATACAAAAACATACTATATGATTAAGGACAATTTTTTGTCAGGTTTTTTTTTCCTGTTTGTTTTTTTTTTTTTAATTATTTTATTCTGGTGGAAATATCCTCTCCTTTTTTGTAGATGTCTCTGGGTGCATACATTTGAAAAAATGAGGAAACAATTGCTTCATTAGTGTTAATGCTAAAGAGCAGTATTTTTTTTTAAACTATTTTTAACACTCTTATTTTGTAGCAATAAATAGCTCTCAGCCATAGAATCTTTCCCTGAGGTGAAAGAGAGAACAGCTACAAATATGAGCAGGAAGTGATACTGGCTGTAAATTAAAGACCACCTCTAAAATGACCTACATTTTAGGTAGTAAAGTAATGTAAGTAATTTTAAAGTCATCTTGCCTTATTCTCTTCCCCCCTATCCTCCTGAGATCTTGGTTGTTTTTTTTTTTTTTAAGTGAAGATCCCAGTTTCTGACTAAAAACTTGGAATATGTATATATCACTACATGATTAGTGAATACAGTATGTGAGCCATCCAAATTGGAATGAAAAATTCCCCATCAGATTTTATAACAGCTGCTGAAGTCATGTGGAAAAGCCTGCTCTCAGTCTGAACATCACAGGAAAGAAAGATCAAAGGATTTTTCGGACTTAACCATGTCTAGAGTAGGGTAAAATAGACAAGGGCAAAAGTATGTTTATTTTTTGAGGTTTCTTAAAATCGCTTTTGTCCATAATTATTTTATAGAGAACAGAAACCTTGTTTTAAAAATTTCAGGCTCAATTTGAAATTATTCACCCAGATTCTCTATAGGAACAAACATGTTGCTATGGAGATGGACCAGAGCAAAGACAAAATATAGATACAGATAGGTTCCCCAGAGGAATGTAATCTGAGGCATAAGTACATTGCTTGAACAGTATAAACACTGTCCTGGTATGCCTTGTTTTCTCCATCAAAAATATGCTTAATCCTAAATGATCTGTTGTTGTTCTAGGAATAGCTTTTAAAAGATTAGTCATTATTCTAATATTTCTTTTACTTTTTTCTTCCATAAAGGACAATACAGAAACTTTTTTGTTATTGCCTAATAGCAAAATCATTTTAAAATAAAAGCGGAAATTGGCAATAAAATGCATAAAACTTTGCAGAAAAAGCAGTGGCGTGGACTTTGCTGATATAAAGAGATCTTGCTTGCTACGAGTTCAATATTTGTAACAAATGTGTAAAAGTGTATTCCTTTTTCTTCATTGCTATAAAATATACTTAGCCTGCGTGGAACTTCTGAGAGAGAAGGGGATGAAACCCATGCATCTGCCTCTTGGCACAAGCAAAAAATCATAATTAAACTTCTGGATAAGAGGCCCTCTCAATAGTAATTCACCAAAGTGAAAACTCATGCCAAGGTCAGTGCCACATCTATTTTAGATTAAATATCTCATTGTTTATCACTTTCCTTTAGCTGTCTGTAAAAATAGTAAGAATCCTAGCATATTGTATCCAAAAGGACTGGTTAAAACCACTCCTGTATTTTTTTTCTCATAAGCATAATTTTCACAGGTCTCATTTTCTGCAAGTAGCTTGTGGGATTCAATATACATGGCCTTTTATAGCATTTCATCTCTGTGTAGTACCACAACATGAAGAAGAAAATATTCAAGCTATAAATTAAATAGACCTCCTTCATGGATACCCCATTCTTGACATCACATCTGGAAGCTATTAAAGCAAGTGGACTTCAGGGATGTTTTAGAGACAATAAGGCACAGATTTCTAAGTATTTCTCTACGTCTGTGACCACCAACCAGGTTTTTGAGTGAACTTGACTGTGTTTTATTATATTTCCTCTATATCATATCTATGATGTAATATAGATGTGTGTCTATGCTCAGAATTAATTTTGTTAGAGAACTGAAATACTTGGAAGCCCTTCCAAATAACTGCTGAATCAAATAGGAAGTAGGCACCAAATTCCCTCCTCCTTCTGTATATGCACAAATACCTCTTCTTTAATGAGTTCCAGTTCTTTGAGGACTTAATGGTTAAATAGGAGTTTTCTAGATCTCTCACATTTTAATTTCTAAAAATATGTTTTTGGAACACATTGACACCATTTTAAAAAATGGTCACTAATGTTTGATTGAGATGGACTGTTACCTCCTCATTCAATTCTGTAGGTATTTTGTTAAAATAATGCCCTTAGAAGTTCAGAAATGTTATTTGAGCCTATTCTTTACCTAAACACTAGCTGGGCTATTAGGGGCTCACACTTACAAAGTCTCTCACTAGTAAGGTCAGGTTTAAAAGAAAGAGATGTATGTTTGTGAAGGCTAGTAATAGTGAAAGCTTAATTTCCAAGAAATACAGATGTTCCCAGTACTGTCTGAAACAGGCTAACTTATGCATGTGACGTAAATGGTTTGGTCCATGGAAACAGAGAAAGAAGTTCTGGTGAAGTTTAAAGGGTAACTAAGTTTCTGCAACCAGGGTATAACTAAGAGCTTAAACAGGAGGGGAAAACATTAATGCTGTGTAAAAGATAATTAGTTTGAAAGTTTTGCTTTTATTGAAAAAACATGTATATCTGCCACAGACAGACAAGAAAAACAGGGATCAAAAATAAACATGGCAAGTCTAACCTCTGGGAACTAGTAAGAGTCACAGCTATATTAAAATCCCATCAAGCAATGCATGCTCCACGCTACATAGATGACAAATCAGTGTGTGGTTGCAAGTTTCTTTGGGCAGAAGCAATGCATTAAAATGATGGCACTCAGGCAAGCTGAGCTACTATATTCAGAAAAAATGAACTTTCAGTGTGAGCAAGAAAGACATTAAAACCAAATGCTTACTTCCAAATAAACTGTGGCAACACCATGTATTCCGGAGCATGTCAAATTTGTTGGTGGTGGTAGAGCATGGGACGAAAATGAGATATTGGTGTACTGACAACATAGAATAATATAGCTGAAAGCCCGGGAGCCAGGAATGGGAAGGTAAGAGGTGATGCTGGAACTTCTCTTGCATTGCAGAGAGTGAGGTCCCCTTTTGATTACTCTGCTGTCACTGGTGGCACTGGTCTCCCAGTCAGCGGTGAGGTCTCCAGGGCTGATCCTGTGTGCTGCCAGGGTGCATGAAGAGCCTGCCAGATGTTTGCACAGTGGCACAGCTGGATTTCTCGTGCTGTTTCGGCAGGGCCAGGATAGTTCCTTAACTGGGTAGTCTCAAGGAAGAGGCTTTTTGGAATAGATGGTCCTTGGTCCCTCTTAGGCAGACATGTATAAACAACGGCAAGCTGGTATACTCCCTTCAAAGCAGACTTTAGAGGCCAGTCTGGCTTTTGTTGAAAACTAGAACATGAGAAGCATAGTGATGGCTGCCTTTCTGCTCTTGCGTATTCATTTTCTGCTGCCTCTAAAAAGTTTCAGCAAAACATGTAGTTTGGTACATATGAAACCCGAAGCAAGTTTCTCGGAAATCCAGGTATGAATAGTCTCTTTACATATTCTCAACATGGAGAGAATTTTTAGTATTTTAATGTTAAAAAGTGCATGAAGATACCACAAATGGAGGTTCTTATGTTACTTGGAGTATGTGAAAACAGAATACTTTATAAAAACAAACCCACAAGAAGGCTTTACCTGCCCCCACACACAGTTACGCGCAATGACTGAAAAAGCTCCCCCACACTGAAGTTTGCAGCACAGTGGTTTGCACACAGTGTTGGCAATAAGCAAAACAATCGTAGGAGATAAAGTCATATCTGGAGATGAAATCTAAACTAGTGAAATACAAACATCTTACCAAATGGAAAGCAATTAAGTAGAAACTTTGAAAAAGAAATGACAGTTGACATCTAGTGATATTAATGCTTGTCTAGATTTTTCCGTCAAAATATGATGTCAAATATTGGTTTGGGGGAATCCACATTATACTTTAAAGGAAAATTGGGTTTATGCAGGTGTTCAGATTTCTACTGGGAAAATCCAAATTATATATATAATTTTGGGATTTAGCAGTTTAAAATTTACTTAAAAGTGCATTGCAAGCAAATTTTGGTTCACCTTGGAATAACAGAAGTGAATAAAACTGAGCAAAGCAACATGTAGTCAAATATGAAAAATGAAAAATGTAACTGGAGCTCAATTTTACCATTAAATAAATCCCAAGGGGAACCTTCTGCTTTTAAGCTTGTTGGAATTTGATTACTTTAGATGTTCAAATATTTTATAAAGGCAAGTACACATGCTCTCTACTTTCTAGATGTGAATACTGAAGTCCTGAACTGACTATGGCACATTTTTATGTTAGCGACAGAGTCATGAAACAAACGTGTTTTTATTCTCTGTATCCAAAGCCCCAGGGACTAGAGACTATAATGAAAACTCTGAAGAAATTAAGTGGTATCACTTTTCTTTAAGACTGAGCTTTTGCTAGAGTGATGAAAACAATACAAGATCATTTAATCAAATTAAAAAAAAAACCAAAACCAAACCAAAACCAAAACAAACAAACAAATACCAGAATTTAAAATATTGCTAAATAATAATTAGAAGACCTTGTTTTCCTACAGCTGTACTTTTGCTTGCATGGTTTTCTTACAACTGCACCTTCTCTTGCATGGGAGCATTAGTCAAAAAAACCCCCACTGTAAAATATCTGAAGTCATATGATGAAGTATTATTTCAAGGCAAGGGTCCAATGTCAGAACAGATTTGACTCAAAGTAAGCAGTATAACTTCTGATGCCATAAAAGGGGCGTGAGAGTGAAGCCACTGAGAATATTATTCCAGCCATATCAAACAGAAGACAATAAATGTATCAACATGTATTTCATAATTAGATGTCCTATATGCAAATGTCAGATTGGAGTGTAAAAATATGAGAATCTGGAGCAATCAAGTAGACTCTTTTCACATTATGAGTAATTCTGACAGCAGATGACCACTCAAATAACCAGTTGGTCTCCCCAGAACTTTCACATCTCTCCCCCGTTTTTGTTTTCAGCTTTTCGGTTCCCTGTCTACCTCAGTTATAACCTCTTCTACTTGTCTTTTTTAGGCTTTAACAGTTTGATATGTTACAATTTCTTTATTAACCAGGTACAATACTGTCTTGAAACTTCGACACCAATAAACAATTTCAGTTTGTGCTAAACCAAGGGGAAAAACATAGTTCTTTAATACTAAGCCATAACTTCTCTATTCCAGAGGACACTCATTACTCTACTGCTGAGGAACAAACATATAGTAACTACACAAGAAAACTGAACAGGTCTTTTCTGCTTCTTAAACTGCACTTTTTGTTTTGTTTCATTTTGTTTGGTAAAGGGGTAAGCGTTGTGGATTTTTTTTGGTCTTTTGTTTAACCTAATGCAAAGCTGTCACCATGCACCACTGGGCATGACACCCTTTCCTGTGATACATAACATGAGCTAATGATGTCCTGCCCAAAGAATTTCTTGGGAAGAGCAAGCTGTCAATGTGATTACTGAATGCCTGCTTCACAATGTTTTGACTGGGAAAAGCTCATGTTTCCTTATATTAGTACAAAACACAAATCATCTAAATCAAGGACTATTGCAGAAATTGGAAGGGTTCATGTATGTTATAATAAAATTTGCTTCCAAACTGTCTAGAAAGGTAAATGCAGATTTGGCATTGGAAAGAGGTCAATGTATGATCAGTGAAGCTGGAAGCTGAAGCCATGATGAAATGCCATATTTTGTGTATACTTGCCTTTTGTGCAAAAATGCAAATAAGGTAAGAAGGACAGCTGGACATTTTCTGTTGTGAAGTTTTTCTGTTGGAGAAAACTAATCTGCTGAAAATTGAAATATTCTAGGAATCTGTAGACACTTGTTTGGCTTTTTTACAAAGTGAGTTTTGTACTTTGGCAGTTGACCTAGGCACCAGGATGCCAGAGTTTTCATCAATTGGTTCTTCAGAAACTTGTGGCTTCCTGGGTCCCAGGACCTCAGTCCTTCCAGGCCACTGCAATGCAGGGTGCGAAAGGACTGGGAAGCTCAGAGCCCCTGGGAACTCACTGTCCAAGCACCCACTCACTCAGGAGCCAGGCGTCATGGACGTAGACGTAGCCCAGGCTTCAGAAGCGTGGACTCAGCCCTTGGAATGTTTTGCCTTTTTAAAAATTATAGCTTCTAGACTTCCATTTAAAAAGAAATCAGCAGCTTTCAGAATTTCATCTTGATTTGTGATTCTTAAAAAGTAATGATTTTTGTGTATGTGTGTGTGGAAACAGGACTGTGCTTCCCGACCAGCCTCAAATAGAAACATTGCTGTAAAAATGTCCAGAGATAAATGGATAAATGATGGGAAGACAAAATGGAAAAAAAAAAAAAAAAGAAAAAGACCACATATATGAAAGAATATTTAAGACAAAAGATGGGAAGGCTAAGTGGAGATGGACAAGCTGGAAATTATTATTATTAAAATTGATCAGCTGAGTATTAAATGCAAGAAAATGTTTTAGTACTAGCATGACAATGCAACCCTTTAAAAATATTCATAATAGCAGGTAAAATGGAGCAATTTCTTATCTGTGTTTTCTTTTTATATTTTCCATTTGCATCACCATGTGTTGTATTCAGCCTAGAACTGCATGTTCACATAGCATTTATTAGTATAACACCAAGGGCAGGACTACTCAAAAAAATATGGTCATCCTAGAGTGCGTCTAAAGATTATCAGCTTTTTGGAACCAAATCCAGGGGTGAAATTCTGGCTTGATTTATATCAGTGACTATTATTTTTAGCATGACTATTATTGCATTCTATTTTCTCAAGTGTTATCCAGATCTATGAAATTAATTAGTCTTATTATCCTCTTTTGGAGTCAGCAGATCTCATTCATTACCTTCGAGGTGAACAGTTTCTTTCAGTTCTTTCTATTCTTTGCTATGATTTCTTTAAACTTTTATAATTTTTCTGGTTTAGCCACGATGCAGTTTTTCATCCCACACAGCTTTTCTGTGAGAGGGGTTCCCTAGACTATGATTATAATTTTTCTGCATGTCTGCCCTTTTATGCAGAACTCTCCTGAGAAATCCCATTTTCATTCTATGCAGTAGTCATTCTTCTGCTCTCCTTGCTGACCACCAACTTGACATGCACTTTGTGACTTGCTTAGTCATCATCTAATTCACTCGACATTGCAGTTTATTTAGCATATTCCTGTTGCAGGGATTTTCCAATTTCTCAGTCTATTCTTACTGACCACTAACATTTAAAATAACATTGTTATTCACAGTCATTATCCATCACCTGAAGTATTCCAATTCTTGTATGATCTTTTAAACATCAACTGAGGTATTTGAATGCTTATGTGATCTTTATATAACTGAATTTTACTGGGCTTTTTTTTTGTTTTTCTCATTATAACATAAAATTCTTCTGCCAATGAATTTTTAAATGATTTTCTTCTAATGTAGATTTCTATCAGTCTAAATAATTTTTCAGTTATTTACTTTCACAGAATAGTATAATCATAGCCTTGCAGAGAATTCTGCTGGAATGAAGCCTCAGGAGGCATCTAGTCCAACTTCCTGCTCACAGCAGCTATGAGGACAGACCAGGTTGCTCTGGGCTTTGTCGTGATCTTGAGAACAAAGGATGGAAATAAAAAACTCAACCAGACAACCTGTTCCAACTGCCTGTCTGTCCTCATGGTAAAAGATTTTTGTGATATCTAGTCTGAACTTTTCTTGTTTCAATTTCAATTTTTTCATTGTCTTTCATCTTCCCTCCCCCCATTTCTATGAAGAGCATGGCTCTATCTTCTAATTTCCTCTCCCTCTTTTCATAGGTAGTCCCTTCGAAATCCTCTCAGCAGGATATTTTCCTTTTATTTGGCCACAACTGGACACTGAACTGAAATATTTGTGTTATTTTGTCGTTGACCATCATCTTAAAAACCTAAACTAATGCCAGTATGTGTGATTTTTCTATTGCTTTACCCTTGCTGCAGTCGCGTTGTGTCCTTAGCTAGCCTTTTCACACAGAAGTCAATTAAGCTACTCCAGTCAGCTCTCACAGGATTGCTTTGCCATGTTTTAGACCATTTTCTCTTATCAGGAGGTAGTTGGATTGGGAAATAATTGCACTGTTGTTGCATTTAATTAAGCACTCACCTCTAGCTTTCCAATGTGTCTTTTGGCAATAGTCAGGTGCTGGACCCCGACTTTCTCTGGGCAGCCTCCTTTCTGGTTCTGAGGCCAAGACATTCAGTACAGTTTTCCTCAGCAGCCCATTCAGGCCTAGGGATGCTGAACCTCTGGGATTTCTTCACTCTTTTAGTTCAGCTGTCTCTTCAGTTCTTTCTCTTTCTTTTCAATATTATGTATTTTTGACATTTTGTTTTGATTTTTTTTCCCAAGTAACTTCAGATAAAGATTGAGATACCATGTGTAATGTGAACTTCATCAACTAACCAAACATAATATTTTTGTTTGGAAATCATAGTTTTTCTTCTCTTAGGCAGACAATGTGCTGTGCCTGATGTGTCACAGCTGCTCAAATCTGGTTATAGAGCACCACATTTTTATACCTTCACCTTAGTTTAGAACACCTTCCCATAACAGGGAAAGTACTAGAAATGCAGTTCCTATATGCAGTTTGCAACATTTTCTATACATAAAATTGTTCCTTAAAATTCCTTAGGCCAGCCTTCTGAGGCATATCTAAGAGATTAAATAGCTAAGAAAACTAAAACGATTTCTAAAATTAATCTTCTCTGATGTGCCCAGCTAAGAAAAAAGTCTGCCTTTCTTGGTCTGTGCTATAAGTCTCCCCACTTTAGGAATCCTGGAGTCAGGATTAGCAGAGTGATATGTGCACACATATAAAATACATTGCTCAGAAAAATTTGATCTGTCTCATCCGTTGTCTCTTCACTGCTATACTGAATGAACCATAGAAAATTACTTCAGGATCTTCAGGAGGACTCAGAATATCCTGTTACTGACTTTGGTATGTGTGGATGTGAGACCTCATCAATAGCTGATGGACAGTTCTTTTTTTTCCTTTGTGTATAAATACAACAATATTGCACCTTAAAATGAAAACCTGAGATGTGTGAGAGATTTAGCAGGCAGGTAGGTTCTGCATGCTGTCTGTTTTTACACATAAAGAGGGCAAGTTATGATGAGCTCTACAGATTGTTGACCAGCATGCCAGAAAAGGATTACTAAAAGTGGCAGCAAGCTGGTCATGGAACTGTAGAGGAGCTACTTTAAGTGCAATTTGTCCTTCTCATCAGGTCTGATCAGCCACTTCATTAATTTTAGGCCCTTGCCGTGTTTTTGCTCTGTATAAATTCCTGTTACAATTCTCTTGAATCATAAGATAATGACTTCATTTCAGAAGGTCACCCAGTAGGTGGCACTCCCCCTCTGACTTAAAGCTGAACCAGGAGCCAAGAGGGGAGAGCTCATGGCAGACACGGGACAGGGCCGACGTGTCAAGCCTCACATCCTGGGTGTCCGACCTGTGCCTTCTTCTCCATCCCTGCTTTCCCACACAGCACAGCATCAGGGCACCTTTCATGCCTTTTCTGTTGCCCCATTTGCAGAGGAACCTTTCCAGATTTATGTCCCTCTCTAGCAGCTTTATGCTGTGGTTTCTTCCCCATTGCATGATCTACTGCATAGTCTAGAAAAAAAAGGCTGAAAAGTCAGACTGGGACAAAGGAAACTGAAAGTAGCACTGACCAGAAAAGAGCTGGTGAACTTAGCTGAAGTGCAGCGTGGAAGTCTGTAAAGGGCATGCCCAAAGAAGGCTAAGATAAGCTTGGCATTTGAGTGAATACAAATAGATTGACATGCATACACATCTGTCCCAAGATGTATAATTTACATCTCACTCTTCAGTAGGTTTTTGTGACCTTTTCAATATTTCAGGTTTTGTGTAATTAACATATTTCTTCTGGTTAGAGAGGTTGAAAGGTTAGAAAGGTTGAAATCAAAGATAAATGAATCTCTCCATTGAGTCAACTGATTGAAAACGCACAGTGTGACACAAATTAAAACTATAATTAATGGAAAATATGAGACAGAAAAAAGCATCCAATACAAAACAAAATGTCAAGTACTTAGAAAAGTTGACTGTGAGGTGGCTGCTTCTAAGCCCCAGAGTTTCTTTGTATTTTGGCGACTTTTATCCTTCCACCTTTCATTTTTCCCATTGGGAAACACCTCAACTGTCTTCTACATTCTTCATCTCACTACAAGTTCTGTTCTTTCTGCAACTCCAGCAACTTTACTATTCCCAGCTCCCAAAGGAATGTCCTGATGGAAGACCAAGGCAACCAAAAGTTGTCTGCCATGTGAAAAAGTGAAGTTTTAGGTTTTGGTAGACAGACTGGATGACAGTAGCATGCAGTATACAATTAATCTAATAGTAAATAATTTCTTCGTCAAGGTATGTTTGAAGAAACAAAAAATGATGCTTCAGTACAAGCTCTCGTTTCTTCACAGCAAACCCCATCACAATAAGCTTGTCTTGAGCTCCCATGCAGATATTGTTAGAGGCCTCCTCTGCTCTTTCCTTGCTTAATCTTACTCCCTACTTCCTTTCACCATGCACTCTTCCATAGCCTTTTGCAAAAGAAATCATACCTGGCCAGATCATACAGGAGTTTTAAGTTTAAGATAGGCTTTTAGATATTCGTCTCCTACATTGGCACACATCAGAGGAAATTATCTTTGATATAGCAGAGTGAATATTCCTTACAGTAGAGCTCAGTAGAGCTACCATTTTGTTTTCCAAATTGAAGATATACTTCAGAATAAAAGGGTACAATTCTTCATTCCTCGATACAAATTTTAAAGTCTAACGACTAATCATGCAGCTGAACATTCATATCATGATAGGTCATTCTAGTAATGTTTTTATTCTCTTGATTGTTCTAGATTGTTCTTCCTTACCTGTGTGTGTTCAATAAATCGGTGCCTGACATTATGTTTTGCAGTTTATTTAATGCATGGAAAACCACGCTTACGAAGTACAGAAACCTTGTGTTTGATAAAGATGCATCAGACATTGCCATATTAGAGACTTAAAGCCACTGTCTAGAGTTAAAAGCCTGACAGTTTGAGTGGTACAACAGGATTCTATTTTCTCATAAGATTCTGGTGAAGTGCTGAAGCAGTGTGTGTATATGTAAGAGTATATGTTTTCTGTTACTAGAATCAGAAATCCTTATTTCTGATGGAGAGTAATTACTCTTTTCCCATTCATGCTTTTAGGGCAACAGCACGTGTGTCCTTTATCACAGTCACCAAGAAAAATGAATAATCAAATTGTGGTATGGCTGACAGCTATGAAGCAAGGGATCAATTATAGCACATTTTCTACTTGCTGAGTTAAGTATTACATACATACATGTCATATGTTTGTGCATGTGTATATGCCCCAGTCCTTTCAGTATGTAACTCTAAATGAATTCTAAATTAATGCTAAATAAAAATGAGAAAATGCTGCCACAAACTGTGGATTCCAGAATTATTCTGTCCGAGGTAATATGCCAAAACCGAGAGAACTACTGGTGTTGTTTCTATTAGAGAGTCATTACTGTCAAACTCAAGCTCTCAAAATAATAAGCCATAGCTCATTTTCCTGGAATTGTGAAATTATATGTTCTTAATTTTCCTGTCATTTTTTAATCTTTTACATTTTTTAAGCTTTTCTCAATCTGTATAAACTGGATACACACACCTGTGGGTACTTTTGTATATTTACATCTAAGTATGTGAAAGTCTGTTCATAGTTCTTACTTTTCCACATATATATATATTCATTCCAGAGGAAAATCACTCCCAGTTGCACACACCCGAAATGTCTGCTTTCCATAGCCTGTCTGGCAGAAAATACTTTGTTCTGTTGGGACTATGATAACAGGGAGCTATAAGAACTCTTTCAAGTCTGCATGCATATTCTCAGTCTTCCTTTTATAATGACCTATCTTGTATTTTAGTTCTTTCAAAATTATCTGATTAAACAGGTTTGTCGTGACAATTAGAAGTAGCCTAATTTTTAGTGGTTATCTTATATTAAATTCCAAGTTAATATCCTAACTCAATTTATGGGCAGTGTCTTGCTTTCAAGGATAAAGACTTACAAGTCTATAGTTATAGTTTGTATGATTTCATCATTTTTTCCCAGCAAGAACAAATATGCAGATTACATGTATAATGCTTCGTTAACAGCCTTATATAAAAAAAAAACCACTTCAGTATCTGACTGCATTAATTTTTTAAATTTATTTTTTCTTATGATCTGTAAGATAGAAAAGTCCTGTTATCTCTAGTTTACACACTGAAAAATGGTAGAAAACATAGAAAAGAGAGATTAAGGTCTGACCTTAAAAGGTTTTCGTTTCTTAAAAAAAAATATTTAAAAAGTCAGACTTGTTCAAGGTCATATGGGAAATATAGAGCAAAGTAAGATCTCAGATTCCAGGGTAGCGTACTTCACACATTGTATAATAGGCTAGGTAACATACTGCTAGAAGAGACAGCTGAAATCCCCTTAGGGCAAAGGGAAAAAAAAGAAAAAAGGAACCATATCCTTTTCAAAAAGTTGTTAGCCATATGAAGGTTTGAACTTGCATTCAGTTCCTACTAATTTTTTTGAGAATTGAAAGTACACAGTATTTTGCAGGACCATTCACCTAGAAGAGTACTTCAATGTTTCACTCCTTGTGCTGGTCCTCAGAAATATATAAGCCCTTTTTATTCTGCCAAATAAATTCATGCTACAGGGTACAAGCACTCTTCCAAGCAGTCTTTATTGAAGAATTGCACGTTTTAATCTGAATAAACTGAGTTCTCTACCCAGATTTTTCCTAACTCCTTTCTGAGAATTCAACAAGTCACTTGATTAAAGATAAATTTTTCAAAGCATCCCTGTCCCAAAGCTTCCTCAGGTCTTAGACTCACCGTTTTTCATATGTATGTGTTGGAGTCTGTTTCCAACAAAGAAATGCAGACTTTGCATTTTTGCTCTCTTAAATTCAAATCACACATAGGAAACAACAAACACAAATGCTGAATTCAAGGTTTTGCAAATGCAAAAGCTTAGACAAAACTATACTAGAAGAATTCTTACAGTAATCTTATGAACTATTCAGAAGGTTGTACTATTCCAGGGACTACAGATCATCAAAACAAAAATTAAGCATGTAAGTTCTGTACATTCTTACTAGGACGCTGGCTAAATGAGAAATATGCAGAAGTATTACCAGCCTTTTATTTGACAAAGTTTCCTTCTCAGAACCAGAATGACACCACTATTTGCTACCTTTGTTTTTCTCTACCTGTTAGAGAAATCAAAGCTTTCCATAACCCAAACCAGAAAAAATAAAAAGGAATCTATCAGTCCATTTCTGATATGAGATGCTGATATCCTGATGATGGGTGAAAGTACAAAATTTAATGTGCAGAGAGCCTGTAGTCTCTTGGTTGTTACTGTTTCTAGGGCTAAAAATTACAAAATAGTATTTGATATTCTGCGCATTACCTATATGGCAAACATTAATTCACCAGGTGAATAGCACATTTACTTTCTATTCTGCTCTAACATAATGAAATTCCCAATATACAACATTACCTTTCTAAGTGTTTAACTGCATATTAGTTATTTTGTTATAACACATGGTCCTTTAAATCCTGTGAGAGATTATTGTCACTTTTGAACCTGCTGAACTGAAGAAGTAGTAGTGGTTGTACAATGTACTCTGCGGTGTACGGATGACTATAGCATCTTTCGCTTTCATTTTATATCTAGGCTGTGCTTTGGAGGGGCAGCCATAGAATTATACATTGCATTGACAGACACACATTAGGTAGGCTTGACTGTAAACTATTACTCATAGGTATTCTCATGATTACAATGCATTTTTCTCCTTTTGCTGTATTGCAGGCTGAGCAGCCAGGCAGGCGGCTGGGGATGGCTGCTCCTCCTCTGAGTGCCAGGGAGCTTGAGCAGCAAAAAGCTTCTCTCTAAGGTAAAGCAGCTCTGCATTATTTTACATCCTAATGACAAAAGTAAGCTGGAATTTAGTTCATTTTTGAAGGCCTCTTTTGTATCTTACCTCCTTTGATGGAGCCTTGAAAAGGAAAGTAAGAATTTTATTCAAAGTGGTTTTATAGCAATTTTACTTTGTTCATGGGCTGATCTGTAAACAGTAAGGAGAGTAACACAGTGTCCTCCTCATACAAAACAGTATTACTATACTTCAGTGAGAGATCTGCCTTCAAAACCTGTGACAACTCTGACTGACAACTGTGACATTTTTTTTGGCACCGAGACCTCTGATGACTGCAAAAGAAGGCCAGGAGCGGAATTGTTTTCCTGTAAATGGAGAAGTTTCTAAGTGCTAATCATGCTGAAAAAAAAAGATGTTTTAATGGAACACCTAACTTGTTACAATCAGCTCCTGAGACCAGCTCCTGGTCTTTCTCTTTGCTTTCTCTTTCAAAGTGACGAACTGTCCCTACAAAGCGCACAGTAAGCCTTTTAAAAAAAAACAAAAAAAGCAAACAAAAAACAACAACAAAATACCCCAAACAAACAAAACCCATGTTTTTTTACTGCCAATAACTATGAGAGACCTTCCAAAGCTTTCCCGTTCTGTTTAATTTAGCTAGTATTTTAAAACACAGACTCCAGAACTGTGGTCTGCAGACCATTGGTGGCCAATAGCTGGTTACACTGAACACTGAAATATATACACAAGTCAAATTTTGATGCTAAGAGGTTTTCTGTGAGAAACTTGGAAGACTGATAGCAGTCACTTGTTCTGATCAGCACTAAAGAGCTTTAGTCACCCAAAGTTACTGGATAACCAGGAACCAAACATACATTAAAGCCACCTTAACTGTTTTCCTGAGCATTGACTTGTAGACTGAAAGTGATAATTTCCTCCTGACATTCATTAGAACAAGCAAAAGTTGCTACAATTAACATCCCACAGAGGCCTGGCAAATATGCCATTAAACTTGAGAAAATTTTGTTCTCTCCACCAAATTAAGACCGCAGAGAGGTGGTCTTCGTGCCCACTCCTCTCTACCATTCCCGGCTCCACTGAAAATGTATGTCACAATATCAAGGGCTCAGAAGTTGGGTTGCAGCTAAGATTCTTTTTGTGCACGGTTACATGATTTCAAAGTATTTTTACCTCTGTTTCAGAAGGCAATTTCTTTCCAGATCCTGATGACCCATGGGATTAACAGGTCTCAAATTCGTTTCAGATCCTGTTACAACTCTTTCAGTGAGGGGCATTTCAGGTAACTCCAAGTGTCCTCTTTCTCCCCCACCTTTTTCTGTGGGTTTCTTCTGGAATATAATTATTATTAGACAACAGAGCAGATGCAGATCTGAAACAGGTATCCCCCATATATTTGTAGGCTTTCTGGAACAACGCTAGCATCTTTTTGTAGTCTATCTGACAACAATCAAGTACGCACCTTGAGTTTTATCTTTAGTCAGTATTATGAAAACACAGAAGATCTGCTCTGGAGCAAGAAGAAAGTTTTTCTTTCTCCCTTAAGACAATGTGTGGTCTGAACATCAAAGGCAATGATAGAAAAAGTAGCAAAAGGATGCATAAACTCTGCTAACTTAAAGATGTTTAACAATGTTTCAATTGGATAACTGGGCAACATCATTTACCAACCCTAGGGAAGATTGCCATTTCATGTGAAGGGGTACCATGGCAACAGAGACTCTGCGCTTGTCATCCTTGGCTCCTGAAGCTGGTGAGTTTACTACAGCCAGCCAGCATTGCCATGAGCCCCTGGAGTATCCCACTTTGCCCGTGATAGTGTCATGACTTGTGAGGAAATCCTGTTGTGTGCCTTCTGCATTCACCATGTTTAGTAAATAATGTGAGTGATAAATTATGCTTAACATGATACTAATGCAAAAACATCAGCCTTCATGTATTTGTAAGAGCTCTTAAGCCTGATGGGATTTAAAGTGGGTCCTCAGGTCTTTTTAAAAAGGAAAAAAGTAATTTTAAATCTGCCTTACTCTTAATCATTGCCTGAAAATTGTATTGTCAAGAGAAGCCTCCGTAACAAGCATTTTTTGGACGCACCTCACTCAGTTATCACACGGCCCTACCAAGCCTTTCTACATTTTTCATCCTATTAAAAATTCCAGAGTTGATTTATTTCAGCCTTTTCTCCCAAACTCTTCAGCTGTGTTGTCTGTACAAACCATCCCTGGCCTGCCCTTTGTTGCTGTAGTATATTAGGCCAATCTTGGTGCTATAAATTCTCTTCTTCACAGGCATGGCCATATTTTTGTCTCAAATACTCTTCTGGCATTTATGTGATCCTTCATTTTTCATAGATCATAACGATAGAAGGGACTGTTGTGATCATCTGTTTTGCCCTCTCAGATAAAACACTCCACTTTTTTTTTTTTTTTCCGAAAAAGACTGCACTTGAACCATAAAACTTTGCTTGTGCTATAGGGTCTGTCCCAGACCTCTCTGATAGCTCTTGGTAGGCTTCTTGTCCAGGAATGCCAGGCAAATATTTTGATATAATACTTTCCTCACTTTCTGGACCCTTGTCTGTCAGCACTATTTCTGATAGTACTTCACTAGTAAAGATCTGCATAGCAAATGGTACAATTTATCACAGGTGGCCAGATGCCAGGCCTGCTGAGTACTCTTCAGGTCATCACCTGCAAGAAATTGTAGTGTGCAGCATCTCTCTGCTGTGTTTTCAAAAAGCTCTGTTCCTGGCACAAATGCTGCTAGGCACAAACACGTCTGATTTACATCTGCTTGCGTAAGTTCATGTCTAGTTGAAATATGTAAGCCAGTGATAGATTGTCTCTGTTTTTCAAGTATATTAATTAGTGATCCAGAATGTAAGTTTTAAAATAATTTTATGTAAACTAAAGCAAAGCTTCATTAGGGTTTGAAAATACAAAGTTTTTAGAAAATGCTTTATAAACTTCTTTTTCACTTCTGTTTTCCTCATCAGTAATATTTAATTCTACTTCTAATGATAAACATAAACTCTTCATTTGAAATATGAGTTCACTGACTGAAATATAAATAAAAGCAAAATATGCTTTTATTTCTATTTGTATTATCCTGTTACAAGGAGGCTCTATGAAAACACACACACTTTTCTGGTGATTGAGTACACTGTGTTTCCAGCCTTGTATTTCATGGGGAAGGATCTGCTGTTTCCATAGGAAAATAATAATTAAAAAAAAAGTTGGCAAAAGAACATGTTCTGGAATAGAATTATTCCACTATTCAACTAATGTGAGTTTCCAACCATTTTTGTGTGTGCGTGTGGAATAGAGCCCTGTTATAGCAGCTTTTTTATTGCAAAGCTTTTAAAATATGACTCATGTGTGTTGCCCATGGAAACGTTTGTAAAAGATGTTAGAGTATTTTTTTGTTTTCAAGTTGTCTGTTAACCCTGATTTCAAATGTTTATATACAGGTCACATTCAATCATGTCTTGATTCAAATCATCTGAAAGTAAGTTGATGTGGATAAAAATCACTTCATAATCACATTTTTGTTCAACTTTCCATATGACATCTGTTACAGAATAGAGACCATTTTTTAAAAAAAGGCATGTTACTGTACCTTTTTGTTTAAATAGTTGACATAAAAAAACATGTAAATGCACACTTCAATTAAATACAAACATTTCAAGTTAAACATATAGCTGAAAACTTTTATTCCCCAGAGGTTAAATTAATGATAATTCACAGTACCACTGTGAATTTAATGATCACTGACTAACTGGGATAAGGTCTTTCTAGAAAACATAACCACACGTAAAAAAAGATCATAACATTAAGAAAGTTGTTAAGGTATGCATAAAGTCATTATGCATGCTGAAACGACCATTTATTTTATTAAGAAACACGTCAGTAACAGTCAAATATTCAAAATCAAAACCTGAGCTGCTATTAACTCCTGGTCTTATAGAACAATGCAAACTTTTTTATCTTTTATAAGTGGGCTACTGCTGGTCTTCATGGTGAATATTGGCTGAGTAAAGGATAGTTTAAAAAGAAATCAGAAGATGAAGGAAAGGGACAGGTAGAAAAATATACCTTTCATACTTCATAGATGTAACCCGATTTTCTGTTTAGACCAGAAAATCCTGAGATGTGGCTCCTGGCTTTTTAGTTTTTTGAGCCACTGTGTTCCTGGGAATGGAAGGACAAAGAAAAGACAGATCATTTCTTAGTCCGCTAATTTGGTAAAATAGTGTTTTATCTCTAACAAAGCGTTCAGTTAAAGAAACAAAAAAAAATTCTGTTGAAATTATGATTTGGCAGCATACTTCTGTCTCTCTGATTCATCAGTGTTTTGCTGATGTTTAGAACCACAAAGGCATATTTCAGTTCTGGTAATGTTGCTCTTTCTCATGAAAATGAACCTGAAGCATTTGGCAGGACATTTCCAAAAGTAAATAAATAGTAAGGTTGTTTCTCTTACCAGACATAGCTCTTTTCCTGGTTTCCTGCTTTTCAAAAAACAATAAAAAGTAAGAGCAAATAGCAATTACAGCAAGGATGGCACTTAGTGAAAATTTGGCCTATGTCATTTGGGAACTTTACATGAAGCACTGAGATAAAGGTGGATCTTGTGGTGAGGTTAGACTATGATTAAAAAATCTGAATCAGTCTTTTGCAAAATCTGTGTGACTTCAGGAAGATTTTTAAATAGAAGAAAATATCAGAAGTTTTTAGTGAAAACCTCTGCTTAGTTACTTTTTGCTATTTGAAATAATTTTAAACAAATGTATTTTTATTCCCAGACTTTTTGAAGAAAAAAAAATTAACAGGAAACGTTTTTAGTCTTCCTTCCTCCCTTCCCTCCCTTCCCTCCCTCCCTCCCTTCCTTCCTTCCTTCCTTTCTTCCTTGCTTTCTTCCTTCCTTCCTTCCTTCCTCCCTTCCTTCCTCCCTTCCTCTCTTCCTTCCTTCCCTTCTCTTTAAAATTTTATTTTAATAAACTGGCTATAACTATTTATCTCAGAACCAGGAAACAATACTCTGGAGAAACAGGAACTTAACTATCTAACTTTCCCTTCATTATTCTGCTGTATTTCAGATTGCTTTCTAAAAAACAGTTAACAAGTAAAGCTAAATTCAACTAAATATTTTCATTTGTCAGAGGTCCTTTATATTAAAAAAAAGTAATAAGTAGTGATTGAAAAAAATAATGAGAAAGTGTAATTTTTTTTCTGAAAGTAAGATGAAATATATGTAAAAGAAATATTTTACAACCTTTAATTAAAAAACAAAATACCATTTCTAACAAAAAAGTGAACCTTTTTTCTTGGTATAATAGTGGACTATACTTATCAGCACCTGAAACAAGAACAATCAGTGCTTGATCCCAGGAAAACATTTGAAACATTTCATCAGAGGTCACTGGAGCCTCTCCTTCTGTGCAGCTCTGGGAAATGAAACCCTTCCTTTGCTCACTGTAATTTGAAGATTTTCAGGGTTTCTATTTTGAAGTCTGTGACAACGTATGCCATTCCTGCGATCATGCAGTTTTTAATTGTGAATAACTTCTGATTAACTACTCAGAAGAAGCACTTACTTAGCCTGGGTCCTCTAATCAGAAAAGAAATTTGAGGCATCAAAGCTCTTACTCTTCAAGCAACCACAAAGAATGCCAGCGACTTGGTTAGTTTTCAGTATTCACGGAAGAAAGAAGGAAAAAGGCAAATGGTAACAAAATTCTTAGTTGTATTCATCATCTTGCAAGACAAAGATTTGCACCACAAGATCACTATAATGAATAAGCTGAAGACACACCTGCCACTCAGAAGCTGAGTGCAACTTGATTCAACTGCTTTTTGCAAGCAAATGTGATCCTGGGACTTTACAACAACTGAAAAAGGCTCAAAACAAATGCACAATTCCAGTTACTCAAGATCGCAGAAATCACAAATCTTAAATCTATAAGGGCTATTTTCACACTGGTTTATTGTAGACAGTGTCCAGTTATGGTTGATGAAACAACAAACTTCCTCAAGAAAAAGCAACTGACTTTACTCAAGCATACATGGATAATGACAGAAGATTCATATAGAGTCCGCAAGATTACTCAATGTGGAGAAGTAGTTGTAATGGTAAAGTTATGATATTTTATTCAGTCCTGAGGCTCAACAGTTATCATGGAAACTTCTGCAAGGATGCCAATACTGTGGAAAGCTTGGTACCATATGTAGAAAAACGGACTTGGCAGGGGCTCTGTTTGCTCATTACAATGCCCGTGCTTGGAATTTGGCATGGCTTCACACTGTAATATACTACTATTGCATGTGATATCTCTGCATTTTTTTTAGCAAACTATCAAATTTAATTTAAATGACACAAAAGAGATGGTATTTTTCAGATTAAATAAAGAAGAGTCATGATGACATCATAAGGAATTTGACCAAAAGGATAGCAAACGTTTGGAGGAGCACTGGTTTTAATTTCTGAACTGACTAGAACATGTTGCAATAGGAAAATGGAGATATGCAAAGAAAGCATTTTAAATGACTGTTTGAACTGATTGCAAAGAGTTGTGAGTTTTAAAAATCACCCTCTTTCATACGATGGAAAAATTCCAAACAGGGTAGACCTTTCCAATGCAAGTTGCAGCAAAAGCAGGTAAATTATATTTCTGTCCACTCACATTGCTGAAATCTAGAAATAAGATATCAAGCAAAGATTAGCACCTTGTAATTCAAATGACAGAATGGGGTTGCAGTAGGAGGTTTTTCATGGTACAGTTTCATATTATGTATGCAATGAGGAGCACTCACCTGATATGTTATGCCAGAAGAGCTCTAGCAACAGAATCCCTGGCAGAGAAGCAAGGATAAAAATCTGTGAAGGGTGTAATTTCTGAACTGACACAGACATTTTGTCGGGAATGATTTGCCAAGGGTTATATTCTAGGACAAATCCACCAAAAAGATGCAAAGTTAGAAATTCTTGGAGGTGCCTGAGATTCCAGGGAAGAGGAAAGTTCCAAAGAAAGAATGGCTGACAAATAAAACTAGACACTCAAATTCATCAAAGTATTTTATGACTTTAGCATTGGCTCATAAATACATTTCCCAGTCTCCAGCACTCAATCAAACTTTGAACAGAAGAGGCACCAATTATATAAGATCTGGAAATTCATAATGATGTCAACCTTAATAGAAACATGCATGCAGACGTGCTTTGCGTGAATGGTTGTAATTGCAACTACAATTGGCTTATTTGCTAGCTTTATTAGTAAGTTTCCTTTCAAGATTCGTCTACTTCAAAGCATGAGGGAGATTCTGGATGATAAAAACAGGAATGTGAGGTTGAGAGCCAAGTTGAAGTGGCATAGAAGTAACACTGTTTTAACCATAGAAACAAGTCCTGGAAGAAGTCCTCCCATGCGGGGCAACCCAACACACTCCCCTACTCTGTAACCAAACTCTCCAGCTGGTCAGCAAACAACCAGCAGTAAAGGCACCTGAGCGAAGGTGCTGCACGGCCAGTGTGTGAGATTTGGTCCTAGCTACGGAGAAGCAGGAGGCTGGAGTCACCAGCATGAGCCTTGACCTCTCAGTGTGCGAGACAGTGTCAGCTTACAACAAGATCGTTAAAGTCATAGAATCGTAGAATCATAGAATGGCCTGAGTTGGAAGGGACCCACAAGGATCATAGAGTCTAACTCCTATCCCTGCATAGGACAATCCCAAAATTCACATTATGTGTTTGAAGGTGTTGTCTAGTCGCTTCTTGAACACTGTCAGGCTTGGGACCATGACTACCTCACTGGGGAGTTTGTCACAGTGCTCTACCACCCTCTGGGTGAAGAACTTATTTCTAATGTCTAACCTAAGTCTTGCTTGGCACATCTCCTGCCATTCCCTTGGGTTCTATCATTGCTTGCCAGAGAGATCAGCGTCTCTCCCTCCTCCTCCCCTTGTGAGGAAGCCGTAGATAGCAATGAGTTGTCCTCTTAGTCTCCTCTTCTCCAGGCTGAAAAAACCAAGTGACTTTAGAAGCTCCTTATATGGCTTCCCCTCCAAACCCTTCATCAACTTCACGGTCCTCTTCTGGAGACTCTCCAGAAGCTTTATATCCTTTTTATGCTGTGGCACCCAGAACTGCACATGGTGTTCCAGGTGAGGCTGCAGCAGTGCAGAGCAGAGCGGGACAATCGCCTCCGTCGCCCAGCTGGCAATGTTGTGCTTGATGCACCCAGGACACGGTTGGCCCTCTTGGCTGGCAGGGCACATTGTTGGCTCATGTTCAACTTGCCATTGGCCAGAACCTCCAGATCCCTCTCTGTGAAGCTGCTCTCCAGCCTGTCGTCCCCCAGTCTGTATGTACAGCCAGGGTTGCTGTGTCCCAGGTGCAAAATCTGGCACTTGCCCTTGCTAAACTTCATGCGGTTGGTGATTGTCCAGTTCTCCAATTTGTCCAGATTGCTCTGCAGGGTCTCTCTACCCTCGAGAGTGTCAACAGCTCCTCCCAATTTTGTGTCATCAGTGAATTTACTTAGCATTCCATCAAGTCCTGCATTGAAGTCATTTATGAAGACGTTAAAGAGTGCTGGCCCTAAGACAGATCCCTGCAGAACCCCGCTAGTGACTAGTTGCCAGCCCAAGATAACCCCATTTACTAGAACCCTTTGAGCCTGGCCCATCAGCCAATTGCTCACCCACTGTATTGTGTGTTTATCCAGCTGTGTGCTGGACATCTTGTCCAGGAGGATTCTGTGAGAAACAGTATTGAAGGCTCTACTGAAATCCAAAAAGATCACGTCAACAGGCTTCCCTTGGTCAACTAAGTGAGTAACCTTGTCATAGAAATAAATTAGGTTGGTCAAGCAGGACTTAACCCTCATGAACCCATGCTGGCTGGGACCAATGACTGTGTTGTCGTTCAGGTGCTTTACAATAACTCTCAGAATAGTCTTTTCCATAATTTTGCCAGGCACAGGAGTGAGGCTGACAGGCCTGTAGTTGCCAGGGTCATCCCTATTGCCCTTCTTGTAGATTGGGACAACATTTGCCAGTCAACTGGGACCTCTCCAGATTCCCAAGAGCATTGAAAAATCATGGAAACAAATCTCACTATGACATCAGCCAGCTCTTTAAGTACATTTGGATGAATCCCATGAGGCCCTATCAACTTGTAGAGATCAGAAAGGTGTGTATTTGTTCAATCAAACACCAATACCATCTGTTTTCAAATGTAGTGAAAGCAGTAACAACAGGCCTGGTGGCACTGATAATGAATGCTGTTTGTGGGCGTATTTAAGTACTCTCTTCATTATAATGAACTGTGGCTTTGATCCACAATTTAACAGTCATGACTGAACTTGTATATGATTTCACATGTTTAAGAGTGGAAAAAAATGATGACTTACAGCAGATGCTGCTGAAGATTTTATTTCAAGAAGCTCATCAGGAAGCTCTCTGGACTATTTGTAGATTTCTAAGTTGTTGTTTTTCTCATATTTGAAAGATTAATGTTTTAATGAATAGTATTTTACTATGATTAAATTTGTCCACTAAGCTGGTGCAAAGAGCACCAAATGCAAAGCAAAAATGTAGGGTTTTATATAGGCAGGTGTTTATGAGCACTTCTTATGTGTTTTTGCATTTGCATTACTGTAGTCCAGAAGTTTTTCTGTAGCATGCCAGCATCAACTGTCCAATTTGTGTATGTTTTTGAACTTGGCCTTCAGCAAGAAATGCACGCAAAGGCAATCCTCATGGATCCTCTACAATCCAAACTGTTATTTGAAACCATCTTACTTCATAGACTGATTAATTTTTGTGTGCGTGTTTACTGAAATACAACTGGGGTGGGGTTTTTTTTACTTTTTGAGACATCTTTACAGCTCATTTTTTTTGCTGTTCCTACTTGAACTTCCACCCACAGAGCAGTGGCACTGCTGGTCTAAACTCAAAGTGAAGTCAGAGCTGTTAACATCACAATCAGCTCTGGTGCAGAACTGCAGTTTCATTACCCCTGAATAATCACAGCTTCCTCACTGCAGTTATTTTAAAAGACAAATAGAATTGTATATGACACTGAAAGATGCCAGGATAAGCACCCGTTGTATTATTTTGCTGAAACGTGTTTCCTGAAAACACCCATGTCATTTAAAGAAGTTTAAAGTAGTTGTTTGATCTTATCTTGCTCCTGTAGATGTCAACAAAGAGAAACCATTACATTCAAAATGAAAGCAACAGGAATAAACCTTGCAAGATTTCTGAGTGAGCACTCCCTTGAGCCAGTCAGCACCGAACATATTCAGTGCATTGCAGGAACCTGCCTTCCAGAACAGGTCCCATAAAGGCCTTGAAACCAAATATGCTCCTACTTCACAGCTTTCAGTAAACAGGGACCTAGTGTGCTGAAGCAATGTTCCATGTTTAACAGCTTTGGTGGTAAACGTAGGAATCGGATTCTCAGCAGATCTAAAATGGAATTACTCCCTTCGCTTCAGCAGAGTTGTTCTGATTAATAGTAGCTGAAAATGTGGGATTATTTCTTTTTTAGAACTGCATTCTCAGCATACACTGCACTTAAATCATACTATTTATTACACCTTGCAGGTTTTCTCTAAGCTGGCAAGTAATTTTTAGTTGGAACCTTCAAAAGCCTTAAAAGACAACTTAAAACAAAGAAAAACAGGATATTAACAGAAGAAGAGGTCAGAATATTGTCTTCTTGCAATACTGTTATTCCCGTGTTGGCAGCCTCAATGCCGAAAATGTCAGTATATGCAGGGAGTATTCAGCTGCTGCTGCCTTGGATGCTGTGGGGAATGGCTGGGGGTGCTGGCAGTGGGTGGAGAGCTGCTGTACAAGCACACATTGCTCTGGTAGCATAGGCATTAATTACAGTCATTATGGTAATCAGAAGCAATTTGGCGGTATTTCTGAAGAAGAAGATCTCTTTTAAGTACTACAGGCCCAGAGGTGACAGCAGCTATTCCAGGAGCTAGCCAGGTCTGGGAGTGGCTCTTTGTCTGAAATGCTCTTGGGTTCCAGCCCTATTGCTCCTAAGGCAGCCAGAAATGATCTTCCCTTTTGGTAGGACATGTTAAAGATCATCTTGGAAGGTCTCAAGGCCATTACGTGTGCTTCAGATTAGCCATGTGAGGTCACTTGGGAACTAAAGCCAGGTCCTGTTTTTCCTTTGCAAGGATGAGTGGGGTCAGTATGCATTAGGAACAAGTGACATTTGCTCATAGTGCACTAGAAATCTCTTGTTGTAAGAAAAATATTTCAGTTCCAGAAATAGAGTTTTGCAGGTCAGGTGAGTGTTTGTAGAGCTTTTGGAAAATTACATTTCAGTTATTAAAAGGTGAGATGGTATTACTATGATGGTGACAGTGTCTGGTCAGTATCAGTTGCTTGTGAAGCTGAGAGATGTGTACTCTACTGCTTAGATTCCAGCTCAGAAAAAAACCATACACATATGCAATGTAAGTATGATAATTCTGTTCCTAAAGAGCAAAACACCAAAATACACGGCTAAATATGGATCTACATTACATCAACAACAACAAGATTAACTGATGTCTTGCTGACTCAGAAACCTAACTGAACACTTGAGTGATTAGATAGCTGAATAGTTTCTTTATCAGTGATGTGGGTTTTCTTTGTATTGTTAAAAGGTTTTTCCCTTGCTGGATGTACCTGGTGGTGACAAACAGAGTGCCTTTTTCCAGATAATGAGTACATGGAAAGTGAGAGTTCAGATCCACAGTTCTGTATCTCAGATCTGTGACAAAGCCATAGTAGAATTTAACTGATTAGAGTCACTATAAAAATAAATCTAATCAAATTATCTAAAGAAAATACATGAAAAATGCAACAAAAACGTGTACATTTTTAATCTGCATAAATGATGTGTAACTGATGAATAAAACCTGATCAGCCCAGTCTTTCAGACAATTCTATGATATTTTTACAGATAAATTGTTGTTTCATGCTACAGTCATTTTCCAAACCCTGACTTCTATTTCTAGCTGTACACGGCATTTGAAAGGAATTCTTTACGCTTCTTTATCTGATATACCACACAGTAAACATGACTCATGAATACTTAAGGTATTAGACATGAAGTATGATAGGTCAAAAATGTAGTAGACCTAGACTATTGCTTCAGTTACTGTAGAAATATGCAGCCATTTGGCTTTTTGAAGTAGACCACATTTCAAGGAAATGTCACAGTAAGCAACAACATGCTGTGATTAAGGATGCCAGGTGATTGCAGGAAGGGACTAGAAGTCAGCCTCCAGCCCTATTCACAGCTTCACTACTGACTAGCTATTTAGCTAATTTTTAGACCACAGTTCAGCAAATCAGTCACATTTGTGTTTATTTTTAAACACAGGCTAAAGCATTATTAAACTGGAAATAGAAGAAATATTTTCTACTAAACTGAGGAAATGTTCTCAACTGCAGAAAAAACACAAACAAGAAAACAAACAAACCAAACCAACCCACCCCACCCTTACTTTACTGTGAAGAAAAATCTGAATGTGTGGTCCTAGGTATTCAGGGCTTATTAACTCATATATTAGTGAAGATCCAGTCTGTGTTAAAGGCATGAACAGTTGGCTGATACATAAAAAGTTATAATTATGCTGTAATTGATAGATATTTAGCAAATAATTATTCTAATTATTCAAGTTTGTAATGAGGTATAACACAAAAATTTTAATGTGTTTGAGCCTTTCCAAAATTGCATTTTTATCGATCTGAAGTACAAGGAAGAAACCACAGCCAGTAAATACTTACTTTCAGCTTTAAATGGCATAAAGAACACGAAACTCCTATTATTTATGCCAGTGGTCAACTCCTATCTAACATGGACACAATCAGTTTTAAGTTTGTAATGATGCTAGAATACATTTTTCAGGTCTTACCCTGGTAGCTTAAATTTCATTTTCAGAAGCACCTGCTTTCCATTTAGGCACCTAAACAAAGGCTTGATTTTCAAAAGCATCTGGCCTCTCCTGACTCCCAGTGAGGCACCTGTGGCCAGATTTTCAAGTTCTTAACATACTTGTTGCTGAAAAACTGGTCCATGTTGACAATCTGTATGGTCAAAGCTAGCCACCTACTGTTTAATTCAGCAGAGATGCTTGGGATCTACACTGAGATCAGATTCTGATTCTTTACGTCTGGTTGTATCAATGCACATACTCTGTTTCCCTGAAAATAAGACAGGGTCTTATATTAATTTTTGCTCCAAAACTTATTACTTTTTTACATTTATAGCTGCCTGGACACTGTTTAAATTGCCTTTTTTAATGAACTGTAACTAGGGCTTATTTTTGGAGTAGGGCTTATATTTCAAGCATGCTCAAAAATCCCGAAAAATCTTGCTAGGGCTTATTTTTGGGCAAGGTCTTATTTTTGAGGAAACAGGGTATTTTTTTTATTTTTTCCTGTATGGACATCAACTAACCAAAAGAAAAATAAACTGTGTCTTTAACTGTTGAAAAAGGAAACCTTCTCTGGATTTTGTGCTTTCGTAGCAGTCCTTTTTTTTTTTTTCTTTTTTGATTCTCTGAGGTCTAATAATATGGTAACTTTCCCCTCACAGACATGTTCAGCTTTCTCTTTTACTTGGATGAGCCTTTTCATGAAACTCGTGGCATTCTACCTAATCTGAGATTTCTGTCCCTGCATTGAGCTGAACTTGCTAATGGGTTCACAAACTAGTGCTGAGGAGGATCAGTCGGAGTCTTAGACAGACACAGCATGATTGTATAGACCTTTTTTCCTGAGGAAATCAGACTAAAAACAGCAACAACAAAAAAAACCCTTATTCACGTCATCTCTAGCAGTCAGTTATTTTCTACCCAAGCGCAGCTGAGTACAGTGTGCGAATCCTTTCTAGAAACACAATATAAAAAAATCTTCTGAGACGGAACAGCATTTTTCTTGCCTTGCTGCTCATCCTCTTTAAGACATGAATTTTTTTGGCATGGACCCTGTTCTTTTGCCTTGTCACTTCTGCCTGCAGAATTTTTTTTTACTGTCACATGGAACATTTTCCTTGATGACACGCAACGTAAGTGAAGCCATCCACCGTAACAAGTCTGAGGAACTAGGACAAAAATAGGATTTTCCTAACCTGAAAAATGTTATTCTTTTGCTCAGCCTGTTGCTATGGAAGTAAGTGCATTGTGGCCCTACTTACTACTGCCCCTGCCTTGGATCCAGAGGCATCACTGCAAGCACCTCTCTAGGATGGATCCCTGCAAAAACTTGCCTGGACCCTGGAGGTCTTTGCCTGCGCCATATTGACTGAGGTTCTAGGCTTGCACCCTATAGCCAAACCTGTTTTCCTTCTTTCGAGGTGACCTGCTGCCTTTTCTCTGTGAGAATGGAGTGAGTGAACCTTCCCTGCAGAGCACAGCAGATTTGGCTGGGGAGGGGAGAGGTTTGCTAGCAACAGAATGGAAACTGTGTAAACACAGAAAGAAATTGTTTGTTTAATGAACACACTTTGTATAAAGTAATCTAGCAACTAGCAAAGCTAAACAGCTTTAGTTACAGAGAGGAAACAAATGTTTTAATGGTACAAAAGACATCTTGTGAGTCCTTCCCTAGGGCACAAGTTCCAACCCACTTGCTATTTCAAGAGAGAAAGAGATCTTTCTCTACCACTTTCAGAGCCCTTCTTCCAAGTCCCTTTTGGCAAACATATGCTCATCGTGCAGAAAAGTTCTTGCCCTGATACTCTTCGGTCTAATTTGCCAGCTACCTATTCATATTAATGTTTTGATTTGATAATCCACTTTAGAGTTTTGTCTTCACTAGAAAAAAACTCTTTTTAAATAATGTTCAATCAGCATAAAGGCATGTTATACTTTTTCCTTCATTAAGATAAATACTAGAGGAAACCAATTATTTTACTTGAGTTGTTGATGTATGCAAATCAGAACAACTGTGTTTTCACTAGGACTTTCTGGGTGATACTTTTCCATCTTAAAAAAACAAAACACACACAAAAAACCCCACCAAAACCAACCAACACATTTCAGTTCTTGGTCCAGCTCACCATGGAGAACTGATTCCATTATTTTTTTTTCCACAGCACAAGCAGATATAGTAAATACAGCTTTAGCTTCTGCTGCTCAATATAACATCTTCCTTACTAACTTCCATGCTGCACAGTGTTGTTTCAGTTTGGTTTATTGCCTGCAGCAGTTTCAGTACATATTTTTGCTGCAGACTTTGGCTGTAGTTTCCCCTACTGTGCTACTGTTGCCCCAAGTTCTATGTATTCATTAAAATGCAATATCACAGATCTTTTTTAAACAAGTCTTCACCTTGACTAAAGTCTGAGAGATAGCCCACTGATGATACAACATGCTTTGAGAGCTGTTTTTCTGATGTTTAACGTTGCACAGAACTATATGCTGCCCTTCAGAAACCAGGTAAAAGCTTTCTGATTGCTTTGGTTCACTGTTTATCAGGAAAGGTGGTTTTGCCTGCCTGGGTGGAGTGTTCCTTAGTGTTTGTAAAGCCTGCTTTGTATTAGAAACTTTTGTTAGTATAAGTAATGTCCCTTAGGAATGTGATTTTTGGCGATGTTTGATACTGGCAACAGCCCTAATGTGGACACAGAACTGGCAGAAGAAGTGCTTTTGCTGGTATAGATTATACTCGGGGTTCTGGAACCAGTAAAAACAGCCCAAACCGCTTTTACCAGCATAACTATACTATAAAATGTTTTCTAGCACAGACCTGGCAGAAACCCAATTTTCACCCCCACACCACTCTTGGTTATTAAATATTGTTTCATTGGGAGGTATACTCAAGCTGCTATCTCACGTGTAAACATCTTTGGCCAGCACATTCTCTGCCATGGAAGTTTTTCTTTCATTGGTGGAGATGGGGGAGAGAAAAAAAAAATATTTGACCATTTCTGAGTGGCTTCTTTATATCCAGAATAGCCTGACATTGCACCTTTGTTTCCTCTCACATGTGCATGCATAAATCATGGTGTATTGGCCACAGCTAATTTTCATTGGAAATCATTGTACAGGTAACTGTCATGCAGCCTAGGGTTTGTGGTGCCCCTCTTCTAATGGTTTGATGGGCAGCGGGGTTCATATTTGTTTTCTCATGAGCTTTAGGAATGATGAAAACAAATGGGATGAGAACAATATGTAATGTACACTGAAGCCTTAATGTTTATCATTCTTCTGATGAGAACTGCAGCAAAACTGAGATCAGATCCAAAAAGATATGCTACTTTCCACCCCAGCTGCTCAATCTGTTGCAGGCAAATTAAATATGTTTATAGACAGAACCAAAGTGCGTCCTTTGACTCTGCAGTCATTGCTAAGTTTAACTGTCAAAATATGTAGTTATTTAAACAAAAGAAATGCAAAAAATCAGTGAAGTGGAACGCATATACTGTAATCAAATGAAAAGTGACGACACAGCTGCCACTTCCCATACATGTTATGTTACATCAAGCCAGAATGTGACTGTTTACACTCCCAAGACTTCCAGGATCCTGCCACTACTACCAGTAAGGTTGCAAAAGTGAAAGGATGTGGCTTGCTGGCATTCACTCACTTCCAAAGTGAGGTAAGATCCATGATGCTGCTTGTGCCCTGGAGTTGGCAGCCCTAGTTCCTGCAGACCAACTCTCCTGCTATTGCAACACTAGTCACCATGTTCATATGCTCCGACCCATCATGCCCAGCTCTCATCCAGGACTTCCTACGTACATGTGTTATCAGCTTCTAAATTTCCTGTGTCAAAATTTACCTTATAGGTCCCACTTCTGTCTCAAAATATTCCTCCCCAAATTCCATTGATTTCAGTGACAGAAATATATCTGAGAAATGAGTTGAGCTTAGCAAACAAAAAATGTGAAAAATGTATTGCCAAAACAGCCTGCAAGCATCTGCTATTGCTTTTGTCTGCATGTACAGCATGTGGGTTTCCCCTGTACACAAACAGTGAAGTTAATTAAACGCATGAAATTGCTTATTAACTCTCCAGGTCATGCTTAGCATTCCTAAGACCTAACAGTCTAAATCTGCTTTCTGAAAGTCTTTGTCTTGAAAATGAGTCAAAGTGCAGAAAGCTGCACTGTCTCATCAAACGATGTTCAAAGAAAAGTTGTTACGGAGTATGAGTTTCAGTGGAGGATGGAAACAAGCTGACAGATCAGATATATTTTTGGAGAGGTAAGCAGGGTATGCAGTGCTGTCTTTTAAACACCTACTTGAGATACCCTCGAGGTAAACTCCATTACACAAAAAGACAGAAGTGGTAGAGTTTGATAAAAATGTGGGAACTAATAATTGGTTGCCCTTGTACAGAAAACCCTGGCAGACTCTCTTAATACTCAAGCCCTTTTCTGAGACCCAGAGGTGAACTGAAATCATGTAGATGCCTTATGTGGGTCAGCAGGATCCCACAAATCTACTGGTACAAATATCATCTATAGTGATTTTTCTAGCTGAGAAACAGTTGAGAAGCATACTAGATTTAATTAATTTTGATTCATCCCTGTGAAAAGTGATGTTAAAAATCATCAGCCTGAACTTAAGTCTTACTGTTTAAGGTAAAATACCACTACTATTTTCAAAATTATTCTTTCAGTCAAAAGAATGGATCGTCAAAAACATCTGGCTCTGAAAGTACTTCTACAGGGAACAAACATTTCTGTTATGAGCTAAT
The DNA here is from genome assembly GCF_036013445.1 of Caloenas nicobarica. Taxonomy (NCBI): domain Eukaryota; kingdom Metazoa; phylum Chordata; class Aves; order Columbiformes; family Columbidae; genus Caloenas; species Caloenas nicobarica. Next base: position 33,508,023 of record NC_088246.1, on the reverse strand, counting down.
GGTCCATTCAGAGAAATGAAGTCTAGGGAAAAGTATCTTATCTAAATGGAAATTTTAAAGAGTAGTATGAGATGACAGAAAATAAGTTGAAATCTGGAGTTTAAGATACTAAGATCTTAATTTATTATTAAATTATAATAGTGTAACAGTGAGTTTCAACTGTTTTGGGATATCATTGTCATTAGCATTACAGACACATGACAGATGGTACCTACCTCAAAAAACCAACAACAAAACCCAGAAAATTAAATACATAACAAAAATTAAATAGCTGCTTTTTTAATAGCTCTGAGTAAGCCACTAAGTATCTTTGGAAATGTTTTCCTTCTCCTCCTCATGTCTAACAGGGCTTTATCTGCCCTACATATTCTATTTCCAGATCTTAAATTTATAAACTACACCTTTAGAGAGGCAATAGGAGCAGAAATTACATGATTTTTCTGTAACAGGTAATTATAGTACAAAGTGAATAACCCTGCTATGTTACTCTAACCTCTGGCTTCTCATAACAGCACAGAGCTCTCTCAATAATGTATCTAGTTGGTTAAAGCATTTGGAGATAGGGCACCTCTTATCTTTGTCACAGTCAAGGCCTTACTTTATTATACAAAATAGAAGAGATTACCATCCCCAAATCGCATCTGGTCAAGTGCAAAAGGCTGTTTTTTGTATTATTAGTTGGGGAGGGAAAGTGTGCAGTTCTCTGAATGAACTGAATGTTATTGCAGTGGATTGAGCATTTAGTTGAAATGGCATTGGCACCATTTCAACTTCATTTTTTTCCAGATGAAACTACTTGCTGAGTTTCACCCCACTTTACTACTAGCTCTGGTCAAACAAACCCACTTATTTCGGTAAGTAGCTCATTTGGTAGAAATTGCGCACCATGATCGACACTATCTCCTCCATAAACAATCCATATTCTGCCTTTATCCACATTTTTATCCTGTTTGATTTATGCTTCAGCTTTTTGGAGACAGGCTTAGAAAACCTGTGAAGCCTCTTTTCATCAAAGGGGAGTTTCAGCTGTGAGTCCTAAGAGCCACAAAAACACAGGTAGCAAATAACAACAGGACAAGCAAATCATCTCTTCTCCAACTCCTCATGACATTCCTGGTGCAAAGACCATTTATCTTATCTCCCTGTGGCTATAATCTTTGTCCCTTTAATGTTATTCAATAAAATGATGAAATCACTGAGAAAAACACCTGCAATATAACATCTGGGAAAACCTGTTATTTCCTCAAGCTCATGGAGGCAAAAAGGAACTCTTTCCCCACCCCCCCAAATGTCTCTGCTTTTATAGAATCACAGAATAGTTTGGGTTGGAAGGGACCTTCAAAGGTCATCTAGTCCAACCCCCTTCAATGAGTAGGGACATCTTCAACTAGATCAGGTTGCTCAGAGCCCCGTCCAACCTGACCTTGAAAGCTTCCCTCCTTTGTAGATGTCTTCTCAGGCCGTTGCCATCCCTCCTTCACTTGCTTCCTCATACCCAGCAGTCTGATTCTCTCACAAGCACAGAGATGCCCAAACCGGTCATACAGGTTCACACGATTTTGGTCACTGTATTCATTGCCAGTAAATCTAATTATTTCTAACCTTGGTCCTTATCAGAAGGACATCCTTTTTCCCTGTCCCAGCAAGTTCGATATGTTTGCAACATGCCATGTGAAAGTATTAATAGAAAACCCTAACTCCCAGCGGTGCACAAGGAGTACACACTTCGTTCTTTCCTGACTGTGCCTATCTCTCCTCCCTAAGGCGAAACTCCTGCACCACCTCTCCTGGTTTCAGGTGTAATCATAAACCAGCTGAAGGCAATTATGGGTAATGTAGTTCAATCGCTTCCTCCTGTCTGTTTGAACAAGTGGTGCCAGGTACCTGCTAGACTGCACATTCCAGCAGGCATTGCTCAGCACCCCTGAGAGTGAGGCATACCAGGTGTGCTCCCAGCACCTACCCAAGCACAGCGGAGTTTTCCACAGTTGGAGCAAAAATAGGTGCTTTTTCAACAGTGCTGATGTCTTGATGTCTTGATGTCTTGACCAATGACATAATTTGGATCTAGGAGAAAGGTCTTAGTTTCCAGAATGGTGAGTTTGTTCTTTTTTTTTTTTTTTTTTCTCCAAATATCTTCTGTAGTTTTGTTTAAAATACTTTGGGAGGGCTGAAGTATGGGAGTACTTTTTTACCTAGTATTAATGCTGCAGTCTGATACTCTCCTTTTGGCCATAGCTAGTGCCAGGTACCTCTGGAGAAGGCACAGAACCCGTGTACATTTTGAATTGCACAATATTGTACCCTAGAATGGTTGGAGGTGTGTGGAGAAAGGCACGGAGCTTGCTAAATGCTGTTGCTTGTCTTTCCTGAGAGCATAAATGATCAAGTTCCTAAAATTTTAAATCAACCAGTCAGCTTTCTCTGTCTTTTGTCTTTCGTGAAATAAGCTGCTGTAGTTGTGTATGTGTGTGTGCATGTGTGGGGTTGTTGTTGTTGTTTGGTTGAACTTTTGTTTGTTTAGTTGTTTTGGTTTTATTGAAGTACTATATGAACTGAAATACTCCTTTTCCCGCATGCAGCAGTTGGACTGGTTCCTGGTTTTGTATGTTAGAGATCAGAAGTGTGCAATAGGATGCTGAACACTGCATAATGAACCTTCCTGCTAACAAGGCAGCTATTAGAAATCAGAAAAACAGAGTTTAAAGAGCACATATTCTTCTGAACTTTAAAATGTTAATTTGCTATTAGAAGAATACTGGAAAGGTAATATCTCCAGGCTAAACGGAGGCAAGACCTCTGTGGAGGCAAGACCTATCATGCTGACAGACCTTGAACCAACTCCCTTTATGGCTAAAAAATGACAATCAGAACTGGCGGGTCTGTTTAGAAATATAAACATTTAAATGAAAGGCAAGAAAGAAACAGCTCTTGTTCTCTTGCCACCTGTTATTACCACTCAGCTAATAACACCTCTTTGTAGTTATAGATTTCTTTTTTAAAGGAGACACCCTGGGAATAATTTTTGACTGGCTTTACTAGAAAATTGCAATAGGCATCCTCCTGAGTAAGTGAGAAAGGGAAGGGAGGAGGGAGAGGATCGCACTGAGTAGAACTTGGGGAGGTGCAAATTGCCACACTGGCAACACTTTCCCTCGCCCAAAACCATGTATTTGACAGTGGTTAATGTGAAATGCTCCAATGCAGAACTTACACACTGAAACCAGTCACACAGTGTCTGTGCTGGGTGGGGTATATACAACGGGATTTAAAACCCGACTACAAGCTGGTTATTGTCATGCTAGAAGTCGTAAAATAGTATTTAGCTTGGGTAAATATCTACAGTTGTATTCACTAAACTGTATAGTACAATATCCTGTGGGAATGTGTTCAACAGGCTAATTATATGTTGCAACAGAAAGCTCATCGAGCATTTAAATGTTTGTTTTAAAATGTTTTGCTGTCTTTATTGCCCCCCTTTCTCCCTTTATTATGAGAATGGCTAATTGGGTTCAATTGCTCTCTTCTTTGTTATTCAACTTCTTTTTAACTTTATAATTGTGATTTTCGGCCTGTGGCCAAGCAATATTTGTGTTTGGTGGACTGTCTCTGAGGGATTTCTACGAAGGGTATCCAAGTGAATAAAAAACTTAGAAATTCACCATTTCTGAAGCTGGACGCTTTCGCTTTCTGTTTTCCACAACAGATAAACTCAAACACCTTGAAAAACTACATTTATGCTACTGTAAACTTTGGCATAAATTCCCGCAGGGAAGTCTATCCTTGAAATATGAATACAAAGTAGGTGGAAGAAACACATGCACACACACACATATATATATATATATCTGCAGAAATAGAAATTATGTTCCTGAAAAAAAAATAATGGATTTTTGGACAGAACAGTCAACATAATTTGATGGTCTCTGAACAATGTCCTGTCTGAAAAGTTGAACTCTGCAGTAGTAGGAACTGCAGTGTGGCAAATTTCTGTACTAAAAACTATGGTTTGTACTTGCAAAAAAAATTTGTAAAACAATAAGCCTGGCTCTGTCTGGAACTACAGGCTCTTCCATCCCTTCTGCTACAAAATACTATATAGGATCCTAAGTTACCTCCCAGATCTCACAATGGGAAATGTAACATGATTGGAGAGGAGAAAAGGAGATATTTCAACAGCATTCCTTTCCTGACATTCCCATAGTCTGCTGCTACCACAAAAAGATTAGTCTAATCTGACCTTCTGTCTTTTTAACTACTTCTTCTATGGAAGTCTCCTCTCTCTCTCCTCTCCAGTTATTTTCAGTTCATCTCCTTCAGCTTTGTATTTTAAAGAGTAGTTTTTGTTTGTTTCTTTTTTTCTAAAAAGGAAGTCTAGAGAAAAGGTGAGGTCATATCCTCATGAAAAAAAAATGTATTTGCTCTGTAATATTTTACCATATTTTCATCTGCTTCTCTGTACAGACTAGTATCTCATTTGCATTTCTGCACATTGAGAAAACATCTTTTTTCTGAGAAACTACAACTAGTTTAGAAATCAATGTGCATGAGGAATTTTAAATTGCTCCTCTGAAAGCACATCTTCATGTTCTTAGCTACAACAAACAATGTTATGCTGTTCAATTAATTAAGTTTTCCAACAGCTTTTCGTAGTCCACCCCAGCATTAATTACCTCAGTAATCTTGGTTTGTGAACAAACACTGCCATATTGCTTTCCAATGACCTTCCCTTCCCACCCGTCAGAATTTACTCAAAGTGCCTGTTGTACACTGCAATAAGCTGGGGCACTGGAGCACTTCCCTACCAAGGGGGGGCGGTGAAGTTGCATCAGGACTTTGAATCGTTGAAAACTTTAAAAACCTGGAAGTTTTATAGTTTGCGACAAGTGACATTTTGGGCTCTGGTTTGGTGTCTTCATGGTGGAGAGGAAAAGCTTCTAGGTTTGGGTGTACCCAGACATTCTTTGCAAGGAATTTTATCGGAGGGATATATGGCTTAATTGGTGTAACAGTAGGAGTCCTTTCCTTTTGTAGCTGACTTCACCTCATAAGCCAGCAGGCTCAGGAAGAAGCTGGCTGATTATTTGGTTGAAAGCAGTTTTATGTACCCCCGAATGCTGCTTCCCCCTTGCTGTGCAGGTGAATCTGCAAGTTGAAATGCTCGGAAAACCCCGTGAGTATGCTGGCAGCCGAGAAGAGATTCTTCTAGGTCTTCTGCTTGGGATGTGTGTTTAAAGAAGACTCTGGATGACAACTATTTGAATTGAAAATGTAAACAGTTGAATCTCTTTGCCATTTTCTTCAGCTTTCTCAATGAGGAAAGGATCTTTTGGAATATTTAATAATCTTTGTGTTCCTCTTTACATCATGCCTGTGAGATATGGAGCTGCCATTTTACTTTGGGTAAGTCCTTGTGCTACATTTGAGCTGCTGTAATGGCTACCTGCTGCTGCATGGGGCAGTCTCATTCCTCCTGCCTTGCCATTACTTCCCACAGGCCAGCATGGGTGAACACTGACTCATCAGTGCCTGGGCCAGCTCCTTCTGGGACCAGATAAGCACCGGTGTTGATGCAAAGCAGATGTATGACTGCTGCTTTCTGGAGCAGCCAGCCAGCCAGTCAGATGGCATCCCCAAGAGCAGGCTTAGCCTCAAGCACAATGGTAGATGATCTTGTCCCTTGCCCAATATTTTAAAAACTTGGGAGATTTGACCTTAGTTCTATCCCAAGCTTGCTCTGAATTACTCTTTAATCTCTGTCTCTTTATGGAGGCGTTAATCATCCCTTGCATTAAATAGGAGTTCGCAAGTATTTAAATTGATTCTAAAATGTATTGGCTCATACTTTAATGTGCACTGACCTCTAGTTAGATATAATGGTATTAATCCAGGTTTTGTCTTTACTTACTAATACGAACTGCCAACAGCATTGCTTGTCCATTGTGCCAATCACCTTGCAATCATGCCAAAGCAAACACCTTCTTTGCCACTAGGTGTAATACTCTGTTCACAAAACATTTGTGCAACAACTTGACAAAGAGCTGTTCAAGCTCCCATCTGAGCCTACAGCTGTAAAAAGACAGAAGTTTCACCACTAGACTTGAAGCTTGTGGCCCATCAGTGGCAGATCCTACAGCCTAATTTTGGTCATACGATCTCATTGGGACTGAAGTTTGGATATGTATTTACATGGAGAATAAGCTGTATTTCTACATGTACTAAGCTGCATAATTAAAAGGAAATTATTTTGTCTGAAACAGCTGGTGGGAGAGGAGGGGCAGGTGGAAAGACTTTTAGGTGGTTTGGTTTTATTCATACACAACCTCATACAATATCAACTCTGAGCTCTAAAGAAAATCCTATGATGTGATGATAACCTTTTCATGAATTCACTCCCATTGACCCACTAGCCTTAATTTAACAGGATCTCTGTAAAGGTGGGAGGGCCATAGTGCAGCCGGGAGACAAGAATTCTCAATTTATTCATAGTCCTCCCCTAATTCCCAAAGCACAAATTGTCACCTGTTGCTCCATGTGAAATTATAATACTTCAAACATGAGTAAAGCCAGTTTGTTCTTCTGCTTGGTGATTTTTTTTTTTTCCTTCTTTCTTCTTCCCATTAAAAATGTAGCCTGTTCTTGAATGTGGACACCAATTCTTTGCCTCTGGACTGAGACTGTTAACTTGCTTCCAATAAGTTGCACCAACCATCAAGTTAAATGAATAATATCAAAAATATGTTTGTAAAATCTCATTAGCTTTCCAAGGAAACATCTAACAGTTCTCAGCAGAGGCAGCTTCTGATTGAAGTGTTCATGGTATCTATCTCAAGGCATGAGAAGAGGAAAGGTAAACTCAAACATGGCCCCTCACTTTCCATATACAGGGCAAACAGTCTACTGCAATCTGACAAGGAGCAAAGTTGTGTGCCATCTACAACTAGATGGTAGACATGACATGGGTTACACTAATTGAACCAGGCTTAAAAGTGTTGAAGCTAAATTCCACATTGTTTTGAGGAGAGTGAGGGCAGGTAGCATGGCTTCCCCACTTACATAACTGCTTTATTTTTTTGAGAACTCGGAAGCAGCTGGTCTCTGAAGTGTGTGTGTGAATCTAGTTGTAAGTGCTTAATGCATGCAGCATGCTAACATCAATAACTTAATTTCTTTATCTTATCACTGGAGAGCAAGAGGTGCATTTAATAGCTCTCAGAGTTACCTTTTTGTCTGCCAGAGCACAGGTACTTAGGCTCTGCCAGCCGGATTCCACCCACAATTACTTCCCTGGATTGCACTATTGGGTGGCTGCTGATAATAGCTGCTGAGCAGAAAAGTGATACTAATCTGGAAAATATGTGAGAGAGACCTTCGCGTCTTGGAATTCCCTGGTGTATTTTTACTGGAAATGATTGTACTCCAGTCACAAAACACACAAGCAGGAGGTACTGTAGGTACTAGTGACGTGCTCCCCAGAAAAGTAAGAATTTCCCTAGAGGTCTCCTCATCTCATGTAGTATATGGTAGCAGAAACAGAAGGACAATTTGTTTGAAGGTTGAACTTAATGGAAGTTGCATTCAACATCATGGTGATTTATTTATTTAATTATTTATTTAGGAAAAAAAATAAAAAAGGCAATGATTGATCTCAGACTCCTAAGTTTGGCTACTGGTCAGTTCTTTTACCAGATAAAAGAAAACATGGGAGAGAGAAAACAGTGTGTGTGGGGAAGTGTGTCTCTCTATATAATGTCAGTAATTTTTTGCTACCAATTATACATAGCTACAGTTGTCTTGTATCTGATTTTGGTATGTGATTTCTGCTGATAGCTAGAAAGGAAGGCCAAACCTAGCAATGCAAAACCTGTCAGGAGGTGTTATGAATACCTGCCTTGCTCTCAAGTTAATTGCCTTTTCAGGGTGTGAACACTTCGTGGCAGAGAAGGGCTCTTGTGATATTTATGCAGTTACTTTCAAAGCCCTGATCTTGGTGGCAGTTTTCTTCTCATAGCACTTGCACGTCCTGTGCTCTGTCACTGATTTCCTGAGTAGTCTGAGACAAGTTGTTTGGAGCCAGATTTTTAAGGGGTTAGCACGTGTTTACATAGTTCTTGTGGTTGGGGTGGAAGACACTGAAATGTGGTTATCAGTCTCTTTGCGTTTTGGTCTTTCCATCTGTAAACTTGTTTATCTCCATTTTTCCCCTATCCCTGCCCTTCCGTGTCTTGTGCATTAAACAATCAGTTCCTTGTCACTGGGCTGTGCCTGCTATGTATTTGTACAACGCTTAGCAGAGAGATGCTATTCCAGCTAGTTCTACTAGAATATAAATGAAAAAGTAAAAGAAAACCCTGATTTGAGTCCCAACAGGATACAAACATCATCTCTGGGGCTCAAAATTGCATTTTTTTCCTAAACATTTTCAGTTCTGTAAGAAGTATTCAACTTGGCACAATAACAGCTAGGTAAAAGTCTGTGGCCTTGATCCTGCATCAAGGAAGAGTAAAGATGATTGCTTTGTTTCTTTTGGCTTTTAAATATGTGAATAAATCAAATTTAGTAATTCTGAAACAGTCTGGCAACTATGGAGCTGCCAGGTTTTGAGCTTCTTTGCTTGTGGTGCCAAAATCTGCATGTCTCAAGCCCCATTCCTGTTGGGACAGGTAGATCTGGGAGGATGAAAAACATTGCTTAAGTGGCAAATCAACTCCTAATACGGAGAAAGTAGAGTGAAAGCTCACTCTTCCTCCAGGCAAAAAGTTCACATATGGTTATGCATTAAACCTTAGAGGCTTTTTAATGCTAATCTCTAAAGAACTTAAAAATGAAATTACTTGTGTGGACACTAGTGATTCAGCATACCGAATGAAGATGACAGAGATTGACTTACCCTTGTAAAATCTTGCTAAAATCAGCAATGTGAGATGAATTTGCACTGTAAAATGAAATTATCTGAACTAATTTTCACAACAGAACAAACTGTTTAGCAGTGTTTATCAAGTCTATGTGTAGAGTCATTTCTGCTTGGTGTGAAGTTAAGCAAAATCTCCTGAAGTTCTGAAGATTAGAACTTGCACCAAATTAGACAAATCTCTTTACATGTTTTTACTGATGATCTGCTGACTTATACTTGTCACTTCTGGTGGTTGTGTCATAGCTTTACAATAGCTAACAGTAAACCACTACATTATAGAGTTTTTTAGAACATGATTCAAGTTTCAAGCAAAGTTGTACACATTTCTGTTTATTATGGATGAAGAAACCCATACAAATAGAACCCTGGACTGTGATTTGTCAGGAGCTGACCTAAACTAACTTCATGCTAGACAACATTTGGACCATGCATCTCCAAGAATACTTGCCAAATTAAAGTTTAGGTGAAGCTTTGGAAGCAGAACATATTTCATTTGAGTTTTGATTTTCATACCTCATGCTTTTATTTCGCTTTATGTACCAGACAGCTCTTTGTTAGAGAATCCTATGTTTTCCAAATACATGCTTGTCATCATCAATGACCTGAAACAGAAGAATAATTGCTATAAAAGGAAGACTGAAAACCTCATCCAATAAATTGCACAGCCAGGATTACATGTGTCTGTAGCAAACAGAGGTAACAGGAGTCTCCTGTCTCACTACAGCCAAGGAAAAACATCTTAAGCAAAGTAAATTGCCATCACACAACAAGGTGTGTATTTGATTTGATGATTTTAAGTTAAATGTTAAAATGATATCTACACATTGTGACAGTTGTACACTTTAATCAATTAACTCCTGACAGTAATGGCAAGGATACATGTGTAATGGTAGGAGTGAGCTGCTTGATCTAAACAGTCTTTCAACTGCGCTGTAAAGCTGTTGTGTACGTCGGTCTCTACAGAAAACCCATAAAATAACAAATATGATTAGAAAAAAACCCAAACAGTAGAATTTTGCATGTATGATTCACATAACACAGCGTACGTTTTGAGCCCTTATCTTGAGAGGCAACAGCTAGTTAACGGTGCAAAACTCAAGACTTGCTGCCAAGGAGGTGCGATGGGTAAGGAAATGCTTTGATCTTCAAATTCAGTGACCTTTTGGAAAAGCTGTGAATGCCTCCTCCCACGTTTTGGTACAAATGGAGCAAGGACAGTAAACTTTTGAAGATGAAACCAGAAAAAGTGTTTCTTTAGTGCTGGCATTTGGAAGCTGTTGCTGAATAGGCTGAATTCTCTGAGCTAGCACATGGCAGGTGTTTTCAGGCTCCTAACTAGGAAAGTCAAAGTACTAAAAAACTAAAAACCACACTTATAAACGTGATTTGAATTTCAGCTTATTTCTCTTGTAACCATGCACCTGGTTTCTTCCTGTCTGAAGCAAAGTTTACCCAGCTATTCCTGATCAGACTGAAAGTGGACAGCTAGAGGAACTCCAGCTTCATAGAGGTATTGATCTCAAATGACATGGTCTGCACTGGGGCTTTGTGCCCTGGGCTATTTAGTGATATTTGAGATGGTTGTCTGTTCCTTTCAATCTGCTATAGGCAATCTATGGGACACTGTTCATAGGTCCCTGCAGCGAAGCGGGATTAGTCTCCCCTTCTGCAAGACTGGCTGTCAGAAAAACCTCAACTCTAGGCAGTGCATGAAAATTTACTTTTGGAGTTAAAGTTGTGAAATTAGTGTGGTTTGCATGATGTTTAAATATCCTAGTGGTCTCAAATAAATTTTCTGTAATTCACTTCTGTAGTCCGACAATAGCCTTTACAGCAGTTTCACTTCATGTATCAGGTGATTATTCTTTCTAGTGAACGGAGCATCATACGGCTGCAGAGGTGGTTTTGGATGATAAATGATGCCCAGGGTTTTTCTGTGTAGCAAGCCAGGGAGGTCAAAGAATTGCAGCCTTTTTGTAAACTTTATAGTATAAAATACTGAGCTTGATCAGTCTATATGAAATTGGAAGATGACCATGCTCAGTGCCTCTGAAGAGTGAGGGAAAGCAAAAGACTGACATCAGGATCTTCACAAGGCTGGACAGGGGCCAGGTTTTGCAGAGACTGCCACACGAGTGAAAATGAATTTACTGCATGTAAAAATGCTTGAGGGAGTGCAGGACTGACTGGAATTGTGGGGGCTTTTTTTGGGGGAGGGGATGAGGGGGAAAGGAAGGGGCCAGGGACAGACTGGAAGGGCAGGTAAGTTTGAGACAACATATTGAAATGCCGTGATTATATCTGAGAGATACTGATCTGTGCTAGAAAGACAATAAGTTCCTCTGTGGTGAAAAATAGTAAAGCTTGCTGAGGCAGAATAGGTGAAATAAAAAACTGGGCATGCATTTTGAACTGATAGAGTATCTTCCAGAGCATTTCTGAATTGTTTTCCTGAAGATTTTCTGCAGGGCTACCTGAGAGGCACTGTTTAGGAATTTGAAAAGTTTGGTTTTAGTCCAACATTCAGAACAATTTACAACTGCATCACTCCAGCCATTATTTTTATTTGAGAGCATCTGCCAGATTTGTTGGGGCAGGTGAAACCTTTTCTTCAACTAAACTGACTATTTTTTGTGTATAAAAGGATGAAATTGATGACAATTAAGGGTTTGGATTTGTGTGGGGGGTGTGTGTGGTATTTTGTTTTTTTTTTTTTTCTTTTTTCTTTTTTTTCCCCCCCCACTTTGACACACAGCTTGAGTGGAGAATCTTCCTTACTCTAGAGCTTGACCACTGACCCCCTAATTTTCTGTCCTATGCTAACTCCCTCCACATGTCTAACACAGTGCTGTAGCCAATGTTAGCGAAAGAAATAAGAAAGAAGGAAGGAACAGCTTTATTCCTTATTTCTCTTCTCACTGCTGCCATATTAAATGCAAAGAAGAAATATCATTAAGTGATTTCTTCATGGCGAATGGCATGGAAAGATAGTACAGAGCTGAATGGGGAAGATTCTTGAATGGGTAGGCACCCACCTGTATATAGGGCTTACTCACGCTACTCTTGAGTAATTGCAACTCTCTCAACTTTATCAAATTATGCCCTCAGAAGTCAGTGGTGCCAGATCAGAAGGAAGAACTGGAACCAGCAGGGAGGCAGGGTGCCTGCAGCAGCCTGAAGGGTAGCGCTGTTAGGAAGAGCAAGCTGGAGCTGCGCTGTTGTTTTTTGGGGTTGAATGGAGACAATAGTAGATAAAGTCAATGTAGGAATGCCTTGGCTAAAATGGGGAATTCTCTGATTTGTTGCACGAGCAATTCCTTGATCAATTTTGGAGGTCAGCCAACTGGCCGGTGAGAACCTCAGGAATGGTTTCTGCCTCTGAGCCCTTCGGGGAGGCGGGAGAAGGGAATACACATCCTTAAAATGCTTCCACTGTGTAATACTATCCTTCGCAATATAGTAGTGTGGTTTTCCTGGGTGGGCAAACTAGCTTTCCACTGAGGTGTTGCATCCAGGCTAATGGTACACATCACCCAAGGGAGAACTGCTGCTGGAAAGGCAGTTGAACACTGCGATGCAATGGAGAAAATGAAGGTAGATAAAGAACAGAGGGACTGGAGGAAGAGGAGACCTGGAACAAGTCTCTCACACAATTCTAATTTTCGCTTCTAAAAAGGAAAAGAAGATAAAATCTTTGAAGCCTGACTTTGTCACTGCTGCATAAATGGACATGTTATTTTTATCATATCAAACAGTAAGAAACAAAAGGATAGATGCCTTCTCAACAGGCAAGAATAGACAGTTCTGTCAATGAGCCTGTAAAGCAGCTAGATTTGAAAACTAAATTTAGACACCTAAGTGCATGCAGTTTGTTCTGAACTCATTGCCTCAAATCTTCTTGAACTTGCCCATTCCTTTAGAAGAAGATCCACAGTGGTATTGAAGACTGAGGTTTGTTTGTTTGGGTCTTTTTAAATGACAGAATCACTCTTATTTTGGTTATAAAACTACTAGCAATACTGGAAGCAGATCTTCCTTGTTTTCATATGCAGGACTTCTCACTTTTTCCTCTGAAATATGTAGTCTTCTGTGATCAGAGATGGGTTATTAAATGGGGTCTGTTATTGCATGGCAGTTTATCTTCTTCTGACTTCTTTTTTGTTGCTGGACCATTACCATTTTAGAGTCAATCTGGCAGTCATATTATTTCAGTAAATGTATCCTGTTAACAATACTGTTAATAAGAAGTAGGTAAGAGTAAAATTCAGAGATTCAAACGTACTTCATTAGTAGAGAAACTATCCATCAAAACATAAATCTGATTTGATAGAAATAAGAACGTTTTTTGCCCACCAAGAGCGTGTGTAATTCCTATGTAAAGGGAGAGTCTGTAATATAATGAGAGATACTGGATTTGGTTTTTAGAGAACAAAATACATTTTTATGAATTCCCCTTCCTTATTCTCTTCAGATTTACAGTTTCAGAAATAACTTTAAAATATTGGCAGGTGTAACTTAATGGACAGCTCAGCCTATTGTTAACACAGGCACAAATGTTTCAAATGCAATGAAGTCTTGCTGCTGGAGAAGAGTTCTGACCAAATTTTGCCATAAAAAAACCAACAAAGAAAAAGTCTACTTTTTGTAGTATACCTTGGAAAGTGTCCCTGTGATTAACATTTCCTCTCTGATGCTCTTTTCACTATGTTCCTAAAGTGCCAAGGACTATTAAACAAGTTCTTCAGTCAAAACAGATCGATACATAAAAAATAGGTTTCAGTCTTTCCTTGTAAATATTATCACAATCTATCAAACATACTATTTGTGCTGTTACATATTCCCTGTGTCTGTTACATGGTCACTCAGGTAGAGCAAAATGTAATTTGTGGATACACTGAAGAATTATTTTGTTTAGTGTTATTAACTCTCTAACCTAACCTTTAATGATAACCAGAGGAGTACTTGCCAAATAGATTGACTTTCTTCTGCCATATTTAATGGAATTATTTTCCTAATACAGGTGGCTGCCTGTTTTATTTATTTTTTCCATGTCGAGCTGGTCATGTGTCAGCTATCTGTCATCATTTCTGCCCTCTGAGTATCGATCTCCCTTTATAATCCCCAGGAGAGATGGAACAAGTGTCTGATTTGAGCCCTGTCCCATCCCCCTTTCATGTTCCCCATTCATGCCCTACACACTGGGATTTCTTCTTGCCTAGATTATATATTTTGAAAGCTTGCTTGATGTAATTTAGATATTGCAAAACAAGCTCTTCATGTGTATTGCCATGTTAACTTACTTTTTGGAGGTGGTGTGTGTGTTTTGTGTGCATTTTTTTTCATTTGTCCCCCCAAGCCAAGCAACACCAAACCTATGTGGCTCCATATAAAAAGATCCACTTGACAGTGCAGGCTTTCTGATGTGTTTTTGCTTTCCCCTGGAGCAAAAGTCTGTCATGCTTATGGAAAGAGACCTTTCTAGTCCCATATCTCACCAAAAGCACAACACACTGCGATGCCCCCGGTATCTTTCTCCAGGTGCTCACCTCAGTTTCCTGAAAACAGAACATCAGAAGAGTAAAGGCACCTTGTATGTATCTGGATATCAGGTTCAACTTGCCTCAAGGTTCATATTGCATGTTTTTCCCATGCATCTTCAATCTACATCTGTCCAAAATAAAATGTCAGTATCCGGGCAGTGTACTGAAAGGCAATTCAGTTCTACAGCTGGATGTTCAAGACTGGTTCCTGGCATAGTGTCAGCCACATTGCTTGGTTATATCATTTTTAGCAAAAAAAATTCCTACATGTTTGCAACGTATCCAGCTGATGCAGGTGCTTAAAATCTGTTGTTAAATTTCTTATAATTGTAATTAACATTAAGAGCTGTGAACAAGTAAAATACTGGCTCTTCTCTGCAGGTAGGTTTCTTGGTGTGATCTGCTTTGCCCTGATGCTGTGAAGAGAGTGAAGCTCTTGTAGGATTTCTGTTATCACATCAGTGGATCAGATGAGGCATTTAAACACTGGAAGTCAAGATGGATTTTTTCTCTGCTTATGCTCAGGTCTTAATTTTGAAAGTAACTATTTCTAGGAAACCTGTAACACATAAGTGCCTGATTGTCAATTCGTAATGAAGAACTACTTCACTGTTTGACATAGGTTTGGTTGTCTGGAAACTATTTTCCTGTACTTGCTTTCTGTATGGATAGTAGATGTGCCATTTTCTTTATGTAATTGGAAGAGTGTTAAACAGTAAATGCTGCAAAATCAAATCTTTGGGACACAGGAAGCCTCTTCCTTTTTTTTCCCCGCTCCTGACTCTGTGACTTTGAGGCATACAAAGGTTTTTCTGTTGTTTTTGTTGTTTGTTTTTAAGAAATTTCCTTTATTATCCTTGAAGTTAGCTCTTAGATTATAAATCATTCACTACTGTAATGCTACTGCTGCTTCTGTGCCCCCTCCCTGCTTCCTGCCCTCAAAAACCACAGCTCATCTCTGTCCTTCTGCAAAGCTGAATTTTGGCATTAACAGGCAGAGACATGAGACTTTCTTGGGGAAGAGCATAACAAATACTACACAGAGTTGGGAGTGGTCTCTAAGCCAAGGTAGTGTGTAGGTGTCTAATGCTTTATCTCCATTCACCACTAGCAGGTAATCTGCTGAGTTAAAGACCCAGTGTGACTTCTGCATGCAGCTTGGAGGTGAATAAATCTCTAGTTTAATAGAAAGAGGAGAAGAAATCAGAGTAACAAAATAATATATTGAGTACTTTAGAGGTATCCTGTACTTACAAACCTATGATCACGGCTATAGTTCACAGGGATATAAACAGCTAGCAGAGATTTTGAGATTCCCAGTCATATCCACTCTCTAGCTTGTTAAGAAATGTTGACACTTGAGGTTTTTGTTTCATCCTAGCAAACACTAAAAGTACCCAAGGATGGGCAGCGGGGCTCTAGTCTGTGTGCAGAACATGGTACACAGAGGCTTTGCCTTTGCTCTGTAATGTTGCATTTATTATGATGGCATTGAAACACCTGCAGCACCTAGAAATGGAAACCTTTACTGTTTAATGAAACTGCTAAATAAAAGGTGTTCCTTATAGAGTGTTTTCAACACCCGTTTTGAGGGAATAACTCTGTTGGTATCAGTCATAATTTGTAGTATTGTAATCTCTGTGAAGGAGCCAGAAGTGTTTTCTTAGGACCCTCAAAAGTCAAGAAACTAGCTGTGCTTCCAAAGCATGTATGGTTAAATAAAATAGGTGAGAATCCAGTGTGATTTTTAACTATTATTGTTTCTAGAGGCTTTTGAGAGGTGGCAAGGAAATGAATTCATAGAAGAATTAAGCTAAGAAACTTGCAAAGTTTTCTCTGCTTAGCAAAAAGAAGAAATATTGCAAATAGTACAAAGTTCGATCCTTTAGTTCACTTATTAATGACATCTTTACTTTCCATTTCCTGTTCTTTAAAAAATTACCTAGTAATGTGAGTAGAAGGCAAAATATTTCTTTTTATAATACTCGGGGCCAAAGAGAAATCACGAAGTATTTCAGAGTGATAGCTGAAACCTGAAAGATAACATCAAAACTTAACTACACATTCTTGAGGCTTCTGGAAAGCAATATTCCCAAATGTAAAGTCCATAACTGAAAACAAATTCTCTAGCCCTTATTACAGTTCAACAAGGAACTGTAGCAGTGCAGTTGTATGGAACGGAGGGAAGGATATTTATCTTGTAGAGGGAGTGTCTGTGATATAGTCATTTTTGCTTGCACAGTGTTCCCTAACCGGGTGATAAAGCACTCAGTTCTGGGTCACGCAGAGGTAGGCAGAGGCTGTAAAATCCCACTTGTCAACTTGTGGAAATCTACTGAGAGGATGACCCACTTCAAGTCCTGCTTTTGTTGTGTCAAGACCGCTAGCTCTACCCTTTAATGCTAGCTCAGATGAAGTACTTGGAGCAGTGACTATGTCAGTTACAAGCAGCAGTGTAGACACATGTGGGTTTGCAGAAAATTTAAACTCGGGCTTCAGGAAGGAGTGTGAATGGCTCTGAAGTTCCCATGGGGTCATAAATATTCAGAACTTTGAAAAAGTAGGTGCCAAACTTGTCAACTATTTAACAACAGAGTAAATAAGTAGATGTATCAATTGAAAATGCTTTTCTATCATTATAGGAAAAGTGACAAGTAACACGGTCATACTAAAGCATTAAGATTGTGGCCAAGCATTAGTGATGTATAGGGTCAAGATCTCTCAAGGCTGAACATTAAAAGCCATTTCCATCTCTATTCAGAATGAGATACAGCTGCATTTTCTGTGACTGCCTCACGTGTACCAGTCTAAGAGAATAAGGCAGACTATAACTTCAACTGAAGGTTTCATTTGCTATCCTTTACTATCATTAGCTATGCAGTACCACAGTTCAGACCTGTAATCAAAGATCGATGAACTTGTGTCCAACCGCTTGACTGGAAGTTGTGTAAAACTGTTCCATGCCACAAGTGTCAAGGAACTATTAAAATACCACCTATTACTGTAATTAATGTTCATCTAGAAACATGTTAATCTGCTGAGAACAGGCAGTGTTTTAGATTTGATGATGATGTTTAGTGCCTTCTGAAACCATCTCTCTTTGTATTGCTTTCTCTTTAGAATTCCTTTTCTTCTCTCTATTTCACAGAATTTAAATAATCCAGTATACTTAGTACTTGATCAAATCAGGAACACCATATTTAACATTCTGGTAAATATACCTTACTCTCTTTTTAGAAATAAACTTGTAAAGTAAGTCTAACAACCCAGCCTATGTAACTAGCAAGTCATTTTTCTGCATGACAGCTAAAAGAGAGCCTGAGGAAAGAGGCACATCTCTATCTCCTGCTTGTGTTGTTTGTCCTCTCTTTGCAAATGCATAAACTTCATCTTCTGGATACAAAGGCCACATATCACTGTGAATGATGGTATGGCTGAGTAGCACTATCTGTGTAAGGTTCATGTAGATGTCCGTGTGGAGACACTGCCACAGGAGATCTCTGCTCTTAACACAACCTGCTTTTGAAGAGGACTGGACTGGGTCAAGGTTGAATGAAAGGCAAATTGCTAGTGTCTTTCTCTGGGATGCTGATACTCTAAAACCACGAAGGAATGTGTTCTCTCTTATTTTTGAGGGCAAAGGCAGCAGAGAAGTGTTTGCTTTTGAGCTTTTTTAAATTTTCTTCCTTACCACTATTTTAAGCACAGCAGGAAATATTTTGTTTTGGTAGCTAGAGTGGAAAGATTAAAGAAAAAAAAAAAAGTGCACTTGAATTTTAAAAGACCCGGAAGGGAACTCTGGAGGCACCACATGCAGCAAAAATACCATTTGCAGCAAATCTATCTCCTGACTTCTGTGAAACTGAACTTTCTACCCGAGACTTTTCTCTTCCTCTAATGCATTTTTCTTCCTCTGTGACAGTGCTGCAATGTGCCTGACAGCAGCACTCTGCGTCCTGAGTCCTCTGCTCTTATGGGTCGAGCACTGCAACCCAAGCTTGAACAGCAGAGCGCACCTGGCAAACAGTTTCTTGCCCTGATACAGAAAAATGCCACTTCTCTCAGTAGTCACTCGGGTTCACTCGCTGGTCACCTCCACAGCTGATCTCTTTCCAGCCTCTTCACTTCCTCATTCCCTGCTCACTTCACGCTGTGAACTGGCATATCATCAGTCAAATAATTCTTTGCACCATTATGCACTTGTCAGTTTACATCTTTCTTACACAGTAGCTACAGCAAATGAAAAGCTTAGCTTTTTTTTCTTCTTTTTGCAGCAAAAGAGTTTCATATCTTTCCCCTTCCCCACTGATCAGCATAGCTTTATATCCCATGTGCATTGTTCTCTCTTCTCTTGTGGATGATTGTTCTTCTGGATTTGTCCAGGTAAGTTCTTAATTAATAGAGTTGCCCATCAAAATTTTCATTTGGGATGATATTTTATCACAGAATGTACCTATGGAAAAGGGGAGCATTGGGTTTTCTTGTTTTCCTAGTCTCCTACAAAGGCACTGGGAATTTATGCATTCCCAGCACTAAGCCTGCAACACAGGAGAGATGGGACCCAGCCCTGGTGTCATATCATGTAAGATCATCAGGCACATTGCCTGGTACTCGATGATGTGCGTACAGCTTGTCCCATCATTTCCCACATCCCTTGACCAGCTGACCAAATGTGGTCATCTTTTGCCCAGGAATGTTTATATTTCCCCCCTTCTCTCATCCTCTTCTTGGCAGGCCTGAGGACATACCTCAATCACAAGGGCTCCCTCATCATGCTCTCATACAAAGGAATGCTTTTGGGGGCGGTGGGCTTGGTTTTGAAAGTGGTTTTCCTTTTCATTACCCGCCTTTTCTGTCTTTGTGCCAGGTTAGTGGTGAAGGTTTTAAGGAGTTCCCACAGGGAACTTTTGGGAAATGGCTTATTCTATTTGCAGAAATTCTTAGTGTTTATAAAACTTCCATATGCAATCTTGTTGTCGTGTCTCTGTCAATATACTCCCACTGCGTAAAGATATTGTTTTTCTTTCTCTCTCCTTCCCCCTTCACCATGGGTTTCTTATTTTAGCCCCTGTGCATCTACTTGCATTCTTGTGCTCTTTCCTTATCCTTACTTGCTGCCTCCCACTTCATAGAGATACTGAAAGAATTGTGGGTGTTTTAACTATTTAAAGAACTGTTCTTAGATTCATATGTCAATTTTTGATAATTCATCAGTCAGAGATTAGTGCTGGCAACAAATACACTGGTTATGTAAAAAGCACATTTTCTTTTTGTACACTTATTGGGATTTTAGACTATGGATACCTTACTCTGGTGTGATTAAACCTCCCCAATCCCTGAAGTAGAAGCATGAGATTAAAATCTTGCATGTTTATACAATGTGTTCAATTTTTCAACACTTTGAGGTGCAGCAGTAAAGCAAAATATATTTCCTTTGAAGAAATCTGTACACATTACCAAAGATAGGCTCTCTTATCAGAGGCAGAAGGAACAGTGACATTTTCATACAGCTGTGGGAAGTCAAATCTAGGAATTATGGTGCTGGAATTTAGGAGGCATTTTAGTTTCCAGTTTAGTTCCAGTGGAATATTAATAGCAGAAGCCACAAATTATTAGTCTTGGAGGCTTTCACTACTGTCTGAAATCAGGACTTCTAAGGCCAACAGCTGAGATTTCTGGTAAGAGAGGAACCCGAAAGTCCGTACAGCCCTATGACAGCAGAGTGGTTGGGTGACAGTTGAGTTTAGCCTGACCTCAGCCTTGTGTCCTGCCTGAGTGCAAAGCAGCCCCTGAATAGATTGATATTAACTGGAGGTAGCTCTTGGGGGAAGAACAAAAAGTACCAATTTACACTTGCAGGGAAAAAAAAACGTCTTAAACCATGGCATTGCACGATGGAAACAGACAATCGGCTTTCAGTTCCTATTCAGTAATGATTTGATATAACTCACCTCCTAGAACTGTAACTGAAAATTCTTTTTTCATATAGCCACAGTGAAACCAGACCAAATGCATTTTTTTTCTCCATTTTATATGTGATAAAATGAGATCTGCATAGGCTGCAATTCTGGCTGCAGAAGTAACAGGCCGCAATATTTCAGACTCCTGAACGAAACTGACTATTGCATCCTCTTGACGGACCTAAAAAATTTTCTGGCGTTTTAAGCATTCTGTTGTTGTTGCTGTGTTTTGTTGTCATTGGTTTGTTTGTTTGTTTTTCTTTTATGTTTAACTATATGTCTTACTGTTTCTATTGCCCATGAGCATTTATAACCCGCTACGTATAGGATCAGTGAGAGGATTCCAGGAAAGTCACTGAGTGGTCTCTTGGTTTATAGCACTAATTTAACGAGCTCTCCTGCACAAAAAGGTCAGCAAGATTGTATTTCCTTCAGTTTCTGCTTCAGAGACACAGATGCTCCTCCTGTCCTGCCCTTGAGATAGGTTTGTTGTTGACTCTTTCTCTTTCAGCCACAGCAGCTGGTTTACAGTCCTCATGTGTCCCTGTCCACATGCAAACCACATCAAAACCAAACACAACTTCTTGTAGCCAGAACAAGGAAGAGGAGAGACCTGAATGTCCTCTGTTGCTGTTGCTGTGCTGTCATGGGCCCTGAGGAAGGGTACTTTAAGTCATTCTTGTACAGACTAAAAGGAAAACCTGACCTGACAGTCTCTCAGGGAAGAGTATAGGAAGAATAATAAAGTAAAAACAGTTGGAAATACTTTGTATTAATTGGCAAAGTAACAGATCTAGTTCTTTTCCTTTAGTCGTTCTAGTAAAACTTATCTGAAAACAGGAATTATGATGTTGATTTTTTTTTTTTAAAGTTTTTATTCCAAACCTTCTGAATCGAAGTCATTGTACAGTTGTCTCAGTTCCAGCTGCAAGACGTTTAATTATGTGAGTTATTGGACTTCACTGTGGGTTTGGGTACTATATTGTACTGCAGCTGTAGCATCTGGTATTTTTGCTGCAAATTAGTAAGACTCAGGATTTTCACGCTCTTGGGCAGACTCCATAAATTTACTCATAAACCATAACTTCACTTTTTTCTTCATTTGTATCACAGCATAGAAGCAAAGCTCCATTATTCTTCAACATTTCCCCCTTTTTCCAGTTGGATATTTGATGATGTTTTATATGTTTAACTATTTCCTAGGAGGAAAGCACTTCCAGTAGTGGAACGGATTCCCTAACCTGTGGAGAGATTCCACGGAGCAGGTCAGAGGGGACTTTGATTGATGTGGATGACAGGACACCTTCAGCCAGCTACAGTATGTCTCTTCTGCTATTTCCTGTACTAAGGCTCTCTGCCTGAAGTCTGTATTTCTGCAAAAGTCTTAATAGTGTCAAGACATATAGATACTCCGTAAATGCCTGCACATTCTTTTATTTTATTGCTTGTGTTTTGCATTACTCAGTCCATTGTAGATGTTCCTGGAGTCAGAACACAAGGGGTTTTCACAGGGTCCTCTAGCAGAAACTTACTGTCATATAAGAGAAGCTGTCTGTCCCCTGCTATAGCAAATGTGGGTCAGGCAGGTTGGGAGAAAGATCTGGAATAATTAACTTTACATGAATAAATGCTATTTAGGGTATGTTCACTGGGGGTTGAGACTGGAAAGAGAAGAGGGAATTCTTAGCCAAACTACATGAATTTGGGATTTTAAGAATTAGAAAAGCAAGGTAATTTTGGAGTTAGCCCATTTTATAAACTGGAGTCTTAGCAAAGTTGATTTATTCTCCTCGATATTTTAACCCAAAAGTTAAGAAAACATTCCCCTCCACAAGATAGGCATTCTCTTAGCTTTTTGTCCAGTAGTAGATATGACTAACAGCGAGCCCGGCACTTGCTGTGTGACTTGAGGACCAGGAATTATTTCCTCGCTGACCTCCTGCAGCCAAGTAATCTGTGCTGTTACATTGGCATGAGAAAGCATCCAGCCTAGTGACTGAAGGTCTGCTAGACTTTTCTGCTCAGACTTGTAGAAAAAAAATCCTTTAGGATGAGGAAACAAACAAATAAAACCCTGAAAATTTCTTTTGGGATTAATTCATTTAATTTATAATAGATAATAATGACCTGACTGTAATAACACCACAACCCATGGAAAGCTTTTGGCCTATGGACAGAATTGAAAGGACTTTTCAGCTGGTACTTGAGCAGATCAACCCTGTCTGGTGGCCCTGGCCAAGGACAAGTGCCTGAGTGGGAGGAAGCTGTCCCTGAGTTCACTTTCCCCAGCAGCTCACCTGGAAGGCTTTTGTCAAGACAACACTAGAGCCTTCCAGATGGGCAGCAGGGAAGTGGGTAAATTTCACTTTAGTTCTTGCAAACTGGGACTTTTCTGGAACTGTGGAGAAACTCTATGGTTTTTGCTACAACTCATGACAAATCAAAAAAAAGTACTAACTTTTTTTTTTCTTTTTGTGCCTGAATGCACTGTCATGCTTGCAATTGAACAATAATTAGTAACCTTGGAGATGGAAGGTACTATGGAAAGTGTAATAATGAAGGATATAGATATGCTGAAAGAATAGAAAAGCTGAATTTTCCCTCTAAAATTATAGTTCTTCACAAGGATGTACAAAGAAGGGATGGTATAACCTCTGTATAGAGAAAAATGATGTCAAACTGAAGTAGCAGAAACCCTTAGCACAAAAAGTTGCAGATGCTCTATTCATTGCAAGAAGTGTGAATCTTCATCAACCTATAAACTGGCTTCTGTGAACAGTTATTAATATAACATAGAGACATTGCTGTTAATAATGAGTAATTTTAACAGAAAACATATTAAATACCACTTATACACCTCTATTTGTCTAAGTGCAATCTCAGAAAAGTTAGTAGCCACAAAAACATTTCTCTCCAAGTTTCAAATTGTATAAGACTTCATGTTATACTATTTTTTAAAAAGGAAAGCTAGTATAACAAATTACACACAAACAAGTAAATTGTGAGAGTGCTGTTATCATTTAAATGCATGTGTAATAGCTTGAAAAGTAATCCTGAATAATAAATTTATCTGCATTGCCTACAGTGTTTGAAAAACGAAACAGTAGTTGTTTAATCTTTGCAGAGAGTTAGACACAAAGGAAAGAAAGCCACAACATTTTGTAAGAGGCCAAAGATTACTGGGATGTAAAGGTTTAAACCTTATGGGACGTTAGCACATCTGATGCCAATTAATCATTGTAGGAATTGATAATTACCAGCACCCCACAGAAGATGCTTTACATCCTTCAGCACTGATTTGTTAGGACACTTTCTATTAACAAAGATTCTTAATGCTACTTAGAAGTCAATATTGATACTGTTTAAAAACCTGAAGGAGAAATATATAAATGATCTAAATGTATTTTAGGAGCATAAATTTAGTCACCTAGTAGCTTAACAGGCAATCAGTTTGAAATGAATGGAATGCCTCAAGTTTCTGTGCTTTAGGAAGTGCTTCTGTTTTTTCTTTTAAACAGATGTCAATGAACGTAAATTGGATTTGGATATTGACTGGTCTGATGTGTTCAAACATGCCCATGCTGTTTCCAAGACTAATCCTTTCTGGAATGAACTGTCAGCCTCCAACCCTTTCGTACATGACATAGCTGCTTCAAATAGAAATGAAAATAATAAATACCTTTCAGTCTTAAAAGAAAAAACCTATTTGTTCTCTAAAGCTTCTAGCAACAGGGATTCTTTGGCTTCCTCGGGTGATGAGCTAGATATTGATTGTCTTCTAAGAAAGACTTCAACAAGAAGATCTGGACGATCCAAGAGTGTCTCTGACTTCCTGGATATTGTCGATAACAGAAGATTTACTCCTCACAAGACAACACCTCAAAAAACTATAGCTTGGGATATGACATGGCTTCAAAAAGACCGCGAAGCCTACAAGATGGCTTGGTTGAGTCACCGACAACTCACTCGGTCTTGCCTAGATTTAGAAGCCATGAGCCATAGTCCTGGATGGGCACAAACGCAAGCTACAGACATTCATGTAGTTTGTAAACTAAATCATGAAGGGGGTTCGGTACAGCTACCTGACTCAGATATCAACATTCACATACCTGTAGGTCATGTATTACCTGGGGAATTCCAAGAAGTTGGTTTAAAGGCTATCCTCAACCCTCCATCGTCATTTAACAGTGAGCTGTCTAGCACTGTAAGCCCTCTGATAGAACTTACACTGAGCAACCTCAGCACAAGGGAAGCAATTTTCCTAGAGGTGAAAGTCGCAGCTAAAGTGAAGAATGATCCACTCAGCCAAGTTATGAGTGAAATGGTGTGTTTTTTTAGTCTTAATAAAGAAGGGCCTTTTAAGAAGTTAGAGAATTGCTACACTTATCAAGATACCATACAAGTGAAGCTAACGGACCTAAGTCATGTGATGTATGCTGTGATTGTCATACAAGCAAACAAAATCCAGCCTCCAGCAACTCATGTCTGGGACTATGTTCATAGAATGGTCTCAGTTGGAATTTATGGTCCAAAATACATTCATCCATCTTTTACAGCAGTTTTTACAGTCTTTGGTCATAACTACATTCCAGGAAAACTCACAATTTGTGACATAAAAAAGGGAGGGAAAAATATGCCTCCCGTTGTGTTTCAGCTGTGGGGAAAACATACATTTCTGCTTGAAAAGCCACAAGATCTAAACATTTCTTTGATATCCTGTGATCCAGATTTTGAAGTGAAGATGAAAGACCAAAGCAAAAATATTAAAGAGGAGGAGCTGAAAACTGGTGAAATGATCCACCAACAATTCCTGTTTTCCATGCTTGGATGTAGGGAGATGCATTTATTTGTTTTCCTCGTTCAGATTAAAGTCTTAAAAAGTAGTCAAGTGATGCAGTTCCATGTTACAACTCCTGACCCAGCTCCAAAATTGAGTGGAATTATCAATAGGCCAAAGCGCTTACAAAACCGCAAAGAAATCAAGTCTGCACCTTTGCTTTTAATACCAACAGTTAAATATCCAAAGTTTCAAGATAAAGCTTTGAGTGTTAATACTTATGGAGTGGCTTTGAAAACTGTGTTACGTCAAAACAAGATTGACTATTTGCTAGAATATTTTAAAGGGGACACAATAGCACTTCTTGGTGAAGATAAAGTAAAAGCCATTGGACAAACTAAAATAAAAGAGTGGTACGTAGGAGTTCTCAGAAGAAAGATCGGTCTTGTACATTGCAAAAACATAAAAGTAATTTCCAAAGAACAAGCTATGGACACTGCTGATAGTGAGCTAACAACCAGGAATCTTGCTGAACTAATTGCATTGCCATTCAAAAAACTGACTTACATCTACTCAGTAGTTCTGTCTACAGTAGCAGAGAGTGTTTATGACTGGAGAGCTTTGGCTGAGGTGCTAGGATACTCACATTTGTCTTTAGATGACTTTAATGTAGCACATGCTGATAAAGAATCAGAAAGAGTTGCACATGTAGTGAAGAGGATGAAGGAAGACTGCCATGCTAACAAAAAAAAAAGACTGTTTCTTTATGAGCTCATTGTTGTAAGTATTGCATGAATTAACTTGGCTATTGGGACTGCATTGCCTAGAAGCTACTTAATAGTAATGCGTGAACAAGAAAACATGGTCCTATACCTCTGTGGGAATCTTTACAAACCAGAACATACTACTAGAAGTTCTAGACACCTATAGATGGAAAATATGTCCAGACTCTCATGAAGAATAATACTTTGCTCTATAAATGCTCCATGAGCCTTGCTCATTTAGTATGTTGACTGAGTTGACTTTTTTTGTTTATAGACAACCATGAATGAAATAGCTTTGTCTTTTTTCAGGGAAGTCACCATGGTAAATTACTTCCCTGAGCAATTGACGTTCCCACTGTGAAGTATTTAGTAACTTTATAGTGGGGAAACTCCATTATTTATATACCTTGTGTACCCTGAGGTGCATGTCTAAGCGAGCTTCATATTTTTAAAGCAAGAATGTCCTGATCCACATTTTGAAGACATGGTTTTCTCTCCACATATGACAACTTCTTAGTCAATGTTGTAGCAGCTTAAGGACAATATTGCAAGTATTTCAGTATATGTTTTCATGGGCCTCATTTGTAAGCCACTGGACAGCTTCTATGTGATTCAATACTGTTACATGTAAATCAAAAATGGTTTTATTCTAAATGCTTCCAGGTAATAGGCTGCATTGTTCAATGTCTTAATTTACTTACAGATCGGTGCACAAATTAATTTGGAATTAATAATTGCTCAATACTACCCTTGGCTCTGACTGAAAAGTCTACCAGCCTACTTAGGAACAGAAGAGAATTATATTTGTGATATGAAAATAAAGTACTATAAAAATGAGTGTTTAAAAACTCACATTGTAGCCTTTCATCTGTCCTGAATTGTAAACCTTAATGGGGTTTACTTCTCGTAACTACCCTGTCCCCTTTGATATGCTGACAGCAATTTCAGCAGGATTCAGAAAATTTTAGTAGCAGTGGCTACTTACAACTCTTAAGACTGCATTAAACTCTGTGGAATAAAACTGACCAGGTATGAAGTACGGTTTAGTCTGTAGTGTCTCTGTACAAAAAGGTGAGGGAGGAATTAAAGGTGAAATTTATCAAAACTTTTACTTCAATACAGTGAAACAGAGTTCATTATAGAACAGGCAAAAGTGGGGCTTAATTAGATTAACAACATGTCCCATTTTGTTGAGAAGTATATGATTTTGAGCTATGAAGTGCCAATGCTGGTCTCTGTGTTTGTAAAGCTAAACTTAAAGCTAGATGTCATCCATGTCACTTTCAGTTAGAATTTACTGGTTATTTCTTTTAATGAATCTATACCCTATTTTTATGTTTAATGGGATTCTTGATTATCAGAACAAAGCCAAACTGAAAAACTTTGTCTCTACTTTGCCAAAGTACAGGGGATTTGGTACTGTACACTATAGTCTGCTTCTCACTACTTTGCCTATCAAAAGTTCTATTGTTTGCAATGAGGATTTTTATGGGAAACTGTTTCACAATTAAATCACACAAATGTCTGATTTCTGCAGAACTGCTTGATATTTTATTAAAAATCAGTATCTAAAAAACAAGGAAAACTTCTGGATTTTGTTCTTGATCTTTCACAGAAAAAGTCAACATTTACAGTGGAACATTTTACTGTTAATTTGAGAAGAAAGAAAAAGCACCTATTTTTCTCTTTAGCTCTTATCCAAACAAATAAAGGAAAGAGAATGGAACACATCTGCATTTGAGGGTTTCACTCCTGGAACCATTTTAATTTGTTTGTTATTAAAAGCTCATTTGGCAAGGGGGAAGGAAGAGTTTTACACTTGCATTTCTGCTTAATTGTCAGCAAATTACCCATTCTGTGGGAGGAGCAAGTCAAAAGGTGCTGGACAATGTAATCAATGATTTTTCAGAAAAGCAGTAGACGAATGACCACACCTTAGTATAATAGTGCTATAACTTCATTTTCAAGTTTCATGTCATATTTTTAAGAAGCTAAAATTGATGTTCCAAATATTTTTATTGGAGAAGTATATTCTTCCTTCAGGATCTGTAAGCTTGGCAGGATCCATGTGACACTGGAATGCTGAAGCAGCTGAATGCCAGTTCAATTTTTTTCTTAAGCGTGTACGCAGTTTTCCTATGAAACTGTTGGCAACACCTTTTTGTAGGAAAAAATAATATATATATATATTTGTAAGGACAAAAAGCCTTCTTGTCTGCTTAGAAATGCAGAATAGTGCTATAAAAATAAATGATAATATTCTGTTTGTAATTACTGGTGAAGGAACACTAATGTAAATTATTGTTGCAGGCACTTTTGAAAATAGATTGCCAGGGATTAGTGGCACGTCTTACTCAGGACACCATCATTTTGACTTCAGCTGTCAAGCTTGGCAAATACTGGCGGGAGCTTGCGGAGAAGCTAGCCCGGCTCACAAAGCAGCAAATCGAGGCTTATGAAAAACCCCACCAAGGGAAAAACGGAGCAGTAGCTCTGGAGGTAAGGCTCTGGTGTGACAGTGTGTGCACCCTTTCTCGTCTGCACAAACACAGCCAAGGCACCTTCCTTCTTCTTTGTTTTGTGTCCTTCATTCCTTTTGCAGTTTGGCCTTGTTATTTAATTTATAAGCCCTTCAATGTGAGGAATTCTCACCAACTTTTGCTTGTAATTGTTTAGATGTTCCATTGAGGCCCGTTGTTCAGTGTTATTGTGCCCAGTTAATTTGCTGTGGATGTCCTGGTCTCCGTCTTGAGCATGAGCTTTTTGCTCCCACCCGTAGGGCCACTTTCAGTCCCTTCTTATTGTCCTGTCCACTTTTTAACCTTACTCCTCTGGTGTCATTTCAGACACAGTGAGGAAGACCATCTAGTCCTTGCAGGAGCCATTTCAAATTACCCTAAGCATAGCTTTTGCTCTTTCCACTAAAAGGAAGCTTATCTCCACCATGAACACTTTTATTTTCTGCGCTTGTGTAATGTTTGTCATCATTTAGCTTAAGCAGCGTGACAAGAGGTTGGCAGCTCTGATACCAATTCCACTTCTGTCCTATTACATGAGCACGGCAAATCCATGTTCTAATTTCATAGTCTGTCAGGTAGGTCACACTATTTATCCTCCTTTGTAAAGCACTCTGCTCATATAGAAGCATGAGATCTAAATAAAAGTCAAGTTGTCCTCTCAGATGTATTTTAGTGCATATGCATCTAAGGAGCAGTTTAGGTGCCTAATTATCTCTCTAGTGCCATTTGAGGTCCCCAGAGGTTAGCCATGGCATCCATGCAATGTCAGATATGTCACAAGACTTAGGGTGGGCCCTCATTCACGCTGAGGGCCGGCCTGTGCTCCTGGCACAACTTTTCCTGGGCAGCCCAGTTGCTCCCTGCATTTCTCTACTCTTACTTTAAGACCAAAGCATACAGTAGATCCACTGTTCCCACAGAGTTACAGAGTTACGTGCCAATGACATCTAGGTCCCAGGCTGGGCTTTACACTGAACACCCTCTTTTATAAATGTTGCTGAATGATGCTCAAGCTGACCTTTCTGCTTTGAGTGCTTACACTCAGGCTCGACTCTCCTTTTGCTTGTACTATCATCCCCCCATTATTGTTTTAAATGGATGTGTATTTAAATGAAGCCCATCTTCTGCCTCATACAGTCTATTCTTTTATCTTTCAGAATGTTTTACATTATTTTTATGATAAACCACCTACAAGATTCGTCACCTTTCAGTGAGTTTCTGCTGCCAGAAGATAGTACTGTCAAAATCATCATTAAAAAAATCCAGTAATAGAGAATGTTCTGGTTTTTAAAAGAACATTCAATGAGCATACAAAGCTCAGAATTTTGCTATATTTTTGTGCCTTTCTCAAGGCTTAGGATGGTCCCATGGACAATTTATTGGTTTAGTGCGAGCCCTGTAACAATGCTTGTCCATACAGGTGTGAGTTCAAAGCAAACCAGGTTTCTAGCACTGATTTGTCACATGGGCACTCAGCATCCTCACTGTCCTGTGAATCTAACCCTAAATTTCAGTACTTTCTACTGAGTTCAGTGCTTTCTTCTGACCTTTGAACTTCTCAGTGTTCTGGAGATTTTGAACCTCTACATAGAAAAAGCAACACTCTGTTTATAAAGTTTTGTGTGTGTTCTTCAGTGGGGAGGCAAAACAAATGTAGGTAATGCAGTGTAAATTCATACCTGTGTGGAGATGCTCCCAGCGTTGTTACAAGGTTGGCTTTAGTCTGACTAATTTCAGAATGGTTGCTGGTCCTCACATTTACTTAGCAGGTATAAGAGAACCCTGATTTAAAACATCTTATCCTGGCCTGGAATTTTCTAGTGGAAAAGCTTTCTCATTGATAGTAGTTGTTGGTATGAAAATAGGAAGCCAAACAAAGAGGGGGGAGTAATAAATTTTGACTAGTTATTGAGGATTATCTGAATACATTAACCAATTTGTTACCTATCAAGGACTGTTCTACCATCAAGAGGATTGACTTGTTGATTGCTTTTAAAATTACTATTTTTCTTAGTGGGAGAAATCTTTTCCCAGATGACCATAGAGACAACCTGAGGTATATACAATTGGTGCCTAGATTTTGAAGTGCTTTTCATCAGTAAATTCCAAATCACTTTACAGAGGATGCAGGTATCATTATTACCTACTCAGCAGAGGCAGTGGGAACAGAGGGAAAACTCATGCACACGGCTGAGATGAGACTTGCCCAGGATGCTGCAGTGATTTAATACTTTGCCTGAAAATCTGCTTTGATATAATTCAAGACTGTCAAATGCAATTCAGTTCATCCATTGCATTAGAGTATGTGGGTGTGAAGAAGAACCTGTCTCAGAAGCCTGTTTTGCGGTGTTAGTTCAGTGTGATGATTGTGTAGATTATTGCTATTGATCGTGCATCACTGATGACCAGTTTATAAAGCTTTTGATCCTCCTCCTCCTCCCCCTCTTTTTTTTTTTTTTTTTTTTTCCCATTTCTTTCATCCCAGGAAAAAAATCAATTGTGATAGAGTAAAGGTAACCAGGGTTTGTATTTTAGGCAAATTTCAACCAATTCCCTGATTGCGCAGTGTCAGACTGACCTTCAGCATAAGTCAAAGTATAACATCTTTTCATACTCACTGTCTTTTCACATTCCAGTGAAGACAGAAGGCTGTACCCTAATTCTTCAAACATCCTGGTCTAACAGGAATATAAGGAAAGCGAGCAGAAGACAGGGAAAAGGCATGGCCAGCAGCAGAATATCAGGAAATCCCAGTTTCTCTTGTTGACTACCTTGGCTATCCAGCTAAAAGTAGGAATACAGAAACTCTCTGGTCTTAGCATAAATATAACAGTGGTGAGATGCTTTAGTTCATTAAAATATGTTGTAATATCTAGTATTTACAGTAGTACATTAAAATCTTCTTCAACATAACCTGTCTAATAAAATGAAAGAATTCATCACTCTCCTTCTTCTTACCTGCCACTAAATTATTTTTTTTGCTCGATAATACAATTTCTGCAAATAAACCTTCTTATTTTTTCTGTTACTTTCAGATGATGTGGAAACCTGCATATGATTTTCTCTACACATGGGCTGCTCATTATGGATACAGTTACAGGGATGTGTTACAGGACCTGCAATCAGCCTTGGATAAAATGAAAAACCCAGTAACAAAACATTGGCGAGAGTTAACTGGGACATTGATTCTTGTGAACTGCATGGAGGTTTTAAGGGCAAGTGCTTTCTCCAAAATGGAGGAAGAATAGGATACCAAGATATTTTTTTGAAAAAGTCACTTGGGAAACTGTACTGCTGATATTTATGTTTCAGTGATGCTCGGAGAGCAGGACAGAATGCAGTTTGTTTTCTGTGAGCTGATGCTGGGTCTAGCCCCGTGGTTCTCAGCTACAGATCGCCAGAGCTTGCTAATGGCTACTGCGTAAATAAGAGTGGGGGATTAAACTAGTGAGGTCAACAAAAATGACTTGAATTCTATAGGGTAGTTTCTAAGAGGAGCCATTTCTGATTGCACTCACTTCTAGATGGAGATGAGTTTTAAAAACAGAACTACGCATGGATGAGTTCAGTCTGTGGGGCCTAGATTTACATTGTTTTCTGTGAGGTAATAAAATCTAAGTATTTAATACATTATTTAAACTGGTGTCCAAACCCCTCAACTCCAAATCAATAGGTACGGGTTAGCCTAGAAAAAAAACTTCAGGATACTTTAATTCACAACTTGGACAAAATTAATCTAATCTGCTCACAAAATAGAAGTTCAACAGTTATTTGCACCTGGGAAAAGGGGGTGTGCTGCTTAGTCCTTCAAAAACAGCTTCCGACGTCCTTTTTGAAAACTGGAAGAGAGACAGGCAATATAATCTTCAAAGATGATTGGTTTTGATTGGTTTGTTGATGTAACTGACAGGGTTTGTGCTGTCTCTCTTTTTTTTGTTTGTTTGTTTTGTTTTGTTTTTGTTTGTCTTTTGTTGGTTTTGTTAGGGTTTTTGTTTGTTCATTTTGTTTTAATTCCAGCAAATGTGTCTAGATTCTGAGTGGAAATTCAGGAAGCCTTCTTGGTGTACATTGTCCATCCCTCTGATCATTTGCTTATTCCTACTCTGTTGTTATTGAATAGGTAAATAGGGAAGAATGGCTTTGTAGACACAAAGGCTGTAGATAGTTCATACCCACTTCTGTTGATAATTTTCTTCTACCTTACTGTATGAAGAATATAGGTGATGGCTATTATTTTCTCAAAAAAAGTTATCAGTGGGGTACTTTTTAGATTAATTTATTATGGAGCAACTAATTATCATTAGTTGCATTTTTTAAAAAGAACCCTGCTTAAATACAACCAATAAAAATCTGAGTAGCTTCTTATAAATACAGAAAGTACAGGCCGAATAATAGCTACAGGCTTCCAAGCTATTTTATTTATTTTTTTTACATGAGATTTTAAAAATATATTTTAGTTAAGTGATAGATCTAAAAGGTTAAAGACATTCTGAACATCTCTGATCAATGTTCATTCTGAAACCTCAGCAAACACTCATGATAACCAGTTGAAAATTGGAGTTCTGCCATCAGGTGCAGCTGACAAGCCAAAGGCAAATTCTGTCAGGAGTACCACAAAGTAGTAGCATTTCAGTCCAGAATCTGTGCTTCCACTGTTTTTTCAGTTGATCTCTTCTAAGGAGGGAGGTCTTGTGATTTAACATGTAAACATTTTTCTTTCCCTCTCCTTTCCTTTAACCTGCCTTTTTTTCTACTTTCATTAAGCTTTCCCAAAGTATGCATAGCTCAGAAAGGAGGCTGACGAAAGAGCACTTGCTCCAGCAATGAGGAAGCTCACTCACCAAAAGACCCTTTAGCATCAGGGCATGACTGAATTAGCATGCGTGCAAGTTTCTGCCTTCTTGGACTTGCTCCTGATTTGCAACAGAACAAAGAATTCAGCCCACAGAACAGTAATTGGCATTGCTGATCAAAGAACAGTGGAGAAAAAGGAGTCAGATTATCAGAGCTCCCTGTTGTTTCAGGTGGTAGCACCTGTTTTATGTCTTGCCCCATGCAGTTTTAAAACAAGCTGCAGAGAAAATATGAAATACCTTTCTCTTGTTAGCAGTAATTCAGTGCAGAGACCAGCTGTTCCTTACTTCTTGACCCCCAAAGAGGAGAAAGTCTCTGTTGTCTTTCTTTTTTGTGCTGCTTGGTAGGGAAAAGATGAGTACTGGTTCATTTGAAAACAGGCTTCTTTAAAGGTAAAAGGATAAATTCAAATATTTAAATTATAAATATTAAAAATAGATATTAAATTAAAAAAACCTTTAAAATAATATTTACAACATGCCACTGCATACTCCCAGGGAAATTTTTTGCAGGTTACCCAGATTGCTGCTGCTTTCACCCTAGCCCCTGCTTACAGCAGACGCTTTGAAACCCAAGCAGGATTTTGCAGTGGTGCAAGAGGTCACACACCATCCTCCCGCTTAAAACTGCAGGGAAATAGTTTTTAGCTCCCTAAGAGGTGAAATACCAGAGCAGATCACAGAGCAAATCTTTCAGCTTCACCATGTTATCTCATCAACTGATTTTCATGCATCCTGGCAGGCCAGGCTCTCTTACTGAAAGCCCTGTTAAGCCACTTTTTTCTTTTTTTTTTTTTTTTTTTCCTTCTTGTTAACCTGGCTGTGACAGATAAGCTTACTTCTGCTTCTGAAACAGGTGTGTGCTTCCGTTGGGTTTTTGCACATATTAATTTATTACCTTTAGTGAATGTGCCCTTACTGCATGCCCTGTTGAAAAAGAAAGGAATATCTTAGTTCAGTCCTGTATTTTCCTGTTATAATATTGCTACTAGTCAAAAGTGGAGGGGGGAGCTACTTAGAAGCACCCATTCCAGTTGTGTGATTCTACCGAATATGAAGGACAAGCTGCCCAAAGACTTCAAGGCTGAAGGACAATCCATCCTGAGAAGGTGGTCAGTGATCAGGAACTCGGCATGAGAACTGCTTAGAGAGCAGAGGCTGTTGCCTGTTATTCTCATGGCCAGGCCCTCTCATTGCTGTGAAACAACAGCAAAGTTGTTTCTGTCTTGAACGAGAGTTGAATTTGGCCCCGTAAGATTAGCAAATATTGACTTAGTGAGTCAGTGCTCTCCTCAGCTTGCAGAATTATGCAACTGGTCCTCCAAGTAGATTTCTTTAAAATGGAATTTGTATTTGTCTGTAGTTGTGCCATACTCCAGGGTCTTTGACTGTGGGCTTTGGTTGCTAATTGTGTTCCCTGTTTTTGCTTTAAGCTTCTGCTCATATGAATGAAATGTGCACTCGTGCAATATATTCTGTTTACTTTAGCAGCCCACACTGGATATATTAAAAAAAAAAAAAAGGTATTAAACCCTCATATTTTATTTAGTGCTCTAGTATTCAAAACCACAAAATGCCAGCTGAGAGTGGAAGCAGCTGCACTCAGCAGCAGCACACAGCTAGGAGCACATGGCTTTGGTAAACACACTGTGTTCTTGACCTTTTCTCCTTTCCTCCCACCCTGTCAAGACAGAACAGCTTTCCCATGAGTCTGCACACATACCTTCTTGGGTTTCTGTGAAGTGGGATGAAATTAACAACTTCTCAGGAGGAGAAAAGGAAAAATACCAGCCCCTGGTCTTTGCCTTAAATGACCCTCTGTTTCCAGGTTTCCCAATTTCTTTGTGTAGCCTGGGGAAAAGAGTTGTGTCAGCCAGTTCCATTTCCGTTTGTAACTGTAGACAGAAAAAACCCCCCTCTTTCACCCTCCTTCTAACCTTTGAATGGGTACAATTCTTAAGCAAAAAGCAAACAAATACGTCTAAGTGCACCGGTATCTTTGCTATTCCATCTTCCCATGAAAACTGGAAAAATGGTTCCCTTGGGTCTGGCTGCACCTGAAAGGGGCAGATATTTTCCACACTGGGCAGCAGCAAGCAAAATCTAGCTGTCACTCATGCTAGAAATGTTGTTTTTTCAATGCATTCGGAAGCCATTCCTGTTGTTATAGTGCAGAGCCATCTCAGCACCATGCCATTTAATGGCACAGTGTGGTGACTTATTTCTGAATTAATAACAGTCAAGACAGGAGTGAAAAGGCAAATTATTCCCCCACATAAGTTCCAGTCCTCCACTTGGGTTTGGGGAAGGTTTCAATACCTTAGGTTTCACTTGGTTTTTTTGGGAAGCAGAGGTTTAGGGAAGGAAAAAGAAGTTTCTTTTAAAATATAAGTAAAACGCTACTCCCAGTCTGCAGGCAGCAGGTTGGATGTCGAGACAAAGCTGCAGGTTGAGGAGCACACTTCATGGAATTGTCCAGGGAATGAAAACAGAGCAGGCTTCAGCCATCCTTCTTCCCGAGGCCAGAAAAACGGGGAGAAGTGGATGAGTGTCTCTTAAGGCTTTTTCTTTTTTTTTTGTGAAAATGACTGATTTTCACAAATTCTTCCTGTAAAACTAAGCTCTGTGAAAAGCAAACACTAAGCACCTTCAAAGGAGCAACTCTGTTTTGCTGTGTTCAGTTGACTCTAAAGACTTATTCCTATCGTACTTCTAGACTCAGTAAGTGATCTAGCCAACAATGACCCACTAAATAACAAAGCCTGTTGTTTAGAACTGCTGATGGCAATACCATGTTCCCAGCTAAACCCAGTGATCCTGCTTTTTCATCAAATAATAACTTGTTCAGCTATGAAGAGCCAAACCAAATAGGAACATAAAGCTTTGCTCTTTTGTTCTATTTTTGTCATAGCTATGAAAGTTGCTCATGAAAAGTCAATAAAATGGTAAGTGGAGTTGAATTTCAACCCCCAGGAATAGGATGTAGCAAATGATATTCTGAATATTAGTGTGAGACACCGACCAGTCTATTAAATTCTCTGGAGAGGTCCTAGAACAATTGCAGATGTGTAAAGGAAGTGTCCAGTGTGGGTGATAACTGTTGTTCTTGACTGTTCTGCTGGCAATAAATGACTACAGACAGTATAGGATATACTTATTCAAATAACCTGTGATTATTCTTAGTACAGAAAGTGCCATTTTATATTTGTTGCCAATGTGTATATATATTATCTATTTTTTTTAACTTACAGTATATATTTTTAAACAAAATAAACAAAAGGAAACAATATTGTCCACTGGCGTCTTGCATGGATTTTATTTTGCTTTTGTAAGACAAAGAAGAGAAAGACAGCTATGTCGTGAAAGATTGTGGTTCTATTTAATACCAGGGAAATGAGCAATGCCTTTATGCACATTTTTCTTCGTTTAAAAATTCCATGTCTTAAAAGGCTGAATGTACACTCCTTTTAGCATGTTCATAAACAAAAGTAATTTGCTTATATTGCTTCCAGAAGCAGAATGAACTCACTATTGAGAAGGCTGTCTGTGGAGCTTGCTGGGGAAGACAGGCCTCCTGACGAGAAGATGCTCTTGATTTTTTTTTTTTTTGAGAGTCATGAAAGTAAGTTTGAAAAGGCAAATCTTTGTTTGAAAAGGTCAGTCAAAACTAACACAAGCTTCTGAACCTTCAGTAGAAATAATACTGCTGGTTAATTTTAACTGAAACAAAAGTTCAATTTTCTCAACTCAAATTGTTACTTACGATCCTTTCCAAATTGGCCAGGAATACAGCCTGTATCTTAAATCCTAAATTTATTATTAGGATTTTAATTCAAAACTAAGTAGCAGGAGTTACTATACCAACTGGAAGGTCAATTTACATATCAATTCTAAATCCCATGTTTTAAAATGTAAATGAACTGGCCTGCCAGGAATAGGGATGGCAGCACAATAGTCCCAAGAGAGCAGACAAAGACAAAGTGCATTCAGCTCCAGTCTGCAACTTTAGAGCTTTAAACATTTAGTTTGTGGTAAATTCAGAACAAGATCTAAAATACAGCCTTGTCAAATACAATACTCTGAGAACAAAGGGAATCAGGAGTGACAGGGAGGAAGTGAATAAGCAATGACTGCTCAGTATGTCTCATAACAATGAAGTTATCAGGCAATGGGTTTAAAAATAAGTGAAAGTGTCTTTTCACACAGTGAGGAATTGGTGAATTCGTTGGTACAGGATATCGTCAATGACAAAAGCATAAACGGGTGCAAAAGGCAATTAGCCACATTTATGGAAAAAGTGCCTTGTGGATGTAGTGGTTTGTGTACAGCCACCAGCTTTGTATAGCACAGAGATGGCTGCTGCAAATGCAGCAGGGAGAAATATTATCCTGCTCTCTCTCTGTTTCTCGCACTCTCCCCTGGAGACTGTAGGGCTGTTGCCTGCTCACACCCTGACTTTCCCAGCTCTCTTACAAACAAGAGACTTGCACAGTCCTCACACATCCTGGTAGGCTCCATTCTAGCACCCTGCCTTCCTTCTGCCCCAGGCGAGGTGATAGATCCTCTATTTATTCTGCAACAACCATGGGCCCTCTCCTGGTCCATGGTCTCAAGTGCCAAGAGCAGCTGGTTGGACAGAGCTGTGGTCCTCCAACCTGCTGCCTCTGGCAATGGGGTCGCTGATGGTGGAGCATGATCCTAAACTTCAGTCAAGGAAATGGCAACCGAACCAAACTCCTCAGTGCTGGCCCAGCCCCATGACCTTTCTTGTTTCTCAGGATCCAGTATAGCCCTATTTCATGCATCTGAGGGAAAAATTCATGAAGGTGGGAAAGGGTGAGAGTGGAAAGGAGTGGCAGATTTTAAATGACATCTCAGACAAGAAAGCTCATATCTTAATTCTACTCACAAGTAGGAAATGTTATTATTAGAGTCTGAAACCATTTCATATAACGCCACCCTCTATTCTTCATACAAAAGCCTATATTGCTATTAATAAAGGAGTTTAAAAAAAGCAGCTAATGGATGGTTTAATAATGCTGCTTATAAAACTAATTGTGTGTAACTCAAAAGCTCTCCCTGGGGTCCCATTTGCAGGAGTGTTAAATAGGATTATCAAATCTAAAAAAAAAACCCAAAAAACCAAAAAAAAAAACCCAGAGCCCTGAAGCCCCAGGAAGAAGATAAGAAGATGTCACAAAACAAGGAGGAGTTGGGACATTTTGCTGATAAATTACAGACCTTAGTCATTAGTGCCAGGGGATTATCTCACAGAAAAGGAAATCTGAATTAGCTCTGTATGCCTGCAAGCACCGTTAAAGGTTTTAGATCAGAAGCTCCGTTTTCATACATACAAACAAGTCTCTTTACCTGGACACCTCCAGCCAGCAGGATGACTTCAGTGGCAGTCCATATACCCTCCATGTCAGCGTATCAAACATTTCAAAGTACGATAGAAAAACTAAATGGACCTTGCCCTTCCGTTATTTTTTATTTGTGCATAAAAAGCTTATGTTTCTCCACAAAGCAAAAGTGATGGTGCAGCTGAGATGAGGAGAATGAGATCAAGGTGTGCAGACTCATATGAGAGTTGTCTCATGCACATTTTCCACCGCAGGTGCTGGTTAGAAGAGTTCACATCAGCTCCTCAACTGCACAGACCCCTTTGCAACCCATGCTGCCAACTGCCTTCTCAGGCTTGCTCATCCCTTTAAAACCTCTTGCCTCTTTCCCCAGAGACGTTCTCTCCTTGACCTGGCTGGCAGCCATTCAGTGTGGACTCCCATCTCACTTCACATCTCAGCCACCCTCCCTCACCCACTGTTTTGGATGCTGGTGTTTTCTGAAACCCCCATTTCCTCTGACCCCCAACCCTCTGCACTTTCTCATTCCCCACAGCTTCTCCTAAGCTGGACCCCGACCTCCAACAGCTTCAGCTCCCCAGGCTTTCCACCACCTGTAAAGTACATCTATGAGCTTCTCTCCAGCTCTCAACTGCCCCATGCCCACCACTTCACAGCCCTGTGGGTCCTTGCTTGGTTTTACAAACCCTGCTGTTACCACTTGCCGATCCCCTGGTCAGCCATGTGTGATGCTCTCCCGTTATTGCCACAGTGGCTGGGCCCAGCCCTTCGTTTGGCTCTTTGCTCAGGAGCAGATTCCATGATCTGGCCCATGATGAGGTTGAAAACAACCTGGACACAGGCTGCCCCAGCCAAAAAATCTGCCCACGCACAACTTGGAAGGCAGAGGAGAAGAATATATCCAGACAAAAATCAAAAGAAAACACAAAAATGTGATAGTCCTGTCCTTTCTGTTAATAGACAGCAGCCAAAGATGAAGTATGATTTTTGACTGTAGACAAAAGACACCTTCTCACAGGTTTCTGGTTTCTTGCTATTTAAACTTTTTTGGTAATGAATTAAGCCAAGAAATTTAGCAGCAGCACATTAGTTAAGGACAGTCTTCTGTTTTAAACAGTACCTTTAACTTCACGTGGCTTTTGACCTTTTGAAAGTCTTCACGAGTAGGATATTACTTTGGAGATGGGATTGCATAAAGATAAGCACTGCTGGCACAGAAACTCAGCATGTCAGAGTCTAAGAAATATGCTGATGGAGCTTATGTGGGGCTACTGCACTCCTACTGAAATTTGTGTCACGTTACTTCACCAGGGCAGGAAAATATAACAAAAAAGGATGCAGAAGACACAGTAATTAAAACCACTTCAAGATATTTACAGCCAATCAACACATTTCAAGCCCTCTTGACAATTTATTTTTGTCTACTGTAAAGCATGTCTGGAGAGGAGGAGAAGGTAAAAGAGGAAAGGGGGGGGGGGAAAGAGGTTATTATTACTTGGATGATTATTCTTGTTGTCTATTTGTACTACCTCAATGGCTTGTTTGAATCTGAAGATCCATTGTGCAGCGATCTTCAACAATGGAAAGAGAGAAAAAACACAAGAAGCAAAGTGAACCTAGGTAAAACTTTTTTTTAAGGATATCAAAAGATATCTCCAGGATTTTTCCAAGCTCTTGGTCAGGCATTGGGCATTGCTGCCTTTATAGTTAACTGGCTTATCATAAAGCATTATGTTAAGAAATGCTGGTCTTTTGGCTGCAACAAGGTTCACAGGTTCTTCACAGGAAGCATTTGCAGGCTGTACACAGCGAGCATTTTTTCCATCATTTAACTAAATATATCCATCACCTGACCAAACTGTGGGCATACTCTGCACATGGAGAAAGTACATTACATCTGACTAGTGGTGCCCTTGTGTGAGGGGTTAGTGATACCCTCACACCATGTGCAGATATGGGATGGACCTTTTGGAGAGAAGAGCTGGCCTGGATTGCCACTGTAGGCCATAAAGTGTGATGAGCTATAAGATGAGCTATGTAAGAGATGTTTTTATTCACTTACCAGTGGACCTCTGAGACAGGATGTTTTTATAGAAATCCTGACTGCTGTAATTCTTTTATTTCAGCCTTGGCAATGTACATATGGCCAGCAGAAATAAAAGCTGGGAAATATCTTTAGCAGCCAAAGACATTGATAGAAGAGTCCCTCTGTCTCTCTGTATAGTACCCAACTACAAGAAAGACCCAAGACTGTATAACACTTAACCAGCAAGTTTGTCTTGAGAAAGGACAACATTTAAATAATCCAAGTGTCTTTTCTAGGTAATGTCAGGTATATCTCCAGAATGGGTAACAACGAGAATTTTGACCACTTTTTATTCATTGAAATATTAGTTCATATTTCACTGTATAATTGGATCATTCCCAAAGTGAACAGCTTTCTTGTAACTGTATAATTTCACATGATCCCTCTCTAGCAGACTGGTTCTTTCAAAATGGATACCACTGAGTACAGGAAAATAGCAACCCAGGCTAGTTAATCTAAATGAGAAATCTTGAACCTGGGCCCACCTACACGCCTCCCAATAAGGTACTGGCTTAGCATACATTTTTTCCCTAAAGTCCAATTATTTTTGTCCTCAGGGATACCTATTAACTTAGAATAGTGCTGCTAGCTTTTTTTTGTCATTAAGGCAGAGGGACTCATTAAAATATGTGTATCAGCTAAGGATGCTCTGGCCTTTCATTATGTTCAGTAATAATAGTTTTCACTATACCTATTAAAATATCTGATTTATATAGCTTCTTTTACCTGCATTGTATTGGTTTTATGTCACCAAGTGT
This sequence comes from Caloenas nicobarica, assembly GCF_036013445.1. Taxonomy (NCBI): domain Eukaryota; kingdom Metazoa; phylum Chordata; class Aves; order Columbiformes; family Columbidae; genus Caloenas; species Caloenas nicobarica. Next base: position 33,466,489 of record NC_088246.1, on the reverse strand, counting down.
TACACTTTTAGGACTGCAGTCTTGCAAATGCTGAGAAAATACCCTCCCAAAAGCCACACTATTAACCCATACTCACCTATACTAAATGGCCTATACCACAAATTGGCACGTTTTTCTCTCTTTTAGAAAAGAAACTCGAAATTCCAAATTTACTTTCCTCCCATTGCCCCTGCTTTTCTGTGCACCAGAAGGACACAACATTTGGTATATGGTACAAAGTAACATTTTTGTGGGAGGTATTTACTGAAATACTGGCAGCACATGACTAAGATTATAACGAGCACAAAAGTGCTTACACAAATGCTAAGAGGAAGCCAGCATAGTACAGAGTAACTGGCAGGGAAAAAATTGCTGAGGTTAGTTATAGAGTTCCTGTATGATGTTACTAGTTACAGCCAACCAAAATTTTGCAAAACAACTAGACATAAAAGGAAATAAACACTAATGTCAGCCATTGTCTGAAGTCACAGACTAATAAAAAGCAGAGTGACTCTTCATCATTCTGAAGTTATTTCTTTTTTCTGTGTTTCATTTAGTGGAAGATGCCTCACAGTTTCCATGCATGAATGCAATAATAAAAAAATACAGATTCCTTTTTCTAGCCTTGTTTGGTTCATATACAATTATGGAAAATATTCCTCTGTGACTAGTGCTCCCCTCAAGACAATCAATTATTTTTGAGCACAATACAGTAATCAAAGCCTACAAAGCCTAGCTTGCATAATCCTGCCTGTGCTCCTATTTGTAAGTAGCTTAATTAATGAAGGAGAGGATCATAGGATAGTTTAAAAGATATAAGTACCTACAAAGTGCATACAGACAGAAAAGTGATGGCATCCAAAATCTCAGTCTTCAAAATTCTCTCCTGTTTTTTCTACTCCAATTGTTGTTTTTATTTTTTTTAAGACTAGTTTACTGTTTCCCCCTTCACTGTCACCTTAACATCAAGACACATTAAGATTACTTTAAAGGCAACACATAATATTATAATCCTATCTTTGTCTTTCAGTACTCTTCTATTACATCTGCACCTCCTTCCACCTCTTTGCACATCTTGGATATTGACGTAAACAGTGAAAAAGCCATGCTGTGGAGATTTGTAGTCTGATGCTGATAGGATGCAGCTGAAGGTCAGGAGATAATTTAGACCAATATATTTAAAGGGACTTATTACTGTGCTATTTGTAGTAACTGATCCAGAAACAGACAGCATCAGTACTGTTATGCTAGGCATTGTATAAAGTCAGAGCAAAAAGCAGTTGTCAAGATCTCCTTGGAGCAACTACAAAATTCAACTGTAAAAGACACACAGATGCTTTTCATCTATGCAGAAAGGTCATAGACATCCACTAATTTGCAACTGCTATTAGTTCCTTTGATCATGGCTGTTATTTTAATACCATTAACCATCTGATTCTGCAATAGCATTTTGAGTATCATGGATGTAGTTCTCCCTCAAACAAGGACTGTACATACATGAATATTCATGATCCACTGTACAGGACAAGTCAAAGTGATTGGCATGAAGTAAGGAACAGAAACTCTTGCATTCTAGCCCCAGATGAGGGTTCAAGACTGACCCAACTACCTTGTTTGTCTGCTCCGGTTAGTCACTTGTTGGAGTTCACATAACTGTCAGTATAAATTATCAGGAACAACAAACACAAGCTCTTTCTAGAACTGTCTGCTTTGCTAAGTGATGTGAGCTACTTCTGGATGAGACCTGGAGTCCAAACATGCATCTCAATATCTTTCTACAGGTTGAACTGTTTTCACGATCACCACCTTCTATTGGAGTAAACTTTTTTCCAGACAACTGCAGTACCAGATCTTTAGCTGACCCATGTAGCTGGAATAGCACTCACATTTTACAGATCCTCTGGAAGGACACAGGATGCACAGAGATTTGTCACACTATTGTACAAAGAATGCCCTCCTGCTATTTACTTACCATGAAGTTGCACTTAATTCAAGGCAAGTCAAGGTAAAATTCAAATGAAAACACACATTCGCACAATTCCAAACTAGGCAATACAGTTGCACTTATTTATACAAGACAACTGTACATTTGAAAAAAAGCCTGGTGTGCCTAATGGACTTAATAAATCAGAAATGTCTCTATTTCTATACCCGTTATAAAAGTGGTCTGCTGTCATATCTTACCAAGGTGATGTGTATCCCAGCTTCCTACTGTTAGAGAGTTGATCATTAGACAGATCTCATCAGAAAGCACACGTGTGTCAAGTAGGGCATGTTGACTTTTATAGCCAGTCTCCTCAAGGAGGAGATTTCCAGCTGACCAGCTAAATGAGCCATTGCTCCTTAAAGGGTCAGTGCTCATAGGTGTATGCCCCTTCTTTCTCCTTTGCAATTCTCTGACAAATATCTGAATTTACTAACCCAAAAGGAAACCAATCCTTTGTTTTCCTAAATTAGTTTTCTACTGATTCAGTGAATTGAACTGACTGCCTTCAGAGTCAGAGCACAGCTCAGCTGTCTTGTGAAATCCCACCTTGAATAAGTTGCTTGACCAGGAGATATCTGGTAATTCTGAATTAAAATGAGCACGGGATCATTTTCGTGGAGAAAATGACGAGGGAAAAGATAGAAAGAAAATGGGCCAGGGTGAGCAACAATCTCTTTCTTTTAAGGATGGCATAACACATGCTAGTACAGGTATTTTGGCATGTAATCATAAGCTCTCAACTGGAAAACCTTGGCTTGGCTGCCTATAGCTGAGCACCCTGGCACTCTTGCACGGTTTGAAGCAGCAGCTGCCCAGACAAAACAGGAGAAGCAATGCTACACTGGGCATCTCAGCATCGCAGGACACAAAGTGAACACACTGAACTGGGAAGGTTAAGGAAAAGCTACAGCCCTCCTGGCTGGCTACAGCACTATAAATCTGTGGCAGATTCATTCAATACCAGAGGCTACCTTTGAAATTTTCCACTTCTTAAACTTTCTGCCTATAAAACAGATATACAGGTTTTCTTATCAAACTCACATGACTAGTAATATAGGTCAGATGCCCAGCATCTGTGTATGTCATCCCAGCACCACTGATTTCAACATATGTTAAATGAAGCTTGGATCCAAAGGTTTTAAAGTGGTAATAAATATACAAAAGTGATAGAATATTAAAAAAAACCCACCTGATTTTAAAAATAATTTTTAAATTTCACATCAGTGACAAAAAAGATTTAGCCATCCCCTTTGCCATCCAAACCAGAAACAGGCTCTGTGGCACTCTGGAAGCTGTGGCAATTGCCATCAGAATTTAATGCAAAAGCCAGCAAGTATTTTCACATACATTACAAATGGCCTGCTGTTTTTGCTAAGCTGCTTTTATATGGTTAGCTTCTGGGATACATACATCTATGATACAGCTTAGGTAACTAACTGACAAATGTCCATTTGACGTCAGCAGTAGAATGCTGAGTGCAGGGTAAACTGGGTAAGATTTAAAAGCACACTAGTTATTTTTCACTAACACTCTATTTGTTCAACTGTGAGCTCTTTTCTTTCCAAAATATTCGCTGATCATAAACTGAGAGTACTGGGATCTTTGTCACTCTTATTCCTTCTGAGTTGTAAAATTAGCAAAAAATATATTTAAAATGGTAATGAAAAAGTATTGGTGTTTACTCCACTGCCTGAGGTCTATGGAGTATGGTTCTCATGAAGAATAAATGAAAATCATGTGGTGTGTGAGCAGAAAATATTGGCACCACTTCTTGCACTCTTGACACCTGGGCCTCAGGTCAAGCCTTTTGCATACAGCTGGATTCTACCCTGGGTGCTCACCATCTTTAGGTATTCAGTTCAATCCTTGTGACGGCATTTGCCAGGCACTGGAGAAAAGGAAGAAATGCTTCTCTCTCTCTTCAAACAGGTGCCTGTACAGAGAGAAAAAACCTAAAGAAATACAGAACAATTTTCAGAGATGCCCGGTTTGGCATAATTTTAACATCCTAGTTTAGGAAGTTGTATCACCTACCCCTTGGACTTTGAATGATGGTTTAGTTTTACAGCATAACTGACCATAACAGTAACAGTTGTTCATTCGCAAGTCAGCTGAGGGATGCCTAACTCTGCACACGCCATATGGCCCCGATAAGACTTTCCAGCCTACTTAAAATGGAAAGCAAGAGAGAACATGTTGTTTGTATATTCTTTATTCTAAATAGGGATGCAAAGTAGTTTAGGCACAGATCAGATATTTTCTAAACACTGGAGACTATCTTATTTTATGTTGTAACTAAGCCAAATGACCTCACTAGAGTTTTCACAGTTCATATCTGTAATGAATTTGACTCTCTTGGGCAAGTATCTTTTTCCTTCTTTTAATGAAAACCACAAGTAACCTAGGTCAAATGACTGAGCCAGGTTGTACCTCTTAGAGTGCTGACTTACCATTTACTAGTGTCAATTGAGCAACACAGATGTAAAATGCTACAAGCTCGTAATCTTAGTATTTTATGCTCAGAGACTACTGTACAAGTTTTAAGACACATAGAATTTCACCTGTGGTGGTTAAACCTTCCAGCTACCTCCTGTTCTCAGTATCAGCTCAGCCCAACCTCAGCCCTTTAGCTTTGCGCTGTTAAATGTGACTCCATAATTCCTCTGTTTCTAAAACAATTCTGCTTTGCCCAATAAGCAAAGTAGGGAAACCTGCCCTGTGTGAAGATCTTCAACCCATCTTCAAAGCACATGATGAGAAATGCATAATTAAGAAGCTGAATACCACAGACTTCAATAGTGAGGAGGCAGAATTATGGCAGGAGATCCAGATTCAGTTGAAACAATTCAGAATTCCAGGAACAACTGCTCAGTTCAGGGTGATGTTGACTTTTTCAAAAACAACCATGGGTCATATGTTTTCTTATGAACAAGTTTATCTTTCTTTCTTTCTTTCTTTCTTTCTTTCTTTCTAAGAAGAAGGTCATCCTGACTAAACTATGATGAACTTGCTTAGAGGGACGTAAAAAACTATCCAACACTTCAAAATAGCCACAGGCCTTCAGCATACTGCTATTAACTCTCTTAAGCTTTTTATTTTAGACTGCTTACATCAAATATTCATCTCCTTGTCACATTACTGTTTGACCATGTATAAAGATGCATTTGACCATCACATAAAGATACATTTACTCCATTTTACAATTTTTTTATAACTTTCACAGGTTTTCTTGATTTTAACAAGGATTTTCATTATGTATTTCTTTTCTTATTGTACATTTATTACACAAACCAAGGTGATAAATACCTTTTTATTTACACAATTAGCTGTAAATGACACTTTGGTACAAACAGAATTTGAAAAAAAATTATGAACAGGTTGAATGTGCATTAATTGTAAGAAGTACCTAAGAGTTTTAGTAATGACCACTGCACTTTTTAAGATTGAGTTTTACATATTAGTTATAAGGGAGAATGTGAAGAAACTTAAGTCCAAGCTAATTAAGGGATGATGGAAAATTTTCTGTCATGCATTCTTTATTAGTCCAGTTTAATAAGCTGACTACAAGCATCCTTATCAAGAATATTATACAACTGGCTACTTTTCATTACTCTAGTGAATGAAACATGTCATATCAAATGAAGTAATGTGAAAGGTGTTAATATAATAAGCTAAGAGTCATTGCAGCTCCAGTGTAACTAAAATAAAGTGTTAATTCTTCCTTTATTCATTCTTGCAATTTTTGTCAGATATCTTTTAAATCAAACTGGTAGTCACTAAACATGAATAGAAAAGTAAGTCTCTTTCTCCACTTTCTTATTTGAAAAATTCTGTAGCAGAGCTGAGAAACATCACAGAACTTAAACCAAACTTAGTCTTAGCGGAATGACTAAAAGTGCCTGAATACATGAGCAATGGTTTTAAAATGTAGTTGGTAGTCTCTGTAGAAATGAAATTAGAGCTGCAGAGGTGACTGAAGTGCATTTCAGAACTGATGGACTTGAATATAATATTTTTTGATGATATTTCATTCAGCAGCTTGCTCATTCTTTTAGGATTTTTGCATTGTGTTGTCATGGAGTTTTTATCTGGCTGCCAAGCTGCAAGTACAGGTTACAAGCTACACATTATTTGTAGTTATCTGACACTTTGTCAAACTCACAGAACTGAAGAGTCAGTATGTTAAGTAATAACACAAATTTGGTCCTAGCCATGATATTTTGCTGCATTTGAAAGCAAAGCCTAGCTTATTACTGTGTGGTCAATTCCTCAAGTGCAAGGAGCCTTACCTTCTTTTTGTGGTATAAAATACATTCAAACTACAGTCATATCCTCACAAGTGCCCTGAGCCATGGATGTTTTATGGGACCTCTCAAAAAGGCGACAGTGGAGAATATCTTTTATCTATTCATGTTGAAATGAAAGTATACACGTCTGGCACCATGAAAGACAAAAAGCAAAATTGTGCTACTCAGTGTGTCCACTTTGCGCTGCTGTCCTTTTCAGATTCTTATTTCAGAGAAAATATATTACAAAGTAATAAATATAGATTCTGCAATGAAGTAGACATATTTAACACTTTATTTCTTATATGCAATTCTGCATTAGTAATTCACTCCAGAATCTTTTGCTTTTGATAAGAAAAATCTACAATTTCAAATAAGACAGTACTTCAAAGAAACTACTTTGAGAGCTTTCTATGTATCTATTAATATTTCAATACAGCTTGCAGCATTTGTCTTGATTGAGAAGTCTGGATGATGAATGTGATTTTTAGAGAGCTAATCAATGCTTCATATTCAATGTATGAAATATGTCTATGTGTGCATACATAAGTTGAATGTTACTGAATAAATAAGCCAAAAGTGCCTATAGTTTGTATCAGACTCATTGCAACCACCACCAGAAAAACATTTTATATGTTTCCATAACAAAAATCTGCTTCTTAAGGCATGTAGGAGTCCTTTCTATAACAAAAGCAAATGAAAAAGAGACATTCCCAGTGTGTACGACACAGATGACCCAAGTGCTTAGTAAAGCCGGAATTTAAGGTAGTTATAATGCTGCTACAAACTGTGGACCCGAAAACTTCCGATTTCAAAGAATCTGTGTTGAGTCTTAACAAGTGGGGAGCAAATCTCATAGGATTGTTTTTATTCTTCCTTTAAGAAGCCCAAAAGATTTTTTTTATAATTCTCAACAAGGAAGCCTAGGCTGTGGAACATCTTTGCCCCCAGGCTACTATGGAAATGCAAAGCCACAAGGTCTTGCTGTGTTTTACACTGCAAGTAAGCTCAGACTGACAGGGGCTCTTGAACACACTAACCAGGGTGATAAATTTTGCTGCGTCCTCCATCAGCTTTGGCGCCATCCCAAGAAGAAGCAGGAGGAAAGGGGCACAGGTGACTCTCCTGTACTGTGCATGATTTACCTGACATCACATGCATGTGTAGCAGAAATTACAGTGGTCACATGTCAGCAAGTAACTGTATGGTGCAAATATGACTTCTTTTTTTGTCCCACACCGACTTGGAGCAGTATCATTCTCTTTTTTTGGCTTACAGTTGGCAAAGGGCAGAGACTCTAACAAGACTTTGAACACAGGTGATACCATCTTCATGTCATCTGCTGGAGAACAGCACTAAGTCTTGGACAGTGCTACCATCTGGGCACCCTCACTCTCGAACCTGCTCTTTGTGCTGAAGGAAAATGAATAGATGGCTAATGAGACTCATTGTACTGTGTGTTAAATAATGTAAGAAAATTACTGTGAGCCAGAGACCCTGCTGGAACAGTAGGTCCCACAATCAGCTAGGCAGTACAACAGGAATCAGGAGGACCATACAAACTATTCAATGGCAAAGATACTGTGTGAGCACAAAACCATATTATTCAGTTGGTCTAGTCTACAAACTGTAAGTTCATAAGATAAGAAACTGCGTGTGCTTCATTAGAGTTATACATGGGAGTCAAGACTAAAGTAGAATTACAATGTGGAGAGAGCAGAACAAGTCAATTAAGTCTAAGCAGCATGAACAGAGTAATTGGGAGATAGTTTTGGTATGCAAGGGTGCTTGTATCTGGGTAGTCGCATCAGTGATACCAGAATGGGCTGAGTTTGCCTATGTAAAGGTGTTGGAAACACTGTATTTAGATTTGCATGTGGCAGAACTGGGACCAATGAGGAAAACATAGTTAAAAGGTGAATGGTAGGTAGGGTGATGAAAAAATATAAGAAAAAAAGAATCAGTTGTCAACTTGAGCAAAGAATAGAATGGGGTGGTATCCCTCTGGTGGTGGTGAACATGACCTGCACACCCAAGTCCCATGGGATGCTGGGGACAACCCCCCCAGACAGTCCACTGGGCTCCCCATCAAGTGTATGCTCAAAAGACTTGGCAGGACAGGGTGGAGTGAGCAGGAACAGACTTGCACCCTAATACTAAATGGAGAAGGGAAAAGAATAGTGCTTCTGTGTGACTTGAAAGGGTTCTCCATAGCAGGGCAACTGTGACTTAATACTCCTAGTAATACAGGTGAATTTTTTAGATAATTAAGGAATTAGTAATTTCTTGGTGTTGTGTTAGTTAATTAATAAACATCATAACCATCTAAATCAGTTATCTCTCAAGTCTCCAGTCTAAAGGGTTATAGTCAGATCTTGTCAGTAATACTTGCCTTTCATATTAACTCGGGAGAACCTGAGGCACAGTTATCAGCTCTCACAATCTCAATCTTCTTTAAACCTCCAGTTTCTATAAATTTATATTTAAGAAAATCTCAGTTTACATTTTCTTTTAGGAATTTCTGTTCAAGTGTTTGCAAAGAAAAGGGTACAAAACACATCTGAAGTGCTTATCTAAAATCTCACAACCCAGAGGTTAAATATAAAGCATTTTAAATGTATTTTAGAACCAGTTTCTTTCCAGAAAATCTCATCTTTTCCTGAGGTTTGTCTTACAATTACAAAACTCTTGTGATAGACAAGCGTTAGTATAGACAACAGCTGATCTTGTAATATCCTCTTAAATGTCTTGTGTTTCTGCTACATGCTGAGAAAAGATAATGAAGAAGCCACATAATTATTAAGTAATTTTGGTGAACTTTCAGAAATGTTTTTAGAATTGGTGAAACAACATGGGTGACATTTGCCTAGAAGCCATTGAAATCAATTTCTCAAGTGGAGACTATCAATCATCACAAGAAATAAAAAAAATAAAATTAAAAAAGGTTGTAAGACAAAATACTGCTCTCTGATAAATTATAATATAATTGCAAATGAGAGATTTCTATCTAGCAAAACCAGCCACTTTGTCAGCTATGTAGAAAAATAGATTTGAATTCGGCATTGAATTACTGGAGTGTATCAGTTCAAGCAGCAGAAGTGAATGTGTAAGCAGAAAGATAAAGAGTTTTAATAAACTAATCATTATAATAACAGGCAAATTTTCTTTTATAAGAGTACAGATGGAAGAGAGAACAATACATCTGGGCAAAAATAGAAACTTAATTTTAGAATCCTAAATACATATTAAAGATCCCCATGAGTGGAATTCTCAAAAGTGACAATTAAATGAAAAAAAAAATCTACTGAAGTTAATTATTTTTGTTTTCTTCTATGCTTACATAGAAGAAAACATAGAAGATTTAAAATATGTTTCTTAATTTTTATTGATACTATTTTATTAGATTAATACTATTTCCTTCATAGTATTTCAATATATTTTATCACATTATATCACACTTTTAGTTACCTTTAAAAAAAAATTCCGACCTTTAGAAAAATAATTCTGAGTAAATTGGAAACTAGTATAATGAATTCCATAGTTCTCAGAGTTTTGATTCAAATCTTTGAAATCATGGATCACCTTGTTATAGTTTCATATGACTATTAAAATCATCAGGTTGTCATGCAATACATTTCTATGTTTTAATGAAATGAAATGGGAAATAACACAGTAGGTTCATGTCACAAAATAAAAATCTCTTATTTTGCATCCTTCACCATTCTCCCCAGTTTTCTTCTAATGAGCCAAGCTTTACAGATGAGAAATATGCCCATACCAGATGCCTAATTAGCACCACAGTCCATTCAGTCTTTGAGCTGCTTAGCAAGACTACCAATAATGGAATCAGTTTTGACAGTGACTTTTTTTTCTTAACAGTGACGTTAAGCTGATTATAATGCTAAAGATTGGACTCAATACACACACATATTTTAAACATACCATTGAATAGAGCTTGACACAGCTTTAAGATGGATGATTTGTTTAATAAAAACTATTTTACAGAGAAATCTTGCCCTCTCCCAGTTATTCAAAATTTTAGGACAAAATTAGGAAAAATTTAGGAAATATAACAATGATGGGTAAGAAAAAAACTTTGTAAAATATTTGAAGGTTTTTTTGACATTTTCTAAATAGAAAAAAATCGGCTAATTTCGACATTCATTAGAGAAATATGACTTTCAAAAGTGGAAGTGAAAATGAAAAGTAGGTTTGGTTGTTGTTTGGGTTTTTTGTGTGTTTTGTTTTGGTTTGGTTTGTTGTTTGTTTTGGGTTTTTTAAGTTTTTAGTTTTAGCTAGAAAAAAATATTTTGAGTCTACCTGATGATTCTATTTGATCAGTCACTGAACTACAATAAGCCAAGTACAGAATCATTTGTACTGTCTATTACATTCTGCATCAAGTATGTGGGTCTGGTCCTACTTTTGGGCTTTTAAGCTTGCCAGGAGATTGCAAAAGTGAGAGTTTTACCAGTGCTGAGTCAGACTACAGCTTCCATAGCTAATGCAAGATCTCTCTCTCACCCAATGCATTTAGAAAGAAAGGATAAGATTTTTCTCTAATGTCTGTAACATCCTTCTTTCCAACAGCCAGCCCCAAGGTAACTGCTGCACCCCATTTCTATTTGAAAATTCTTTCCTGTAATGGTAAAGGAAGCATTTATATAATGCACTGCAGCATGCCGTAAGTAGGGGTGATGCTGTCTCAGCTCAAGGGTCTGTATTACACTATTGATTTGACTGCACAAGGTTAACACTGAGCCAGCCCTTCTATTCTGTACTCATTTTTCTGATCTTTAACTGTACCAGAATTTGAGGCTAAACTGACACCTTTCCCTATGACTTATGCTGTAGAAATCACTTACATTAACAATCATGTCCCACACTTCTGAAGGAAAGTTTATAGAGCTCTTTAAATACAATAGATTCATCAAAATACAATGACCCATTTTAAACTGAAGACAGAGATGGTCAAGGTGGACTAATGACTTGAACTAACTGTTTTTGAATTACGAATCTGAGAGAAATTTAAAGGATCATGTTTCAGAAAATGTTCTTCTAAAACTGGGCATTTTAAATCCTTAGTCTGATAAAAAGTTTGATCAGGATCAACAATTTGGGCAACTCAACATTATATTGGTGACGTGAAGTCATTTACTGTTCTTCCGTGGCTTAAGCTACAAGGCAAAATTAACTACTGTTCTTTCAAGTTTTAACACATTCCTTCTCTCAAACATGTAGCCATAAAGAGTTTTGATAATAATTTCACATAGGTTAAATTATCACCTAGCATTAAGTTTCTAGAAGACAACATACTGTCCATCTTTTTGAAATATTTTAGACTGCTAGTATTCTCGTTCTTGAGCATCTGATACATAATACATCTTCTCACAATGCTTCAAGGAATGGGGAGTTAGATTTATCCTTATTTTATAGCTAGAAAATTAATTTACCTAAGGCAAAATATGAAGCCTGGAGCAGAGGAGCGCACTGAAGTTGTCTCTCCCATTTGCCTGTCAGCTTAAGCCTGAATAGGCTTTGTTTCCCTATTTTGCTGTTACAGCACTGGAAAGAGAATGGCACTGTCTGTTTCATTATTTCAACAGTTACCAGACACACAGAGTGAATATCTAGTGTTTGACAGCTAGGATATAGTGGACTTTTTCCCCTTTGGCAGCTTTTTCTTTTATTCTAGAGAAGTAGCATAGTAATGGATAGAAAGATGCAGGAGACAAACAATTTACCTTTGCTCTTGACAAACTCTGTGAATTAGGCTAAACGGCATTTTTGATTTTCCTTACTGCAAAATGGGCATTAACCAAATTACAAGTGTGTTAAGAAGATTCAGAGTTCAATTCAACTTAATTTCCATGGAAATAAAAGATTTTATGCTCATTCTTCAAATGTTTTGCTAGATTGACCCTTTACCATCACATCTGTAGTATTCAGCACAATGGTGATTTATATAGTACTGCATATCAACCTTAAATTGTCATACTTCTAAATATTTTATTTAATATAAAATTAATTTGTAACACCAAAATGAACATGTAAATAAATGATTCCTGCAGATGCATTTATATTGCGTTCAGAAAAAGAATCACAAATAAAATATTGGGGCATTATATAGAAGCCATTTTGCCTGATAAAAATCACTAGTTGTCAAACTAGAACGTTTCATTAAGCTTTTCATCCTTCACTCTACACAAAATTTTGTAGAGTGGTTGTCAAAAACGTGAAAAAAACATTCTGTCTAGTTTGATTTTATATTTTTCTAATTGGATAAGTAGATACTGAAGCTAGGGAAGATATGACTATCGCAAATAACAATTAATTTGGAAAACTTTAGTTCTGCTTGATTACTTAAAAAGAATGCAATTAGAGTACTGCAATTATCCTAAACATCACAGTAGCAGCAGAAGCCATTAAGCACAAAATTTTCTTGTTCCCTGATCTATTTTTCAGTCACACTTCCATTAGAAAAATATGTTAATTTAAAGGATATTGTCAGTCTCCTCACTTTCTACTTGCATCAGTGTTCCTACCAACAAAATACTCAACTGGGTTAAAAGGGAACATAATTAAAAAGTTGATGGATCTCCTACTGATAATTGTTCAGCTTTATTGTAATACAGTGTGTTGGAGTATATTACCATGGCAGGAGCAGTCAGAACACCTGGGTGAACCTGACTTGCAGGAGAAAATGTGCGGGTTCATTATCAGGAGTAACGTCACAGTAAAAATGAAGCCACTGCTGAGGAGGTTGTGCAATCTCTACTTTTAAAATGTCACAAACTTGGCTGGTTCACTCCTGGAGCAGAGGAATGGGGTAGATGACCTTTTCAGATCTCTTCCAATACTGTTCTTTCATAATCCTATGATTTCTTGACATATGAATCCGTAAAAAGTATTGACTGGCCTTTTAGATTTTAAGATAAGCAAAGACATTGTGGAATGAACATCCACTTGACTCTAATCGAAGAACTAAATTTTTGTTTTCCAAAACTATTGCATCTATATTTGTTACATGAGCACATGATTAGAGTAGTTTGGAAAACGCTGAAATCCCAAGCGCTTCCCCAGCTAACTCAAAAGAGAAGCAGTAGCTTAGACGGGGAAGGGGAATGTATGTTTCTGTAACATCATTTCAAAAGAACTTTATAGCAGCTTGGACTTATGGTTTTCCAGATTAGATATTAATAAAAAGCAATCAGATGTCATAATATGATCTTTTTGTTAGCACATTGGCTGGTATTTTTGAAGAGTGAGAGGTTACAGGTAACTGTCCCTTGGACTACTCTATACTCATACATCCACCATCTCTTAGATGTCTAATTACTATATTGCTAGCTCCTCTGGGACAGAATTATCTTTCTGCTGTACATATGAAATATCTAGTACAGTATTTGATTGCCTTGATGGATTCATAACTGGATTTTCTAGATGCTACAGTAACACAAAGAACAGCAACAATAAGATATAGGAATACTAGTTTCTCAGTAACACAGCTGATCATTAAGTATGCACATTTTAAGCAATTTTCCTAATCTATGCCTAATTTTCATATTTATTATCTTCTTTGATAATTTTATTACACACCTTTCTTCATTTTTTTACAAATTAGATAATCTTTATGCAGTGAAACTCCTTTAACAGTGCTAGCATGTCATGGTACAGTTACGAGGTGGCACGGACCAACAAGCACAAAAAAAACTTTAAAAGCTCTGAATTACCAAAGACACTGCACAAAGCAATATATTATTTCAATGGATTTTGCAACACATTAATGATAGCTCTTCAGCTACATATAGAGTTTGTTCTCTGCCCATGCTCTACGTTGTTAAATCTGTCATTTTATAACCACAGTAAACCACAAAAGCATACTTCAAATTATTTTCAAGTGCTCAATGTACAATTTACAATATTACCTGGAGCAAATTCTTCCAGTATAGTGTTTCTGCAGTGTTGAAATTAAAACCTTCATTGTTTTTAGCACATGGCTTGGTTTCTGAGAGTACTAGTGATGAATGCAGACTCTAGATGAAAGACTTCAGTAGTTCGAAGTCATGTTGCTGTATTGCACCTCGTGCTCAGAAATAAGCTCAATGCTTTGAAGCCAACATTTTGGCCTGAAATCATACTGACACATCTTATCTCAAATTTTCATGGCTTCCCAGCCATTAAAGGAAAAACTAATATTGATACAGAAAAAGTAATTTCCCCTTTTCTGTCTACATTGAAATGTTAGAATACAGGCCCATTATCACAGGTCTCTTAGCAGCTAAAATCAATACAGTGCTAGCTAAGCAAAATCTGAACACGTAAACTCTGAAAAACAAATCAGAATAAACTACAATTTTCCCAGACATTCTAGAAGCATTGAATCTGTGGGAAATCAGGCACCTCTTTGTGCTGAAAAATCAATGATGTGGTACTTCAGCTTGAAAAACAACACAGAATTATCTTGAAAGAAATGTCAGTAATATGAAAAGACAGTTATTAATTATTTCTACCAGTCAGGTGAAAAAATCCTAACAAATTCCCATGGTGGAGTGTGCAGCAATATACTGCCAAGACAAAAGACAGCACACTATTCTCAAGTGGCTGTAAGTCTGCCAGGTTAAGAAACAGTAATTTAATTTCCTCATTTTGCTTCATTGGCTTTTTCAGCAAAGCTGGAAAACTCTATCTCTTCTGAAATGATGAGAAACCAGATAAACAACTAGGTGACCCTGTATGAACACTCCTTTTATCTACTTAGTGCTACAATGAAAGACATCCTTTAACAAGATGGAGACTTTCTGTCAATACCCAGGACCTGACTCAAAGCATAACAAACACTTCTCAGAAGTCTAAATAGATACAAGGCTATATTGCACTCCTAGAGAACTAAATTATTATATTGCATAATTAAGTGGATCATTTTGATACTGATTTAAAGAAAAAAAAAAATCACAAATCAGTCAAAAACAGTTCTCCCAAAACAGCGGAAACTTTTCTGTGGGGAATGATGTTCCCTAAAAACCCTAAACTTTTCTCTAGATCCAGGTATTTTGAATCCCCTGTTTTGATGAAGTAGCAACAGCAAAAATCAACTTTGTCAAAGAAAAGTAGATAAAAGATCTCACCAAAATAAAAAATCCATGCAACTCTTTTAGAAAGACTGTAGGGAAACTTGGAAATGAAGCCTCACAATAAGAATTTAGCAGAGTTGGGAACATTACACATTTCACATAGCTATTAGTGATAGCCTCTAAAACCAAGTCTAAAAACTTAAATGCAACTTGAGTTGATGTTAATATGATTTTTCCCGTAGTTAATGAACAATACAGCAACTGTGTTTAGTTTAACCATAAACTGGATCTGTTAAACGTGTTTCATTGATCCTAACATTGAACAGCATTATCTTGCACTGCATCTCAAAAAGTCACCATTGTAGATGAAAATAAACATTATAATTTTATCATTTCTATTAGAAATTGTTTTAAAGGGACAGCCCCCTTGTACTTGTCATTCTGTCTGCATTACTCCGTATCTATCCACACAACTCTGCTAATTAGCACATCATGAACACAAAAGCAAGTAGCCCTTCATTAGCACGGAACATAAACAACATTGTATCCCCATTTTCTTTTGCTGCTCTTTGTTTTGCCTCTCTTTTATTAATATTTCATTATTTTATCGTGGCAATGAAATATAGTAAACTCTCCCCAAAGCACTCCTTATGACTCGTTTTCATCACCACCAGCTTGTTAATGGCATGTGAGGAAGAGACACTAAACTTTCTCCTCCTCAATGCTATTAATACATAGTGACACCCAATACTGTAATGAAACCCCCAAATAATTAACAGCAACTGCTGCTCTTACAGTTTCAATTAAAGATGATTAATTCTGTTCATACAAGTTCTTGAGACTTAAAGAAGGGACTATACTCAGAAGCTTGTTGTTCCCCCATCAAATGCACATCTGAAAATAGCAAAGCATTTTGCAACTGGTAAAACAATTAATTCTCAGACTAATCTCAATTTATTTTGAGCATTATATTTCTTGCTGTGTGTTCTGAGAGTCAGTCAGTTAACTGAATATCAAAATTTCCCTATTTGCAAAATTAGCCTGATATAACTTTCCTGAGGGTGGGTATCCCAGGGTTAGTACAGTGGCCACAAGTTACAAGGCACTGTAGAAGAACTACAGGTTTGTGCTTTACAGGAGAGCAAAATCATTATTTCTCTTGGCTTAAAAGCAATTCCACGAATCAAAGTGCTTTGTGCAATCCTGAAATGAAAAATGTTACATAAAAATGTTATTATAATTAGTTTCTCCTCAAACCTGTTAAAAGCTCGTGTTTCTTTTGGATAGAGGTGGTTATGAGATTTTAGCTGTAATGTAAAAAAAAGTGCCTTGCATTCTGTTGAATTTAATATCTGTTGGTTGCAATTGGCACAGCTTCCTCATAAACGACAGTTACCTCCCGAAAAATGGTTTGTTCAGTGAGAAGTTTGAAAGATATATGCAATTACATAAGTGGACCCATACATACCACTCTGGGCCTTCAACACACGTGCCAACATTTCCCATAGAAAACAAGATGGAGTAGGGGCATATAAGAATTTGACCTTTACCAATACTTCTGAAGTAGCATTTCAAGTACTGGTCATTAATCACGTGTATTTTTAAATTGTCGAGTTTATCTATAAGCTCCATAATAATGGAACTTTATAAGGATTCTCATATTCTATAAAGGCTTGCCAGTGTGTAGACCCAAAGGAAGATAAGTGAACATCACACTGATATTAAGCACACATTGATTTTGACATGTAATTTTAGTCCCATTAATTTTGGTCACAAAATTTATTGGAACAGACTTTTTTTGTTTAGACAATACAGTAACATTCACATTTTCCTTCTGGCCCAATTGATATATGAAGGCTCTGAAGTGCTGCTGAGCAAAGTAAAGGTATATTTTCTAGGAGGCTATAAAACTGTCAGTTCTGGCTGAGATGTTTCTGAAACAGTCTCACTACCCAATGTTAACCTTTCACATCCTGACACTGTATTCTGTATGATCTGACTTCCTTTAATTATCTCACTCTCCGAACAGTTTTTTGGTTTAGCATTATTGATCAAGGAGGTCTAAACAGTCAATTCTTTGCTTTTCTATGCAACACCTCCACATATGTCAATACTTCACCTGGAAAATTTCTGTGAAACTTTACGGAATTTATGGTAATTAAATTCAGTAGCTGCAGTTTTGGATTTCAGAGTTACAGAAATAAATTTAATCCCATTCCCTGGTTCTAAAGGATCACTTTGAGACTCCCAGGTGCCTGGGTACGAGCTGGAACCCAGGCACCCGTGGAGATGGGGCAGGGACCTTTTGCTTTGCCACCACCCTGGCTTCCCAGTCCAGCTGCTGTGGGGCTTGTGACGCACACCGTTAGCCCTCTTCTGTCAAAGTAAACACAAATACTCTTTAAAAAAAACAAAAAGAAAAGAAAATGAAAGCTAGCAATGGTAAACATTTTTCTCCCAGCAGCTAAGTGCAGACCTTGTCATTCTGCAAAGGGATTTCACTAGAATGAAGAGGTAAGTAATTTTATTAGGGTAAAACAACTCCCTTCAGTTGCTTGCCTTTTCTTAATGTCTGTTCTGGAAAATAAGATATGCATATATATGGCAACTTTCCTGCTTCAAACCTGCTTCCTTGCATGAGAGCTGTTCCTGCACGTTGCTTGTAAACAGTAGTTCAAAGACAGTCATAGACTGCATGCTATGTTAATATTTTCTCATAGCAGATTAAAGGAAAAGCTCCGTGAGTGAAGGGATGCAGAAGCTGCTGACCCATTCCTCAGGTACTGTCCCACTGTTAAACAACCAGTGTGCTTCACCACTAACTCATAGAAAAAAAACCAAAAACATCTGGAGGTAGAAGGAAGTACCTGGAAGTCCTACAGAAAAAGGACTTATTGTATCATTTGTGAGATATCAAAAGTAAGCAAATGTATCACTTGCTGATGTCATCCTGGGCTACCAGAAATCAGTGACAGGGTTCCTGTATAAATGCCACAGCACTTGGCACTGGCCCCTCATTCCTGCACAATGGCCTCTGCCTAAAGGAGACAGCATCAGTTACAAAGAAATGCTACTAATTAAAAACCTGTCCTGGAGTGCCAATTCATGTGGAATTGTTCTTTTCTGAGAGGAACTCTGGGCTGGGTGATGTGGTGCCAGTGTAGCCCATCCTGGGGGCGCCCTGGGCAGCAGTGGGTTGTGGGCACTGGGGAGGACCAGCCACTGCCTCAGTGGGAGGCAGGGAGCAACCCAAAGCTATTGCTGGCCTGGGATCCCCTACACCAAACTGGTCTCCAGAGTTATTTTTTCTGCTGCAGCATAATTAGGTTATCCAAAAACACGGAGATCCAAAATATGTGCTCAAAACAGTAATACCGCAGTCACTGTAACCTGAAGATTTTTGAAGTATTTCTGTGCAAGATACCTAATTAATTCCTACTAAACTAGAGCATTATAAACTATGAACTTCCCCTACCCAGCCTATGCCACTGCCTCTGCCGTAAGCTGGGCTTTCTGAGCACTCAATTTGAAATGCAAGATAAGGTATTAGCTGAGACCGAAATTTCACTTATGTTTCATTACTCAAAAGAATTCCATAATTGATCTCTTAGGGAGTTGGGAAAGCAGGGATTACCTACTTCTGAGGCAATGAAAGCCATGATGAGGTCCTAGAGATTTGTCCATGTCATAGCTTTGTTTTGTGGCTTCTTTATAAGGTAATGCAAAGCTTTTGGATATCAGCCCCTGCACAACGGTCTCCCCAGTGGCCGTGTCTCTCCCAGGTTACAAAGGCAACGCTGGCATTGCTGCAGGGTCTTCTGCAGGCTGTTCTCTTTTCCAGTCCTTGTGAACACTTTGTATTTTAGTCACCTTCACTCCTCTATTCACCCAGGAGTTTTTAAAATTATCTCACAATGAAGTTTTACGTAGGTTCAGCATCAGGTCTTTAAATAACATACATCTACCTTTGTGAAAGAAAATAGCACCTTTTGGTACCATTGTTTTTTTGCAAATATTAAGACTAATGGCTGCTTGCTTCAGAATTTAGTATTTATGACTACTGTTGGGAAAACACTTCACTTTTCTATAGCTCTCAGATCCATTCATCCAGAGTGCACAAGATTTCTTTTGAAAATAAAGGAGTAAATAAGCCGTATATATTTATAATGCACTAAACATATTCCTTTCTGGTTATAACATAGGGATCAGTTGAGACATAGTTGAGCACAAAGATCAGTTGAGACACAGAAATTGGGAGTCTCTGTTTACCAAAGCCACCCTCTTTTTTATTCAAATGGCGAAACAAGACTTAATTGTATATATGTTGCAAGATTAGCAGCATATTTTAAAGGCAGATGTAGATTCATACATATCAGTCAATTTCTGGCTGTAAAAGTGACTTTTAGGGACCCGAGAAAGAGCAACAGTTGTCTTAAATCAGCCTGTTTCTCACTGTTCATTGACAATGAGGAATGTTAACATACCTACCCCCTTTTCCCCTTTGTACCTCGGTTCCTTATGTAGCACCAGCTGCTCATAATTTTCCCTCGAATTTCTGGTCAACCTGTTGTTCTGGCACGATAAGCACATTTTACTTAGCATTCCTCCACAATACTGCACTACCTGTCATTCAGACTGAGCAAGGAAAAGTGGATGAAAGTGGAGTGCTGGTGAGATACCCCAAGTGCAGCCAGCAGCCCTGCCTGTGAGCACTGACTGACCTGTCAGAGGCGGAAGAATGACAAATGTGGCTTTCTCTTTTGAAGGTCATTTGAGGGTTTTTTTTGTGAAGCATGACATCATTCATCCTTTTCTCACCCTCCTTATATTTCCATCAATACAATCTTTCAATTTAGCTTTCATTCGCAAAACCTTTCCTATGGTCAATGTTTCTTGAAAGTTAATGTTTCATTATCTTCTTAGCTGTACAGTGAGAGATTTCCTTAGATGTGGTCTTTTAGCACCCCCTGCAAGGACACCCTGGAGTGTCCTGTCTCCAGAGTTACATCTATTACGATTTTAATTACTTTTTGGTCACAGGTGTTGCGCATGTTTCCTGGACAGTTTCTGTTTCAGAGCAGTAAGTAAACATTTTTCTTCAATCCCAGCTTAACTTCACTTTGAGGACAAGTCTTAGTAGGTAATCAAAGCTTGAACTGCACAGGAAAAGGAGGTGGAAAAAGAGAAATGTGCTAGGAGAAGGGGGAAAGCAGAAAATACAAGGAAAAAAGTTACAAAATAAAAGGGTGAGGGTAAGTATGAAATTGAAAGGTGAAAAACCTCCAATATGCTTTGGTTTTTAATGAAATAAGAACATCGGTCTGATCTCCAAAGCTTCCTGGCACATCCCATGCAAATGCTAGATCCTCTGCATTCAATCTGCATGTGATTTGCTAGTATATAGCAAACGCTATTACAGTTATGCTACAAAAATCACTTTGTATTTACTTCTGCTGCTTCGACAAACAGGCCACTAACTGAGTTCAAAAGAGTGGTGACTGGGCAGGCAGTGAAGATTCAAACTTCATTAGGAAGAAATGTTTAGATTATATTGTATTGCATCATATTCTTCCTTAATTATTGTTTAAAAAAAAAAAAAGTCTGGCAAGATGAAAGAGGGATCCATGAAGTGTTAAGTCTCATTGTCTTTTCTGCATTGCCATGGCTTGGCTAATGTTCAGCTACTGGGTAGCAGTAATTGAATACTCAAATGAGGCTGTTTGTACTTGCTGAATATGCTGTTTGAACACCCTCTTGGTATTGTGAAGTGGCAGCCAACTACTGGGAAGGCTGAGAAACCCTGCTGTTCCTGGTGCCTGCAGGAAGGCACAGAAATTCAGGGAAAGCTTAGAATGACAGTGGTTGAAATAGAATAGTCCCCTTGCTACCCTTCAGCAGGGTGGACTTATTGCCAATACAAGGTGAGATTTGCCATGACATGCTGACTGCAGCTGGGACAAGACAGAGAAGGAGCTAAAGCCTCAGCTTTGGTTTTAAACAGAAGAAACACTATACACTCAAATGTATGGTTCTGACTCAAGAAAATCTTATCTATATCTAAAAATGCAATGGTTAGAAGGCTAGAAGGACAATAGAGAAGGAATATCCCAGCCTTTTAGCCTGGGGAGTAAAAACTGGTATGAGAGTGGAAAACCTACTTTTTCTACTTGTTTGTGGTTTTTTGTGGTTGTTTTGGTTTTGTTTTGATTTGGTTTGGGGTTTTTTGTGGGTTTTTTTGTTTTTTTTTTTTTGTGGTGGGTTTTGTTGTTGTTTGTTTCTTTGTTTTGTTTTTGTTTATTTGTTTGTTTTTAATTCAGTGGTGGTGTCATACATTCACATATCCCCTTGGAGTATGCATCTTAAACAAGGTCTTTACCAACTGAGCGCCCTAAGCATTACCCTGCAGAATTAAATGCTCTTACCTTGTCCAACACTAACTTCATGCTGGTTTATAACTGTGATAGAGGATTTCCCCTCCAAACTTGGACTGTTCCCTCTTTGTCCTCTTTAAAGCAGGCCAAGGCCCTTTCTGCCCCTTTCTCCATCCAGTGGGCAGCTGACAGCCACTTGTGGCATTCAAAGTTTAGTGACGGGGAAGAGGGAAGGTGTAGAAAATTATTACAAGGAATCTGTCAACAGGTAGTATAGCCAGAGGGTGTATATATAGTGCAGCATCCTGCATATCCCACTGCTTTATTTCTGTGAAGCAATAAAACATCTCTCGATTTAAAAAATCAGTCTTCCTTAGAGCAGAAAATTATTTTATTATAACATGGCAACCTCATTTTGCATTGGGGTAGGGTGTCAGTGTCAAGAGTTCTGGTTTCTGGTTGCTAATCAGCTCTCTCAAATTGAAACTGCTTGAATTATTCAGATTTTCTCAGTTTTCCTTTCCTTCTAACACCTTTCTGTGTTTCTTTTCCTGTCTGACATCTGTAGCCTAATTTCTTTATGCTTAAAACTGCTTACATTATTATAGATAAGATATCTTTGGTCAAAAGCAAAGAGGTCATCTGACAAACCCAATGCATTTTCATTTCATTCCATTTCTGAAAAATCTAAGGTCATTGATATTCACATAGGGATCACTGGGTCAGTTGACTACTCAGTATGTTTTGCTAACTCTGACCATTTACAGACTGATTTAATAAGAAGTAGTAATCTGAAAGATCCTTGAAGCAATTTTCAAGAGTCAATAACTTCTCTATGAGAGTGATAAAAATAACAATAAATGCAATGTGCTGTTTTGCCAAGTGCAAAAGATTTGCGTTTAGAAAAGGTGCTTCAATCCAAAATGATAAGAAGAAATCCATAACCTCAAATGAGACTCCTAAACTCTAAAAGAAAAAAAGCCATCCTATTAAAAAAACCAACCAACCAACCAACGCCAAAAAAATCCAACTGACCGAAAAAACAACCAACCAACCAACAAAACCACCACCAACGACAAAGCAAACAAAGCAAGAAAAAGCCAATTTTCTTTTTAATTGGAAGGATCCTGACTTTGTTTCTGAAAATTTAAAGTGAACTCAGAGTAACTTTTCCATGCAGTTACAGGCCTAGAGATTTCACCTAAATGAAAGCAGACAGTCTTACAATCACCAGTCTTCCAGACACAGGTCATTAACTTAAACAGCAAATGTGAGGAGACTTCATCTTAAAAGCACAAAGTTGGCAGTGCAGAAAGGCATGTTCCCTGCAAATCAAACCTATACAGTTCAGGCACATTTGGTTTCAATGGTCCTTATTTTTAGCACAAATCCATTTCAAGAAATAGCTTTAAGTGTACTGGGATGAAAGTCACACATCAAAAGGACAAGAGTGGTGTAGAGGAACCCTTAAAGGCACTTGTCAACTTAGAAACTTCACTCACCATCAGTCTTGGGTATCGGCATGGAGCAAAGCTACAGCTGTGCTGTTGGTGGTTATCACTGCAGCTCCTCATGTGGGGCAACAGTGGGAGGGACAGGTTGTCTCACTAGTAGTCAGAAGTTTTGGACAGTGCTGAAGAAATAATTATTTTGATTTTTGCAAAACTTTAAAATCATAGAATCATAGAATCATTTAGGCTGGAACAGAAATTTAAAATCATGAAATCCAACTGTAAACCAAACACTGCCATGTCCACCACTAAACCATGTCCCATTGACATGTCTTCTGAATACCTCCAGGGATGGTGACTCTGCCACTTCCCTGGGCAGCCTGTTCCAAAGCTTGACAACCCTTTCAGTGAAGAAATTTTTCCTAATATCCAATCTAAACATCCCTGGGCACAACTTGAGACCTTTTCCTCTTGTCCTTCAAACACAGTAACTGTCTGAGACTGGAAATTCCCAAAGAGTTGAAGGTAGGCAGTAAATGATCACGTAATGAATAATCTTGAGCATGACTGGAAGAATGTCAATGAACTTTATGTTAGAAAGAAGGTATTAAACCACAAAAGAGCAGGAAAGAATATTAATGTTCAATCATGCAATAAGTTCTCATCAGACATTAGATTTCCCTAAATCAAATTGCATAGAAAATGACTACTATATTACTTCAGTTACAGTAGCCATTCTAGTTTTACAAGTGCATAAAACACAATAAAAGGCTACAGTCATTTGTAAATTCCAACCAAGTGCCTTGCATGTAATTTATAGTACTGCACACTGCGAGAAAAAAACCAAAACCAAAATCAAAACCAAAACAACAACTTTACAGAAGAAAATTCTATTTTCCTTAGAAAGAAAAATGAGCTTATTAACTGACAGCCAGTACTTCTGCAAAAATGTCTATTTTTTAGTGTTCTTATAGCATTCAGCAGATTCCTTTGTACTGCAGCTCCCATAT
This sequence comes from Caloenas nicobarica, assembly GCF_036013445.1. Taxonomy (NCBI): domain Eukaryota; kingdom Metazoa; phylum Chordata; class Aves; order Columbiformes; family Columbidae; genus Caloenas; species Caloenas nicobarica. The sequence continues at coordinate 33,442,331 of NC_088246.1, read as the reverse complement.
TTCTCTAGAAGAGTGCATAAACACATATCAGCAGTTTATGTTTCCATTGCACCTTGTCTTCTGTTGCAACTTGTCTGTGATTTGCATTAATTAAAATGCCAGAGCTTTGCCATGAGCTAGGCAAGCACTATGGCCTGGATTAAAAAAACTCACTAAATGCCAAAGCAAAAGCTGCTACAGGCTTACCTTATTAAAGGATTTTATATAGACAGCAAAAATGATTCTTCAGGTTTGTCTGTACATCCCAGACCTGGTAAACATGAGATTCAGACACAGTAATTTTTATTTTTTTGTACCTTGGAAAAGTATATTCTGCCTTTTTTAACCGCAATTTTTATTTATTTATTTTAAAGCAGTATATATCAATACCAGTCAGTCCTTTTGCTATGAAGACTACATCTTGAACAATCAGAGCAACTGCAAGGCAAGTTACCCCTTCCTCATAGAGTCTATACATGCTAGCTTGATATCTGCCAGAAACTAGCCCATGAGTTTCTACAGGTGACAGGAGTTACTCAGCTGACTTAATGCTAAAGAAATGTCCTTGTTCCTTTAACATATAATCCTGGTATCAATCCCACAAAATTAAGATAAATTAATAACCATTTGGATTTTTTGCACATTTCACTTGTAAGAATGCTGCTGGGTTTGCTTCTGAGGTTGCTTTGCTCCAGGTGAATGAACATGGGTATGATTTAGTGCCTCTAGTTTGACAACAACATATGTTGTTCTAATTAGTGTTTATTAGGTTTTGGTGTCTGTTCATACCTCTTGATATGTTTCTTGCCAGAACTATTCTAAATACTAGAGTCTCTTGTCACAGTAGTATAAGAGACAAATAAATACTCAGAATCTGGAAGACATAGCGCTGATAAATTCACTTGCATGTAGCAGAGAGTGGAACTTATGTGGAGCACAAATCTTTTGCAAACATCAGTTTTCCTTCAGGAACTGGAAGGACCTCTTCTCTGGGTAGTTGATTACAAAGATACAACCATTGTTTCTTCACTTGCTTTAGCAGTTATTCTGAAAAGGTCTTGAAAGATTTTTAAAGTCATGCACCATAAAACATACTGGTGACACGCAGTAAAAGAATAAGAAACATGAGGGACTTTATATTACTGTTTGATAAATACCTGCTGGCTCCAAGATACCCAGATGCTCTTGCGATCAAGACTCTTAATAAGCTTATACTGGTCATTTTACTGTTGATTGCCAAGCACTTCTTTTTTTTCCAAAACTTTGCTGTGACAGGATCAGGATGTCCACTATAGCAAGACCTGGAAGCAGCAATCAGAGTGGCTAACATGTCAGAGAGTGGCTGACATACTTGACCTGCCCATCCTGGCCATAAGATGACTTGCTTCCCATCATACATTATTCCCAGAACACTGGTGAAAAGAATTAAACCTAGAGATGAGGTTTTGGTCAGAGTCCAACAAAGTCCCCTATATGGATTCCAAAATCTTAGGGTTTCAAGAAACACTCATCCTTGATATAATTTGGTTAGAAAGTTTAGGAGTTCTCCATACTGTGAAGGGTTTAGGAGCTTTAGGGAAAAAAATATAATAGAACCTCAAAAAAGAAATAGGCAATCAGCAGCAACAGCAACAAAAACCCCAAACCAAACTGTCAACCAAGTTTTCTTTGAAAGTCAGGATCTGAGTGAGACATAAAGTGCCCCAGAATTTTTATTGAGTAGTGCAGATCACAGGTTTTATTTTTTTCTCATTTGTTTATAACACAATACTGTTCCTGAAATTCCAAAACTGACAAACCTAAAAGGAAGAATTGCTCTGAGGTGATCAGGGCACACTGACAGTACTCTATTGAAATTAGTGGACTCTTGATCTTCTCACTGACTCTAAGATCTGTCATCATTTCGTCCAGATGCTTCCATTAAAGTACATCACTGTTCTCATTTCTCAGAAGGACTAAATGAAAAACTTCAAAACTGGAGAAAACACACTCCTCTCCTTTTCCGACAGATCTTCTTCTCTCCCGCCGGAGAGGCTTGCTCCCCCAGCTGAGCGTCACTCACCACCAGCCAGAGATAACGCATGACATGCCCTGAACCAGCCCCAGCTCAACACCTCCATGCAGATGTCTCAGCGAGTGAGCATCAGTGTTTTGCACCCTTTGCAGCCCTCAGAGTTTATGCCCAAGCTACAAAAGTCACTCGTGATTATGCTTATCATCAAACTCATACATACTGAATTTGCCTAATTAGAAATCAGCTAGTGACCTTTTTAGTCTTCTGGGGCATTACTAGAGCAAAAGTTACTATCTAAACCTAAAAATTAATATGAAATATATATTGTTTCTCTGACCCCTCCTAAACATGCTTTCCAGATAAAATGAAAAGCCATCTTAGCTATTTTTACCTGATTTCCCTGGAAGTAAAGTGTTAGATCTGTCATTATCTGGAGAAGAAATTTGGAGCTCTCTCTGATTCTGAATAAGAAGATTTAAGTCATTGCAGCTGAGGCAGATTATTGCTCATATCCTTTTATGAACAGGCAGAGCATGAAGAGACATTTCTATACAGCAAATCTACATAATAAACTATTCCTTTTGACAACTTGCACTGCTTCAGCCGCTTGGATTACTTGCTTGTGTGACCTCAGCCACACACACATACGACAGAGCCCAAAATAGATCTGGAAGATGAGTCATGATGTTCAGGAAGGATTTCAAAACAAATGGACCTATTTACTCTTGCAGCTGTCTCCTGAAGCTGGTACTGTTTAAAAATGGTGCTATTGATTTGTTTTCATTATCTGCATCTGAGAAGTTCATTTGTTTTTGTTTTGGGTTGGAGGGGGTTTCATCACGTCATTAAAACAGTTTAGTTCTTCAGAGGAAACATTTCAGGAATAAATATGCCACACACATTCTAGATGATCTAAAATAGGAACTCGTAACTAAGACATCATCAGCGTTGCAGGTATTTTACTTCTCGCTTGCCAAATGCCATGCAAGTGCACAGGAATTTAATTCAGCCTTGAGGGTGATATGAAATACAGTGTTTTTCTGTCACTGCACTGGGGTTGCTCCATCCTTTCACCCAATCTAGTATGCAATATGCATGCTAACATGTTATATTTGTTTCTATCTACTTAATATGGTGGTAGCGATGCCTGAGTAAAAGAAAGGGTGCAGTCACAAAATGTGACTACAAAAATTTGTATAGAAGTGTTTTTCAGGTAGACACAGCTCTGTTTCAGCACAAATCCCAATGCCGTCGAAAAGGTAACAGAAATGTAAGTTAGCAAAATTCTCAACTTGGCCTTTTGACCTAACACTATTTTTCTTTGATTAACAATGATCTTCAAAACAAAATTCTTATTCTAAAATGGTTTTCGTACTTGACTGCCAAACCCATAATGTTTCAGCAAGTCTAATTATCTCTTTAATGTGATACTACTTTAACCCAAAAACAAGACCATGCTTAATTTTTAATTATCATTAGTTTTAACAAGTTCACCCCTAAAGGCCTATGCCAACTGCTACTGGCATGATAAAATGTACCTTAACATCAGTGGAAGCTGGAATCAGACCCTAACAGCAAAAGATAATTATGACATAAATCTCATGTTTCCAGTGTAGCTAACTTAAATGGCAAATTCTCTGCAAGAGACTATGGACATAATTATTTATTATGGTTTACTATAGCTCCATATAAATGACTCAAAATTTATATAATGGGAAGTGAGAAACAAAGAAACCTCTAGCTGGCAAAGTAGTAAGTGTTAACATTTATGGCCAAAATTATGATGTTTATCACATGACCCTTGTTGCAAATCAGTAGGTTGGAAAGAAAAGAGGGCGTAAATGAATGTTTTACTTCAGTAATGCAAAGAAGGGATGAGGGAAGGCTGATGTTGCTTGTACCATGGATTTAAGATCACCAGGAATTACCATTTTGCTTCGCAAGATATGACATGAGAGAAGGGCCATTTCTCACAAATTCCATGATAAGGCCTTCATTCAACAAGGTACTTAAGATTAATTTACCTTTAAAATGTGACAATGTCGCAGAAAATACTAGCAGACTTCTGTTAAATGTACAACTGAATATATAGCCCTCAGGCAATAGAAATGACTTCAGGAAGACTGAATCTCATTTATCATCTCCTACAGCTTATGCTCATAGAATTGAGCATTTGTGTTTGGATTAATGTTGTTTAATCTGCTAAAAAGATATTTACATTTCTGAAATGCTGTTGATCAATAACTAAGCTGATGCAGACATTGTTTGTAAAAGTCTTCATCCTAACTCAATTATGGTATGTCAGACTCCAGGCAGGCGACAAAAATAGCATCATAAAAAATATAAAAGCATGAATACACACTCCGTCAAACAAATCAATAAATGAATATTTATCTTAAATATATTAGCAAAAAAAATATCACTGATTACAAGAAAATAATAAACTCTTTTTCTCGTATTTTGCAAGTAGTAATTGTGTCCTTTACTAAAGGTCACCTGTTTCCACTCTTGAATTGAGGTCTCCTGCATTTTTTAAACAAAACCAAGTGTCACCAGTATAAAATGAAGATGAATGAAAAAGTCATAAAAGCATCACCTGTATTTGTAGATGTAGTTGTAAAAGTCATCATCTGGTTTTGGCTTTTGTCAGGCTAGATAATGTTTTGGTTTAACCAGTGAAGTCATAGATGAACTTGCAGAATGGAGTGATCATTCTAAAAATAGGATTTACTCTGGCAAAGGCAGCTCTGGCTCACTCAGCAGACAGTGCCTGTTACTAAGCGAACTTAGTAACAGGTGTAGTTTTGAACTCTTCCCTTGCTTTCTTTGCCTCTAGAAATTTACACTGCTTATCTTTATAGGTACAGAATTTGAAAATTGCTGTTGCATCTTATTGATTTTTTTACAGCACATTAGGTGACTTTATGATATTTTTAAGAATATTTTCCTGCCTTATATATAGAATAAGTGCTTACCTTCCCTTTTCCTTTGAGTAAATCTCCATGAAAACTGTACACATTGTGTTCTCCTGCTGGCTGCATTTCTTGTCTATCTGAGATAGCACTTTGATTAAATGTGCCCTCATAGTTAACCATTATGAGGGTTCTCTAAAGTCTCTGCTAATTTTTAAAAAAAACTTTTAATGTTTTGAATTTAATTTAGTGTACTTGCAAGGAAAACAAGAAATAGTATTTTCTGATCTAGCTAGATGCTGGTACTGCTTAACTGTTTCACTGTAATCACAGAACTTCAGCGATATGTGCTGAACTGAAGGTCTATCATCAGCTCTGGAATTATGATCAGTTATAGACCTTACAGTATGCCATCAGTTCCCCACTTCACTGATTGTGCCTCTTTTAGTGCCAACTCTTTCCACAACATAATTTTCCAATCCCCATTCTCCAAGCCATTGTCCTCTAACTTGCAGACATCACAAAAAAAGACAGTACACACTAGTTCTTCCAAACCATAACAGGTTGTAGCATTTTCCTGGAAATGTTCCCTTTTAGCATATACAGCTCCTGCTAGGGAAGGAGTAATGGGTTTTGATAACTCACTGCAAAGAGTGTTTCATTGTATCTACCCAGCCTAGGAAGAATAAAAATGGTTTGGGAATGGGACCTATGAAATGGAATGAATAGACTTGTGATAAGAGCCATAACGCCCCAAGAGTGACATCTAATGCTGAGAGCTTTTATTTTCTTCGCTAATGAAGCCAACTCCCTTCCTCCAAGAAGGTAAATTTATTATATTCCCAGATATTAGAATTTAAAGAAGTCTGTGAGAGGTACCTCTACACAGTACATTTCCTCCTTTTCATTCTAGTCCATCTGATCACTGGCAGAACTTTAATTGTAGACTTTCTTGGAGAATTGAAAGGTGGTGAGTATTGAGGAAGTAACAACTTGGTTTTATGCATGACTTTGGAATGAGATAAAATAAAGCATCCGTTGCGAGTCCTAAGTGACCACAGACCAGGACTGAAAGTAAACAAAAGAGAGGTATATGAGAAAGCAGAAGGACAGAACTGTTATAAGCTACATATTTTTAGGACTTAGGCAGTGACTGAGAAAACTGGAGAAAATTCTAAGAGTTTCATTCGACCTGCAAGGGCACCTACAACAGACACAGAGTCATAGAATCATAGAATGTCCTGGCTTGGAAGTGACCCACAACGATCATTGAGTCCAACTCCTGTCCATGCATATGACAACCCCATAGCTCACACCACGTGTCTGAGGGCATTGTCCAGTCTCTTCGTGAACACTGTCAGGCTTGGAGCCGTGACACCTCCCTGGGGAGCCTGTTCCAGTGCTCCACCACCCTATGGGTGAAGAACCTTTTCCTAATGTCCAACCTAAACCTCCCCTGGCACATCTTCCTGACGTTCCCTCAGGTTCTGTCATTGGTCACTAAAGAGAAGAGTTCAGTGCCTGTCCTTCCTCCTCCCCTTGTGAGGAAGCTGTGGACCATGATGAGGTCTCCCCTTGGTCTCTTCTTCTTCAGGCTGAAAACCCAAGTGACTTGAGCTGCTCCTCATACGGCTTCCACTCCGAACCCTTCACCAACTTCATAGCCCTCTTCTGGACACTCACTAGTAGCTTAATATCTTTTTTATCCTGTGGAACCCAGAACTGCACACAGTGCTCCAGATGCTCTGCACCAGTGCAGAGCAGAGTGGGACAATCACCTCCTTTGAGCAGCTGTCAATGCTGTGCTTGATGCACCCCAGGACACAGTTGGCCCTCTTGGTTGCCAGGGCACACTGTTGGCAGGGAATAAAATAAAGATGCTGTCTTCCAAATACAAATAATAGCTGATTCTGACACATGAGAGCAAATATTCACCTGTTTTTACTTAACTCAGACTTGACAGATTAATGACGAAACTGCAGGGTGACATCCGAAGAGAACAGTATTCTGGCAGATAAAAAATCGTCTTGTTGTTCTCTTAATTAGATAGTACGGTGAGAAAATGAACCTGGAGAAGACTTTGGAAGTTGTCCGAACTAATACCAAACACAAGAATTTCAAATTCTGTGTTGAAAAAAAGGAGAAAAGGGTTTGATCAGGAGATTATGGGTGATTGAATCTGGAACAGCTGTAGAGACAATAGTAAGACTAAGAACAATGAGAATTTTCCAAGTCAAAGAGAACAGGCACAGATAAGACTGCAAAAAGCAGTTCCTTATTAAAACAGGGTAGGGGTGAAAGCAGGGAGAAAATGCTCCCAGTAAGCCTTCTTGACAAAGCATTCTCAAAAATTTCAAGGCTGAACACCAGCACAATTACCTACATGCATGCTGAGTCCAGGCAGACAAAGCCCAGGGGAGGCAGATGTGCTTAGTGCTCTGATATTAGTGACAGCCATTGAGGAAGGAACTTTTCTGTGCTTATTTTGAAGATGGTGGAAAAGGACAGCCAGTCGCTTGGTGATTGCCTTCTCAAAGATGTCTCAGATTCTGGAAGCTATATGGACTTGCCTCTGAATAAAAGCCTTTTTCCTAGACTTCAAATTCATACTTCTCAGTTTTTGAAATTTGATCCAGCATGATATGCTGGTTGCTAGAAACCAGCCCGTACCATCTTGTTAACTGTCTCCTCAAATTACAATAGTAAATCTTCCTGCAGCAAAGCCATAAGTACAGACCTGGTGCAGGAATATATCAGTTTGAGCACTGTCCCTTCAAGACTATAACAATTGCTGTGGTGACATATGGACCTATGGAGAGGATTTTCTTACATTGGACAGGGGAGAAGTGTGCAGTCACTGGAGTCCATAAAACCTGTGAGGTCTGTTACTGCTATAGTATACAGAGGGGTGGGACCTCAAGGAGCACTAACCTCTTGGCCAGACTTCTTCAGAAAAGCAGCTATTTAGTTCATCCCTGGGTGAAGTCCAGATATGCATTAAGATCCACCAAGTGGATAATCCAGGGCCTAGAATCTCAGTGCAAAACAAGCATAGAAACTTGTATAAGCACACCCTTTAGAATGTGTGGGCAACACTGTGGTAGAGAATGATAATGACAGAAGAATAGACATTTGAAATAGAAAGAATACAGAGTCAGTCTGATCTGTATTTAGCATGATTTTATTAAAAATTAGCACATATTATTTTTGTTTAAAAATAAATCTTCAATAAGAATGCCAGGGCTGTTTAAATACTTGTGTTCCTGGGTAGTAGGGATAAAAGAATAAAAAGACAGAAAAGGCAAGGCAAAGACTGTTTGGTATGATTTGGTGTCCTAAAAGCATGAAACTAGTGATATGCTTCTTTTGGAAACAAAACATACAACCCAAAACCCAAACCAAAATCAAGCCAAAAAGAAACAAAACAAAACAAAACCCAAAACATTTGCAAACAGTAGTGTGTCACAATAGGCTGCCCCAAGATCCTGTAAGGTTGTCACTCCAAACAAACAATGCTACCAGAAATACATGACATATTCCTCAAATTTGACCATAAAGAGAACAGAGTCTGTCATTTTGCTCAAGAGTCACTGCTAACAACAGGCAGAGACACCAGAACTGAATAGAAATATAGAAACTTCCCATCTCCTGATGGAGATGGCATCCTGGAGTGTATTAGAAGGGGGGTGGTCAGTAGGTTGAGAGAGGTTCTTCTTTCCCTCTACTCTGCCCTGGTGAGACCACATCTGGAATATTGTGTCCAGTTCTGGGCCCCTCAGTTCAAGAAGGACAGGGAGCTGCTGGAGAGAGTCCAGCGCAGGGCCACAAAGATGATTAAGGGAGTGGAGCATCTCCCTTATGAGGAAAGGCTGAGGGAGCTGGGGCTCTTTAGCTTGGAAAAGAGGAGACTGGGGGGTGACCTCATTAATGTTTATAAATATATAAAGGGTAAGTGTCACAAAGATGGAGCCAGGCTCTTCTCAGTGACAACCAATGATAAGACAAGGGGTAATGGGTTCAAGCTGGAACACAAGAGGTTCCACTTAAATTTGAGAAGAAACTTCTTCTCAGTGAGGGTAACAGAACACTGGAAAAGGCTGCCCAGGGGAGTTGTGGAGTCTCCTTCTCTGGAGACATTCAAAACCCACCTGGATGCCTTCCTGTGTAGCCTCATCTAGGTGTTCCTTCTCTGGCAGGGAGACTGGACTCTTTTGAGGTCCCGTCCAATCCCTAACATTCTGTGATTCTGTGAGATGGAGAAAACAGCAGACCATTTATCTTTTGTAAACTCTGCATGCCTAACACATGGTCCCCCAGAATATAAATTAATACTATAGATAATTTTGTTAAGAACTAAAATAATTATATTAATTATATATAAGTTATAAATTTAGGAGTTGAGTCTTAATATTGTGCCTTGGAAGGAAATGAATAGCATCAGGGTTTGTACTTTGCAGTATAAACAGCTCTTGTACTGAGTGTGGTGCAGCACTTCTTTTTAGTCAGGTACACTATAAAGCAACTTTCTTTTAAACTCTGATATGATAAATGATCCTGAATCATTCCCCATGAGACTTCATGTCCCACTGTCTTCCACTAACAATTAACCTCCAAAATGTTTAAGTAGCTTTTGGAAAAAGCTAACAGTAATTGTAATTATTTCAGGTTACTCTAGAAAACAGCATCTGGATGGTGGTAAGAGAGAATCTCTAGACTTTGTGTCTGAGCAATGTTTGGTCTCTCTCTCAACAGGAAAAGAGTCCTTAAGAAAGGCAATTATGTCTTCAAAGAGATATACTTTTTCTAGAGGCTGATACTGGCCACATCATCCATTTGCATCCCCTAACTCCTGTTATTCTTCATGATTTTCACTAACCTGAACCATGTGAAGGGTTCAATCTATTACCTAGTCTTTCACATATGCAGCACAAAATATTTAGCTTAAAGATGGAAGAGTCTAATTTTCATACTTACCTCTTTATTTTTTTTTTCCTTTGAAAGCTGAGGTGCAGGCAGCACCCAGTGGAGCCCAGGGTTGGTTTCATGCCTATTTTTATACCATTTCTGCTTGTCCTGCAGAATTTGATAAATGAAGAGTTGCAGAGTTGGTTATGGGAATATGATTATGCAGAATTAAATTGTCAGGCTCATTAATTATTCCACTTAAACACACAAAGCCAAACGAAGGGATTTTTGTGCCCCCTACAATGAATTGTTTACAGAAAATCTGTGGGCATTTACATTTTTGTACTTTAATAAATGCATCTTAAAATGTAAACATAATGACTCACAGAAACAGAGCTGGAGTTCAACTCACAGGGGGCTGCAGGCAGAAACCTCTCCCATTGGTATACTGATATTTGCATTGTTTTTTGATTTAGTGTAGCAAATCTACCAGCCACCCTAATGTGCACATGAAGCCCTGTGCACTGCTGTGATTGCTCTCCCTTCACACTCTATCTGCCTTCATTTGTACATCATTATGGAAACACGCAAATAATCTCTTTTTACCATTGTGAACAATTAGCTTACAAGGGAAGATAAAATATTTTGTCTTGTGTTCACCCATAATTATTCTGGTGTGTTAAAAGGAACAGGAGAGAGGAGGAGTCTGCAATTTAGTTCTAATACAAATACCTATCACACAAATGAGAAGCATGCTATCAGCTATGTTTTCTTCTGAAGGCACTGACCCATACAGCATTGTTTAATTTCAAATCTTACATTATGGGTAGCCACAAAAAATAAAACCGTCAGAGCACATAAGATAGAAATAATAATAAGGTAATAATAAGGTAAGATAGCAACAATGATTACAACCACAAATACTGTCACTCTGTCAGGTGTCCAGAGGAGATAGAATACCCTGCCTTTTTAGCTGAGAAAATGTCTGATTCATGCAGGAACAAAGTAAGAATCTGATAGACTCTTTCATTACTGTTGTTTTTTACCAACATATACCCCAACAAGGGGGGCAAAAAAAGTAGCATGAAATGTCAAAGTGTTGGGGAAACTGCTCTACATTTTTGCCTCCACAAAAAACAGGCTGAGTCTTTCCTTGAGGAACAAACCCTTCTTTTTCCAAACTTTGAAACTGTTGCGTGTACTCCCCCAGTAATGTCAAGACAAGGCCCAGTAAGAGAAAGAAAACAAAACAAGCAGTCCAGAAATACCACACATTGCAAGATACAGTCCTGAGCCCAATATTAAAGGTTTCTCAAACTCCCGGTAAGAAGTATTGTTTAGCACTTTATTCATAACTTTTCCTGAAGGTCAGTCTAATAGCTCGCTAAATAATGTTGGGAAGAAACGACTCTTTCAAAGCTGAGTTTCCACTAAACAGTATGTCACTTAGGTATATTTAGCTTTCTAAGATATAACTTCCCCTACTTTACCACCCAAAGACTTCCTGTATTTGTTTTTACCGTTACCTCCCTACTTTCTTACTCCAGTAAGATTTTCACTTGGACCAAATATAAGTGGCTTTGAACAACAGAAATCTTGACTTGGGCTCTGAAAGCAAGAAGGAAACCAAAGCAGAGAGAGGTCCAGGCTCACGCGTTAGCTTAGAGCTCCTTCAGACCACAGAGCTCACAGGTTTACATTGGCATTTAACAGCAAGGTGGGCAAGCACCCTTAGATTTCACCAAGAGAAATCCCAGCTCAAGTTTAAGCTTCTTATTTAATAGCTTTGATAACTAGTTTACAAGAAATGTGGCTCCCAATTCCACATTGCAGCTGATCTTGAACTTTTTGGGAAACATTTAACTAGGACCTCTGCAGTTCTCTTGATCCTGGATCAAAAAAATAGAATAACCTAATTTCTTCCAAGTTTACAAATGCTTGTTACCCTCACAAAGATCCTTTCTGTCCTTCTCACCATCTCGTAAGTATCTCTGATCTGGAGTTACTTGCTGCAGTTTTGGAGGCTGATTGGAAAGCTCTGCCTAGGGCCCTCCTGAGAACCCAGCACTCCTCATGCAGGGTAATATGTGTCTCTAATTCTGTCTGTCTTCCTCTGGGAGAAATCCTCCACCTGATTACTTAAAAAATGCCTCGGGACTTTTTCAGTTTTCAATGGTGTTTTTGGCAGTAACCGGCATCAAAATAAGGACTCTTGCCAGAAAGTCTTTAAAGAAGTTTTTGTTCAAATGTCGCTGTCTGCACCCTAACTGCTGACGTGAGCCCTTCACTAGCCTGCGGGAGGAAGTGATTAAGACTCACCAACATATAAATCCCGCAAGGATTACACTCATCTTCCTGTCACTAAAAATGACACAAACACAGTTTTATTGTAAGGATGAATCAAAGGTTACGCAAGAAGGCTTCTTCCAAATCCCGTTTCCCCATTTGCCCAATGCTGCCTCCTCTTACTCAACATTTGCTACATTCAAAACCAAAACTGGAAGTCTGAGAGCCCACCACATTCACTGCTCATAGTAGTATTTGTGCTGGTTTCAGTGTATATTTTTCTTTCAGGTAGTGAAATCTACAGGAAACAGTGCATTGAAATCCATTCACTGTTTCTGTGCTGTTGCCTATGGCCAGATTGGAAGCACAGGACTGGTCCCCTGCAGCAAAGCTTTAGCTACCAGTTCAGAAGTGATGACTTCCAAGGGTCCAACTCTCTCCAGGTGCTGAATGTAGTTTCTTTGTATTCAGACACTGAGGCCCTTTAAACCAAGTAAGGATCTCTACAATGCAGTACAAGTTGCAGGATGGTAGAATGATCCGAAGTTAAGATTCCTGATGTTTAGTTTATTAAAAGTACCCCCCCTCCATTAAATTTCAGTAACTGCGAAATTCAGAAATTGTGAAACGTCTTTTAACTCTTTCTGTTTACTATCTTGCAAGCCAGTGTTCACTTTTATTTTACATGCACTCACTTTCATGCTTCGTATCCGTTAAAAATGAATGTATAGCAGCATGTGTTTTCTTTTCCTCCTATGTCATTTATAGTTTGTTGCTTTCCATTTCAAAGCATATATTATTGAACAGACCAGATGATGAATTTTTAATGAATTTTTGAAACAGAAGTCAGACACAGAAGCACTAGTTAAGTAAAATGAACCTATAAATAACTACATAATAAGGCCAAATATACATTAAAATGAAGTTTGCATAAATATCTCTTGATCTAATACCTGTGTTTCCTCCCACTAACATAAATCTCATAAGTCACAGACACACTGGGTATGGTATTTTCAAAGTCTTTGCTGCTTGGGCCAGTAAACCTTTCCCACGTGGTTGTGATATTTCTTGTACAAACACAGGATTAATGTCAGTTGCTATAAGTGTGTTCCAGGACATTAAAGGGCAAGACTGCTGCTGGCCTTCATCCATGTCCTAGCTCTGTGGAAAGGGATGGTGGTCTCCAATGACACACACCTTTTGAGAAGTTACAGACAATCACAGGCCTCTAGTTATGAATTTAGAGATTTCAGTGTTTATATTTCAAGAAATTCTCTGTAACCCTAAGTATGCAGGGGAGAACAATTCCCCATTTCCCATACAAAATGAAATCTCTGACCATCAATTCTATTAGAGAAAGAAATTCACCATCAAAAGAAGTGACGAATCTTTTAAATTTCCCTATATATTAAAATATGATTGGAAAAGAGAGTAGATTTTTCTTTTCCTTTTCTTTTTACTATGTCCTCCCTGTTTTTATAGCTTGTACGTACATACAAATCTCTGAAATTCTTTAGCTTTCCAGTTTCAAAGAAAGCATGCAGTTCTAGGCTTTGCTCAGAGTGCCAATTTCTTTAAGAAAAAGAAGAAAATCTTTCTGTCAGAAGTAGAAAAAAATCTAATGAAATAATCAATTCAGATGAAGTCTTTTTTTCTTTTTGTTTAATTTTGTCTGATTTTAAATCCAACGTTTTGGTAAGTGGAGATTTGCCTGAATAAGTTTCCTCACAGTAAAAGTTAGACCAGGACGATGCATATAGCACCTAGAACTTGCTGCTGTAAGTGATCTCTGCATTCCTCATCAGGTTGCTGTTTATTTTAATTGTTTTTATCAAGAGTCAAAAATGTAGTCTGTGCAAAAAGTGCAGGAAATAGTTCAGCTCTGTGATGATCTGATATGTTACAATTCACAGTATTCTGCAGAGTTCACAGAAAGAAAACAGTACTTGTTCGATGTGTGTCTTTCTTACACTGCACGTGTTCCTTTCTCTTCAATTCTTAATACTGCATGAAAGGAAAAGCGTGAAAAAATACTAAAATGAAATACTGGTGATAAATTACTTTCATTAGATTTAATACGAATCATTTTGTGACATACAAATTCTTGTTCCCCATTCAGAAAGATATCTGGCTGCTTTGATGTTTACAATGTCATAAGAGATCACTTAATCATAGAATCATTTAGGTTGGAAAAGACCTTTAAGATAGAGTCCAACCATTAACCTAACACTGCCAAGTCTACCACTACATGTCTTTCAAAGACCTCCAGGGATGGTGACTCCACCACTTCCCTGGGCAGCCAGTTCTAATGTCTAATGACATTTCTGGTGAAGAATATTTCCTAATATCCAATCTAAACCTTCCCTGGCAACTCACTTTACTGAGCACTAATCATTAGGTATTTGCATGGGAGTATTAAAAACTAAAAATCTCACTCCTGAGTGACTGCAGTACTTTTGGAACCCTCTGTTCTACGTTCTACTCTGTCATTATAATTTGCTTTACCATGCTCTTTCAACATGCTTTTCAAACCTCATTTGAATCTGTGTGAATGAAAAAGCTTCCCAAATTTATCCCAAGTTCTCTCTCCTTTACATTAAAATCCTGTTATTTTTCAGAGCCTTCCATTTTGGTCTCAGCACTTGAAATTCAGAATCCTAGCAGTTCTTATAGTCATAAATTGAAATACATGGATTTCCTTGAGAGTCATCACCTTAGTCCTTAATTACTCACTAACCTGAAGGGGCTCCTGAGCTTCATGCAGATTGTATGGTCCTTCCTGTAGAGGGACTATTGGCATATTAACACCACTTACGTTAACTGTCTCTTCCATATTTGTGTTCTCTTGTTCTGCACATCTATAAAGGCGTTAAGTGCCATATGAGGCACATGCTACCTCAGAGTTGCTGACTACACATGGTGAGAAAATGTACTTAGGGAAAATGCATTTTTCAGCTACCCAGTTTACTTATGGGGTTTTTTTTGTTATTGTTGTTGGTGTTTTTTTTTTTTTTTAATAGAACATACTGTATCTCCCCAAAAATAAGACCTACCCCAGCCCTAGCATGATTTTTCAGGATTTTTGAGGCTGCTGGAAATATAAGCCCTACTCCAAAAAATAAGTTATAGTTACAGTTCATTAAAAAAAGTCAATATAAATAGTGTCCAGGCAACTATACATGTAAAAAAGTAAGCATCTTTTGGAGCAAAAATTGTATAAGACTCTGTCTTATTTTCGTGGAAACAGGGTAATAAGGATGCACAACACATGTTCTCCATTCCATGTGCATCTTCTGTCTTCATTTAAACTTTCTGGTTATCAGGGGACTGCAACAGGGACAACTGGACCATCTATGGGATAAGCTGCAGAAATTAGATGGATGTGTAAAAATTAGAAAAAGTGTTTCAGTAGCTATTCTTGTAGTGAGTTATTCACCAGTCTCACTGCATTGTTCAAACATTTTACCTCTTGTGCACCTTTCCGCTAGGCTTTTAGGAAAACCATAATGTGATAGTCCCATTGGAGAGTCAATTCATCAAAAAGGCTCTTAAAAAATTGAGCTAAACCCTTTCATTGCGTTTTGCTAATGGTGATAACTACCATTGTTTTAATTTGCAAGCCTATGAACAATGGTCTGAATTCAAATCAAAACAGAAGAAAAGAATGAGTTTAATCCTCTGATTTTTTAAATTGGAGAGGTAGGAATCACAAGAAGAACAGAAGAAACCCTGCAAGTCAATTGCAAATATGTTTGGGTTTGGTTTTTTGTTTGTTTTGTTTTGTTTCTTCTTATGCATCAAACTCTAAAAAAGAGAATTTCTTAAGCTATCCAAAGGCATAGAGTTCTTGACCCATTAAAAACAAATAAAATATATTTTTCTCCAGATTTGCCTGAATTTTGCAGAAGATATACATTTCATTTTAACAATACTGTGCAATTCTGTCACTTTATCTGGAGAGAGCCACTGTGTGAGCAGTTAAATGTATGCTGAAATCCTTGCAGATGTCTCTATAAATAGCCTCCCTTGGACAAGAAAGATTTTGCTTGAGCATAACTGATTTTCATAAAGGATACCAGACACAGTATTTCCCTGTAAATATTCAGTGTTCACTAGCTATCTCCTTTTCCCTGAAAAACTTAGCATTTGCAGACATTTGGAAGAGGAAATAATTTCTGTCACAGACTTCACAGTGAAGTAGCCGTTGGTAAAAATCTTCTTTCAAATGCTGACCTTTCAATTCGTCTATGGGGATGTAGCCACAATGGTATGAACTCCAGCTATGAATTAATGATGTGCTTTTGCCAGAAATCTTGCTTATTTCTCATCCAGAAGTTAAGGTCTTGATCCAGAATCCTTTTGAATCAACAGAATGCAATTCTCTAGCTTTCACTCTCCACAGACCATACTCCAACTAAAAATCATAATTATATTGTTGAGTATATTGAGTACATAATCTCTTAGTCACTAGAAATCCTAAATTGTCTTAGAGTGCATCAGTTTAGAATACTAGAACGTGGGGTAAAAGTTACCATTTGGAAATGGAAAAAAAAATACAATCTGTATACCATTTAAAGTAGAATAAACCTGTAAATATTGTAAGAAGAAGACTGATCTTCTAACTAACAAAAAGCACATATTTTACTTGATAGTATAAGACAATAACAGGCTGCATGGGATAAATGATATAAGCTACTTCTTAGTTTTCATGTTGGAAGTGCTATTGCCAGACTATACATTTAATTGTAAGTATAATACCATAGGCTTACATTTGCTCTCACTGAATTTACATATATAATTTCTAGTCATGTCAAAGGGATGGGTATGGTGCGGAATAGATCAAATATAATATTAATATCTTAGAAAAAAAATAAGTAGCATAATCAATTGTTGGGTATCACAACCGCCTCAGGTCAAATCCTTCCTCTTTATGAAGTTTTCTGAGGCATGTAACATTACTTTTGGATTTCATGTGAAACATGTGGATCGATAAAAGTTTAAATGCCAAGGTATATGCTATAAGATGTGTCTGGATAGGCAGACAGATGCCTACACACATGCACACACACAATAATAGTATATGAGCAATATACAATGTATGCTGAAGATATTTGGCAGATGCTTTAAATGCCAAGAATTTTCTATCAGAGAATCAATTACTACTAGCTGAAAAACCTGCTTGGCATTGTATTCCTTAAAAATTGCAATAAAATCCAGAATGAAGATGGGCATTAAGGTTATAATAAAAAAATAACACTTTTATTTAGAGTTGTATATTTTAAATAACTCCTGTTAAGAAACTGTAAGCCCGTAACACTTTTAATATTCACTACAATACTACTTTTAATATCCAAGCAGGCAAGACCATGGCCAAAGCTGTCTGTGATCTGTTTCTCTTCTACCTACTCCTTTCAATATGATTTTTCCTTATCAATGGATTGCACCTCAGCTTCCCTAAAAGTTAGATATACCTCAGTTTGGAACAAGGGATGCAAAGAAAAACATGAGATGGTTTCTTGCATTCAGTTGAACCTTCTGTGCTTTTACATACAGAGCACTGATTGTCAGGTTTGAGCAAGTCAAGAATTTTAGTAAAAAGAAAGAAAATCGTAGCCATTTGAAAAAGTCAGGGACTTCTATTAACCAAATGAAAGAGAACAGCACTAGAAAACAGTGGAGTTGTCTGGTCCAGGACAAAAATAAACCACCCCAAACCAACCAAACAACAAAAATAAACCATTGGCATTTTAAGCGTAATATTGAACTGGAGCAAATGCAAAATACTGCTGAGGCCCCTTGTTTCATTTTTCCACCAGCAAAAAAATTTGTTTTTCCAAAACCAATCTTAGAAATGCTAAGGAATAACTATCTTTGACTACATGTCCTAAAAAGCTCTACAACTACCTCCCTTCCCAAAAAGAATCCCAAAACAAAACAAAAAAATAAACCTAGGATTGACTGAAGAAACCAGAAATGTAGCACCCTTAATATTCTGAGGATTCCTCTGTGGAAGTCAAACAATTTTTTACTCTGAGATCATCCAAGCAATTTGTTTTCCGAACCTGCTTCTCTGCTCATTTCCCATCCCATTTGACCTAGAAACAGGAAAATAGAAGCAGAGAGATCTGATTTGTATTTATAGTAGGTCCCTTCTCATGTTGCCCAATAGGCTAAAGTAGCCTAAAAGAGAGATTTAATTATATTTTGACCTATTATTGTACTGGCTAGATCAACCAGTAGAGTCACTCTAATGCAAACAAAAGCTGAGCAACTACACTACCTAAGATTATACAAGCACCTACATTTGGACCAAGAAATAGATTCAAGAAATCCCAATCTTGTATTTGAACCTGTCTTCCCTATAAAACATCATCTTTGAAGGTTTATTTTCTTTTGATATGTTGTATAAGACTTTTTGTCCCTCTACTTGCTTGGTGTTTTGCTGAAGGAGTTCTGAATCACCTTAAATATTCATTTGAGTCAGTAAAATATGTCCTCTCCCTAATTTTATCTAGCTCCTTTGCAGAACAGTTTAATGTTATTTTAAATTCAGAGAGAGAAAATATATATCACAGCCATGTGTTCAGTCACAGTGAAAGGAAAAGGCATGAACAATGCCATAAAACTAGTACAATTGATTTCCAGGGATAATTAGTTCAAATTAAATTAAATTACGGGCTTTCAGGCAGTTTATGAATTCTGATTTTATTGTTTTCCTTTTATTACATGCTATCCAGAGAAACATTTTGTCCTGAAAATAGTTCTTATTGTACAGAGAGACAGAAGAAATAAGTGATAAGGAATAATCTGCTTTAGCTTTGAGAGCACAAAAGATTGAGGGAGAGATACTTCTAATAGATACCAGAAACTGATTAAACGAAGGTAGGGACAAACCTCCAAATGTGAATCTAATTTTAGATCCTACAAGAAACACTGAGTTTTTCCAGGCATGTATTTCAGGAAAGCTTACCATATGTGTGGTCTAATTCATGTAAATATAAAGTGTGCTTGATAGTAAATGCTGTGTTGAAATGCCTGATTCTTTAGATACTAAAATCTAGGTTCGAGAAATTCAAGGGCTATATTAACTTATAGAAGAGCAGAACTCACCACACTACGAGCAATGATATATCAAAGTAACTTATACTCATTAGTAACTGCTGATGAGACTAGTCAAGTTTTGCTTTGACTAGTGGAATTTGGAAGTCCAGCAAAGTAGATATTGAAAAAGAAAGACACCATACACACCTCAGTTTCTAAATACGCATGCCTAAATCCAAGCTGTATTAGCATACTGGGAACAAGAGTGGTTTCCCAGAAAAGCATTATTCAGAGCTCTAGTCAGAGCAGCCAAGGAAGGACTCAACCATCCTTTGCTATGGCTATATAACTTCAGCATGCAAAAGTTCTCCAACCGGCAACAATGTGCCTGATTACCATCCTACCTTACCTGTGAGCAGAGACAAGACCTATTTACTAGTTTCAGCCAGACAGAGAGATGCTGGCCACCTCATTTCCTTTGACAGGAGACATCAGTTCTATTTCTGCATGGCTCCACAGGAAAGCTAATGAGACCATGCTAGCAGAAGTGCCACTTCATCAGGCTCACTACAGTCCTCAACCAAAGGACAGCCACTTTGGAGCTCTTGTTAATGTAGCAAAAGAACTCTATGTGACCTAGCATCCACATTCTACATCCAATTCCACACTAATATTGATTAAGTCATACAGATTATTAAATAGACATAGTTAAATAATAGATGCGAAAACAAAACATACCAAAGTATAGGAATTGTTCTCTTCTCAATACCAACTGAAGATTTTAGTCAGCACTTACGTTTGGTTTTGCTTCAAAATAGGCTGAAAGCTATGTTATGAAATATTTACATTTTACACATAGCTGATCTTTAATGAGCTTTAAGCTGAGCACTTACAGTCCCAACTGCCTTCAGCAAGAGCTATGATTGCCAATACATCTGAAAGTCATTTTAGGAGCAGAAAAGAAAACAAAACCAGAACTGTAGCTTGGTAGTCCGTAAGGTTCATTTTATGGTCTGCAGAAGCGGTACAGCTGATGTAATCCCATGGGTTGTAATTCCCCAGCGCCCTGTGCCCTGCAGTGGCACAAGTGACATGGCCAGCCTCCAGCCAGCTGCTTGGGCACAGCTCTGGGGTGCAAGCAGGTACACCTTCACATCACAGGATTTCAAATTAATGCAAAGCCTTTTTTTCTGTGTGTGGCAGCTGTGGACATGCCAGCACCACTGATAAGGAAGCCATCAGCCTATGGAAGTTACCTGTGCAGAACCTCTCAGTGTTTGGTTTGACCCAAAGGGTGCAGTTTAAATCCCTTCCCTAAAAAAGTGTAATTGCTGAGTTACAGTATGGACTGAAGAGGTTTCTGAGGCATATGCAGTGGTAGCATATACACAACATGGCCTCATCAGAAGATACACATATTGCAAGAATGATGATGGCTTCTAGGAATATGAGAACTTGGAAATCAAATATCCTTCAGAAAGTCATGAAGGTAAAATACAACTGTTTAATAAAAGAATCATCTTTAGTGCTGAAGTGCAAATCTTTTTTATAGACATACAGGTTCAATGTAGTAAACTTGTTCTTGAAATTAGTTTATTAAATTCTTTCTGTGTTTTTCTTTATCCAATATATTTCATAATATTAGACACAAAGGCTGGACTATGAGCAACAGTATACATTTGACAGAATCCTGATTTTGATAACAAAAAATATGACTTGCGGAAATGTTTTCCCCTTCTATGACCCTTGAGAGATAATATTTTTTTTTTAAAGATTGTTTTACTTACATCAAACAATAAAACAAGAACTAAGCAAATTTCGAATACAAAAGTGAGCAAATACATACTAGCCCAATACAAAGAAACAGGAATACTTTTCACTGCAAAACTGAGTGCAACATTTAAGTGACATCTTCTTGTTTTGACTCAGTGCAGAGCTGGAGATCTGCTGAGGGCCGAGGGGTGACAGTTTTTAACTAAAGGAGAGGACATTCAGGCTAGACATGAGGAAGAAATGCTTTACAATGAGGGTGGTGAAACACTGGCACGTTGCCCAGAGAGGTGGTAGATGCCCCATCCCTGAAGATATTCAAGGCCAGGCTGGATGGGGCTCTGAGCAACCTGATCTAGTTGAAGATGTCCCTACTCAGTGCAGGGGATTGGACTAGCTGACCTTTGAAGGTCCCTTCCAACCCAAACTATTCTATTATTCTTTGTATACTTGGTATAGAATCTGCTTGATCAATCTGAGAGTGGAGTTAGCTCTTCAAGTAGAACTGAACAAGCCGCACATAGGCCTGTTGAGCTCTGACCCAAATAAGATTGATTAGGTGGATCAGCTCAAGATGTAAAGTAAATCAAGGGAGTGGTAATGGACCAAATTATAGGAGAAAGGTCCTTAGGTTATTGTTCTGTTTAGGAAAACATTTTGTTCATTTTTTTCTCTCAGTGTTTTCTCTCCTGTAGTAGACACCAAAGAATGGATGTAACTTGATGGAATACTCTGAACAAATAGGTCCGGATTATAAACGTGTAAATCGCTGGTGGTACATATGCCTTTAGCTCAGATTCTCTTTGCATAACTATGCTAGGTGGACACCATGCTACTGACAGATCTCTCTTTTATAGGATGGATTTGTAGAGCTCTCTGAAAAAAACAAACAATCAATCAAACAAACAAACAAAAAAACCAAAATGTAAGTTCAGAGTGACTTAAGAGGGAAAGTTAATGAAAAAGAATTATTGCTGTTCAGCACAGTCAAAGAGTCAATAAAACAAAATGGTGTAATTTAAATTGCAATGCTATTCTGCTAGAGTCAGAGAAGCCGAGACACTTTCTACACTTCTCTCTAAGTCCCTGACTCATTTGAAAAGCATACTTAACATCTCTTTGGTTGGGTCATTTTCTTGTCGACAATTTTTCAAACATAAAATTCCTTTTTATATGAAAAATTTGGTGTCAGATAAGAAAAAAAAAATGAAAGAGCTTATCCAAACTGGCATTTTTATGTAGATCTGAAAACTAAAGGTCTGCATTTACCAGGATTATAAATTGCATCATCTTCCTACTAGGTCTCCATAGAAACACACTTAGAAATTTTTGTCTAACAGATAGTAAGATAGGGATTTCAACTGTGGAGTTTGAATACTACTATTCCTTAAACAACCTGTCTTAGTGAAAATAGTTATAATTCTGTGGAATAATGAAGTAATATATCTTGATTAAAAATAATGTTAAGATTTCAGTCTCTTGAGAAATAGCATGTTTCAGGGGACAGTTCAGAAATTTAAAAAGGTGGTAATGAACTTCAGGGATGCCAGTAGTGTCATTTCCAAACTACATAGTTCTGTGATTAAATTTGATGTAGGATACACAAGAAAGACTCTAAATCAAGGCGAGAGGAGAATCGAATAAGGTAGTAGTTCTGTAACACACAAGACAGTCCAAGTAACTATTCAATATTCCTGTCCATCCTATTTAAAGAAATTTAGTAAATATGTAACGAGTGACTACTGAAGAGGTAGTTGAATAAAATGTCTATACACAAAGCTCTAAAGTAAAGAAGAGCTGAGTAGGGACCAAAGACTTTATATTTGGTGTAAAGACAATGAAATTACCACTGAAATGTCTTGAACCTGTTTCATGCTTAAGGGGTGCCTCACTTTAGGACTGCTGAACTGGGACTGCCTCACCAAACACCCCAAAGGACTTTAGCCCCTCAGCACCTGGACAGATTCTAATCCCAAATCCAAAATGCCAAACCATGCTTCTCAAGTCCTCATAACCGTGGAGGTTTCTAAATTGAATAGGCAGCTCTGATTGCCCTGAGGAGTGTCCACAAGCCTGCAGTTCTGCTTTCACTGCATGGCTGGGGAACAGCATGCCCTTTTCTGACCCATGGAGTGCACAAATTGGGGAAAGCAGCTGGGCATCTTGAGGGGCCTGGTGGTGCTTAAGGTGTGCGTTTGCATTTCCTTGGAAGAAGGTGAGAGCTGGACTGCAGGATCCCACTTCCTGGATGAGTTTTTAAGCCCCATGTGGAAGGTAACGGCAGGAGAACCATTTTCACTGGCTGGTTGCTGTTGCTGTTGCTGTTGCTGTTTTCATTTAAGTTCACCTCATTTGATAATTGTCAAGGGCAACTTTAAGTGCTTGCCTGCATAGGGCGTTGGTTCTCAGTGCTTGGAGCTGTGATCCTGAACTTGGGTTCAACTTTTAGATCTGGAAAGAGGTGACATTTTAGACTTCTATTTGTCATTCCCATTTTCTCAGTTGTGTGATGTCAATATGATTCCTTGGGCTGCCATGCTGCCCTTGACACTGCATAGGGAGTCTGAGACCTAGAACAAAGTTATTAATAATCCAGATGCCCAAATCCAGGTTTTTGGTTTCATATTCAGGATCAGGTTCATAAAATCAGCATTCAAGCTCTGTTCTTACAACATAGCCAGAGGTTACAACTTCCCATGAAGAGCTACCATGTTTCTCCTAACGCCTCCCTGGCAGGTACAGGAAGCAGTGGCTGTCTTTGCCTGTAAAGGCAGGATAGAGTGGAAACAAGGAGGATACCAGTCTAACATAGTTACATAGAAGAAATAACCTGGGTGAAAAACTTTCAAATTCCAATTGTCCTCTCCCCCAAATGAATACAAGTTTGTGCCCTTGTACAAGGTATAAACAATATAATATCCTGGTTATACCAAGGGAATATACACATTCTGCTCTGAAAATACAAATTTAAGCTTCTACCCCTGCCAGTGGATATAGTGGCTAACAACATCTGATCCTGCACACTTCATATAGGCCCTGCATCATGGGTTAAGTTTGTAAGCTTATTAAGATCTCCAAGACAATATGCTTCTAAATCCTCAACCACGCCTGTGGTATTTGATGCTGAAAAAATACAGAAGTCAGGGAATTCTAGATGTTGCATAGTGGTGTACTGCATTTAGCAGAAGCATTAAGTTTCTGGAATCATTAACTGTCTTACAGTGTGCAAACAGTAAGCTGCATTTCTCCTTTGGTTGCAGAAAGACAATTTTGTCTGTTTCATTTTGCTGTTAAATATATCCATAAAATGCAGCACTGTGGATGTGCTGCACAGTTACATTAATACATAGAAATGCCATTTTTTTTTCCAGACATAATTTTTTGATATATGCTGCATTCTTCAGCACCTTATTCCTGGTTTTTTTCTATTAGATTACTACTTTAAGGAGCAATTTAGGTGAAAAGAGGATGGATTAAGTTTAAAACTTTAACCTGAGAATCTTACCATTGAAATCCAATGTTATAAGCAAGATGAATGTAATAATGGATGAGCACTAAGCTTAATAAAACTTCTGGTTTCAAATTTCAAATAAACTGGTAACACACAAGACAATATATCTGTAATATAGCAAGTTGTACTTGATTCTATAGAGGCCAGATCTGTCACTTATTAAATCCATCTCCAGTGGCTTCAATGTACTAGTTCCTAATTTTGGAATTCTATTTTTGGTGGTATAATAGTACTTCTAAAAGTGGCTGAAATAATAACTAAATATGAGTTCCCTAAATTCTTTCCTTCTAAAAACAACATCCTTTACCTAAGCTGACCTGGACTATATTTTAGAAAGCTCTTTAGAGAGGAATAACTCAGAAGATGAAAGTCTTTAATGCAGCAAGGCCCTTAAAATAATTCCAGGGAGGTGGTTATCTAATTCTACAGCCACTCAGCCCAGCAAAGGTGCCCAGTGGGTCTGACATCTTTGTTTTTCAGATTTGGCCATTAACTCAATCTCAGTTATAGTTTATCAAAAATCAGTATAATTTTCCTCACTTAGGTGTGTTCAGATCTCAGAGCTTTGAGATCCTCTAAAGAGAATTCTCAATAAGCACAGAGTAGTGAAACAAAATGTTAAAAAAGTTATAAAATTTGCATGTAAAGAAAATGTAGAAACCATTTATTGCAATTTCTTGAATCACTGAAGTTATTTCAGCATGCCTAGCTTACAGTAAATTCAGTATCAGCATTTTGCATATGTACTGCTTGTGCTATTTGTAGATGTTATGCATGGTTGGATGATGCAGTTTTCCTGTGTGTAATACCTAGAGACAAAAGTACGAGAGGTACCTTTTTATTAATTATGCACATTATCATCATTTCTTCTGCTGCTATAACATCTGATTTTCATGGATAAATCTTGCATTTTCCTCTTTGCAACACTGCAGTGCTCCAACAGTCAGAGAAAAAGTGCATCTCAATACACTTCATTGAATGCAGCTACATTTGAAAGCAGCTGTAAGTTTTGTTTCTTTCATTACAGAGCATTCATTGGGGCTTTATAAACACCATTTGATACAGGAAAGGGAAAGACTAGAATGGTTTGGACATAGGATGAAAAAACATATTTGAATAATTCCATATAGTAAATTAAAATGTAGTACATACAGCAAGTATGGTACACATGAATGTACTATTTATATAAATACATATTTACCTATATAGTACATACAGTAAATATGGCAATTCTGATGGAGTACTAGGTTATATTATGGTATATTTTGTTCAGTAGTTTGGGGTATTCTCTTTTGGGCTTGTTGCGCCAAGGAGAAGGGGACATGGAGCATTTCTCCTTCAAGGTAGGGACAGCAGCTTTCGATAGTTTTCTTTAGGGATCACAGGGCTGTTGCTGTGTTCCCTCCAGAGTCTTCGGTTTGTTTTCCAGTGCTTAATGCAGAAGTATTACTTGCACATTTTGATAAGATGTTGTGGCAGTCTCAACTCCTGTCCCTTGGGCTCAGCACAATACTTTGGAAGGAGGAGGAGATCTGGACCTTCCCCAGGGCAAGTCCAGAGGCTGAAGATGGGGCATTGACTCTTCAGGAACTTGGGGCAGATAGTGATTCAGCTGTGGCAGCTGCAGAGTGGAGAGATGGGTCTTGTGTGCTGTAAAGGACAGCCCACGGCTAGGCCATGAGAGGGAAGAAAAGAAGGAGACATCCCTCAAGATGCAGAGGAGACCAGATGGGTTCAATGAAAGCTATGGGAAATTCTTGCATTAAAATGCAGAATTGAAGAGTCTCCTCTACTTCCCACCAGGAATATTGTAGGCAGGTTTGTTTTCTAACCATTTGGTTTATTGTCTCCTTCCTAGCAGATCTGGCTCTTCTTTATTTAAAGATAAATGTGTTTCTGGATCATTATTTCTGTCCCAACGAAACCTCTCCTTAAAGGCTGGGTCTTGCTGGTGCCTTAGAAGGTGCTTACATAAAAGGGAAGGTGGAGGTAGATGCATTTTCTGATTCGGGTCAAGTTCTGGTCTTATCTTAACCATGTTTGCTGCCTCCCTGGTCATACCCCCGCATGTCTGCACACAAAAATGAAGACCATTCATCTGACCCAGTCACTACACCTGCCTTCCTGACTGCTTTGTCTCTGTACATATGACAAATTACAGGTCTTTATGTTTAACATGGGTGTAAGATTATCACTGTCATGTCAGTAAGTGGTCAAAGTTTGTACAGAGCAGGTGCTCAAAAAAAAAATGTATCTATTACTGTCATATGCAGTATCTAATAAAATGCATTTGGGTTTTATGTGTGATTTAAGAAAGAGTGTTGCTAGGAGCTGTAGGATGAAAATAGACAATTTTCAGAAGAACAAGAAAGGGAAGCAAAGAGAACAGGTAAAGGCGAGAAGAAAGAACACGGCAAAATATTTGCTCTGAAAGATGTTTTCTAGCTCAGGCATAGTTCATTGATTTGAGACATGAATTAGTGGTTTTATAGTCCATGTTCTGCAAGAAATCCATCTAAATGATCACAATAGTTCCTCCTAGGTTTAAAAATTATGAATTAAGAGACAGAAAAGGTAACAAATATGTAAATGAGTAATATATCCTAAATCATTAATCCAGTACTCCTTCTTCCAAAACATTGTGCCCCATCTGCTAAAGTTGAGACAATTAAACTACCACAATCACAGTACAGCTGAATGGTAGGTGTATGTCTTGTAAGACAAATATAAACCTCATTGGTGTCTGTATTGCAGTATTGCTATACAGAGTAATTTTTTTGAAAACTGACTTTAGACCATTTCATTTCAAACCTTGCTTTTCAATGTGATCACTGTCACAGTGTACCTCCCAGAGCCTTATATTTCAGTGGACCTTGGTCAGATCCTCACCTTAATTTTTCTGAAATTTCCAGTCTTAAAACTGAAGATAACTTTCCTTATGTGACCTTTGCCAGATGTAAATGGCACATCATGCTTTCAGCCTTATGCCGCTTGGTTACCCGCTCTCTGATCTTTCTGTTTAACTGTGCATGGTGGTGTATTTCGGAAGCAATTTTGCTTAATAAAAAATTCTAAAGGCAGTCCTTTAGAACAGAAATGTTGGGAAAGTATGAGAAATAGCTCATGCTAATTAGGGAGCATGTCCTGCAACACAGTGTTTACCCTGGATTAGGAGCTTCTTGCAACATGGAATTTGCCTGATGCTGAGTGGCCATAACAGGAGAGGGAGTGCTACAGTAATGCATCCTCTAAATTCTCTCTTGTTGGAAAAAGGCAGACTGTGGGCTTTGTTTTAAATCATTTGCACCAAAAAAAGAGCAGGAGGCAAAAGCTTCCAGAGATCAACAGGAAAAAAATGTGGGAGGTCCTTTCCCCGTTTTTACTCACAATGGCACCAGCATACTACATTTAAGGTGGTTAAACAAGGATGTATGTTTTCCATAGTGTTTTATATTGATCTGGTTATAAAAATTTGTAAAATAAAGCTTGAGCATAGGTGTTTCAAATCAAAAGAAAGTGGAAATGAAAAGATTACAGGATCAACCATTTATTTTCTCTGCTCCTTCAGGACTCCAGGATACTTACTCTTCTGGGCTGGTGAGTACAGTTCCAGTAATATCAAATAACATGACTGCACCAAGTAAACCAACTGAGGGTTTGTCTGCTAGTTAGGATACCAGATCATTAATCCTAGTCTACAGACAGGGCTTACTTTCAGAGTTTATCCTAATTGTTTACACTTTGCATTGCTATATGTTCCCTGTTCAACTTTTGTTTAAATTATACATTGATTTTTCTCTTTTCCATTCTATTTTCTTCTGCAGCCATTAAAGAGGGCTTTAAATGGACACATTACTGGGAAAATATGCCAACAAAAAAAGAGGTAGGAACAACTCTGTGCATTAAGTCAAATTACAGACCCTGGGCTTATTACCAAAAGGTGTCACTAGAAAGCACTAGGAAAGATGGGTCATGCTTCACTAACTCTGAGCTGCAACACAGCTTTTAGGCTTAATTTTTGTTTCCAATGCACAAGAAGTGATCTGAGCTGACTGTGCTGTCTACTTGCAATGTGCTATACTTCCTCTGCACTGATTATATTACAGGTTTTATTCACTAAGAACTCAGCTGAGCAGTCAGCATGACTGCAGCAAAAGATATTATCGGGTACTGGAGATTAGGGAGAGCAGCTGGAAAGAACCAGTCAGAAATCAACTGTGTGAAAGAGGATGTGCAGAATGTCCATTAGTTCAATTGTACACACATATCTACATTAGAATAACACTACCATAGCTATAGGGTCAAACACTTGCCAGTTAAGAGGTATCATCATTAAGGATGCCTCATCACCCATAATTAATTTCCTTTTGCATATACCTTAGGACATGCTCACATATTTTTTTTTTCCAACAGAATATCTGCCTCTTCTTGTGCACAAAATCAGTAATGCTCATGTAATGACCAGTTATTTAATATTTGTGTGTTCACCCCGGCATTTCTAAATCTTTCTTCATTTTCAAATTGTATTTTGAAGACATAAGTATTAGTTGACTGTGTTTGTCCTTGGCAAATATCACTTAAGGATTATGGTGATCAAGCTTTGGAGCTGTGGGATCAGAGCCTGCTCTGAAGACCCTCAGTTTAGTTAAAGTTAGTACATCAGTAGTAGCTAGGACTGGACCTCGTTTCCAGGCTCTCAGCTGGGCCTCACTCCAGGCACTATCAGGTATGTATTGGTGAATTAATCTTTCCAAGATCGTTCTGAGACAACAGCAGGCTCTTGCTGTTCTATGTGTAGGTGAAAGAGGGCAAAACTACAGAGATCAAAATTAACTTGGATGCTCAACTTGAAACATAATTGAACCAAATATTTTTTTCCTTTAAATAAGTAGACAGTATCCATATTTTTTAAATATGAAGCACAGCTGTCATTGGCATGAGTGGGAAGTCAAGCATGCTAAGCAGTTCTGCAATTCAGACTCCAGGCAGAGGAACTTCAGAATAAGTTGCAATTTTTCCATTTCTAATTGGTACAGTATAGAGATCACTCCCAGCATCTGCAAGAAAGGAAGTAGGAATATGATATGAGATAGTCACCTTAATTATAAATCCCCAATTCAACCGCAGAGCAGGTATTTCACATACATGGAATGAAACAAACATACTATGATTTTCCTTGAAGGGTGCTTTGCAAAGTTTTTGTACAAGTGGATTCAGCTGTGGTTGGAGAGGGGTTAGAGTTAAGTGTGCTTTGATCCAGTGTTTCGTCCACCTGCACAAAGTTAACCATTCATCTACTTTTCTACTTTACCCATTTCCCTAAAGAGAGATATGCCTCCCGGCTTAAATTTTCTCGATAGACAAACTTACTTCTGCTGATTCCTTGGCAGACTGTAAAACTAAAAGCATCATCTTATCATAACTGTAAATGTCCCATATTTCATCAGCAGAGTAATAGTCTTTAGATTAATGTAAATTTCTGCCACTTGAGAGACTAAAATAACTGGTAACAACAGTAGTTAATCACCAGAAGACCAAATTGCTGTTTAATGGCAGGCAAAACAGTGATAATTAGGAAACATAGGTTCCATATCAAAATTCAGAAAGTATGTACTCTAGCAGGTACAAAATATTTGCTTCTTTCTCTGAACACTGATAAATTATACCTTTACCTACCCTGTCCCCTTGGTTCCTATGTTCTAGGCCTGTTCCTACCTGGTTATCCTGTTCAATTCTTCTCAAGCTTTCTAGTTTAGTCCCAATTTCAGGATGTTGCAGGAATTAAAATGCAAGATGATGAATTACCGACTGAATGTTTGTGTCTTGGTAGATGTGTCCTTACTAACCTCATCTGAAAGGTATCAGGAAGACTTAGTTATAAACTTCTGTAGGGCTTCATATGCATAGTGAATTGAAGTGAATATTTAATTGGAAACTAGTATAGCAAACAAGGTAGTGCTTATCAAAAAGCAAAGTAGCAGAAAAAAATCGGAAAACAAAATGTAAGACATCTATTTTGGATGTGTTGAACTGAGAGGAAAGGGGAGACAAACCAAAAGTTTAACACTTTTATTTGGATAGAAGGGTTCTATGTAGGGTGCATCAGTATCAGGATAGCAATTGAATTTGTATTCACAGAAATGGGTCTAGAGGGAGAATTGAATGTGTCAAAGACCTCCGGATATGTTGAAGCCCTGGCAGAAGGAGGACAAATTAAAAGTTTGGAGAGGACATTAAAAGATCAGCTGGAGCCAGGGAAGCCACATGCCAGAACGTGAGGGGAGTGTAAAGCATGGCAAATAGCCCTTCCAGATGGGGCCAGTTCTGTGTTTTGACTGTGAAGAAGCCAACTCAAAGGTGAGCAAGAAAGTCAATGAGGAAGCAGAATAAAACAAAAAATATTCAATGTCCTCCCAGCTGGTGAGCCAGGAGTAGAGGGAAAGGAGAAAATTTTCTGTAAGAGAAGGAAGTTGTAGTGTTACCTCTTTGAAATGTCTGTTCTGTGTTGCCTGAAGGTTACCCTGAGGTGGAAATTACCTAATCTTGACCAAATTATGAGAAAAGGAAGATCATTAATTTGAAAATACTGGACAATTTGGCACATTTTTTCATTTAGAGGATTGTCCCATTTTGACATTTGTGGAAATTTTGGTTCATTTATTTCCAAAGTCACTTTTAAAATAACTCCTATTTTAATACATATCATGTTTTTAAAATGTTTTAATAATAAAATGTTTTCACTTTGTTGTTACAAAGCAATATAATTCCCCCAAATGTTTTTAATGATGTTTTTGAAAGAGTGTTTTATAGGTCATTTTAATTCCATTTCATAATGGAAAAAAAGAAAATCAGAATTTCAGCATTTCCTGAAGAATAGAATTATTCCCTCCTGACTTATTTCTTTGCTACTTCAAAAGGCATTGTGCAACTTGGACTGCAAAAAAGAACACTGAACTAATTAAAGATAAAATGAGAACAGCAAGAATTAAACAAACAAAACCAAAGCAAATGCATGCATAAAACAGTCCAGAAAAATCCCAAAGGAATTATTAATGCCATCATTCATTCAAGCAATCAAGACAAATGACGTCAAGGTTTCAGAGGGCTGCTTGGGAAAAACAGCAAATATAAAAAATAAATTTAATGTCCTACACAAGACGATATAAATGAGGAAACAGCTAGTTCTTGCAAGAGTGATAATAATATTTCCACCACCTTTATCCAGATGCTTTCTATGTACTTTCTTACTGTATCCTCATTCCTATCTCAGTTGCAAACATCCCAATTACATAATTTTGGTGGATAAGCAAATGATAAAATACTGTTCATTTAGTTAATTTTGCTACAGATGCTATATTAACTCATCTCAGGCAAGGAACATTATATGTAGTTTCAACCACAGATGGACCAGTTTCATTAAATATATCCCATAAAAATGTACGGAAGTTGCCAAACACAGTGGCGTTTAGGTGGCTAAAAAAATCTTTATTAGACTCTTTATGAAGAACAGGTACAAAGAAAAGCATATATTATTGTGAAAAGGTAACACAAAACATCAAGCAGAAATCCATTGAGGTGGAAAGAGGTGTCAAGTACAGGTTAATATTTTCCATTTAATTCTTTGTACAGTGCCTATGACCATCCCATAAAAATGGATGAAGGAAAAGTATTATTAAAGTCATTATTTTGACTGTTTGACTTTAGGACTAAAACACAGAGGTACCACTAATAGCAGTATCTCTAAGAAGAAGAGGACACAGAAATGGGAAAGACAGAAGAAATAGCGTATTACAAGTAGGAAATACAGAAAGGGTCAGTTGAAAAAGAGAATTGAAATTGGTGGAGGGGAGAGCTTAGAAATTCCAATAGAAAGATCAAGGATGGTAATTCTTGCCCCGGAGTCAGTGCAGAGTTCGTGAAGATGTAATTAAGAACACTAGCACTGAAGGAAATTATTCCAGAGAAAGGTCTTACAAAACCATTCCAGAAGTTCATAATTGAATTTTCTTTCCTAATTTCATCTTCCTAAATTGTAAGATTGTCTATCCAGTGTGATTTCTGTTTATTTCCTATAACTCTGTAGTGTATGTGAGCAAAGGATGAATGTTACTAGCATTTCTATGATGAGACAGCAGATATTTGGAGTGCTGAATTGGCAGCTCAGCATCTACCAGGTGCCAAATCATTTATCTCAGCTTCTATAGCAGCATGTATTTGATGTAATGTATTTTCTACATGGCAATTTAGAAATTTAGAGAGGAAGGAAATCAAGCTGCATGAAGAGAAAATTAAATACATATCTTGGGCCAAATATCAGAAAAAACAAAACCTCACTACTTATCACAAAACAAATCACTGATGGATGGATGGCACACATAGATGAAGGGAGCAGGGATCAAAAATTGTAGCAAAACAAATAGTACGAAGCATAATTGGAAAAATACTAACAAAATAAAATACTGGAACTGAGGGTTACCACTGTGGTAGGCTCCAGTGTAGCCCTGATGTGCTCATCTTGGGAGGTCTTATTCAGGGAAATGCTTCATTTTTCTAATTCAGTACTTTTTGAGGTCCAGTGTAATGACTTGGGTGTGCACGACTGAGCTTTAGAGCAGCACATGCTATTGCTAACCAAGAACCAGAGCTACAACATGATTCTTCACTGTCAGCTCTGGGTGCAAAATAACCACATCACCATGGAAAAAAATGAGGCCAAGGATCTGTTCACTTCTTTGCCTCTGGAAGGAAGTAGAAACTAGCAAGTAGACTCAAATAGAGACTAGCAGCCCTTCAGAAGTTGCTCTTTCACTCTCCACCTCTTACTGTTCTGCCAGCTAAGAGACAGACACACTACTCAGGGTTTTACAAAGCCTTTTATTTTCACGTGCAGGTGTAAAACCAAAGCCCTTCTCTCTCAGGGCTTTGGCCTACATCAAATGAACTTCATCTGTAGATACCATGAGGATTTGTTACTGTTTTCTTTGTAGCATGCTGGTCTTCTTCTCAAAGACCCTGAATGCTATACAGACATTTGGGTTATCAACTCCTCAGTTCTAGTCTCGGGGATGGGATTTTTGCCGGAGCAGGATCTCACAATACAAGAAGTTTCTGTCTGAGGGAGAACTCTTCTGATCTATCCCTGCCCCATTGGCTTACATCCTGGAAAAGAGCCATCCGCTTCTCCTAATATTTGCTCTTTAGTGAGACATCCTTCAGCAGCTGGAATTGGATTCACTCTCTTTTCTCCCTTCTCTCAGTAATAAAGGCTCCTCTTATTTGCTTTCCCATGGCTTGTCTGCTCCTTTTGGTCTGAGATGTTCTGCTGCTTTAAGGGAGGATGTTGTAGGACCTCATGAAGCAGCTTCAAGGTAGAAGGCAGGAAGAAGAGGATGAGAGAACTGAGGAGCAGGGCTGCTGATGGGAGAGGGGTTGCGGAACAGTGTAGACAGGAATTTTGAGGGCTGTGCCTGGGTTGCGGGCTGCAGTTTTGGTAGACTGTATGGGGGACAAGAATGCTTGAAGGATCAGTATCACTGATATTTCAGAATCACTGCTGTCAAATGATCACTCAAGAATCAAGAGTGATTTAAGGATCAGGACTGATTTAGAACTCGGCTGGAAGATTAATTGCTGATTTAGGGACTGGTAAATGTGGATGGTAAAAGTTTCTGCAGAACTAGCGACCTAAAAACATCTTGCTCGAATTCCTCCCAGAAATAGACTATATTAAATATAATTCACAGTGGCAATTGGTAAGAGAAAACTAAATATTAGCTGAGATATTATAATGCCATAATCTTAATTTAAAATACCTAATGATTTGAAAAGCAGAGGCCATCCTGCACTTCTCTTTGTTTTTTTTCTCTTTTCCAGACTGACTTATAATAGTGTGCTTAATGCAATTGGAAAGATGAAGATGTTTAAAATAAAAAAGACATGATGATATAAAAAAAGGCTCATCTCCTTAGCATACAATTTATTTACAGTACATGGAGAGAGAAGGAATTTCTCCTCCTCAGACTGATTCAGAGGAGGTGCTTTGGAGGAGTATCGTTCTCTGCTCCCAAAAGAATAATCAATCTATATCAAAACTTAGAAAACATAAATGAAGAAGGTAATGGATAGGCAAAAAATAGCACAGAGAAAAAATGCACTATGAGAGTCCTATGTAGTCCTGTATAACTTTTGATGTGAATAGTAACCTCTGAATCGAGAAAAAGTAAAAAGCAAGTAAAATCCTGCTAGACTCCACCTTTTTAAGAAATGTATTTTAATAAGTAAGTGTGCTCTAGTGACTTGAAGAATTGAATGGAAAGACTTTAACTGCTACAACTGAAGATCAAGAATTTGCCACAATGAGAATATTATTTTGTCTCATGGTTTTCTTCTTATCAAAATAATATGATTTTAGAAAAACAACAAAACAAAACAAAACAAATTTCCTCCTGCAATAAAGCTAAGAAACACTACAGCTGCAAAAAACAGTTTAGAGAGGAAAGAATGAACAGTTATTAAGATAATTAATCTATCTGAGAAAGGCTACGTGCCTGAATCTTGTATAAAACTAAATGTCATACTAACCTGATGTGGACATCTAACTATCACCAAAAGGGGTAATTCTGTGGGCAATTCTGTAAGCAGAATATAAATTGAGATATAACAGCTTCTATTTATTTATTTATTTCATTATTTTGTTCTAGGCATCTGCACTCACTGAAATTGTACTGAATGATGAACAAGGCAATTAAACTCAAGTATGTCAGGACATGTGATGCAGCGGAAGGGAGAAGATGCAATCTGTGACTGTGTACTGCATGTGAACTCCATGTGGATGCCACATGTCCCAAACAAGATGATACCACCCAAAGCTGCACAGACATCTTGTTTCAGGACTTCATGTACTGTGCTTCCCTTCACAGTAATCCACCTGGGAGGATGTAGCTTCTGAGTGGCTCTAGTAGTATTCAACCAGCAAGAGTGAACCTTACTCTTCTTATGGCCAGATAGGATGGACTGTGGTGTAGCCTCAGTAAACATTACACTTTACAGTCATTAAGCTATAGAGGCCAAAGTCTATGTGTACCCAGCCTACATAAAGCAACAGCAATCATAGCACTTTCTTGATTCACAGCAGAGCCAAGTCAGACCAGAAATCACTGTGCTTCCTTGCAGACCTCAGCACTACAAGAGTTGTCCATATGTTGGCTCCATTGGACACATCAAAGCAGAAAGCAAAACCAGGTTAATGTTTTTATCGAAATCAAGCTGACCTGAGACTAAGTTATAGCTTCTTATTCTCCCTATAGTATATATTCTGGCAGAATGTGGAACGCTTTTTATTTTCAAAAGTAGATGAAAAATTATGGCTAATCCTCCTTAGTTACGGGTAACAAACAGGATTAGCTTAAGGAAGACATTTTCCCTACTTAATTTGTTTGCTCTCTCTGTTTAAATTTTTATATAATTGCTCTCACTATGTCTCTTGATGAATTTGTCCGATCATGGTTATTTAGTGAAGCAGTAATACTTATGTTACATCATTTACAGTCTTTATGTGAGTAAAATTAAGCATGTGCCAGACAGAGGTCATAATTTATGTCTTGAAGTGGAAATTTTTCTAAATAAGTAGAGGAGAAGGGAAAAAAAAATCTTCAGCTCTACAACATCCCAGCTAAGGGGTTTCAAATCATACAACTGAGTAGCAGCCACAGAACTTCTTTTTCCCATCATTCATACATCCATTTTATTTATTAGAAGCAATTTAGATGACAATGCAGCAAACAGCTGGGGCCAAAGATCCATGGATTAGTTTCCCTAGAATTTGTTTTTCATCCTTTATCCTTTATAAGATTTAGGACATCATTTTCTTGAGAGACAGCTTTTAAAGCTCCGCTAACTTCAGCTGCTCTGACAGCTGTATTATTAAACTCTTAGTTCAGCATGACGGAAACTCATACATAAAACCTGATGTAGTTAGACTTTAACTGAAAGTACATCATAAATTACCCTGTTTGCATTAATAATTGATTCCAAAAAGAGAATGCAGCTTTTTTAAAACACCGCCACCATAAAACCACACACTACTTGTCCAGCGACATTTGTAGTGCTTCAGGAAACGAAGTGCATCACGGCATTTTGCTTTCTTGTGAAAGTTGCAGGATGAGAGAGAAACACTTGCTGTGGTGGGATAGGACAGTCTGAAACAGTAGCCATGAAGGTGGGTTAAAAGAAAATTAATAAGACTTGGGGGTTTTGAGAGCTCTGGCTTCACTTCGCTTTTTCTTAGTGTGTGAAGTCATCTCACTGATCTATGCCCCACTCACTCACCAGCAAAGTGAGATGGGTTTATCCTCCTGTGTTTTATATTCATGTCTCATCTATCCTAACGTTGCCAAAAGGTTTCCTGTGCATCACTTGAATAGACAAATCTCTTGATTGCTACCAAACAATCACCCTCCATGCTGGTCATCTCAGGGTTGTTTGCAAACAACCCTGTTTGCAAACTCTTTGTGGCTACATGGAGTCTGGCAGGGTGAAGGCACAAAGAAATTCAGTTCTTCTTCCTGAACAGAAACACTGTCAAGTGATTAGTCATGCTAGATTGAAAATGTTTTATACAGCACAGTATCTTCCATTAAATCAGCTAATGTGCATCTCCTGCTTTCAATCAGATCTACTTCTGTATCCACTAGCATACAGTAGCACTGAAAAATATAGAATCAATTAGCTGTAAGACACCAATTTCCTTTTAATATAAAAGAGAGTAGAAAACAAAAAAAAAATATGGAAACTGCTGCGTGATTTTCAGAAAACTGTGCAGTAGTGAATAATAGAAAATTTCAATGCCTATGCCTCTTTTCTTCTAAGACTATACTCAAACTGAAGCTCTGTTGATTTTAAAGTCATGCTCTAGCATAATATATTAATGTCAATTACCATCAGCATTTTATTTATTTCAATTTTTTGGCTCCCTTTATTATTTCTTATACATAGTCATTCTTGTACTCATGGGAATAATTCTGCTGTCTTCAAGAATGTGATTTGTATGAAAAAGAACTGTAATAATGGTTGTAATATTCATAGGATGTCAAATGTCCTTTCATTTGTAATAGTGTGACTCCAGCAGAGTCAATGGGTTTGTCACCAGTGTAGCAGAAACACTCTGGAACATCAGGCTTCCATTTTCTCTACTCTGGGGGATTTGCACATACATTTAACTGAATTTAAACCCCATCTTATGGGGTTTAGATACTTGAAACACTAGCATTTCACAGAGTAGAAGAAATAAATCCCCAAATAATCCGAGATCACTGTCAACAGTATTTAAGTAAAAGCAGCCAGTTTGAGGGATAAGAAAATTTTTGGAGCCTGAAGAGGGATTTTTGTGTCACATACAGGCTTTAAGAAAAGTAGGTGTTGAAGCAAGTGTAGCAGGAAGAGACAATGGTGAAGAGAATCACAGTGTATGGCAGCCA
The DNA here is from genome assembly GCF_036013445.1 of Caloenas nicobarica. Classification (NCBI taxonomy): domain Eukaryota; kingdom Metazoa; phylum Chordata; class Aves; order Columbiformes; family Columbidae; genus Caloenas; species Caloenas nicobarica. The sequence goes on along the minus strand of NC_088246.1, from coordinate 33,404,438 downwards.
GTCAGAGAGAAGGTACTCATCAGATGTTTGTTGCTGTCTCAGTGTTTTTATTTCCCATACAACTCCTAGCAGGTGAATGATGGAGATTTTCTCTTTGTCTTCCTCCTGATATATTTGCCTATAAGACTTGACAGGACAACTTTTGTCACTGAGTATGGACTTCTGTTCTTGCCAACACAGGAACCCATATAATGGTCATTTAGTCTTCAGTGGTCTATAGAAAATAGTTCACAAGCCCTAACTGAGCCACTCTGTAAGACATTTTCTAAAACCTTCTAATAAACACTACAAATGAAGATTAAAAATTGAAATCAAAAGGTATCACAGGATATGGGGGGATAAGAGGGAAGGAAAAAATCAAGGGTACTACTGAAAAGTAGTTAGTAGCAACCTATATCCCTTAATATGCTCCAGAGCATCTGGGTTGTGCTTTGGGGCTGAAAATGTTGGGGTGACTGAGGCCCTGCCATCTTTCTCTGTCCTTTGAAAGAAAAATTTAAAATTCTTTGCTACATTTTTATAGTCCTTGATTCAGTTAGCCTCAACTAAAATCAACAGACAGTAATGATTTTTGACAAGTTCTCATCTCATTCATTCAAGATTTGGCAATTGTGCAGAAGGTTTGGGGAGGCATTGGGGTTTTTGTTGTTGTTCTTTTATATTTTGACATCATGCTTAGTTGTTCACGTTTTCAACTGTAGGAATTTGGGAGGTGAGAGCCTTCTGAATAAAATATTCATTAAGAAAAATATTGCCTTTTGCTGGCAGGATTGCTATCAGCAGTCGGTGCTAGATTTTACATTCCTCATATCTTCCAAGAGCTCATTAGTATGATGACATTTTTTGGTTTGTTAATAATGCCAGACTGTGACTTTGTTATGTATTTTTCACTTTGCTAAATGCCCTCCTCTGACTCTTACAAGTGAAAAGGCAAGATTTAGTAGGCTATTTATTCCTAGTAAGAGAAAAAGGGGTCTTTGGTGTTGGAGGATGATGGGGGAGAAGGTTATTTTCATTCTTTCCCAAGACTTCCCCTATAAAGGTGAAGGTGGAAGTCTTTGTAAGAGGTGTATCGGTAATTCTCTCATCTATTTATTCCAACTCCTTGATATCCTTCTTACTTAGGTTTTATTACTTTTTAAAAAAATTATTTTTATGCCATGTTTACAACCTCAGTAAGACGAGAAGAGAAATTAACTTCTCGATTTTACTTTCGTTCAAACCAAAAGTTGACCATGGTTGTATTAACTAACTTTCTGGAAAAAAGTACCAATGTTTTTATCAGGGAAATGAAATGAGAGTATGACTAAGGAATCTTGTCAGGGTTTTGAAATCCTGCCATAAATTAGCACTTTTCTGGGCTGTCTCTATAGAGACCAAAGTGAAATTAGTTGTAATATAGAGAACCTTTTTCTTCAGACTTGCTCCAAGGAGTAAATATTGACAATGTGGAAAAATTTGAACTGCCCTTAATTTTTTTTCTACTCCTGAAGTGACTTCAGTTTTCTAGTCAATGCTGTTAATTTTGTAGCTTTGGAAAGTGATAAATTTGTCATTAAAGCTAAATAGAAAATCAATGGTTAACAGTCAGTAACAATATGATCTACTGTGACTAATGATGTATTTTCAGCTAACTTTCAGCTGAAAATCCCAGGGCACTTACTGATGTCAATAGGAATTGGTGGTGGTGGTGGTATTGGGAATTCTGTTTCTTGTTTGTCAGAAAAAAGGCCCTCAATGGGATGGCACAGTAGCAAAATTCCATGCCCTCGTGAAACGTCACTGTTATCTGATAAACTATTTGCAAGTTTTTTGTTGCTAACTGCAGGAGGTGCACTAAGTTGGGCCTTGCTGTCAAGCCTGTTTCTGATGTGGTGAGATGAAATATGTACTCTGTGTTCCCAGAGAGAGCTTTTGTGACAAATGGCAGAATAATAGCCCTTGCTAATTTGTATTGAAGTATACACGCTGCTGGCTTGGTGGCATCACTGCAGCAAACTGTGAATCATGTGTAAATGGAAAAATCCCCGCTTTTTCTATACTGGCAGTGAATACAGAAGAGGATGTTGCCTGCTCTGGATTTTGGGCCCTGATGCTTCAGCTTTAGCTTTTCTCTTTTAATACAGGAATGCAGGAGCCCAAAACTTTATTGAAGAATCAGAATAAAAATAAAATAAATTCTGTTTCAAATCTTTATCTTTATCTTTATCTTTATCTTTATCTTTATCTTTATCTTTATCTTTATCTTTATCTTTATCTTATCTTTATCTTTACCTTTACCTTTACCTTTACCTTTACCTTTACCTTTATCTTTATCTTTATCTATTACTATATTAATATATTCAAATATTGTCCTTATTCACCCAAGTTTAAAAATCAATGATTCCCACTTCAAGCACCTTAGAGGTTTTAAATAAATGTTCAGTATGTGGCTTTGATTTTTTGTCTGCTTTTTTCTTTCTTTCTTTCTTGGTTTATGAATTGTGAGTTCATGATTCATAAACCTGGTATGGAGGACCTGCTGTGTCACTGTAAGTTTGAGAGACAAACAACAAAAGGCAGTCTTCAGCACCTGGAAGTCCTTTAACTACTTTCCTTAGACATAAATCTTCTGTAACCATTAATATAAGAAGAATATTTACGTGTAAAGCAGTAAAGAAGTCCAGTGCATTTTGTGTCCAGGTCTTGGCCATTGAGTGGGGTAGAAGGCTCTTTAATAAGCTGAATTAATCACTATGCAAAAGCACTCTGCATTGCATGGAGGACATTTGCTAAGCAGGGCTGTGCATACGGTATGAAATTGTCCTGTGCACGTTTCATAAGTGAGATCAACAGTTTGGCTCATGGAAAGCAGACCTGAAACACTCAGCATGAGCATACTGCACAGGCACAATGTGTTTGTGGGACATGGTTTCCATAAGATCAGCACAATTAGACTCAGGCCTGCAATGTTGTACTAATTTTCTTCTCAAATTGTATTCTCATTTTGACATGCGAGCATTAGGTATGTAACATGCAAATGCTGAGGGAATAATTGTTTTGATGCCAGCTTGGTAAGGTGGAGAAAAAAGTTGCTGCATTGAAGCTCAGCATATGAGGAAAATTGTGTGGGAGTTGAGACTAATGATGTATTTTTTTAAGTAAGGGGTTTCACAGTGCTGGAGGAATACTTCTCTAGAGTAGGCTTCATCCCTGGCCAATTCATAGCATTGGAAAAACAGTTCCTGTGGGTAAATCTACCATATTCCCTTTGACTGGGAGGGAGGAAGTAAGCAGGTGAGATGGGACCATGGAGGTTTCCACTAAAATGCTAGGATGAGGTACAAGGAGAGTCCATGACTTTTAAGTATAATGTATTTTGCATTCGTCACTTGTTTTTTGTTGTGGGAGGGGAAGAAAATTGAGATGTCACCAAATATCACAGACACTGTGAATGTAAATACCTTTTTTTTTAAAGTTGACCTTAGCAGTTAGATTATCACCTTAGGACTTCAAGCTATATTTTTTTCTAAATTACACTTACTATTTCACGGTTACTCACCAAGAAGCTTATAAGTATAGCCTGAGTGTTACTCAAAGAATTTATTTTTAAATAAAGAAAACGCAAGTCACAAATATTAAATGTCTTTCAAAAAACCTTAGAGATTGTCTTAAAATAATACCATTTTCACTTCTCTACTTCAGTTTTTTTATCTAAGTCATGTAGAATAGACACATGAATTTGTTGTAAGTCATATTTTTCTTTGATAACTTTATTTGATAGCTTCTTCAGCCTTTGATTTGGACTAATTTTTCATGTAATTTCTTTGCTAAAGCACTTTCCTCCTTTCAGTTCCCCAAAGGAGAAAGAATATAAATTATTATCTTTTCTATAGTATGTCTGAATACTACATTTATAGGTATACATAATTCTGCCTTTTTAAAATGTGAGTAAAAAATGATCTTTTGCCCATTATATATATGGAGAATTTCTAGGCAAGAATCCAAATAAAGATCAAACCTATTATTATTTCTTCCTGATTGGCCAGCTACTGGGCACAGTTTTATAGGTATGTTGAGTATCTGCATCTCTTGGTTTAATCCAAACCTACTATTCTGCTACCTTTTCTAGCCTTCATTTCTTTTACAACAGGAATAAAATTAAAAAACATAGTCAAATGCAAATTTTCAGGTTGCTTGCAGCTACTTTCTGTTTAAAAGACTTCTTTTTTCAGTTGACGTGCACAGGAACATGTTTGATCTGTAGAACAGAAATTCTCCAGATACAGTTCTGTGTGTTCTCCACATCAGTTTATGAATACTTTTTCTAGTTTTAGTATTAATGTGCTGAAGACAAGTTTCTGCTGCATATCTTTGACCTAAGCCTAGATCAGAAATTCTCTAAGTTCAGGAATTTGACTGCAGTCTAAGGGAGTATAGATCTTTATAGAAAGAATTCATAGAATTTAATTTACAAAAAGATCTGTGATCTTGCTACAGGATGAAAACATGAAGTAATTCAAGCATTTTCTTTATTTATTCCCTGTTCAATGCTTTTGTTAATATTAAGATGTTATTTGCTTCATTCATACTAATTAACTAAAAATTACCAAAAAATGAGTAAATGGACACTATTGTTTTGAGTTTGATAGGTTGTTCTTAGAAGGAAAATATTTGGGAATTGTGTGTTTGCTTGCATGCATGCACAGCTGAGAAGTGGTCAGCCGCTATTAGGAAAATAAATACCTATTTCTTAATCTACTGTAAAACATCTTCTTCCTAGTAGAATTATTCATGGTGTTTAGGAGTGCCTGTATTCAGTGCCTTGAAAGAGGGATTGAATCTCCTGATTTTATTCTGGGAGTCCCTTTTTGAAGATTTCAAGGGAAAATGTTGTTCTCTGGCCACCTTCCATGTATTTTAACATAGACATTGAGAGGTGAATTTTAGATTGTAGACTTCTAATTTGTTGCCATAGGCAGTCTACAAATACAAATTTTAATAATGTCAGACCAGCATTTGTTAATCGAAAGAGAGTAAATGTGGTTATGGTAAAGGATCTTAATAAATAGATAAATTAGGATATTGGAATAACTTCCCGTTTCCACAGACACCAAGTTCTTTGCAGTATACTTGAGCAGAATATATATTTTTATAGCTATCCTCTCTCTCCCCGGCCCTCTGTTTTTCTAAGATTGTTCTCTCATTTTTGCATGGAACTTCTAAAAAGTTCATCCACTGTGCCTCACTGAAGAAGTCATTTAATAGAGCCCTTGCCAAGGTGCTATAGGATCATTCTCTGTTGGCAGAATACTTAAAGAGTTTCCTGGTGGTCTTTTAAAAACTCATTTTCTTTCCCTGTTCTTACATGAGGCCACTGCTTATCCTCAGAGGTTCTCTCTGTGTCAGTGGTTGACTCATCCTCTCTGCTAGAGGATGTAGCAGCTCTTTTCCAACTAACCCTTTTCCAACTATTCTTCACTTGCATCTTGGCTACTCTGGCTTCACATTCAAGTGATGATTATTTTCTTTATGTTCCATGTAGTGAAATATGATGCAGTGTGCTACACTTTAAATGATTTAGAGGGGAGCCTGTAAATGAAACAGAAATCATGCGAGAGCTGAACTCCGAGCTCAGCTTCTTGTCTAACTGTAGGCTGACCGATCTTCATGTCTTGTTCAAAACATAAAACAGTGAAGGCCTCTTGCTGCTTATTGCAGACAATGTATATGCTCTTTCCCATATATATGTATTTTGAATGTAAAGCTCAAATAAATAGAACAGAGGGGAAACCAGTGTTGTCAAGTATCTTTACATGCACAAGATAACATGCCAAAAAGCCAGAAAGGGATGTCAGCTGACTGGGGCACAGACACAGCACAGTTGGAGTAATTTTCTAAATTAACTACGGTTTGTTAGGCATAGAGAAGACTTTTTTCTTGAAGGTGGTATTAAGTATTTTGCCTTTTCAGCATAGAAGGAAATTTGGTTAGTTTTCTGCTCTTGGTGGTGTTTTTGTTGTTGTTTGTGGGGTTTTTGGTTTGTTCATTTGTTGGTTTTTGGTTTGGTTCTGGTTTTGGGGTTTTTTTGGTTTGGTTGGTTGGGATTTTTTTCACAATAAAAAGACTGTAGAGTATCACTGCATCTTACTGTGGGCTGAAACATTTGCATTAATTCAATGAACGTTTTGTCATGGGCTTTGAGGGAGCTAAACAAATTGCTAATTCCACAGCTTAATGACTAAAGCCTATTTCCACATCCATCCCACTCCATTCTATACCCAGAAGCCTGTTGCAAGTCAGAAAATGAATCTCCTTTTGTTTATCCTTCCCTTGTCTCATTGTGCTTTGTGCTACAAAAACAAGTGCTATAAAAGCAGTATAGAGGATAGGCTCATTAGGAGGGTTGGGCTGTGCTTTTCCCAGTTTTTAAGATGATAGTCTGGGGCATTAAGGAATAGAGCTTCTTTCTCCATCTCAAAAGTAGCCACCTCTGTAGAGCCACATCCACAAAAGGATTTTGACCTCATGGGATCCAAAGCCCTCTATTAGATACATAGGCTCTGTATACTGGTATTCATAGGTACATCTGATCTGAACTCCTAAAACTCACAGAAGTGACTATGAATTTTTGATAACTTACAGTGAGAAATCCGGAGAAGAATGTATGTTTTCAGCATATCTCCCGGCTCCATGGAGTCCATCCACTGCTGGCAGCCACGTTTTAGAGCACATTATAAGTGCCTTTTTTCCTTCAAAACATCCCACCATGTGGGATGGTAGAAGTTATCCAGTATTCAAGTAAATTGAGCCCACACATCATTTGACTGATTAATTTGTTAGCAAGTATGCCTGGAGGTCTACAGGCCATCATGGCTTCTCCTGCTGAAGATGTTCTACTTGTGAAGAATGAAGCTCATTGGAGGCTTGGTATCTTAGCAGCTAGGGCACTTAGACAGACTTCAGGGGAGACTCTCATTTCATCCCCTTCTGCAGGGGAAGGAGATCCATGTCTGATGTAAAATATTTCATCACTTAAAATGATTCCCAGGTGAATATGCTAGTTTTAAGGCAGCCACGTCATGCTTCTTCCTGACCAAATAGACATTTAATTAGTCTGAAGGGATTAGTTTTAACAGGAAGGAGTGGGCCAACGTTCTTTACAGTGAGGTACAGTTGAGTAGTTGGAGCATTTCCCAGGGAAATGCAAGTTCAGGTTCTTCAAAGGGGAAGAGAAATGTGTGTGCATTATCAGTAGCTGGATATCAATAGCTCAAAACACTATGCTCCTGGATGGGAGGACAGAAATGTATGGTACCTATGAGGTAATCTATGAGGAAGCCTATTTGACTGAAATCTGCAAAACACAAAGGCAGAAAACTATTTCCTTTACTCAGGCTTTAAGATGTCTGTCACGAATGAGGAGATCTGTGTCCATGTCTTATTCTTACTCTGATAAAAGAACTGAAGCATAGGCTGCTGAGCAATAATCCAGCAGGGTTTTGAAGATGTTGTTCAGAGAACCAGGTGGAGTCCAGGCACTGTGCATAAGTGGTTTAATACAACTGCAAGACCGGAGTGAGACGTAACCTGGGATATATGATGAACAGATTAAAGGCAGGCCCGAGGAGAATGACTTGGGGGTGTTGTTTGATAAGAAGCACAACATGACCCAGCAATGTGCACTTACAACCCAGAAAGCCAACTGTATCCTGGGCTGCATCAAAAGAAGTGTGACCAGCAGGTTGAGGGAGGTGACTCCTCCTCTACTCTGCTCTTGTGAGACTCCACCTAGAGTACTGCCTCTGGTTTTGGGACCCCCAACATAAGAAAGACATAGACCTGTTGGAGGGAGTCCAGAGGAGGGCCATGGAAGTGATCAGAAGTCTGCAGTACCTCTCCTGTGAACACAGACTGAGAAGGTTGGGGTTGTTCAGCCTGGAGAAAAGAAGGCTCCAGGGAGACTTTATCGGAGCCTTCCAGTACCTAAAGGGGGCTTATAAGGAAGCTGAAGAGGCAAGAGCACGCAAGGTCATGTAGTGATAGGACAAGGGTTAATGGATTTAAACTGAAAGAGGGTAGATTAAGATTAGATACAAAGGAGAAATTCTTCACTATGAGGGCGGTGAGGCAGTGGAACAGGTCGCCCAGAGAAGCTGTGGATGTGCCATCCCTGCAAATGTTCAAGGCCAGGCTAGATGTGGCTTTGAGCAACCTGGTCTAGTGGAAGGTGTTCCTGCCCTTGGCAGAGGGATTGGAATTTTATGATCTTTATAGTCCCTTCCAACCCAAACCATTTTATGACTCTATGCATGTTGTACTAGTAGCATTAAGAGCTATAATGTCCATGGCCACCCTGACCCCTTAAATCTGTGCCTGAGGAAAGTCTGAAGATGACCGAATTGCTTTCCTGAGGAACCTCAGCTAAAATGGAAAGTAAAACACATGAAAATTGGAGAGGATAAAAAAATGAGGTCTTTATTACATACAGAAAAAAGCCCAGAAAGATGTTAACTAATGCACTTTAAAAAAAAATGAATGTTTTAGAAAATAATCTGTATTGAATTAATGTTTTTCTCTTTTATCTTTAGATTTCTGCAATTTGGACAACTAGTCGAAATCAAGAATTGAATTGGAACTGCATTTTAATCTATATATACAGGTGCAATAAAAATACAAAAGAACTGTCTCATGTGAGTGAAAGGGAAGAAAGAGGTTCCAATCTATGTGTTCCAGCTTTACTCTACATGCACTTCCAGGTGGACAGTGGTATCTGCTAGCAATTGGGAACTCAAATTTCCAATAAGGTTAGCAGCTGCAGTTGGAACAAGGCTACTTTCTCTGTGAGCATCTGCCCAAACCCTTATTTCCCAAGAGATTTTGAAAGGATTTTGGCTTTTCTGGGTTTGGATAAGACCTAAGTAGCTCTGGAATAATGCTGATATCACGTATGTGAATACTCAAATGTCTTGAAACAATTTTCCTCCATTATTCTGATTTTTATTGAGAAAATACTCTTTTTTAGTTGCCCCCTCCTCCCCCCCTTTTTTTTTTTCCTGGAACTAACAAGTATGGATTGTTCTCTGTTACTAGAAACAGAGAGGAGCAGAGTACTCTGCATTCTCTTATTTTGTTAATATGACTAAAATTTGCTGTTAGACTTTTAGTCATACAGAAGCAAGGGGCAATGTAAATGTTTCTTATAATGATTCTAGGCTTGTACTCCCAAAGTAGATACGCACTAAATTTACCCTCCAAAATTTATTTCTTGTCTGTAAAGAGTGAAGTCCTTGAGTTAAACTTCTCTTCTGCTATGGAACTTTGAAGTCAGTTGTAGCAGAGATAAGAGCTGTACCCATTAATTTGCTAGCTCTGTTAAGACATAGTAGATACAACTATGCTTAAAATGTGTTGCCTTCAAAAAAGCAAACAAGTGGTTTTTAATATTCTGGAGCATTAGAAAGCGCTAGTCTAAGATACACTGTACTCCAGGTTTTGTGATCATTACCCTGATATGGATGGAATGTCAATTAATTTGGTAGTTCCCAGCACTAACTTTCTACATCAGACAACTATCTAATGTAAACTAAATATGTATTTTCTGTAATCCCAGTAGTATCATGGTTACCCAATTTAGAAACAGATAATGTTGTAGAGGATCACTACCTCTTTTTAACTTCCCAAGTTCTGGCGACTGCTCACAGTTAGAGTGATTTGGATCTGTAAACAAACCTCTCTGTGTATCTTCATGTTTTCTTTCAGACTGCATTACATTCACATCTCCTCTGCAAGATTTCTCACAATTTATAACTTAATACAACAGTGCACTTAAGAAATACTAGTGTCCCTTGGGCATGGCTAGCTGGAGCCATCTCCTGTTCAGACAGTAAACGGACTGTGTTAATGACCATCCTTGTTAACTTAAACTTGGGGTTTATTTATTGCTTTGAAGTTGTTACCTTCTAACTCTGCAGGTGGGGATCCAAACCTTAGTGCATAGTCTTTTCTGTATGAAACCTATAATTCTGGTGTGTGTATATCCTGGTTAACAAACTTCTTACAAGCTTGGGTCTCTAAAGATTAATATCACAAATAAATATAGTTTTAAAACACAGGTAACCAATTTCTATATTCTTCAGATTTAATAAAAAGGGCATTAAAAAATCTAATTTAGGTAAACATTATTTTTTAAGATACCAGATTTCTCCATTTGTATTAAATTATCTTGAATGAAGTGCTTAACTTGTGCACTAACATATTCTACTGTTTTGTGTTCCTTGTAGGAGAAAAAGATATGTTCTGATGCAGATATTTAAGGTGAACACTGAATTCTTTGTAATTGATATCCAATAGAAAGTATATCATATTTAATTTACAGACAAGGGCTGTTACTAAATCAGTGAATAAGACTTTCTTTGTGTTTATGATCAGAATTAAGAAATACTTCAGAAACAACATTGGCCCTCTACTCGATGAGCATGGTCACCTTATTAACAGGGACATAGACACAGCCAAGACATTTAATGCTTTCTTCCCCTCGATCTTCATAACCGAAGATGGACTTGGGGATCCCCATAGCCCTTGGTTAGAGAACCATGGCTGCATGAACAATAAACTCTCAGTCACTCCAGAACTTGTATGGGATTTGCTGCTCCAGCTAGATCCCTACAAGTTGATGGGGGCTGATAGGATTCCTCCAAGGGTGCTTGAAGAGCTAGCTGGTATCATAGCGAGACTCCTCTCTGTGATTTTTCAATGCTTCTGGGAATCTAGAGAGGTCTCAGATGACTGGAAGATGGAAAATGTCCTAATCTACAAGAGGGGCAACATTCATTATCAGTGCCACCAGACCTGTTGTTACTGCCTTCACTGCATTTGAAAACAGATGGTATTGGTATTTGATTGAACAAATACCCACCTTTCTGATCTCTACAAGTTGATAGGGCCTGATGGGATTTATCCAAATATACTTAAAGAGCTGGCTGATGTCATAGTGAGATTTGTCTCCATGATTCTTCAATGCTCCTGGGAATCTGGAGAGGTCCCAGTTGACTGGCAAATGTTGTCCCAATCTACAAGAAGGGCAATAGGGATGACCCCTGCAAATACAGGCCTGTTGGCCTCACTTCTGTGCCTGGTAAAATTATGGAGAAGATTGTTGTGGGAGTTATCGAAAAACATCTGGACTACAACACAGTCATTGCTCCCAGCCAGCACAGGTTCGTGAGGAGAAAGTCAGGCTTGACGACCTCCATTTCATTCTACGACAAGGTTACCCACTTAGTTGACCAAGGGAAGCCTGTTGATGTGATCTTTTTGAATTTCAGTAAAGCCTTTGATACTGTCTCTCACAGTATCTTCCTGAACAAGATGTCCAGCATACAGCCAGATAAACACACAATACAGTGGGTGAGCAATTGGCTGATGGGCCGGGCTCAAAGGGTTCTAGTAAATGGGGTTATGTCGGGCTGGCGATCTGTTACTAGCTGGGTTCTGTAGGGCCAGCACTTTTCAATGTCTTTATAAATTATTTAGACACATGACTTGCGGGAATACTAAGTAAGTTCACTGATGACACTAAATTGGGATGTGCTGTTGACACTCTCGAGGGCAGAGAGGTCCTCTAGAGGGATCTGGACAAATTGGAGAACTGGGCAATCACCAGCCGCATGAAGTTCAACAAGGGCAAGTGCAGGATTTTGCACCTGTGACACAGCAACCCTGGCTGTATATACAGCTGGGGGATGAGATACTGGAGAGCAGCTCCATGGAGAGAGACCTGGGAGTTCTGGCTGATGGCAAGTTGAATATGAGCCAACAATGTACCCTGGCAGCCAAGAGGGCCAACTGTGTCCTGGGTGCATCCAGCACAGCATTGCCAGCCGGGTGAGGGAGGGGATTGTCCCGCTCTGCTCTGCACTGGTGCGGCCTCATCTGGGCACTGTGTGCAGTTCTGGGCGCCACAGTATAAAAAAGATATTAAGCTATTAGAGAGTGTCCATAGAAGGGCTACAAAGTTGGTGAAGGGTTTGGAGGGGAAGCCATATGAGGAGCCGCTAAAGTCACTAAAGTCACTTGGTTTGTTCAGCCTGGAGAAGAGGAGACTGAGGGGAGACCTCATGGTGGCTACAGCTTCCTTACAAGGGGAGGAGGAAGGACAGGCACTGATCTCTTCTCTCTGGCAACCAATGACAGAACCCAAGTGAATGGCAGGAAGAAGTGCCAGGGAAGGTTTAGGTTGGACAATAGGAAAACATTCTTCAACCAGAGGGTGGTGGAGCACTGGAACAGGCTCCCCAGGGAGGTGTCACGGCCCCAAGCCTGACGCTGTTCAAGAAGCAAATGGACAACGCCCTCAGACACATGGTGTGAACTGTGGGGTTGTCATATGCAGGGACAGGAGTTGGACTCAATGATCCTTGTGGGTCCCTTCCAACTCAAAACATTCTAAGATTCTATTATTCTAATCATAGCTAAGTAAATGTTTATTTAAAGAAAGTGACAAAGAGAACAATTATAGATGTCGTTATGGGATCCTTATGCATAAAATGAACTTCGGGTTCCTTACTTTGTAATCAAGAACAAGAAAATTCCCTCAGTCAAAAATCTTTGTCCTTCTGGGCTATTTCTTAACCAGCTAACCTTACCCCTGAGCATAAAGGATTTTTTTATTGCTTCTAAGAGACCCAATTTCTTAGGTAGGTGCAAGCAAGCCAGAAATACAGAAAATGCAAGAAACTACATGTTTTCACCAAGCTGAGGGTAAAATGACTAGAAAGAAAATAGGATGAGTGCATATAGAAAGAAACCTCAGAACAGGTGACGTATTTCCTATGATTACTGCCTGGGCTTCAGAGACGAAGACACAGAGACACCACAATTGTACCTTTTTTTTTTTTTTTCCCCCTTATATATCGGCAAATCATGAATTAATTTAAAAGCTAACTTTATATAGTACTGGTTTAGATGACTTGAGCTATATTTTAGGGACCCATTCTGTCACACACCAAATCAGTCTCTAAGCACAGGGAATGGTTTTAAGGAATTAGAAGATTTCTATGTTGGATTTGAATTGCTTATGTTTACCAGATAACAATACAGTGGATATAATTGCAATGCAAAATGTAAGTATGATGGATCCAAGCCTCTTTAAATCATAACATTTGTAGCAGAAATGTCACATCATCTCTGCAAATACCATTCTGACTTAAGACTCGCTAGGAAACAGCGGTCTTACACTGCATACAGCTAGGGACAACCACAGGAATACGATACATGATAATCCTTCTGATTAAATTATTTATGAATTGTGCTTGTGAATGAATCCTCAACTTCAATCAAGACAGTCAGAGTTCAGAATTTTAATTTAATAATTTTGCACAGTTCTGGCTTCCATCCCTTAATGCAAATAACTATTTCAAATTCGTATTTTCATCTCCCTCCTTGGCTGTGACAGTTAAGTAATCGTGACTCCACTAGCAAATACAGGGAGTGCATAGTTGACATTTGAGGAGAAAATTACTGTTTAAGGACCAGCCACCTATGAACATCAGCAGTTTCCTATCAGCAGTGGCTGTGTTAGTCTTAATGCAGTCTTATAGATCTATTGCAAAACCTGACTGGTATTTGGAAAAGTCTGCTGAGACTGTTGGGTTCAAGGTGATGTAAAATTACAAAGGAAACTCTCAACACGGAAGATTTCTTTTTTTTTTCATTTTGCTTGAATGGTCAGATATCTATTGAAATGTTAATTAAAAAATGTGATTTTAGGCCTGAGTCCATGTGTGTAAAGTTTAAGGTATCAAATATGTTTTTGTTCATAATGAAGTGTGATGGAAATCTGGCAGCTATATAAAGCATCTACTGTTAGAAATAATATATGTTCAAACGTTTAAAAAATTCACTGCTGGTAATTGACAAAAAATTACACGAATTTCTGAGATCATGGGAAAAATACTTTAAAGCTTTCTCACTATAGAAAATTTCAATTATATTCTTGTGAAGCATGCCACATCTATATCTCTTTATTGCACTTTTAATATGAGAGAAGTTGAAGTCCAGAATGTCTAACTGGGTCAGCAGGGTGTCCTTTTGCATGAAATAAGCAGTGCACCTAACTGATACATATAAACAGTGTTAATTAGATGTACCCTCCTGAAATAAATGCCAGGCTGCCTCCCTGGCAGTGGCAAGAAGAGATGCCCCTGGAGGTTCATGTAGCAGCTCTGTCCATACTGCTGCACGGATCTAAAATTAGCTATGCAGGATCCCTTTCCAGAAAATTTCTATCATGTGAACTAGTTAAGGAATTTTTTTGCTAATATTTGGGGTACTGGTTCGCTAGATGCCTGAAACACTAGATGCCAGTTGGATTGCATCCTGACATCTTCATAGAGCCAGGGGAGGCGACGTCAAAGCAGACCAAGCCTTGCACTTCATGGATTAGCATCTGAATACTTTCTCATTTACGCCCTATTTTCCTGTCCTTGCTTTGCATTGTACAGCATATTTTTGCTCTGCTTTTTAAAGGCATTATTGACAAATTATTTTCATTTTCTCCTTGAAGTGGCTGCAAAATACATGAGTACACCTGAGGAAAATGCTCCTGGGTTGAAATAAGACCTGTTCTATTATTGTCTTTTTTGATGGACACTAGCTTTCTTTCAAGAAAGAGGCAAACAGAGATGATGATAACACATGATTTTATAAACAAGATCCCGTGTCTGGGTTAGCTTCTGTTTGGGGGCTGTTGGTGAAAGCATCCCAAGCACTACCCTGCTAACCACTTGGTATTGAAAGTCTGTGCTCAGTGAGGAGGGGAAAAAGAAAATAAATTAAAAGAATGATGGTTGGTATTTGCACAGTATTTTCACAGGAATGCGGCAAGGGAGCACAACAGCCATTTTGACTCTATCACAAGGCCATCCCTGCATCTGCTCAGCTGTATATCTGCTAGAAAACGAAGTGCAGTTAAGAGACTACTGGTGGTTTACAACTATTCTGTTTTGCTCATAGGTTTATGTGTTGTTAATTTGGAAACAAAGCTATTATACTTCAGATGGTGTTATGGGTTTGGTAAAGGAAGCAACATGATAGATTAAAATACCCTCCTTTCAGGCATTGCAAATTGCCAAAGCAGTTGTATTTAGGCTCAGTGGGTCATTTATCTTCACAGCTGACTCAGGACTTGGGTGGGTTGAGAAGTGAATGGTTTTGACATTTAGCAGCCCAAGGCTTCTTTTCTCCTTGAGAGACTTGCATGTCAGCTATGTTACGTTTTGTCTGCTGCTACTCTTTTGAAGCAGATGGTAAAACCTCACCTCAGCTGGGTGGTTGGGACCCTTGCAGCATTTAGCAAGGCTAACCAATTGAATTATAACTGATTGTGCCTGCGGGTATCAAGTAGCATATGATTTATGATCGTGGTGTTTTAAATATAGTCTGTGGAAGGTACCAGAATGTAGCACTGAATATATTTTGAAAAATTCAGGGATAAAGCCAGTCACTCACAGAAAAACAAACAGAATATTTTGTAATGAGATAAGCTCCCTTCCCTTACCAACAACTCTATCATAAACATTTTGCCTCCTGTAGATGTGCTCCTGCATATATTTAGTCTTCATGTTTAGTCTTCATTATATCTTCAAATTATTTCAATATGAGATTTGCACAGAACACGGCTCTTTGTTGTAATACGTGGAGCTTAGGAAATGCAGGTTTCAGAGCTGAAATCTGTATGGATGCTCAAGTGACAAGCCCAAAATAGCAGAGTACATTCAATGAGGTTATTGCATCGGCACCTCGGCAAGCACTTCTGTTCAGTTAAGCATAAAGCCTGAGGGTAAAGTAATGACCATTGTGGGATCAGCAGTTCTATTTTTAGACAGCTCTTTTCCAAATCTCATCCTCTTACAACACAATATTTGCTAAATTGGAAATAAGACATCCCAAACAATCTGAATAACTAGAGATCATGAATATCCATGCTGCAACATAACAGCAATGTATATACATCTTTCTTAAAAGAACATCTCTTAAAATGAAGTTATATTTATTCATAATGAATGTCTCCAGATAAATGCCTAGCAAGGGATAGCTTATTTTCAGCTGTTCAGTAATCCTGCTTAATTATGCCCCTGCTGAAACTGGGAAATGTTGTAGAGAAAAGTGATTAGGAGAAGCTGAGCATTTGCTGCAAGGTACTACTGTGAATATAATAAAAAACCTGCCAGTCCCTCAATAAAGAATGTTTAGTGATATACAAGATCTAATTTAAGGTGTACCTTGCAAATGACATTTTTAGTTGCATGTTCTACATTTCCTTTGCATTGGCAAAAGACAGCTGAGCTCTGCAAACTTACAAGAATAATATAGTGAATGTTTTACTGAAATGTTTTACTGAAAATAACAAAGACAAGTGTAGCTATTTTTTGTTCACAAACCATCGGTGAATGTGCTGAAATATGTGTTTAGTTTTTCTGAACACTCTGTTGAAATGTGCTTGTTAGCTAGTGAGCTGCTCAGGAGGGGAGCATGCTGTATGTGCTCGCATAGCACAAGAGAGGTATTACCCGGAGATAAAAATTTGTCTCCAGTCGAATACTTACTAGATGTTATCCATAAGAGCCCACTATTGGCACCATGGGTTTAAATGTTGTTTCTGTTTCCTGGTGCGATAACTGAATCTTCATAAATCTGAAACTTCCAAGAATATTTTGGGGACCCAGAGTTCTGCATTTTGTGAAGTCTGCTGTCAATTCTGATTTATTTGTGAATATTTGCTCACAATAACGTTTGTAAGCATGCAACCAAGTGTTAAGAAAACTGTATGGTTTGCAGGTGTAAGAAAAGCAAACTGAATAAAATGTCAACAGTATTTTTGGCAATACTATCCCTTATTTTCTACATGTATTCTGCTTTGACAACCTGCTCAAACGTGTTTTGTTTTCCTGAGGGTAATGAAAGCAGGCAAATGCACATACCTTTGCTTAGCGTGCTATTTGCACTCTGAACACATGTACATACCTTACGGGAGCGCTTATATTTCTTTTCTTGGAACAGACAGCACAATTCTCACTTTTGAAAATGAGGTCTCAAAATAGTAATGTACCACTAGCGAACAGAAAGGCAGCCTCTCTTCCCCCACCACCTCCCCCGCCAAAATTCTCTGTCCATCTGATCAGGTGAAAACTCCTTCCTGACCACAGGTTAGCACTCAGTTTGACCTTGAATGTGTGTGGAACATGCTCCACCAGGCAACAATTTTGTTGCTACTGGAACAAGCATAGGTGCCTCCAGCCAAAATCTCATCTATAGCTATGTCCCACCCGCAATGCCTTGCCTGAGGAGCTGGCCTGAGATGCATCTACAGACCTGGAGTCCTCATAACAGAGACTGCAGCTCAGTTTTCGGTTTTGATCATCCAGGAATACTACAGAAAATTCAGACAGAAATGTTACCAAAGAAAGGTTGCACTAAAGCATCTTACTAGCTGTGCTGAGGCTTAAATCACAGTATTTCTGCAGACAGAAACATCGTATAAACAGAAGTCAGCTATTTACAGTGATCAAAGAAACAGGTTTTGTGGTTGCATCTAACCAAATGTTTTCTCTAAAAGACAAACAGTTTGCCTGTTAAAGGACGTGAGCGGAGAGTGTTTAAATGAAACAGAACATACTTGTTCTTATTTCTAGAGTGCTAAACAGCTCTTCCTGTGAAGTGTGAAGTGCCATTTGAGAACTGAGATATTGAACTGTTATTTGTCCAAGTTTTTGGTTTCAGAGGAATGTTACAAATGCCATTGCAAGGCACGATTTTAAAACTGAAAAATTATGAGGCAGCCCTAAATCAGTATTTTAGAGAAGCTGAAACACCACTGAATCTTGGAATATGTCTGAATTATCAGCAAGTGGGGACATACGAGACTTCAAAGGTCCTTTTGTAGCATCCAACAGTGAAACATCTTATAAGGGAAGCACAGAATATTCCGAATTTAAGAAAGGGTCTCAAAGAGCTAGATTTATAGAGGTGTCATAGGTGATATGGGCCTCTGGAGGACAAAGAATTTTTTATGTTGTGCCACTGTACTCTTCATCAGGAATAACACTATGGTAATGATATACAGCTTTTTTTTTTTTTAGGCAACAATTTAATGAACCGTATAAACACATACATACATATAAAGCCTGTTGGGCCATGGAATTGTTTCGATTCCTTTTATTTCATCAGTTATGTTTCTCCTAAGTCCTGACTGGTTTCAAGGGATAAACAGCACTGTAGTCAAATAATTTTTTAATTTCCTCCGGGAAGTTAAATTTTCTTTACTACTTGTTGGTGTTTCTGGTTTTGGGGTTTTTGCTTTTTTATTCAGTTTGGTAAACCTAGATCTAGTGCACGTCTCCACAGGCATGAAAAAAACTACCCTGAAGGCACAGAGCACAGAGGATATGGGTACACTGCCCTCAGTAAGGTCTTGTCTGTGATGTCAAACCTTCATGGCTTTTGACATACATAAATTATGCTTTTCCTGCAAGTGGTGGTACAGGTGTCTGCTGTTCATTGTTTCACAACTATCTTCACCTTGACCCATAACTATATTATATCCTGCATGCAATTTTTCTGCCCGCCTGATAGTGTGTGCCCACATCAATGTGTTGTTACAGGTCCAAGCCTGAGCTGAGCCCTCTTTGCTGCTCATGGCTGCCTTCATGCTGCTCATGGCTCTGGGATGGATTAGAACAAATAAACACTCTCGTGGACATCGAGCTCTATATCACCCTTGGGGATGGAGGAGAGGGGATGCTGCTCTTAACCTCTTGCAAATGCAATTGTGAAAATTTGACTCGTTACGGTCTCTCCTTCACTGAGCTGTGGTTTTGGTAGTATGAGACAAGCACCCTCTGTATTCATGTAGAGCAGAGTAGGGTGGCTGTGACACCTATAAGAGGTATTCAGAAAGGATAATGGACAATGATTGACACCTCTTCTAGTGTTAGATGAGGATCCACAGGAAAAAAGAAAACAAAACAAAACAAAAAACCCAACCAAAAAATCCTTATTTATTTCAGGAGAGAGAGGAATATGTCCCAGGCTAATACACAAAATGGTTCCTACATGCAGAATTTGACCACTGAAACTAAAACCAGCCTTGTTTTATATTAATCAGACCACTTAGGACATTACTCCTGCTAACTGTTGTATCATACATATGTTGCACCAGAGTACAGTCTACAAGAAAGAAATAACACTTTTATTAATCGCGAGGCATTCTGCAATCAAGTAGTGCATTATGCAATTATTACAATGTTAAGTGCTAAAGCACATAATTTCTTATGGCTTCTACATATCACCTAGAGATTTTTTTTCTCCTTCAGCTTCTAAAATACCTTTTAAATTTCAGTTGAACTATCTGTGTTCTGTATCTCTTTCTTTTGTGTTATTCTCATCTATCATGTTTTCTTTTTCTGTATTTCACTGGTGAGGTTCACAGTGTTTTCCACTCCAGCTCAGATGCTTGGTTGGACAAAACAGACTCACTTAAGCATAAGTTAAAGTGTTTGACTGGGCTCTGTAATGTCTTCCGGAGGATATTCTGACCAAAGTGTCTATTTTAGTGTGATAAGTGAGTAATATTGGTTTTTTTCATTTAAAGAATGTGAACAAAGAGATGTGAATATCTTTAAGAGTAGTAGTGCATTAGAGTTATTATGCTCGTGAAGGTAAAAATTTTGTCCCTTTGAAGCATTTCAGAGTTCGAGTCTGGTATCTAATTAATGCAAAGAATAGACTCAAAATCAAGATGCAGTGAAGAAATGTCAGAACCATTTTGTGCTTGATATTTCAAAAAGAAACCAGTTGCATCATTTGGACATGGAGCTTGTGTGGGATACAGCACTGTTCACTGCAGGAGTCTGGAGATGGTCTGCTCCTCAGTCTTGTAGGGGAGACAGTTTTATTTTCAGTTGTAGGAGTTGATTCTTGTGTTACCTGACTCTTCCACTTAAATACAAATCATAGAAAATAAAGTTAAGAGGGACTATGACACCTGCTCTTCATGAACAAGGCACTGGATGTTGCTCTTCTGCATAGACTCTTGAACCTTTTTCCTTCCCTCCCCATGACAACAGCATCATCTCAAGAATCTGTTTTGCTAATCAGCTATGCAAACCATGGAAAAGTTTTCTTAGTGTCTAACCTAAATCTTCTTCGCTGCACTTGAATCCAGTGCTTTTTTGTTTTATTTGTACCTTATTCCTCTTTTTACAGCCACCTTTTATTCTTTTGAAAACTGTTGGCTTGCTAATAAAGCCATGGCAGATAAGGGAGGTACTGTAAGGTATTCTCCACATGCAGACGGGATGACTGAGGAAGAGAAAGAAAGGACAAGCAGAATACAAGCGGGAGCTCCTCTGATACATGTAGGCAGTTTATATCTTTAAACCTTTTCTTGACAGGAGTGGTATGTGCTAGTACATGACAGCTGCTCTCAGTTGGCAGCAGGGTTATCTGAAGGGTCTGGACAGATACTGCTTAGAGCTGGAAGATTATACTTAGTATTCTGCTTGAAGGATTCACTTGTTAAACAGAAGCCTCTTCTCTGTTCTTGAGTTTGGTGGTAGGGAACAAACAACATAAACATTTAGGATTAGGGTTAGCTCTAGAATTAGGGTTTGTCCCGGAAGGCCATGAAAGATGAACTGCAGTTACTGCTGGGTTTCCATATGTTTGCTTCACTAATATTACAGCTGGTTCTGCAAGGGGAAAGAGAAACCCGATAGCATTTCTTTGAGCGAAAGCAAGAGCTCTGGGTTATAGATACAATAATGTTTGGAAATAGAGAGAGAGCTGAACTGTAGTGTAGTTAGGTTTGGTAACCTGTTTTAAAGGACCTAAAACTTGATGGATTTGATTTATTTCTCTAGAATTAAGTCAAATATTATCATTATAATCCCAGATTAGGATACAAAAATCCAGGAAGCTGCTTTGGAAGTTAATGATGTGTGTAGCAATCCTTTGCTCCAGAGTTAATATTTCCAGTTAAGGTTAAAATAAAGGTAAAAAAATAAAGGGGTTGCTGAGCTGAAATTATTGCTGTCTTTGGAAAGGCTTGGAAGGTAGTGACTATCTTTGGCCACTTGTATTTCCAAAAATAAAGCCTACTCTTGAACACGAAGCCTGGGCTTTGCATGAGAAAAGTGTACTACCTGAGACCGCAACATAGTATGTTCCCCTGACATCCCAAAGCAAGCAGTCTGACAGGGCCAATCTAAAGATCAGTTAACTCAGCTAAAGCCAGCACTGATTACAGTCAGACCTTCGTGCGTTTCTGAGTCAAACCCTGACTTGAATTCATGCTAAGACAAGTGATGGCCACTGCATGAAGTTCAATATAGAATCTCTTCACATTTGCATATGTTACTCTGGAAATGGAAAGTCCGAGCAGTTCTTGTTATTGTTAGACATGTTAACTGACTCAGGCTTATGGCTGGTTCCTAGAGAAACATAATAAATCCTGGATGTTTCCAGGGTATCTTGCCTAAATTCCAACGTCTATACAAAATTAAATTTCTAATGATGTTGTGGTTACAAGGCTTAAAATTTGGTTAGGATTCTGAAATGTAAAAAGTTCTGAGCTGTAGTCAACTCTGATTTAGAAATGTTCACTAACCTTTAGGGCTTGTACGCAAAAGGAAGTAATACGCTAATTGACTTTCCATCATTTCCATGATATTCTACCTGCATTAAATCTGGACTTTGGGATAAGGAATGACAAGGGACCAGGGTTCATTAATATTGTGGTTAGAAAACATGACTGGGCTAAATTTAGGGCAGTATTATTTGGATATAAGAGATTTTGTTGAGTGTTTTGGGCTACATTTCCACCCTTGTCATAAGTTAGGATTGGATATAAGAAATTGTCAGGTTTGTTACCTGCTGTCATTTTGGAACGACTGCTTTTGAGAGATTAAGTGGATAGTTCATATAAATTACTTAGGTAGGGATTCAGTTTGAGATTAAATTGCCTTAATTTAGGCATTTAAGTATATGTGACTGCTTGTGAGCAAGATGCCCTACCTTTTTGTAGTCAATAGAGATTCAGTTAATAAGTGATTAATCTGAGATTCAATTCACAGTGAGTAGTCTCAAAATTCATTATAATTCTCAGGAGTAAGAGATTCCTTGTTTCATCTAGGTCCATGATTTGATTTGCCTATGGCTAGGGATGGGATACATCCAGGCAGTAAATAATTTAGTCTCAGTTTGTTTCTCTAGTTCAAAATAGAGCTGTTGCTTTAGTTCATCACCAGAACTTTTTTCCCTGCACTTTCTAAACTTATAACCTATGCTTGACGTTAGGATAGAACTCAATGTGTTCATCAGGCACTTAATGGAAACAGCAGCAGAACTAGATTAGCAATATTTTTGAAATCACAGGCTGGCTACTGTTCACCTTTCCCTGTAACTATGAACTTATTTCAAACCTTAATCCTAATAATTAACTTAACATTGGGCTGCAAGAGGTAAGCATTCACTATGTTTTTACATACCCTAGCAGAGCCAAGGCTAAAAATAAGTTTAAAAAACTATTTATACTAAAAATTAGCTGCAGATTTGTCTTCTCTGAAATTGTAAATCTGAGGCAGTCATCTCAGTGCTCTGCTTGACAGCAATAGACTGTAGCTACTGGCAGCTCTCTTAGCTCGTAAGAGGACCACTCCTAAAAGTAAGCTGTCAAACCTTTAGAAACACAGTGGGTGAGCTCTCCATTGACTTCCAAAGTTTAATTCTAATCTCCAAGTTTTTGCCTTTAGGATTATGTATTGTTCACAAAGGATCTTGAGAGTATACGAAGCTTTGCAGTCTAAACCAGCAGACTACCTACGGTAGAAAATGTAACATAATGTAACATATTTCCAAGGTCTTAATCAGAGAGTCTGTAACACCAGATTGGCCAAAATTTCCTGAGTTTATATACCCTAAACTTAACATAAGATGAAACTCTAAGGCACCAGTCTGTTAGAAACCAGAGTTCAATACGCTCATTTAAGCCCAAATGGAACCAGACACAAAATCAGGTTGCCATAGTCCCTCTGATCTCAGTATTGCCCACAACTCCTAACTCCTTTTATTTCCAAGCATTCATCTAGCCCTTGTTTGCACCTTAAAGAACACGGTGTTGCTGGCTAAAACTCATCATTTTTCCTTAGTTCTCTAAGGAATCAGCTCTGACTCTAGACTGGTAAACCTGCTTAAAGTTAGTGCCTTTATTAACTGTAGTTCACAGGCCTGTTTTGAAACTCAGACCCTAACCTCCATATTAACCCCAGCAACAGTCTTACATTTAACTGAAGAGCACTGACCAAAACTTGGCATGTTCCTTTTAATCACTATAAAGCATTGATCATGCAGACCTCTCTCTTCAAACTTCTAACTCTAGCAATATTTCTAACCCTACTTTCCACTATAGACTCCAGCCAGGAATCTTTCTTCTGTAAAATGTTAGTTTCAGAACCCAAAAATAAATGCTGTATATGAAAACCTTATGCTGTCCCCAGTCCTACACAAACACTCTTCACACACTGCATGATCAAGATATTCCTCTGGTCCCTTGAAAAGCTAGTCTGCACCATGGCCATTGCTCATGGCTAGGCATCAGTCTGACTGTGGAAGGTGGTGATTGCTTTTGCAGACCTCTTTTGTTTGTTTGTTTGTTTTTTCATTTCCCCCTTCTTTATTCAGCTGCTGCACATTCTTTACCTTCACCCACAAGTTTTCTTGCTTTTGGTTTTCCTATTCTCTCCCCTGTCCTGCTGGAGAAGGGAGGAGTGAGAGGGTGCTTGGCTGATAGCTGGGACCAACCCACCACAGTAATAAGAGGAGGCTGATAATGCGATCAGCTGAGCATGAAATAATGAATCTTTATATTTGAAAAGTATTGTCGTTTCAGATTACCCTAGCAGACCTATGCTGTGGCTTGCCTGTATTTCATAAACCTCCTAATAAATGCATGGGTAGCCTGTCTTTGGCATTAGAATCTTTTGCAAAACATATATCCTAGCATGAATATTTCTATCAAAAGTTATCTGGCAGCTGGATAATTCTTTCAGTCCAGGAGGCTAAGCCATGAAGAGCATAAATTATAATTGGTTTTCATAGTAAAACTTGGTACGGATTCTTACTCACTGGATCTGTTTTTCATATGTATTTAATTATATATGCTTATTTTAGGGCTGCAGATAAAGTTCTACTGGATTCATCCCCAGGCCCATGCAAAAACCAAATGTGTGGGTATTATATATGCATACAGCTCAGAATCTCAGCTGGAAGAAGCTAGAATTAGACTTATTCCACAGTGTTTCAATGGCATTCATTCCTAATGACAGTGAAACGGAGAAAGAGAAACTGGTGGATAGCAAACACAAGGATCAAAAATATTATTAATGCTTCTTTTTCTTTTCAGCCTTCAGTGCTTTATCACTAAACCTCCCTCTATTCTTACTTCCTTGACTCTCTTAAGCTACTTGATAAACAAAGATGAAGAATTTTAATGGCATCTGCCTCGTCTTATTATTCCAGTGAAACCATGCTTTCTGTTAAGTCATTAACACAATAGATATGTGATTGGTTTCATACCTCCACATAAGGGGAAAATCATAATAACCTAAGAATGATTTTGTAACAAACTCTACAAAATGAGTTATTAGTACATTAATAATTCAATCTTGACATTTAACATTTTTACTTGTTAAAGAATGAATGCTTCTGGATAGGTGTTCTAATTTCTCAAGAATAGATGGCTGGACTATGTTACAATCTCACACTGAATCTTATGAAATTGTTCAGCAATTGTGTTCACAGTATTGCCGGTCTGAACTCACTTTTTGAATGGCAGTGAATGCTCCATAAAATTTGCAAAATTGCCAACCTTGTAATTATGAACTTTTCAGCACAGAAACAAAACACAAAAGGTAGCAT
The DNA here is from genome assembly GCF_036013445.1 of Caloenas nicobarica. Lineage (NCBI taxonomy): Eukaryota > Metazoa > Chordata > Aves > Columbiformes > Columbidae > Caloenas > Caloenas nicobarica. Next base: position 33,379,484 of record NC_088246.1, on the reverse strand, counting down.
TTACAGATAACCTCACCGTATTACTGAACTGTGCAGGAGGAGGTTCCACTCCTAAGAGCTTTTATTTCATCTTTATAGTCAACTAATCCTTTAAATTATGCCTCCAGGAAAGGAAGTTTGCAAACTGTCAAAGACAGAATATTATCGTAGACACAATAAGACACAGTCAGGTAGTGAGAGGACAGTGTTGTTTCTGAAAATATTAATATTTGCTAACAAAGAACCTGTTGCAGGACTCCAGGCTTGGTAGAAGTAGTATAAAATTAGCTTGCCCTCATATGGAGAAGACTGCAATCATGAAATCATTACGGGTATATCTTTGGCTCATCATTTGTCAAGGTAAAATAACACAGCCTTCCCTGAGCTCTGTTTGGGTCGAAGATATTCCTGTACTATGACATTGCTATCAATGTCACAATTAAGTACCAGCTGCAGTTTCAAGCATGAAGCTCTGCGTCTAAACATACAGTCAGCTTTGACACATGCATTCATGGCTCTGTCTTTCCACCTGAATAGTTAGGCTGCTTCGATGAGCTTTTGTACAAACTAGAAATTGGTGTCCTCATTACTATAAAAGACTTCCTTAATACATAACAAAGTATCAACGTGCTTCAATTTGAAATACTGGCTAGGGAAAGGTCAGTTCCACTCAAAACACAGATCACCATCAGATTAAATGAATTAAAGTGTGACAACCACATACATCTTGGTTTGGTCCTGGGTCACTGCCCCAGATACCTACCACACCTGATGTCAGTAAGATGAAAGCTAGGAACAACATAGTTCAAAATGAAGCTGAAGCAGTTGCTCTCTCTTTGTGGGTAGTCACTACCACAACCCTTATCTTCTCAACAGCTCTGTACAGCACATGAGCAGGGGCAGTTAACATGTATACAGAATGTAGCAACCCCCTTTTGGTCAAGAGTACAAAAATAGTTTCAGGAACGCTGAAGCTAGCACCAAATGTCTGGCTTCCAATCTTCATATATCACACCATCATCTCTGCTTAGAAAAGCTGCAATGTTGTGAAAATACAAGCATGTGGTAATTTTTTCCATGCATCAAGACTTCAAGAGTCTATAGAGAGGCCAACTCTGAGGCAATACTTTGAACTATTTAGGGAGAGCATGCTAGGCCGAAGAGAAAACATCATCACAGACCTGACAAAATAAACCTTGAAACATTAGGTCACTGTGGTTTATGAATTGCCTTAAATTGCATCAAACCATGACACAGGCCCTGCAGTCACATACTACGCAAATGGAAAATGAAAGACAATTCAAGATAGCACTGATACAAAAGACCACATAAGTAAATAAAAATCCTAAAACCAGCTGTTCTTAATTCTATCAGACAGTAAACTGCAAAACTGCTTGCTTGCCATAATTCTCTTAATAAGCATATCCTTTCATTTTCATTTTTCTTCTACTGTTAGTTAGCTCATATATTAAATAAGGATTAGGAAGAAAATGACAATGTTTTATAACACTATTGACTGTGTGCTCTCAACTAGTTCATCTATTTGTTCCCATATATAAGAGAGCAGAACAACAGACAAGTAGATATTAACAAGCCCAGAAAAATTACTCAATTGATATCTCTTCAAAAGTTTGTAAAGAGAACTTACACTCATGGTAACTTTATAACTATCTCTTCTAAAATGCAAGTGAATTCCGTGTTTACAGAAGTGAAAGACACCCTTTTGAAAGTTTGACTTTGAACTCAGAATCAGAGAAAGTAAGTCACCTATGAGATTCTGTAGGCCTATTGGTCCTAAGACACCTGCTCTGTAATCTCTTATTTCTGACCTTACCTTGTGTAGAAATCATGACCCATGCCAGGTTGTCTTATTTTGTAAGTTGCATGCACGATAACTAGAACACCACCAGCATCTTGCAAGTTTAAAGTTTGAAATAGAGTTTACAGAAGAGAGTGGAAAAGTGTGCCCAAAGTTGTGACCTGAATATCATCATGCAGTTTCAAAGTGATTGATGGTGAAATTTTCTGATATTTTGGCATAAATTAGTCATTTTTTCAGGGGCATTTTGCTGCATGTGCATACATTTCTTGGAGCAGAAATCAGTTCCAGTTGCTCTCAGAAATCTATGTCATATGCTTTCAGCCAATTTACTTATATTCCCCCCTTTTTCTGAGGCAGATCTATGGGTTTCATGAATCACATGGTGAAGTAACTTCTGCTTTTGCCCTTACAAAAAGCCAGCAAAAATTTTTAGGAAAGGTTTGTTTGGACATATGAAAAGAGCTCTTCATTATGTATTTGTCATTAACCATCTTCTCTGTTTGTGCGAAATTTCTTGCCAAGCTCAAAGCAAGTATACATTCAGAACACATATGTTGCTCTGACTTAGTTTTTCTGTCTTCTGTAGTAAAGTTCAAGTGCCTAAGATAGGTAGCTTGCTTTTCAATTTTAACAAATGCTTTTTATATTTGCTGCTCCCCCCCCAGTTTTACACACTTTTGTAACTTTTCTGATATGACTAGTAAATAGAAGAAATCATGAAGTTCCATATTTTTTTTAAAGAAATAAGTCAAACCACTTATGAAAGCTGTAAGGCAAAAATACGCTTTAATTTGAATCCTGACTTCACAAGCGCAACCAGTGAAACTGATACAACCCCCCAAACCACATATATTCACAGACTTCATGGGAATTGCATGTCTCATAATTGTCTTCAAGTCTGGGGTTTTTTTTAATGGATCATAGAATTGTAGATAAAATAGTTCACAGCGACAGTGTTCCTGACAGAGCTGTAACCAGTTTGCAAATGCATGTAGTTATGCTGGGCTCATTGTGATGAAACATCAAACAAATCTCAACCATAGTTCTCACAGTGGACAAACATCTCTCACACAAGCTTTTAGGCAAATATTCTTTCAGTCTTTCCTGAATCTTCATTGCTTAAAAGGTGGTGTCATATTGAAGCTTGCTCTGCAGTGTGTCAGTTTGTTTTAAAGAGTTTATTCTTTGGGTTCTGCATTGGGTGAAAATTTTCTTGCATCTGTGGAAATGTAAAACCGAAGTAACCAAACTTTTTTTCACAGCTTTCACTGAACTTAATTGGAAAATGCTGTCATTTGCTTAATTGGAAATGGTAATATAAAATTTACAAATGCAATCTAAAGGAATTAAGCACAAAATCACCACATTAAAATGCTAGCTTGTAGGTGCATTTTTAGCTGTCCTACTACCATGGAAATTAATGTAGAATTCCTAAGTACAAGGATAGCTTCACTTTATACCTTATATAATTTAGTATTTAAATAAACTCTGTTGGGTAAAAGTAATTATTGCATAAGACATTTTAGATGAAAATAGAGGGAAAATTTGAATTGAACAGCACACATTTAGCTCTGTGTTTGTCGCTAAATATCATACCTCAAACAGCTTGTTTGAAATTGAGAATATCTTTCATTGTGTTCTTTTCTCCTTTTATATCCTATCATCACTCTGCATAGTGATACATGTTTAACTTTTCTGTGCCTCTCTCTTGAAAGAAATTATTTTTTATCATATGCTTCTCATATTACTCTTTTTACACACTTAAATTTCCAAATTCCTCCACCTGCCCTCAATTTGTTTGAATCAAACAGTGACTGAGCCAGCAATGAGCTCTTGCAACACAGAAAGCGAACTGTAGCCTGGGCTGCATCAAAAGAGGCATAGCCAGCAGGTTGAGGGAGGTGATTCTCTCCCTCTACTCTGCTCCTGTGAGACCCCACCTGGAATGCTGCATCCAGCTCTGGGGCCCCAAACACAAAAGGACACGGACCTGTTGGAGAGCACCTCTCCTATGACGACAGGCTGAGACCATTGGGGTTGTTCAGCCTGGAGAAGAGAAGGCTCCAGGGAGACCTTATAGCAGCCTTCCAACATAAAGGGGACCCACAAGAAAGCTGAAGAGGGACTTTTTGCAAGGTCGTGTAGTGACAGGACAAGGGGCAATGGCTTTAAACTGAAAGAGGGAAAAGGACTCCCAAAATTTTCAATGTCATATGCCAGCTTGTGCTGCTTCAGAAGAGCTTCTTCTGAATGACTAGCAGGGATTCTGATGGAACTGCAGATTAAGTTTTCATGTGTGATATCATTATTATATTTTATATTTCTTTTGTCTTTCAGCTTCTTGTCTCATATAATTACTATGAAATTGTTGATAGAACTCCTGTAAAGCTAGTTCTTCTGCCACTTCTCTGAGGTCCTACCGTATGTCTCAGTAACTAGTAGCATTTCAGTCACAACATCAGACTAAGATTAAACTCCATCCTGTATAATTCCTATTGTCCTAGTTACATGGAGCAAATGGTTTTAGGGGCAATAATAGAGGTGTTGATAGAAAGTTTTTGTTTTCCACACTTTTATGTATATAGAAAACCAAATTCCACTGGGGTTCATTAGTGAACCATTAATGTAATTGCTTATACAGAGTAACAGAAGAAAAATCTGCTCCTTGTTGAACAGAAAGACTAACATCAACCTAGATAGGAGAGCCAAAGATGCAATTATTTACTGTCCCAATATGTATATTTGTGAAGAAAATAACAGTATTAAATTCAATTTTTTGTGCTATGCTGAAGGTCTGGATTACTCACAAATCTTTCCTTAGCAGAAGGTCCTTCTCTAGAGGCCCATATCTGTTGGCTGCAGACAGCAAGCTCGCTGCCTCCAAAGTTCTGCTAGTCTGAAAAAAAAGCATTTAAAGAGACTGTACACTTCAGTGGTAAGTAAGCAGAGCCAGGCAGATATGTCAGGATGGAGATATTAGATGAACAGAAGAAAATGGGAACATCTACATGACACTGTATACCAAACAACAGAAGTTTTTGGCAATTGCCTAACTGCAATGCTAGCCAGACACAATAGCAAGAGGATAATAGTTGTAGACATTAATGCAGAAGCTCAGTAATTTTCCAGAAATCTTCCACAAATCAGAAGCTGGATTTCATATTTGTTTTCATCATTACAGGAGAGTTGCATTCATTTCAAAGATACCTTTTTTGGTGTAAGAAAGAATGAAATCTGGCCAGAGCTGATGACTACTTTCCTGTAATGATGCAAAGCACTGAGAAATCAAATATTTCTAATGGTAGTCTGAAAATGAAAGTTCCCCATAAATCCAAAATAATTAATGAGAAAGCACTGTAGTTAGACAATGAGCAGTCTAGAGTCAGGGAACCAGATTACTGTAATCCACATGGCTGATTCTACTGCAGGTCTAAAAAAAATTAGTGATGTTTAAGATATTTAAGAGGAAATATAATTAATGATTCCACCTAAAGGTCTAGCTATGCATAGCTCTCTGTAGCCATTCATCCTCATGAAGAGGGATTGTCAAATGGGACTTGTGCTGACAGAGGACAGCAGATGTTAAGTTAATGACATTTTATATTTACTGCACATAGGAAACACACATTTACTGGCAATTCAGTGCAGTTCTTAAAATTTTTGTCCAAAAATCAAGATATCATGATGGCAACTGGTTTTGTTTTTTGCAGAATTTTATTTCTGACTTTCCCTAGTGAAGGCTGGGGACTGGGTTTTTGTTCTGTTTCAGGAGTGGACAAGAAAGTAGGATGCAAGTTTTCTTTTAAAATGATTCCCTGCTTTCCTGAGAAGAAGCCAAAATGATCGGGCTCTTTTGAACTGCTTGTCATATTGATTCAATTATCACTTCCTGGGCCATGCTGTGGGCCGAACAATGGAGCTACACAGCTTTGATTTTCACCAGCTCAGCTGGTTGAATGTTTTCAGTGATTTTAGCACTGTGATGAACAAGCTCCCAAGTGTTGTTCTAGCTCTCCTAGGAATGTTCTTCTGCCCAGAACTATTGCAGTATGTTGTGCAAATGCTTTGTCCTTTCTTATGCCATCTGGGTATTCCCAAATGCTGACTAAACTGGCAGCTGCCTACATACAGCAGATGTAAAATCTTTCTATACCGATCTATCAGGAAAAGGGAATATAACCGGAACAAAGATTTTTATGATTTTTATTTGTTTATTCTTGCAAATATTGATTGGATGGTTCAGCTCAGGTCATGCTTTGGAAAAACAAACCAAACTTCCCGGGTTATATTCAGGCCACATTTGTACTTCAGATACTTTGAATCCATGTTTTTCTGCCCCTTGGGCCAGATTATCTGACCACTTTCCAACAAAACAGCCAATTTGGGCTGGCCCTGTTGGTATGAAGATTAGCCCAGAAAAGTTGTTGGTTTTCTTTCCTTTGGCTGGCTACAACTGACTAAATTATGTTTGTACCTGATAAAGACAGGAAGCAGAAGGGAGCTCTAATACGCTGTATTAGTCTGTTAAGAAATCATTGCAGATTAGAGTAGCCCTAAGGTGGCCCTAGGTTACGTTCAGGAGAGCTTTAAGCAGCAAACTAAACTACATGTAATATATCATATATACAGTTCACTTTCAGTGATCACTAAGTTATTTTGCAACAAGTGGATTTAGGCTGAGGTGAGAATCTGACTTGCTGGACTTCACATTACAGGAGTGAATCATGGGATGAATTCTGTTGGGTAGCCACAGTACTTCAAGCCCTTTATCTTTTTTTTCTTTAATGTCTGATTTTTATGCTGAATCGCTGCAGCGTTGGTGGGTTGGATTTCCTCACTGCTGTACGTCTGATTTTGCAGTCAAATATTCTGCCCTCATTTCATTATTTTTAAAAATGAGAAACTCTGTTGCTCTTAATTTGTGGACAGTAATCAGCTTCTAAACAGTCCCATCACACTATAAAAATCTGCTGAGGAATTGGCACCTGGGTCAAGTCTTAATGAAGAAATAGAATTAGCAGGTGAGGACTCTGGCAGTAACCATTCTGACCTGTCCTCCGAACAACTTATTCCTCTGATCCTTCCCTATCTTTTAAAATACTTAGTAAACTCACTATGCCACTTTTGCCATGTTTCAACTCTCTCTCTCCCCTCCACTTCTCTTCTTCTGTTTTATAGTGGAACATCTGTTTTCATGTTTCTGGTCTTTTCAAATTGTCTTCTGTGTCTCAAGTGTAATGGCAAACAAGTTACTAGCAAGAACAAAGCCCCCAAACCCTGAAACTTACACAGATGTGCACTGCATTTAGGAAATAATGGTTTTGACATTGGTAGTTTAGGATAACTGAAGCTTTATAAATCATATGTGAATCTTTTACAATTGTAGCCTTAATTTTCCACTTAGAAATATTCAACACAATGGATTATTCTTCTCAATATGAGATTCTCTGCAGTAGCTCTTCACATTTTCAAGTTGTACTTAAATTATACTACTTTGAAATTAGTAATATTTTAATTTCCCTGTGGTAACAGTTTCTAGATATTCTATAACCTTAAGAGCAAATTATTATGGGAAAATTACATCAGCATATACCCTTGAGAGCTTAAAATGATTGGGATGATTAGAATGGAAAGAAAGGTTATATAAGAAACCTGAAAAGAATAGCCAATACTGATAAGGGTTTTCGACATAATACATTCTAATTTTATCTTTTCAATAAATTCTTTAACAGTTACCATAATTAAAAGACTAAGCCATTCATCAGGAATTTTGTGTTTATTTTTCTTCTGGTGACATATGTATATGTATATATATATATATGTGTATATATATATATGTGTGTATATATATAAGGCAAATTAAATCAGCCCACTATTGTATTTGTCTTCATAGTTCCCTTCTTGTCTGTTCCATGACTTGCTGAGCTAGAAGAGTAATGAGCTTTGACTCTCCTATCATATGTACAAGTTACCAGTCATTGCACTACAGCTAAAACTTTGGAAATCAGAAATCTTAAATGTGACTATTCTGAGAGACTTTAAGAAACCTTCCAACTCCACTATTTACATTTGCGTCACCTTTTTTGCAAATGTTCTCATAAATTAATCCAGTTTCAGGAAAATTTACCAGAATAGTGACTTCTAAGGGAGAATTACAAAATATTTTTTGAAGGGAAGTTTATCCTTTATAACTGTAAATATTCATGCCTGAGTAAGATTAATATACTCATCCAGGAATGAGACAGAATCATACCATGTGATCTATGTGCTGAATCATCTGAGATTTGACTATTCTGTGGTGAATATTTGTATAATTATATAAAATACTGACTCAGGTCTGTTTAAAATGCTAAGTGAATCATATCTAATGCAGTTTGAGGAACTCACAGTTTACTTGCATTTGTCAGTTTTGTTACTAAGGTTTGCTTCTTGCATGGCAGAACTTTCCTTAGGAAAAAACACATTGAGATAGATAGACCAGGGACCTTTGTGATGATAGGCAAGAATCCAAAATGAGAAATATTTGCCTACTCATATTCCCATGAATACACAGTGAATGCTGTCCTAGAATCACAGGGCAATACAAGTGGGAAGAGACTTCAGGAGGTTTCTTGCCCAACCTCCTGCTCAGAGCTGGGCCAGCTCGGAGATGTCGTTCCAGGGCTCTGTCCAGCTTGGTATTGAAAACTTCCAGAGTATAGACAGCACAGTGTCTCTAGGCACTCTGTTCCACTGCTCAGCTGTCTTCATGATCCGTCTTTTTGTGTGTGTGTTATGTCCGGTCTGAATAGCTCTCTGAAGTCTCTCATCTTATGCCCATTGCCTCTCAGCCTCCTGCTACACACGACTGCGCACACAACTGTGAAGAGCTTGACTTTGTCCTCTCAGTAACATCACCATAGGCCCCGGCAGGCTGCTGACAAGTCCCCTGGAGACATATCTTCTCCAAGTTGTACAAGGCCAGTTCTGTTAGCCTCTCCTCGCAGGGCAAATGCTGCATCCCGCAGGCATCTTAGTAGCCCTCCCTTGAGCTCACTTCAATTTATCAATATTTTTCTTGTAGTGAAGATCTAGATCTGGTCTAATGAGTGCCAAGTGAAAGGGAATAATCACTTCCCTCCATCCACTGCTCCTGTTAATATGCCCCAGATGCTGCTGTACTTTGCTGTTGAAGGAACACTCCTGGCTCATGTTCGCTATCTACCAATACTCATAGAGTCGCTTTGCAGTCTGGCAGTCCCCAGCCACTCTTGGTACAATGGGTTAGTCCAACCCAGTGCAGGACTTCGGCATTTGTCCTTCTTGAATTTCATTATATTCATGTCAGTCCATTCTTCCAGCCTATCTAGGTCCCTCTGGATAGTAGTCCTTCCTGCCTTCCGCCATGACAACCGCACTCCCAGCTTGGTCTCATCTCCAAACTTGATGAGCAAGCAGCACTCTGTTACATTCTCCAGATCACTAATAAGGATGTTAAACAGGACTAGTCCAGGTACAGATGGCTTCAATGCTCCACTTGTTAGAGCCTCCAGGTAGGGTATGGCTCATTACCCACTGCTCTTTGCACCCAGCTGTCCAACCAGTTTTTCAAGCATTTAGTTTTCACTCATCTGTACTGTAACATCCCAACATAGATACAAGCATATTGTATCCAGGAGACAGTATTCTATTGAGAGACAGTGTCAAAAGCCTTTCTAAAGTTGAAGTAAGAGACATCCACTGCTCTTCCTTCATCTACTAACTCAGTCATATCTACTCAAAGACGTACATTTTATTTCAGTTCTGTAATATGCCTTAATAAAGACCAGAGCAAAATTGACCTTATACACTTAAACTAGAAATAAATCTGTTGCAATGTTGTTGGGCATCAGCGATAAATAAAAATGCAGAAATTGATATTTGTGCCAGGTGAAGCATGAGTTAAAAATATTTAGCATTCCATTGCTAGCTATTAACATTAATAGGATAATAATTGCATCTTCCTCTCTTTATCAGTCTGTTTCAATTAGATACATACACGTTTAACTTACCTACACATTTAGTTCTTAAGCTCTCAGTGAGTTAGACATTGTGTTATACTAATCTCTTCTGCAGCTGAATTGAGGCAAACATCACAAAGTAGCATTTCATAGACAATAATGGAGTTATATTAACTGTGAATTTAATATGTTTTTCCCTCACTTCATTTTACTACATTAGATATAATTCCTTGTCAATATTTTCATGTGTTCCACATGTAGAAGACTTAATGGAGTTCAACGTTGTCTCAGATAAAGGTACTACGCATACAAGACTGCACAAAACTGTATGTGGTGGTTTTGTGTTGTGACCTTTGGAGAGATGATGCCAGTAATGCATTCTGAAGTGCACTGTACTGTAGTTCAGGACTGATGCATTTAAATATTATTTTATTAGATAGTATTTTTTTTGAGACTTGTTCTCCTACTCAGGCTGTTGCATCTATCAGTAAATTTTGGTAGCAGGAATTCTCCTGCTAGAGACTGCAACTTCCTTCTTTTCTCCTACTCTTTTAAAAACTGGGAGCTTTCCATTTATTTATTTTTTCTTCCAAAAAGTGTAAAATCCTGTGTTTTGTAGCTTTGTTGACAGATTTACTGAGCTGGAGGATGTCCTCTGCAATCAAAGTAATGCTTCAAATTTTCCACTTCAACAATTATTTTGAAGTTTTGGAAAGCATAGCACAGCTCATACTGTACACCCAGTATCTATTGATTCTTTTGTGGTACCAAACAAAATAAAAATGAAGATGATGTTGACTGCTCTAGGCTGAACATTTATTTTTCTTTTATTCATCTTGAAATGGAGAAATTTCTAGAGTTTATTTCTTCTTAGATATATTCTTTCTCTTTGGGAGATTATGCTACTAACAAATATTTTCTTCCCACATCTCAAGACAAGGACTTTTAAAACGGAGGCTGGTGTGTTGCAAAACTTGGTCAGTATGGCCTTGTCTACACCACATACAGCATCTTCCTAGCTAGGATGTGTTTGAGGGAGAAGAGCTGAGAGAATTCCCATCAGTCAGCATTTTATTCTCTCTTCATCAGCAACAAAATGTGCTGGCTTTAAAAGATCATTTAAAATCCATCATTTGCAAGTCCGTTGTGGTGGGTGGAATTGCTTATCTGGATTGATGTGGCAGGAGACTAGAAAAGAAAGTTCAAATATTTTCTTAAGGATTAGGTTTTAGGAGGGATTCAATATTAATTTTGGGGAGCTGATGTGACTATCAGAGTTATTATTTCTGTATAGACAATGGTTAATTTGCATGCCACTTGGGTTTGTAATAGGTTTGTAATAGATGACCATTATTTTGGCCTCAAATTTCTTATGACTTCACTGAGGATTTGTGGCAGACCTCACAGCAGATTCTCGTGTTTTGCTTAAGCAGTAGTCACTCTTAGGAGAACAATAAAGACCCTGATGACCCATAGGGAGAGAAGGATCTAGTGGGGAAGTTCTAATGAAGTAGCTTTATTTCTCCAGCATTCAAGAGAGCTATCTGCTTCAGAATAAGCAAAGGCTCACAGAGTAAATTTTGTTACCTTGCTGTGAACCACCACAGAGAACTGATTGTTTCTCAGGCCAGCCTACAATAACCAGTCCCTCTGGCTTGTCTCCAGTACTATCTAGAAAGATTTCTTCCTCAGGCAAGAAGACTTCTTGATGTGATTTACAGCCCAATCTGGCTATACAGACAGATATTCAGTCTCCTGAGTAATACAGAAAAAAACCTTGTCTCCTTTATTCAACCTAACCCCTTTTTTTTCAGAGGTAACTTTTGTAGGAGTACTATTAGACTCTGTCTAAAACTTTTTATGGCTTCCCCAGCTGGGGATGCCAAAACACTCAGCGTTGATCAAACAGTCCTCTCACCAAGGCCAATGGGATCACAGTGAGTCTCTGAAAGAAGAGCTCCTGAAAAATCAGATATCCTGTTAGCCATCTGAGTGCTCTGGGCTATAACAGCAGGTACTGGAGACAGCTAGCTATCAATGTTTACTTCTTTCATTCTGATCGCATCCAAAATGTGTCCTGCTGTGTCTGCAGCCCCATAAAGTTAGGGCTGAAGGACTTGTTTCCCATTTTGGCTTCATCTTAGTACCATCAGAATTTCACACTAAGTCCTGGACTTGAAGCATTTACTTATGCTACTACAGTAGATTCTTCTATGCTCAGTATGCATAAATAGTCTATCTTGAGTTCAAGGAGGAGGAGGAGGAGGTAGACATTTTGTATTGTGAATATTAGTTGCATTATTTTTTTTAATACTTATTTTGCACTCTGACAGCATCGTCAAAGCTGTATTGTTTGTGAATTGTAATGAATGAAGAACTGGAAGTCTGGCAATAAACCTTCATCATCATTAGGATACAGTGAAAACATCTGCCCCCACAAACACATAGGACTAATACTGTGAATGTTTTTCTTTGTGCATGAAAGTAAACAGAAGAAAGGTCTACAAAATTATGTGGCCAGACAAAGAAGTGATTTACTGTGTTTGTTCATGCTGATTTCATTAATTTTTAATGCGCATTTTGTAGAAAATATTCCATGAACAATTCTAAACTAGAAACCTACTGTAAGAGAAGGACACTAATAAATGTGATTGGTTAAGTGGGCTTGTATTTAAATTGAAAATTGACCATGAGAAAATACAGTTTCCTTCTTGTCCTTTCAGTCACCTGGTAGAAAAATGAATTGCACCATTGATATGGTTCACTAATCTAGAAAAAGTAAGCAGGTAATGAGATGTCAGTATTTAGCAATTTCACCAAAACAAACACTGAGAAGATTTGCAAGGCCAAGCAAATATCCAGACAAAAACAGAGGATGAGCTTTACTGAAGAGGAGAGCATTAAAGTGCTCATACCTCAGCACAGTACCAAACAATCACTTTATGATTTGATCAGATCAAGACCGAGCATGGTACACCCGATCTGAATCAGTAGCAAACATCCCAGCTTCTCTTCCTGTGCACATTTCAGATGCTTTGAGCTGAACCACCCTGCCGTAAGACACTGTGGAGAAAAAAATTACTGGAATACTCATTCTTGATGTGCTTAAAACTGTTTATAACCTTGTGAAGTGTATATGGCTTTTAATTTATTTGGAATTTATTTAAGGTTTTCAAAAATAACACTGTGAAATACCAGTGCAGGATGTTTCACTATGCATATAGCAAACCATTTTCTCATCACCACAATGTGTGTGAAACTCATGTATATTGAGACAGATTTAATTATGGAAGGAAGAACTAGTTACTAAGAGAAACAAACAAAAATAATTATTCATATACTTTTCCCTTTTTAACAAAGGCAAGGCAAAGTCAGTTCTTAGGGTCTCCTAACCCCTTCTTTTGTCATGTACTTTGTAACTTTACCACTCTTTTCAGGAGAGATTCTTAGAATGGAACACCTATTCCCTTTTTCTTTAGATTGTCACCCACCATCTCATCTGTGTGAGTTCCTGCTGATGTGGAACATTCTCTAAAATATATGTAGGGTTTTCTTTTAAAGATACTTCTTTGTACTTCAGAGAATCTGTACAGCAATGTCTCCAGCTGGACAATCATTCACAGAAGACTCATATTATAGAGCTCACTCTCGGGGAAAAAAAAAAAAAGAAAGAAAATTGAAACTGAAAACTGACAACTGACATGAGTCTTCTCAAACAAGTTGTACAGCACATGATGTTTACAAAGTCTAATAGTAAGTTCCATTATTTTTGCTCAACATTCTTCTGGTCAGTCTTTACTTGTAGTGAGGTCAGTAAGTATTACATTTGTATTTAGCAAAATGTTGTATTTAATTAAAAATATTTCCATTATTACCTTCAGAGAACCTCTCCTTAAATAATAAAGAGGTGATCAATCCTCAGAATAAGCCCAGGTACAATTAAAGAGTGAAATAACTACAAAGCGAGGATAAATAGAGGCCGAGGGCACACTAGAGAGAAAATTAAAAAAAAAAAACATTTCTAACCATATTTGAAATGGGATAAAGAGGTCAATAAATATAAAAATTATTCTAGATGACTGAAGAGATGAGCTGCAGCAGTTTTGTCTATACTGAATTTTGTGTGAGCTGAAATAGCAGGAAGCTACCTACTGCATATACCTGGGCATATGCAATATTTGGATAAAAAATGAGCAAGGTCTCAGCTTGCGATTGGACGAATTCAACTACTATTTTTGTGTAGAGACAAGGAAGGGCTGGACACACTCTGAGATGGATTGAAACATGAATATTTGACCCTGATGTTGATAGCTGGCTTCCTGCATGTATGCATGTCTAGCAATTTTGTCTTCTTCAAATAATTAATTTCTATACAATTAGAAGAAACTAACCCAAATAGGTAATCCATAAAACCTTAAATATTTGAAAACAGACAAAGAAACATATGAACATTGCTATTAGGGAAATAATACTTCTGCTTCCATCAGTAAACCTTAATCATATGGATGTATCTTTAAGTAGTTAAATTTTCTCTCAGAGTTTAAGGACTTCAAATATGTGTTCATAATTTGCATGATGCCTGTTATTAAGTCCACTCATACACCCGGTGGTATTTAGAGCTAGCAAACTATTTTCACTCTCTTTATTTCCATCATGCATTGCTGTCAAGTCTACTTTATTGTTTTTTAAAAGGAGTTAAAATATATATAATATAAAAAAATATTCAGGAAAAAGGTAGTCCTTAGAAAAAATTAGCATCACGTGGTGGGTTGGGTCTGACTAGCAGCCAAGCACCCACACAGCCACTCACTCATTATTTGCCTTCCAGTGGAACAGGGGTGAAAATAGGAATAAGAGAAAACTCTTGAGTCAAAGACAGGGAAATCACTCAGCAGATATTGTCATGGACAAGACTTGACTTAGGGAATTTAACTTAATTTACAACATTTTATTACGGATTCGAGTATTGGAAAAAAAAAAAAAGATGACGAATTTTTCAATACTATGGGCTGCAGTTCCTTTGAGGGGTGACCCTGCTCCAGCACGGAGAATCTCTTGCTCCTCTGGCCTTGTTCCTTTTATCTAATTTCTGAAATGTGTTTTCACTGAGTCACCACAAACTCCTCTGACAGATTCAGAGGCAGCACCAACTCCACTGTTGGGCTCAGCTGTGTCCTGCAGTGGGTCCATTGTGGAGGGGACTGGAACTGGCAGTGTCTGGCACAGGGTAGTCCCTGACCTTCCCACACAGAGACTGGTCATTAGCACCCCTCCCCTCAACCTTGCCATTTATTCCCACACATTAGCAACATCATTGCAGAACATGAATTCAGTTGCTATGAAGTCGTGCTTTTCTAAACCAATTTACCTCTTGTAAGAAGTGTCTGGCAGCAGTTGCCTGACTGATGTTCTCCTCATGAACAAAGTTCTACTTGCCAGAATGTGAGTTCTGCTGATTTGGTATCTAACAAAGCTTTATGCAGCATATGAATCTTCAGTATTGGCCCTGTAGTCCATGAGAGCCTGAACATAAGCAGAGGAGTTGGGTCTTAATGAAACTGGAAACACAAGATGCTATGCAGAGCTCAAGAGCTGGCTTGACTGCAAGACAGACGTGGTTAGCCTGACTGGCACCAGCAGTAGAGGGCATTTGTGGCCCTCTAGTACTAAGACAATGTACAGCAACGTTAAATCTGCCATTGATCTGAAGTTGCAAAATTCAGTGCCTAAGCTGTTGACGGAGCTTGAAGAGTGTTACTGACAGGAGAAACTGGTGTAACCAGTCCCATTAGAGTGTGAATATGCATATTTATACAAATGAAATACATTTTTATAGGTTATACTATTAAAACCACTCTGATACCAACTCACAAGCAGGTACTTATCAATGCTTGGCAGACACGACACCTCCCATTGAGAAAAATATGTCACAGTGCAAAAACTGCATACAAGACTAGTTTTTCCAAGAAGCTAAGAGACCAAGTCTCCGGAAGAGCAATTAGCAGCTGAAATAATTAGCAGTGTTAGCTCTTTTAGACCACAGTCAAATATTCATTCAAGCCTCAAGGATCCACTGAGTCAGGCAGAGCAGACTGTGTAATGAGCAGCTCATGGGGAGTTGAATCAGCTGCCTCTTACTCCTGTGCTCAAAAGGTTCAGGTGGAGAAATGGTGGGGAGCCTCTTGGTATGGATTCAGACCAGTGCGTGTGCCACCAAGAGACACCTTTGCAGCTCTATCTCACAAGTTGTTGCTGAAAAAGCGAAAAGGAAACTTCTTGGAAAATTAGCTTGGGAGCAGCTAAATTTAGGGAAATTAATTTCATGGAAGGAAGGAAACAGCTTGCTTTTTTTTTTTTTTTTTTTTTTATGAGTTGAGTTTCTTTCTCAAGTCCCAGCCACCCAATTTGTTGGAGGAGATGAGGTCTCCCCCTAACAGACGGTGTGTGGAACAGCAAAGTGCTGCTCAGTTCAGAGACTTCCACAAGCTGAAGGAGACTGGAATGACCTGTCTGCATCGCTGTGATGGAGAGTAGAATTGGCCTCTGCATATCCTTTCCTTTTCTGAAAGATGCTTATATTCTAAGAGATATCCTGATATCGAGCAATTTTGTGGTTGCACCAGAAAAAAAAAAAAAAAAAGGATGCGGAGTTAAGGGAATAGTGTCTGTGAAAGATTTTTCCTTCCAAACACTTCTTGAAAATAAGGAGTGAAAAGATGAATTCCATCAAAACACATTTTTTTAAGTAGCTGTTACTGGATCTATGTTTAGGAACTTAATTACTCTTCTGTGAAGCTTGAGGTCAAGGGGTTCTTCTGTACATTGCAGAATCAATATATAACATTTAAAAAAAGGAAGTGGCATGTTGATAAATGTATGTGAGTCAAATTCTGCACATACTTAACTTTTCTTAATAAACACTTTTCTACATAATGGAAATCTTTAGACAAAGATCAACCAGAAAGACCATGGAATAAAAATTAAGGATATTAGTCTAAAACATTTATTACAGTGAGGGAAAACATGGCTTAATATTTATAGGATCTAATACACTTTTATCTTGCCATTGAAAAGAATGAATTAAAAAAAATAATAATACTACTACATATGAGAAAGCAGAACTTGGTCCAGTTCTCCCCTGCCTGTTAGCTTGTTTTGTCCATGACACATATTCTTGAGGTGAGATGACTTCATTCCAATTTTGTGACATTTTAGAATCACTTCCTACTTTCTCTGAGCATGAGCTTGGTGGGTGCAAAGCAGAAAAGAATGAGCTCAAAGTTCTCTGCTGCCAGGCATGAGACTTTACAAGAGACACCAGACTTCGAAATGTCAGATGCCTGTCTAAATAATTGACAACTACAATGAAGTCAGGGCAAAAGTCATTCTCAACCAGGCTATATTTAAAACTGCTAACCTGAGCAGGCTTCATATTCTAGGAAATGTGTATGAGGATCATCTTAAAAACCTTGCTGTGTGTTTCCAAGTTCAGTCATCAGCTCCAGTACATTTTTAAATGAGAGATTTACTGAGCCAGTTACTGAACAAAACTAGCTATAGGAAAAGTTACATAGTACTGATGAAAACAAAATATCCTATGTTACATTACAGCAAAGCTAACTTACAAACCATCTGCTGTCACAAAATTTCTAGCTGGGCATATGCATTTAAAAGAATTAGTTTTATTTACGATCTGAGGTTGTGCTTTGCTCTCAGACCTACCAAGAGCTATATTAGCTGTGGATATGATGTTAAATTCCAGTCAATGCATAGGCTGAAGGGACAAGACCACTATCCAAAGGGTCTGGTGGTTGTGTGCCAAACCACTGAGTGGGCACAAAGCTCAGGGGCCAAATTCTTCACCACACGAGTATGCCCTGCTCCTGCCAAAGCAGCGTGCCTACATTGCAAGGCAGAGAGTTTGACAAAGAAACAAAGATATGTTTCTGCAGACAGATCTTTCTTGTGTTCTTATGAGGTTGGAGGTTTTTTTGGTGGTTTGTGGGGTTTTTTGTGTTTGTTTGGTTAGTTTGTTTTTTGGGGGGTTTTGGTTTTGTTTTCTGGTTAGTTGGTTGGTTTTTTTACAAGCCTGCAAAGCTATGGGATATTGAGAAAATAGATATTGGATGAAATCCCATTTCCACTAAAGTCATTGGGAAAATTCCTATTGACTTCCCCAGGGTCAGCTTCTATCTACAGTATGGTCCCTTGTGTATTCTTTCTTGGTGACATCCAAATAAAATGTGCTTTGCTTGCAAATCAAAACATGGGGATTTTTTTTAAGCTGCTAGCTCTTTCAGCTCAGCATGGTAGCTGAAATACAAGCTGTGCTCTTCTCTGCATCTCCTATTATTACCTGTCATAAAGAATCCACAATTAGGGTTTAGCTGGCAATTTTGTTGCTGATACATGAGGCAGATGAAAATCCAGATTGTTCTTCCAAAGCTGTTTTAGCCGTATGTTGCCAACATAATAGCTTTTTGTGGCAGTGCTGGAATAGTAAGCAGGTATGTACCTCCATCCACACTGCCAGATCAGAAGCCAAATGAAACCAGTGGGATGGACTCCCACCTAGTAGAAAATTAATATATTCCATAATGTTGCTATCATTTATTTTCTATGATCCTGTAGTTGGGTTTACCGCAGCAGCTATTCCAAAGTACCTGATCTCTGTAGGAGTTTTTTGATTGACTTCAGTGACAGCAGGATGAAGTCTGTGATACTTGACAGCAGTACCTGCAGACACATACAGGAAGAAGCTGATTAAAATATATTTTTTTTTAAATGTGACTTTAAATAACCCAAAGTAGGAAAGAAATATTAATAGATATGAGTATTTCTACAATACCACAGTAATCTGTTGAGAGACTTCTGTTTTACCTACTGAGGAGTGAGAAATGGAAGATGAGAGAGGATGAGTAGGGAACAACATAAGGTGTTCGGAATATGTAGAGGGACTATTTTTCTTTTGCAGGTTGACCAGTGGAGCAGGAAATGCCTTGTACCTGACTTAGGAGTTTAAGTCAGGTGATTTCTTTATACATGGAAAACATCAGTTGCATGCAGGGCAGACAAACTAGTTGGCCTGCATCTTAATCTCTGTAACTGTTGAGGACAACTCATACAATAACTTGTGCAGGGTGTTAGAAATCTTACATTCCTTTCTGTGATAAATATTCCTGACTTGATTTCTGTCCTATTGGAACAAAGTTAAGTTAAAATGTTTCCTTTTGCCACAGAATGTCAACATCAAGTTAATAGTTATTATTATATAGAGAATAATTTCACATCAATCCACAAAAAAATGGAAAACAAAATGACTAAGGGGAAATAAAGCAAATCTTTCACATTTTTTTCAATTAAAAATGTTATTGAAATCAAGTCATTCCCATGTAATTTAGATTTTCTCAAAAGAACTATTCTCTTCAAATTGTTTGACCCTATCTATTTATAGAAATTCTTTATACTGCTCTTCTTATTTATTTCTTTTTGCATTACTGCTTAAAAAATTTCAAATTGTGATTTATGCTTATATGGCAACACAAAGGACTGAATTCAGTGACATCTATTAAAATAGCCTGTGTCAGAGATTATGTTGTATTTACCTCATCCTGAGGCATTTTCCTGTGATCTCTTTGAATTAATTTATTTTGAAAAATGTTGTTCTGAAGCTAAAATACACTGAATAATATTTGGTTGTTTTGGAAACTGAATAACAAGAAATAACTTCAGCTCTTTTTGTCAAGCTACTAATAGTTTTGTTCATTTAAATTAAGAAAACTGTATGCCTATGGACGTGTTATGAATTCTCAAGATTATATAGCATTCTCTCTGCCCAGCAGCAAAGACTAAAAAAAAATCCCTGTAATGAATGCTTCTCCTCACATACTTTTGTAAATGGAGAACAAAAATATTTAAACCAAAAAGCACTCCTTTATTTCCAAATAAGGAAAGGCTGGTTTAGTGGCTCTTCAGTTAACTGGAAGCCTTTATCCCTCTTTAAATAAGAGTGGAAGTCAGGGACACAGCCTGTCCTCAAAAGCCAGAGTGGTTATCATGAACCATCTCACAAGAAAACCTTGCTTAGATCCAATAAACAGCTGGGGACCTTTGTTTTAATGAGGATGCTCTCTTGCTGACAGGGTCTGGGCTGAAGCACCATCATGGCTGTCCAAAACCACAGAACATTGTGCCTTGAGCTGGCATCTCAGCAAAACCCTACTGATTCAGACGTGGAGTGACAACACTTACTGCTTTCTTCTGCGTAAACAAACAGCATTGGAGTAGGCACAGTGCTGACGTGTAACAAGAACCAGCCTCTGAGAAGAGCATGCTCTAAATTGAATCAGACAAAAGGAAAGGGCAAGGATTATTTCTATTTTACAAATGGGAAATGCAGAAAGAAAAGAAGAGCCTTGTGAGAGGGCTCACATGGTCTCAGTGTGCAAAAATACCTGAAGAGAGGGTGCAAACAGGACAGAGTCATGCTCTTTTCAGTGGTGCCCAGTGGCAAGACAAGAGGCTGTGGACACAAACTGAAATATAGGAGGCTTTGCCTGAACATCAGGAAACACTTTTGCATGTTGAGGGTGACTGAGCACTGGCACAGGTTGCCCAGGGAAGTTGTAGACTCTCCATCCTTGGAGATATTCAAAAGCTGTTTGGACATGGTTCTGGGCAACACGCTCTAGATTTCCCTGCTAGAGCAAAGGGGTTGGACCAGTTGACCTCCAGAGGTCCCATCCAACCTCAGTCATCCTGTCATTTTGTGATTCTCTCTCTTCAGAAAATCCGGCAACTGACCCTGCCACTGCTCACCCTCAATCCAAGGGTGCAGGAACCCACTTACTATGTGCCTCTGAACTTACGCTATTTGTGGAAGTTTATTCACTCATTTTTATGTTATTTTGAGTGAACAATAGGTTCTTATTTAATAGAATATATGACTTAATGATAAGCAAATATCTTTATTCTTATATTTACTTGGATGTCTTTATGATGCTATGGAAATGCAGTAGTTATACAAGAGCATGTGGTATAGAAATGACTTACATTGTCACAGAAGTGTTTCTTCTCATTTTTACATCTGATGATGGCACACTAGTCTCAGTCACATGTTCCTGATTTATAGTGAGATAAGGGAATACAAAGTATATATGTATGTGGCTTTTTTATTTTTTTATTTAACTTTAAATGTGACACTGAATTTGGCTGAGTAAATTTGCAGTATATTTCACTAGCCTTGTAGATTCTATTCTGGTGAATGTTTTCTCTATTTTAAAATTTTTTTTAATTCAAGTTGTGATGCCCTGTTTTCTTCTTTATCAATATCATATAGAGAGGTCCATATACAAATAGCTTATCTGGCTTTGCATGCTAGGGAGATTTCAGAAAAGGCTTTGTTTAGATCCTAAACAAGTAAGAAAATATTTTGGTTGACATAGTTAAATTATTTGAACACTTAATCAGGGCAATAACATTCTTCTCTGAAAGTACAAATATTCCTTCTAAATCAGTAACCAGAAGAAGGAACATTAAATAATTTGAAGCAATGCTAAAACACATATAATATAAAAAGACAGTCTCCTGTAAATAACATGGGTTTTTTTTCTATATTCTTCAAATTCCATATCTTGGTTTGTAATCTATATCTACAGTGAGGGGGACCATAAATGAATTATGAATGACAAGACAGTCTTCCAGGTGTGATGGTTTTCCTGAAGTGCTACTGTTCTGAGAAATAGATGACAAATAAAAAGGTGTATGTGGTATGGTAGGAGGAGGCAAAGTTAAAACTCATAATTTTTCTGTAGTTAAATATGGGTGCAGCGTGCTTTTATTCATATTCATTCCCACAGGGTAGATTTTTATCAGGGTGATAATTCATTGGTTCATCTCCACCAGATTTAAAATATATTAATGCACTCAATGCTTAATTTTTAAGTGTAGTTCAGTCTGTAAATTACAGAAATTTATTTGTTTGATCTATGTTGAGTTGCATTTGACTACATTAGCTAGGAATCAATTAAAATATGCTTATTTCAATGATATTTTATCTTTTCCGTCCAATCCCCAAATATCACAGAAGAGTAAGCAGAAATCTATGCTGTTATTTCTACAGTGCTATTGAAGGGAGATGAGGTATCATGGTCAGAGGGAAAACGTGTTTTCTTTTTATTACGTTTAAGTGACTTTCTTTTTTTCTTCGAAATATTTTTTTCATAAAAGCATCTATTTCTGAACTGTCACCATTTTCATGTAGGCATCTTGCAGGCATGATGCAATTTACATCATATTTTAATTTCATTTTACAAATAAGTTTAATTTTTTTTTTTTAAATTGTATGTACATTTAGCATTTTATTTTCAAAAGGAAAACACTGGTTTGGGGGAATTTAATTTATAATAAAAGTTATTTTTTGAGAAAAATATATAAACTGCATTAAAAAAACATTCTTAATACACTTGGGAGAAAAGGCTCATATCAAATGTGCTAAAAGGGAAACATCCTGAAATGGCCGGTAGGTCATAAAAATAGATTCCACTTTTTTTTTTTCATGGCAGTGTTAAAGTAGTCAGAAGATGCAAAGCGTAATCAGTGACCTCTGTGAGTAAGGTTTAAACTGAGACAGTTTGGAAAAACAGTGAGGGGAAATCACACTTTCACAAGAGACAGTCTGTTCAGGCCCAGCGAAACAAAAAATGTAAAAAGCAGATGGGAATGAAGCCTCCTAGAGATGGCTGGGATGGCCTAAGGCAATGCTCTTCCTCCCCTTCCAAAGGTCTGATGGAAGTTCTCCCGCTTTCTCTCAGAGCAGCACAGTCTCAGTTCTGAAAGAAAACGTCAGTCCCATGAATAAAACCTGCTCTGTGCCATCACAGACTGTGGTGCTCACAGACACGTTTTAAGGAAGGCCTGAGAGAGTCTGTGAAGGTTTTTAAAATGCAGATTCCTTAGACTACTATTGTTTTATTTTAAGATGCTTTGATTTTTCTCTCTACGCATACACACAAAAAACAACCCTCAAAACTAATCGTGCAGTAATAAGCACTTTTTAAAGTAGTTTGGTGTAATTATCATACAGAGATATAACACAAAATGTCAAAAAATATATCAGGAACACATGTTGGGGAATGAGCTTTGAATCAGAAACCAGCTCTGTGATCACCTGTTCAAGATGGAAAACACTAAGCAGAAGTGAAAATACTATTGCAATGTGACTGTTAGAAATTATTACAAAATCAGTCTTTACTATCAGCTAGTACTCACTGTTCTGCTAGTTGGGAAGGTATGGGGTTTTTTTTGATTGCTCAAGTACAGTAATTGCTGCCAGATGGATGCAATTTTAAGATCATTATTTGTAATCCTTCCTGTGCCCTCAGTATTTTAACTTGAAACAATTGCAATTAAGATGTTTCTCAACAGTTTTTGCTGAGGTACATTATTTTCTTGCTCACCCAGGTTAAAACACTAGTAAATTAATCATTGTACAATTTAGCTACAGAATATAGCTTTGTTGATGCGCCGTTATTTTTAGCATTTAATTAGAAGGAGGACTGATTAGCAGTGCAGTATGATGGCACAGATCATTAAGACTTTGACACAAACCTCAGGGCACTATCTTATCTCACCACATGCAGGTGGCAATTACCCGAGTAAGCAGAGCTCTGCTGGCACAAAGCATGGTAGTACCTACGTGAGGGGAGATTTTGACGATGGGACCTGGTTTCTTTGTCAGATATGTGTGAACTTCTCTGACTGAAACCTATGGGAACCAAATGCACCAAGGGCAACCAGCAGTCCAGAGGACTCAAGGCGTGTCTCTAGGGATGTTTCTTTCAGATACACTTGCTTTTTAGCATCTCTAACTTATATTCATATAAAACCTAGATGGGTGCCTTTGGCCTCCTCCCGCTGTTAACACTGGCCATTTCTGCATGACATCCCTGATCTCATGACAGTGATGTGATTGGACAACCTTCCCAGACAGACAGCAGGTCTAGCTGCTGCTGCTAAACTGTCATCAATATACAGAAACTATTGAGCAAAAGTGGTCTGAGTTTTATAGATGAATGTAGTATGATCTTAGTCTAGAAATATATGCTGTGTTGTTTCAGCTGTAAAAACTATTTTTAAATGTTGACCAATGAATAGGTGTTATATATTGGCACCAAATTCAACTTACATTTCAACCAGTAGTAAGATTTTTCCCAACTAGACAAGGAATTGTATCAAACTACAGATCTTTTAAAAAATCACGTGTTACAGAAACTCACAATTTGCTGGGTATATTCCAAGAAAAACTATGATTTCTAGGCATGTTGAAAAATTACTCTTTCAACTCCGTACCCTGTGATCTTACCATTTTGGTCTCTTTTCTCACTTTCTCCAGACACTGTGTTTCTTATAAAATTATTATTACAGTTTGGCGGAGAAAAGCCGTTGATGGAGGCATGTACAGCTGAAGGAAACCTTATTTTTAACCATTAATTCTTATTTTTGCGTAACATTGAAAGAATGGGAATAATTAAACTTTAATCCCTAAATTATTTCATTTTTATTTTGGATTTTTATGATTTTTTTTTTCTGTACTTTACCTTGTGCACAAAAATTTAACCATTGTTTCACAAAAGTATAATGCAAAAAAAAATAAAACCTAGTTCCAAATTTTCTCAAATAACAGCCTAGATGCCCCATGCTGAAGGACTTTGCTCAGCACAATGCATCTCATCACTGGAAAAAATCACTCAGTGGGAGATAGATTCTGATCTAATTAAAAGAGCTGGCAAACGAGAAATAACCATATTCCTTATTCATCTGCAAAACTGTCCTAACAGGCTTCAGGTTAGGGCTCTTAACAGGGTTCGTCCCAGCTGTTATCTCTTTCATGACTCATCCAAAGAATATGAGCAGCAACAGCTGGAGCCTGGACCCTGCCTGTGTATTGGATGCCAAAACTGGGAGCAGACACTGGTCCTGAGGTTCTCCAGTGCTGCTTTCTGGGTTGGCACTGTTCCTAGTTACTACAGCAGCACCAGTCCCTGTCATGAGTGAGTTATATGGTCTGTCAGGCTGCTTACCATGTACAGGTTTGTTCTAGCCCTTGTTCAGGCCATGCTCCCATTTAGGCAAATGTGAGCTTTGTGAATGTACATGACGGAGGCTGTAATGACTCTGATTCAGCAAAGTCCTTTAGTGCATATTTAACTGTACAATTGTTAGGTTCATCATCATTCAAGAGAGTGTTATTCATAAGGTGAGTTTTGAACACTAACTTGAATGCTGTACTGTATCAGGGCTGATATTACTAAGACATCTTCTAACCTTTATTATTTGGATGTACTTCAGGATTCTAAAAAATGATGGCAGATCTATAATGTAATGAGGTTCTAGTTAGACACTCATTTCATAGCATTTAGGTTTGAGAATGCTTTATTACAGCCTGCATTGTAAGAAAATATTTTGTCTGCAATCAGATTGGATGGTTTAATTAAATCTCAATTTAATGGACTTTCTGTGCAATATGAAACTTACCGCACAAAGTGAAGGCCAGAGTCTGAGAGATGGCAGAATGTCAGACAGGTTATGTAAGTCATGCAATTCAAAGAGCACATTAATTTACTATCCTGCAGAGACTGTTTATACATTCTGTTTATATAGCAAGACAGTAATGATGTTATCTCACTTTTGCTTTGTTTTGAACATCCAAGGTTAATGTATTAAAACAAAAAAAAAGGTGATCAAGTCAGGATTTTTCCTGGGCATTGCATGGAATGAATTATTTGGAAAAAAATATGTTCTCTTTTTATTTCAGGTCAGTATGCTTGGTGTTCATCCCATCACCAGAGTAAATTGGCAAAGACTTCTTGCAGGCAGTGAAAACATGAATGTCATTTGAAAAGTACTCAGTTTATTGCAGAGGACAAAATGAAAATGAGATGTATTCAGAAGATGTCGGTGAGATCCTTGTGGCATAGCTGGTGCTAGTAACTGTATCTGGTAACTTGTGTATGCTTACACCTACTATGGCAGTGCATTACTTAAAATTGCAATAGCTTCAAGGTTGTCATCGGGTTTCAGAAATGGTCTGAACAAAATGCTCACTATCTCTGTAGATTTGATGATTACTGAGTAGAGTATAAGAAGGAAGTCCATGGCAATGGCTTTTTTTATTTGTGAAGTTGCTATACGCACGCTATATACCTCTATAACACCTCTCCAGAGCTTCACACCTTCTGAAGCGGAGCTGTGAGATGTACTATGGAGCTATGGAATAACTTCTCTAGCAGTTCAAAATAAAAACGAGAAATTCAAAGTGCCTCTAGCTACTCTCTTGCTTCAAATCATCTTCTAGGCAATCATCTAGGTTAAGGTTAACTTTCCCTCCAACTTAGATCCAGAGGTGGTATAAAAATCCTCCTCTTCCGTCACAATTTTTTTCAGAGCATTCTCTCCTACTAAGAAATCTTAAGAGACAATAAGATGTAAAGTGTAATACACACATCAGACAGAGAGAAGCTGGGGCATTTAACAAGGACTCACTCCTTCAGTTTAAGACCCTGTTCCTGCCTCAGTTTCTCATAAAAAACATCCTTAATAGCTTTAGTCATCAGGTTGCTGGAGGGAGCAGAGTATTCAATCAGATATACATCTGATGAAACAGGGACTTAATGAATCAACATGGATCTCTGTTCCTGCTAATGCTCAGGTTTAGAGTGTGCAAGGAAGTCTTTGCCCTAATACTTTTTATCTCACAACCCCTTGGCATCAAAATAAAAAGTCCTCAGCAAGGTTTTTCTGAGTTTTCTATTCCATGCTATTTCTTCTTTTCCCTTCTTATTGAAAGAATGGCATTATGGGGCCCTTCTCCTCCCCTTGCATATTCAAAATATTTATGCATAAGGGCTTGAGTTCATTGCAAGTCCATAAATACTTGTAAGGATAAGCAAGAGACAAGGAGACCCTGCATTACTTTCCAAACACTCTTACTTCCCATTTTCTTCTTGCCCCTACTGAACCGTCCTATCTTGTCTCTCATAGCCCCAGCCTATCAAAATAACCACCAATTGCTTGCCTACATTGTTAAGAAGACTGGTACTGGCTTTGCTTGCCTTCCCCATGGAAACAAACACAACAGGTTCCATTAAAATTTTCGCCCCTTCTGGCATAAAAGAGCGCCTCAGATCAGAATGTTAAGTTGCTGACCTCCAGTTTTCTCAGTCCCCAGCCCTCTTTGCTCCTGTCCCCCAAAAGCAGACAGCTCCAAGCCTTTCTTCTCCATGGTATGGAGAACTTCTTCTTCATTCTCCTTTAATCCTGAATCCCATGGAAATATCAAGTCATTTTTCCTTACATCTAGGCCTTACTCAGCAGAGTACAATCCTAGACAGACACTACCTCCAGCTACAGACTTTATGTACAATGTTAGGCAAGTCACTTTAAAGATTCTGTTACTCATATCTTAGTATGTAGCCTGGAGGTAAGCAATTTCACATGCACTCTTAATTAATGTTTTGATGAGTAGCAGAAGACTCCAAATTTGTGCACAGATTTCTGATTTCTTCTACTGAAGGAGAATCCTTCTTACATCTAATCAAGCTAGTAAAAGGTGTCTTGAGGGGAACACACTTTCTTTGAGTTGTAGACAGAGAGGTTAGTTAAGAATAAATCCGAGGAAAAGTAATTTATACTCACTTTTAACTTAGGCTACATAGAGTCCATCCAATTTTCACTACTCAACCAAAACCTGAAAACTTGTGAAATTTTCCACCCAACATCAATGACTGTCATAAGTCCTCTAACTTCTCTTGAATTAAAACATGTGCCAAGTTTTAGAATATGTCATCAGATTTTTTGTGTGTTATGAACCAATACCTTAATGACTTGACCAAGAAAAACAATTGTGACCTAACAACCTTAACAGCCACAGAAGTGCCACAGATCCTAGCTTTGCCGGGGCTGAGATACCCATTCAGCAGAAAGTTTGTCTGAGTATTGAATTTTAAACAGACAAAATCAATGACAGTCCCTTATCTTCTCCTGTAAAAGATTCTGATGGGTTTTGCTTCCTATTTTAGAACATCAGTTCATGCTGCTTTAGAGCATGAACAAACTAAGGAGTAAAATCTACTAAGAGGTGATTTTGCACAAAAAAGAGGGATTGTTCTAAGGGTTGTTTTGTACACATTTCTATGCAGTTGACACAATTGGTTTTAGAATGAAATCAATGGGCATCTCTTTGTAGAAGCTAAGGCACCATATCACTGCAAACACTTAAAAGCCATTTGTTAGAGTGCTGTTGTCCATTGCTTTTGCTCCAGTCAAACTTAATTGAAGGGATCCAGGTGACAAAACAGTGTAAAGAGATGGAATCTGCAAAGTAAAGTGAAAGCAGAAGGCGCCTGTGAAGACGATTTGCAAGCTGCCCTTGAGGCTTCATTTTTCCATTTCCTAAAGAATGTTCTGGTTGAAGTCATTTAGTCTATGTCATTTACTCCAAGGTAGCTCAACTGATATTCCTGGGAACTGGCTAGAAAATAAATCCATAAGGTAAAATAGTAATCCAGCTTCCAAGATCACCCAAACATCTGTTTATTTGCCCAAGACTGCTACCTTATACCTGCATATTAGCAACACCAAAGTTTACGGGGTGAGTACGTCCCCTCTTGGAACTGCACTGACTGATATCTCATCTTTTAAGCAGCCATTGGATGGCTGTGCAGTTTCTACTTTATCCGCAATTTACCTAGGCTGAATTGGATTCAATGGCCTGAACTCTGATTTAAAGCTATAGGACCAGTTCTTATTCACAACAAAGCTCTTTAAAGTACTGTTTTATAGATGCATGGAATTTGGGAATAAATAAATTCAACCACTTTAACAGGATGCATTCAGCTATGAATATGTGCTCAAAATGGAGAGGCTATAACCTTCTTAGTCTCTCTCCTTTTGGCCATTAGAGCCGTATAAAAGGGAGTTAGTATAAATTAATCTTTGTACTCTGATTTCTATTTCTTCATTGCCAGTACTATGTCATTCAATTATCCTTCATCCCACTGTGTGACTAGAATTTTTTTGTAATGAACCATTTTTAAAGTCCCCGATGATAAAAAAAAAAAAAAAGAAAAAAAATCCTTCAAAGAAGTCAAGAAGAATAAGATTGATGACTTTTGTTCATGAATCCAACAGTTTAAATTAAAAAATCCAAAGCCCTCATGACTGTAGTTAATTGTACTTTGGAGATGGAATTTCAGTATTTAACTTTGTGCAGTTATAATGAAAACTTACCAACACATTGAACGATTTTTTTTCCTAGTATTTCATCATAATCTTTTTGTTACAGGAATCAGAAATACAGGATATATTTCAAAACCAGCCAGTTGAGACAGTAAGCAGTTAAATAACTCAAGAAAAGAGTGCCTTAGTGCTGCAAAGATGTAAGTATGTGCTGTAATGTATACATGAACAGTCCCATGTGTAAAGTTAACTGCCTAGATCAGCAGATAATGATGATGCAGCACCATAGTACAAATAAACTAAAGTGATTACCTGGACAATGACTGTATCTTTTCATTTTAAAAAGATAATTATTAGAATATTACATTTCCTTCCTGCCTTTATTTGAAAGGGTGCAAAACAGTGATAACTCACACAGGTCCTCCTAGGCAATCTCGTAAACTCTGACTAAGTTCTTGCTTAGCTCTTCACCTCTCTACAGGCTGCAGATTAGAAAGCAGGCACCCAGAGCACTTCTTCTCCTGCCATTGAACTCCAGTTTCATACTCCTGTTTTGGTAACTGTTGCATGAAGTGATCTCCATCTAGGACATGCTTTTCACAAGGTCTCTTTCCCCCCATTTTTCTGACAGCTTATTATGACTGAAGTGGAAACGTTACATAAAACAAGCTGTTTATGGAAATCTTATTTCTGTCACATGACCTCTCTCCTGATATGACAGGCACTCTATCTGGCTGCAAGTATTAAATATATTAATTACATCTGTCATTATGAGATTCCCCTCTTACCACCACTGGCTTTTATAGTCCTGGTGAAATATACTCTGAGCAGTAAAATCATAGCACCTTAGCTCTCTTTAACGTTTATAACAATCTGACATAATAAGGATACTGTCGTTGCAGAAACACCTTCCTACACCCATGTGGGTACTTGAAAATCTGTGCTTTCTCCATCCTCCTACATAAGTATAGTAGCTTAGGAACTTCAATGCTGTGCCTTGATTTTTAATGATAAGAGATGTCAGGTACCATTTAAAACATAAGAGACGAAAAGGGGACAATTCAGCTTTAAATATAATGCAGCTTTCCTGTTCTGCTTCTCTGAACTGGGAAAAGTGTGTGAAAACATGAAACAGCTGAATTTTTGAACTAGAAAGCATTAAGGTCCTATCTTAGGACCCCTTTCCCTCACTCTCAAATACCTAAAGAACATAAACAGCTTAATGTAACAGACTTTGATGCCAGTCTAAACTCCACTCACAGCAATTAAATATTCAAGATTTCTACAAATGAGAACTAAACTCTGGCCTGTAATGGTGGATCTAGTCTTCTCAAGTGCACATGTAGAGCTTGTTCTCTTGCACTTTAGCATTCTGTCTCCCCCCATGCCAGTGGTTCAATGGTTGTCTTCTCAAAACACAAGAGACAGGTTTTGGAGCCCCCAAAATAATTTCAATCAGGATTTTGATAATCTTATGCTCTTGCCTCCAAATTGTATCATCAAATTATGGATAAGTCTAGACTACCCTTCTGGATTCTGATACTTGAGTGCAGGATTTCTATACAGGTTAATAATTCCATATTTTTGCATACAAGGAAAAATTCCATATATGTTATGTTTAGAATAAAAAATTAGAATAAATATATAGGAAATCAGCTAAATCCTGCAGGACAGTGATTTTTTTTTAAAACAATATAGACTTTGGGGATACAATTGTTGAAGGAGCACTTTTGCCCCATTCTTAAGGTAACTGCTCATAGGTTGGTGGCCCATATTTAGCAGACCTAAGGTGCTAGATTGTTTGCATGTTACGATGTTGTGCAGCACATCTGAATTGTAAAACTGCAGTCAGGGTGGCAAAGCATTCCCTGTATCCGAGCAGCAGAAATAAAGATTGGTACCAAGCAATCCAGTACAGCTCAAGTAGCAGCTCTGGGTCTCTTGTTATATTCTGCTTTGTTGCTCATTTGTTTTAGGACTGACACAGTTCTGGCCATTGTCAGAGTGACAAGCATGGCTACAGCAGTTGCCTATTATGGCAACAGTGTTTTGGAAGAGACCAGAGGGTGTTGCAGCAGTGAGACACGACTCCAGCCCTTTTACTAATACAAGAGGAAGACGGACTTCCTCCTGAATTTTGACAGCAGCACCTGGTAGGAGGGAAGCCTGTACACACCCCGTCAAGGGGGCTCAACTTTTACGCAAGCGTTGCGCGGCACCAGCCTGCAGCTGGCATTTGCCCCGGCTCTCTGCGTCCTGCTGCCAGCCCGATGAGGCGCGGGACGGAGGAGGTGTGCGAGCAGGGGTGCCTAGGGGAGGACCGCAGGAAGGTGCCGTGCTTTGTGGCCCTGGGGCGGGGCTGCCGTAGCGCCTCGCTTGTGCATTGGGTCTAGATTCATACATAAATATAGCCGGGGTGGGCTCGCCACACTCTTCTCGCCCCCACCTCCAACCCAGGAAGAGACAGAAGGGGGAGAGAGAAATAAGGAAAAAAAAAAAAATCCCAGTGAGGTCATTTCAATGAGAGCGCAGGAGGCGATCAGACAAGGTCGACTTTTCCGGAGGAGGCGCAGCCCCTGAGGAGCGTGGTGCTGCATACGGACCGCCGTGCTGCCCAGCCGGCCGGCCCCGGCGCCCCGTCCTCGCCGCCGGCCCGGCACCTTGGAGAGCTCCGCGGCGGCGGGGCTGCGCTCGCTGCCGGCGCGGCGCTGCGCGGCGCTGCGCGGGGCCCGGCGGAGCCGGAGCCGGAGCCGGGGCCGCCCCGCCGCCCCTCGGCAGCTCCCGCCGGCCACGGATGCACCGCTCCGCCCCGGCTGCCGGCGAAGGAAGAAAAGTTTGGGGTCGACTTAAGGAGGCGGGAGCGCCGCAGGAGAAGGAGGATGCGCGGTTTCCCCGGCTGATCGGGAAGGAAGGATGACCGAGGGAGGATGTGCACCAGCAGCCAGATCATCGGGAGCCTCCTGGTGCTCTCCGTGCTGGAGATAGGGTTAGGGGTGTCCAGCGTGGCCGTGGGGGCGGTCAGTTTCAGCCTGGTCCTCACAGAGCATAAACCTCAGCTGGGAGACTCTTCTCCGGTATGGAGCGGGGTGTGTGTACGTTAGCCATTTCACTCTCTCTTTAACTCTTTATGGTGATGATCAGACCGTGCGAAGGCATCCCCCTTCCCTCCCTTCTCTACCCTTCCGCGTGTGCATGCTGCGCCGAGAGCCTCGCCGGGTCCATTTCCGATGTGCATGGGGTACAGTCTGCATACTTGTGGGGAGAGGGGGGGAGACACGGGGTGGGGGGAGAGATGTATGTGTGTGTTGGGTGGGAGGAGACCCCTTCTTTCTCGGTCTTTTTCATTTTTTTAAATTTTGCTGTGAACAACTGAACTTTCTGTGAACCCATTCTCACATCTGGGAAAGCCCAATGCCTTGAGTGGAGCATGGGCCATAGCTTACAATCTTTAAATTGACTGTGACTTCTACTTTTAAAAAAATAATAACCCTGTCCTTTATGGCGAGACTGTCAAAAGGTGTTTTAAAATCATGTCAAGGGTATGTCAGCTGAGTTCTGAGCTTTTGGAGGAGAAGGAGAAAGAGGAAATGGGATGGAAAAGGAAAGATATGTTCTCATGATCTGGGCATCCCGAGCTTCTTGTAAAATGAACAGAAAAATCAAACTCCAATAATGGGTTAATAGAAGCAGCATGCTCATGTCACAGAGCATTTCTCACTTCCTAAAAACGTTTATTATTTTTTTCAGTTTGAGATGTACTTGTTTCTAGGAAGAATTCACATCAAAATGTTTATTTATATTTATAAAACAAAGAGTAGGAAATATTGAATATTGAGCCTAAACATGAATGGGCATTTTTTAACTCCAAAGCTGGTTTTGGCCAGCTTGGATTGTACAGCAGTATTTCTAAAATGATTGTTTGCTTTGCATGAGATAGGATGATAAATACAAAACACTCTTGGTTATTCATCAGTGTAATCTCTTGTAATTTATAGATTCATTCTGATAAAGTGCTTCATGTGATATTCTTACTGTTGGTAATCATTAATTATTGACAACAGTCATAAGTATTTTTGGCAGTATATAAACACACACATAATTCTGCACTGCAGAACAGGTAGGTGAGAAATGAGATTGAAGACCCGATAAGACAGTGGCCAACAGGCAATGATATTATCAAAATCACTTCAAAGAGGGAGTTTTTTGGTCATTGCTGATGAAGAAAAAAGATTACTCAAAAATATGTGTCTTTCTGAAGATTTAATGACAGAGGGCAATACCCTGGGTTTAACTGAAGTCAAAGAGTTTTGACCAGTCAGTGAGATCAGTATTTTATGCAGTGCTTTTATTTCATGACAATGCTATCACAGTTGATACCATTTCATGACAATGCACATTTTCTGCTCAACTGCCTCATTCATTTTTATGGTTACTGTTACCCCAGAGTTTGTACTAGCCATAGATTAAGATCCTGTTACAATAGATGTTGGCTCCAAGGACCTTATAATCAAAGCAAGAGACAGATGTAGGATGAAAGGATGTAACAGAGTATAAAGAAACAACAAACCAAAATTGATTTATATAACAGGTGGTTGCTTTAACACACCAGCAGTCTGGCTGATTTCAAGCTGCTTTTAGGCAGAGTTTTAGAGAGGAATAAGACAGAAGACAATGAAGTGATTTTGCAGATGTTTATAGGAAATTCTCCACATATGTGAGTGCAGAGGCATGGAAAGGAACCCAAAGAGACTTGTT
The DNA here is from genome assembly GCF_036013445.1 of Caloenas nicobarica. Taxonomy (NCBI): domain Eukaryota; kingdom Metazoa; phylum Chordata; class Aves; order Columbiformes; family Columbidae; genus Caloenas; species Caloenas nicobarica. The sequence continues at coordinate 33,345,713 of NC_088246.1, read as the reverse complement.
TGAAAATGTAACAAGTGGATGAAGGATGACCACAATGAAAGCTAGCAGAGGCAGAGATCAGCTGCTGGGAACTGAGCAAACAACTGCAGGGTGAGTAGGCAGAGAGGCCACAAAGAAACTGTGACCTGGAAGCAAGCACCTTATGCTTCTTGTGGTAAAGAGAAATCACAGCCATATGCAGAGTGGCATTACATGGTTATAAAGGCTTACGTACTTTGCTTTGAACTAAAGATCTTTGGTCTGAATTGTCACCATTATGACACCCTCTTTGTACCACTCCAGCAGTTCAAATTGTCTGTTAGGTTATGTTCTTCTGACTAGAGGACTAGAAGGAGAGACAGAACAAGAAAGGAGCCAGAGATCTGCTATTCTCCAGGTATGCTTAGGGCCACGGGTATCTAGGTCCAAATTAGAAAAACTGGAGAAAGGTTTGTTTGCACAATCCTCAGAATTGTCCTGCTGCAGAAATGGCATAAACCACCTTTAAGCTCACTGGAGATCATGTTGCCTGTATTAAAGAATACGTCTTGCACAAACTATGTTACTTTTTTTCCAATTCACACTCTTCAGTAAAGGTTTTCCTTTGAGAAATGAACATTAAGGAAAAGAAAGGGACATTAAAGGGAAAAGGAATACTTTGACATGTTAGGATGCAAAACACTGGAGTTAAGTTGAACAGTGTCATGTCCTGTTGTAAATTACCTGGAAATATACTGAAAACTTTTGACCCTGTTCTATCCTTTTATGTGGGTGGAATTCAGCAGAGGCCGAGGTTCATAAGGAAGTAGATGATGATAGCATCACCATGGAAACCTTAACCTGAATTCCTAAAATTTGGGCATCTTAAAATCATGCACATTCTAACTCCTATACTTGCCTCCCTATTACGTATTTTTGCATTCAACACATATTATCTTTCTTCTTATAAGAGTTGTTCTCATTGTTCACTGTCTCCATTCAGTGGATAATTTACTAACGTAACTAACTTTAAGAATGTGAATCCCACCCATAAGATTAGAGAAACAAGTGAAGTTAAGCATGGGCTGAAGTGCTCTGATCATTGCATATCTTGCATTAAGTATAAGCAAGCCAGGGAAAGTGGAGTAGACAAGAATGAAGAAATGGAAAGCCTAGACAATGTCTACATTAAAAAAATGCATGGAAATGCATATTTCTGAAATCCACCATTCCAATTCAGTTATACTACGTACTGTAGAAATGATACGACTGATAAGCATGCTGAACCACTAACACTAACATAGCAGGAATGTCAGCATCCAGAGCAAAGGCTTTTGCACAAACAAACAAAATCAAAGATAATAATTCAAAAGGTATTCACAGATATAGATTTAGAACATAATGGTTGCATCACTCATCACTACCACTACGAGTAGTGACTATACACACACGCATATGTATATGGCTCTAATTCTCATTTATCCTGCAGTGGTGAATAAATTCCTGCTATAAATGAGATTGTCTCACAGAGAGAGAGAGAATGAGAGACAAAAGCCACATCTTTAGTCAAATATGCCATCTATCTTCATATGCAAGAAAAATACCTGATGATCCACTTATGGCTATGCCCCTCAAGAGTAGTAGTGTCTTCCCTTATAAAGACAAATATCTAAATGTATTTGAGAGAGATGCATTCTCTGGATGTTGGTCGGTCTGTCTGTCTGTAGGGGCAGAGTTATTGTTTCCATGATTTGTGATTTTAGCACAGTGAAAGTCTGCCTGCCCATTAAAAATCTGCATTTATAGTTTTGCTATAGTAAGTTGCTCCAAGTTGGCAACTGAAATATTTTATTTCAATGACTTTGTTTTATTCAAGATTTGGAGGAAAAGAAAAGGATCCAGTCAGTTTGAAGCTCTCCCAGAGCAAGAACATCATTTTAGACTGTTAAATCAATGTTGGTGGCCTAAAATTTTAAAACATTACATTTTGCATCTAGTTCTTACTGCTGCCAAATTTCATTTGGAAAAAAAGGCAAACTTTTTTCTTTTTTTTTTTCAAAAGAACACTAAAAATTTGCATTATTGTTTAGCATGCAGACAAAATGCAGATGTGATCTGACTTTGTTTTAACATGTGCATTGCATTTTCATCAAACTGATCATATTTCTTCCTGGCTCCTACTCCTGATGAAATAAATCATAGCACTGTCAGTGAGCTCAGTGGAAGCTGGAGAGAGTTCTGTACCTGTAGATGAGGGAAGATGTACCAAGCTTCTTGCCTTGCCTGGAACCAGGACAATTCACTCCAGCTGAGAAGTTTTTCAGTAGGTTTTCTTTATCATTCAGACACTCCAGAAGCATAAACCAATCTGGAAGACTGTCTGTCCAAGGAGACTTGTAGTTCCTGGGTTGCATTTAAGAAGATGTCTTTAATATAAACTAAGTTAAGCATATGCTTAGATGTTTTGCCGAGATAAGACTTCAGCTCAACTGCAGGGAATGATCTTTATTACTTTCTGAGATGAAAGTAGTCGTACTCTAAACTAAATATTTGATACAAAACAACAAAAGCATTATTTACTATTTGATAGGCCCTAAACAACTAAATAAACATTATTATTTTGTGCTGAGAATTTGAGTATTTTTCCAGGTGACCAGAGGTTTTTAGAATGACTGATGGCGGGTAGACTTTCAAGTTCAGAGACCCACTTTTAAATTTCGTTGAGAGTTTCTAAAAACCATTTTCAATTTTTAAAGCATCTCTGCAGGCTTAGAACCAGATGAATGGAAACACTAATCACAGTGACTGGGATAGAATTTAAACTGTTTTAATATGGCTTGTAACAGTGGGAATTGTAGCACCACCTGAGTTGATATGACCAAACAGCACACTACCAGGTCAACCTATTAGCTCAGATTAGATGTGTTTTAACACTATCTCACTCCAAATATTAATAGCAGAGTCCCCTCTCAGCATGATGGATTTTGTGGGACATGGGGCTGGGTTGTGGCAATGCTGTTGCTTCTGGTGCTGGGTCTGGATGACCTGTAGCCAGCTGGACATTCCTGTCCCCACAACCCCCTGCATGGGACATTAGAAATTTCCATCCCCCTTTTGCAAAGATTATTGTGTTTCTCTATGGAGGTAACAGGGAAACCAACTATCTAAGCTTGCTCTTTTTGCCTGTTGTCATTTTTCTCTAGTTTGATGCCTTTGTTTTCATGAGTGGATTCTGTGCTCTTTATGCCTGCACTAAGAAAACTGAATCCTTGTTCTGAAATACTGCTTTGAAGAGGTACATACTCTGCCTAGTTCATCCATTAAGGATTTCAGCTTTTTCTCATTTGGATGGAGTCAAAGCAATAAGATCATTAAATAGAATGGTCCTTTCTATACATTACTCATTTCGAATTCCTGGGTCTTCTCATGGCAGTCACATGTTTATACAGTGTTAGAGTAAAACGGAGATTTTCTGGTTTTCCGCCTGACAAGAGTAGATAGAAGCGAAGCTGATGATTCTGTCTTGATAGTTTATCCTTCTAAGTGGGGGATTATTTGAATAGGTATGATATGCTTACATTTTCACTGTGTTATATTCGAATATTCCTTTCTCTATTTCATCAGATACATACAGATGACCCAGAATGCTGGAGGGCTTTCCACAAAGTCTATGTACTTTGGGCCGCTTCTTTGTCATGAACAAGAAGTAGGGATGAAGCAGTGCTCATATTCAACAGGTTTTCTCCTCTATTTTCTTCAGCCTCTCTCCAGAAGATTTTCCTTAGACAGTTTGCATTTCCTCATGGGAATTACAGTCACCATCACTTCTGCCTCCTTGAAAGAAAGGTTTCTTAGCTTCAATGTATAAAATAAAAATAATTCCTTTATTTCTGCATGATGGAAAACAACAAATCTTTGACTCTATGCAGAGGTAACTAAAACTGAATCTTTTTTTTCACACTAACAGTAAGAAAGGCCCCTTTTTTCAGGAAAAAGTGAAAAAGCCCAGGTCTTTTGTTCCAGAAAATATGAACTAGGGATGGATCCAAACCACAGAACTTGAATCTAATTTGAGATTTCTGCGTCCTTACTGAAATCTCTGAGTGTTTAGATCTGAGGTTTTGTTTCAAGCCCACATTTAATATAAAGTAAATTAAAGCAGGCTCAAAATAAACATTGATGGTTCTTTTCTGGGAGGTCTTTGGTTCTTTATTCCAAAGTTCAACTGACCAACTGACCAAAAGAGATGATTTCTACCAATTCTCAGCAGTCCTGGCTAATAGCAGAGATCCCAGTTGGCTGGAGGTTAGCAAATGTGATGCCTATCTACAAGAAGGGCCAGAAGGAGGATCCCAGGAACTACAGGCCTGTCCGTTTGACCTCAGTGCCAGGGAAGGTTATCGAGCAGATCATCTTGAGTGCCATCACACGGCATGTACAGGACAACCAGCTGATCAGGCCCAGTCAGCATGGGTTTTTGAAAGGCAGGTCCTGCTTGACCAACCTGATCTCCTTCTATGACAATGTGACCCACTTAGTGGATGAGGGAAAGGCTGTAGATGTTGTCTACCTAGACTTTAGTAAAGCCTTTGACACCGTTTCCCACAGCATTTTCCTGGAGAAACTGGCTGCTCATGGCTTAGATGGTTCTACACTTCACTGGCCAAAATCTGGCTGGTTGGCCAGGCCCAAAGGGTTGTGGAGAATGGAGTTAAATCCAGTTGGTGGCTGGTCACAAGTGGTGTTTCCCAGGGCTTGGCACTGGGGCCAGTTCCATTTAATATCTTTATCAATGGATGAGGGGATTGGGTGCACTCTCAGTAAGTTTGCAGATGATACCATGTTGAGTGGGAGTGTTGATCTCCTTGAGGGTAGGAAGGCCCTACAGATGGATATGGATAGGCTAGATTGGTGGGCCAAGATTCAGCAAGACCAAGTGCCGGGTCCTGCACTTGGGTCACAACAAACCCATGCAGTGCTACAGGCTTGGGGAAGAGTGGCTGGAAAGCTGCTGGGTGGAGAAGGACCTGAGGGTATTGGTCAACAGGCAACAGAATATGAGCCAACAGTGTGCCCAGGTGGCCAAGAAGACCAACAGCATCCTGGCATGTATCAGAAACAGGGTGTTTCAAAAAGGTGGACCTAATTTGAAATCACTATATCTTTGAAATTGGATCCGTCTTTTGAAATACCCTGTAGTGTGGCCAGCAGGACTAAGGAAGTGATCATTCCCCTGTACTTGGCCCTGCTGAGGCCACACCTCAAATACTGTGTTCAGTTTTGGGCCCCTCACTACAAGAAAGACATTGAAGTGCTGAAGTGAGTTCAAAGAAGAGCAGCAAAGCTGGTGAAGGGTCTGGAGCACAAGTCTTATGAGGAGCAGCTCAGAGAGCTGGGGTTTGTTTAGCCTCCAGAAAAGGAGGCTGAGGGGAGACCTTATTGCTCTCTACAACTACCTGAAAGGAGGCTGTAGCAAGGTGAGTGTAGGTAATAAGCAACAGAACAAGAGAAAATGACCTCAAGTTGCATAAGGGGAAGTTTAGATTGGATATTAGGAAAAATTTCTTCACCAAAAATGCTGGCAAGCATTGGAACAGGCTGTCCAGGGAAGTGGTGAGTCACTACACTGGAAGTGTTTAAAAGACATGTAGATGTGATGCTTAGGGACATGGTTTAGTGGTGGACTTGGCAGTGCTGGGTTAACAGTTGGACTCAATGATCTTAAAGGTCCTTTCTAACCTAAACAATTCTATGATTCCATGATTTTCAAATATGCATACTGAATATAAACAGCCACATCTGCAGTGTTAATGGCAAAAACTCAACAGACAATTAGACACTCCCACATCACCTTGCAATCACATTAGTGCTATTAGAGGGACTCTGACTCTGCTGGGTCCCCAAGAAATCTCCACTGAAAGGGAAACTGAGCTACCCAGAGCCCACTGAGCCTTTAAGTATGTTTAGAGCTTTGCAGTGTCTTTGGATTTTTTACCCATCACTCAAGGGTTGTTCTGCCCGTATCTATTATTGTATAACCCTGCCTCCTCTGCTAATCTTGATACAAAATATCATGTATCATAAGAGGTATGAATATGTCTGCAACCAAATGTAACTCCAGAAATAATGTGAACTGGTTGCAAATAGTGGTCTATGTAGGTTTTTAAGTGAGATTTTGACTTTTCTGATGAAAAGTAATTAAAATTAAAGTCCAGCAGTGAAACATCTGCTTCCAGTCCCAGCTGAAGGTCCCTCTCTGGCTCTCAGGGCATTTTGGATGGCGAATTATAAATTTAGCTTATCCTTCATGAAATGTTATAACTTCATTCTTGGCATGAGTTGTGAACACTTCAACAATAGATCATTCTTTATAAGGAGCTTATCTTCAGTGTTATATTTCTTTTCCATTCCTGATTTACTTATTTTCAGTGTAAGTTGTTTGCCTTAACTTACTTCAGGTTTGACACGGTTAGAAAATGTAACTACATTTCAAGTGTCTAAGAAGTTAGTAAAAATTGACCGAAGATAATCAATTATCATGTAGAAAGGAGCAAGTCCTCACCATGACAGTATTAGTTAGGCATGGGTAAACTGTAGTCCAGAGTAGCTCAATAGTTACAAGTCAAGGTTAAATGGTATGACATTGGCATAAAGATTAAGTCCTTCAGGATAGCCAAGAACAGAGAGAGAGTGGCAAGACAGCAGAGCCTATGGTGGCTGTATTCCAGTTGGCAGTATTACAAAATAGAAGAGTTCAAAATTAAATGATGAACAGGAACAAACATAAGAAATTCCTTTTGAGTCTGATTTGTACTCACATTCTTCTTGGTACAAAGAGCTAGTGTAGTTTCTCCCATCTCCTTGTCACTATTGCTGATCACAACACTGAGACACCAAATATTTTACAGGGAATTACTATAGAATCAACAAAAAAAATCCCAAGTCCCTAGCTATTCTATCAAAAAGCAATTATCAGAGTCAGCCCCATAATGTCCCACTGATCTCCTAACCTTTCTAGAGGTCTCCACATTGCCTGGCTAAGGCAACTCTGCATGAGTAGTGTTCCTGAGCCTAGGATGTTGCTAATATTCTCTTTGTAAAGCAGGATTTCACTGTTTCCAGTGAATCAGAATCCTCTGCAGCCTAAGAAAGCAGTAAACTTGGCTCATCATTTTCAAAGCTTTGCATGAGGTTTAATTGTCTGACACTGTGGCTCAAATTTATCCATTGGTTTTAATAGCAAAATACCTGCTGTCATAAATAAATAACCATACTGCTTTTTCGGCAAGCCTTTTCTCTGTGAATGTAACACTCTGTCATCTAAAAAAAACCCAAATAGTATTAGCCTTTGCTACTGCCCAAGTGATTTTCTTCCAAGTTTTTTAACATGTTCAGGCACAATAGTGCATTCAGTTTCACAGCTTGCCTGTCTCATAGTCATATGGATCATAAAACTTTGGCATGACCTTCTCAAGGTCACACAGAAGAAAGTGGAAGAACCAGGAATACGCAACTGCATGGAATGCAATGGAATGCAATGGAATGCAATGGAATGCAATGGAATAGAATAGAATAGAATAGAATAGAATAGAATAGAATAGAATAGAATAGAATAGAATAGAATAGAATAGAATAATAACAGAATTTTTCAGTTTGTTGTCTCTTGAGTTCTTTAGCTATGGAACACATGATTCCTTGTGTATATGTATAAACATTGTAGATGCACAGAGAGAGAAAATACATACAGACCATACATACAGACCCTGAGACAATACAGTAGTATCATAGAATCATAAAATACCTCAAGTTGGAGGAGACTCATAAGGATCATTGAGTCAAACTCCCTGCTCTTTGCAAGACTACCTGAAACTAAACCATATGACTAAGACCATTGTCCAGATGTTCCTTGAACTCTGACAGGCTTGATGCCATGACCACTTCCCTGGGGAATCTGTTCCTAATGTCCAGTCTGAACCTCCCCTGATACAGCTTCATTCAATTTCCTTGTGTCCTATAACTGTTTACCAGAGAGGAGGTCAGCAGCTCCCTCTCTGCTGTCCCCTTGAGGAAGTTGTAGACTGTGATGAGGTCATCCCTCAGCCCTCTCCAGGCTGAACAAACCAAGTGACCTCAGCCACTCCTCGTAAGTCTTTCACCACCTTGGTTACCCTTCTACAGACACATCCTAATAGTTTGATATCCTTCTTATACTGAGACGCCCAAAACTGCACAGAGTACTCGAGGTCAGGACACACCAGTGCAGTGTAGAGCAGGACAATCACCTCTCTTGACCGGCTGTGCTGTGCTTGATGCACCCAGGACACAGTTGACTCTTTTGGCTGCCACGGCACACTGCTGACTTCTATTCAACTTGCCATCAACCCAGACCCTCATATCTCTTTCCACAGGGCTGCTCCCAGCCTCTTGTCATCCAGTTTGCATGTATAACCAGAATTACCCTGTCCCAGGTGCAGAATCCAGCACTTGCTCTTGTTTAATTTCATAAGGTTGTTGTTTTCTCAGCTCTCTAGTCTATCCAGATCTCTTTGTAAGGCCTCTCTACCATCAAGGGAGTCCACAGCTCCTTTTAATTTAGGATCATCAGCAAATTTACTTAATGTACATTCAACTCCTGCATCCAAATCATTAGTTCAGGTAGTCCTTCAGATAATTTAAAAGTTATGGAATACAGTAGTCACATCTTGGTTTTGAGAATAATCAGTATCTTAGGGCTTGCAGATTAGCTCATTCACTATTCTTTGGATTTCAACAGGGAAATACCTTAGGTAACATTTATGTATATGGTACTACATAAAAGTGGTTTGGAAGGTGTGCATCCTATCCTTCAAAAACAGTGAAAAATAGCAGAACCGCTGCAACTGGTGGGTTCTAATGCTGAGTGAATCTGTAATTTGCTTGTTGCTCCTTTGGCCATATGCAATGTCCATTACATTCCTTTCTGGCTAGCAAAGACTGTACAATGGAAACAGAAAGTATTCTCCAATTGAAATCAATGGTAAAAAATAAATTGACTCTAACAGAAGCAGAATTAGAGCATTCTTGAAAAGATGGGTGACCTATTCTTTCATCTTTGAAAGTAAATTACCAAAACCCATGCTTTTTAAACTAGTTAACATATACTTATTACAAGTTGAAACTAACTTTGATGATATCTTCCAGATTGTTTCTGTAAGCTTTCCGGAACTCATAAATGTTTCCTTACACAAAATTTTCCTTTTAATTCTATTCAATGACTACAGAGAGAAATGATATTATTAATCTGCTTTATCAAGTCTGACTGAACAGAAGTTAATTACAGTGATGTCTTGAATAAAAATATTTTTCGAAATTTCTGCATTGATGTTGAGAAATACAAAACACTACATGTGAAAATCTAAAGCATACCTTCAGCTGAAGGCAATCTGCAATGATAGGATTGAGAGTGCAACTCCAAAACATCATGGAGAGGTGGAGTGAAAACTCACAAGGCAGGTGTAATAGTTCTGAGCTGAAATGTCCTCTGCCTGAGATAAAGGATCAGAGGGAGCCCTACTCATTGGTTTTTTTGATTGTTACTCCAATTGGTGAGCTCTAGTAGCAACTACCAGTTGTATGGTACATCCTGAGCCATTCAGCAATCAGATTGTATAAAGTCCACATCCCAAGCTCAGTATAGAGGTAAATTATATAGCAAAAAAATTAACCTTATTAAATGTGGGGATCTGATTCAATAGGCCTAACTCAGAGTAAAAATACATCTCAAGGCTTATTATTAGCTATATGTATGAACTGCTTTAGTTGGAGGGAGATAAAATACTTCCTCAACTGAAATACTGAAGTTCCAGAATTTTGGAGGGTAAATCTCCATTTGAAGGGTAAATGTCCATATTACATGGACCCTGAATGCTATACAGAAACCGCTTAATTTTTTTCACTTCTATGTAACAGTCAGGTCAGCTCTGTGACTTAATCCTAAATCAAGGTCAAGCAGAGCCTTTGATAGAAATACCATTTCAGTGCAAAAAGGATGTGGAAAAATCCAGTTTTTAAACTATCAAATTACTTCCCAATAGGGGTGTAGGGTTAGCTTTACTGAAAATAAATAGCATAGATTTCTTAATAAAGGAGTTTACGAGGTATCAAAGAAATCTTTTGACAATATTACAAACACCTTATTGCTTTCATACAACTCCTGTAGTTCCTACTATGATTGCTCCCTCAGAGGCTGTTTGCTGTTCCTCTTGTTAAACCTTTTTGGAGGAGGAAAAAGATATCAGAGAATGTCATCGGTCTTTGACACAGGTCACTAAAAATCACTAACATCTATTCGTATCAGCTGGTAGGGGGTGTTTCAGTTTTTGTTAATTAGTTTTTGCCTAATGCTTGATGTGACAATTAGCAGACCAGTTTGTGAGAGAGAACTACATGAAAAAAATACAGATTCCTTCATGCTATCTCTTGCAAAGTGGGCTATCTAGAATCTGAAGCAGATTTCCCTGCATGTTCAGTGCAGCCACACTAACAGAATGTACTCGCATTTACACCTGCACCCACAGGAATGACTGAATTGAATTCTTGCCCAGAGTTCCACTGGCCTGAGGACAATCCATGTGTGATCCCTCAGTGGTTCACACTGTAGAATCAAGGCATTAAGTACCTCAGCTGTGCTTCGAAGTAGAGGATTTGGATCACTGTCTACTACCTTGCTAAATTTTTCTGAGAAAAAAAGAGTAAAAAGGCATCTTTTGCATGCAACATTTTTTTTTCATTTGTTTGTTTGGTTTGGTTTTGGTTTTTTTTTTGTGGTTTTGTTTTGCTTTGTTTTGTTCTGTTTTGTTTTGTTTGGGTTTTGTTGTTGTTGTTGTGTTTTGTTCTGTTTTTACCCAAGACACTTTAAAGTAGGATCTATTTTTTTAATGAGTAATCACCCTCAGTCTGACTTCTCATTCTAGTTTCTTCTTCTCAGATAAGTGTATTTATGGTTGAGTTATAACTTCCTGAAACATAAGGTTTGTGATAAAAATGTTGACAATTGTAACCATTGCCTAACCTACTGTTGTGGTAACCACTACAGCAACACAGCAGAATTTAAACTTAAGATCTTAAATGCTGAAATAATTGGTATTTTTTTTTCTTTCCAGTTCCTGCTTTGTGGCATATGTGGAATATTGTGCGCCAAAAAAAAATCTGGACTTGTTGTAAGTTTTTCCACTGCATATATAACACATTTGAAAGGCATACTTATCTAACCTGAACTCCTTACTAGGGGCTTTCTGTGTCCAAGTGTTTCTGATAAAAGTCAGTAAAAATTGTAAGTCAGCAGTCTGAAAAAACAATCAGAACTCTGGGTTAATCAAGCAAAACAAGGCAGGTTTGAATTCACCTATTTGCATTATGCCTATTTAAGCCACAGAATCCCATTTACCCCTGTCTGGATAAACATGGATGGAAAACCTGTTGACACGAATGTATGCCAAGTCAATAAAAAGTTCCCTAGTAACTTCACTGGATTGTACCTCTCTCCTTCAAAAACCCATTTTCTGTGAAGTGTGGCATGATTGCGCTACCACTCAATGAGGCTGCAGACCAAGTTTGGTTCTAGATTTCATAGCTGTTCACTGTTTTAATAAGTTATTTTTCCAATCAGAATCATGAATGAGCCAGTCTTAAAGTGATGGTGGATATTTTCTCATCTAAGAATCAGAAATATAGTAATTTTTCTGACTGCAGCAAAATGGTGTTATTACTACACAAGTCGCAGCAAAACTTAATGTTAAAGACGTGATCTTATTGTAGGTGTCAATGTCTGGCTTCATTTTCTGTCAGCTTGATTATTCTGCCATATACAGATGGAAGTCATGTAAAACCAGCGCAAGTGTGAAGGGAAGATCTCTCTCAGAGTATTTTTGAATATCAATGATTTATCCTAAACCTTGTTTCAATGACAGTCTCATTTCTTAAAGCATGTGGACCATAACCAGTTTCTAAAAGCTGTCTGTTCTGGTGGTCTCATGGAATAGTCACTTCCCAGCGTAGTGCAGCATACAGCCTGAATGTGACATTCCTGATGAAATTCTCATCCCAGTTTTGTGGTCTGTAAGGCTCCACAAATTGTTCCTACCAGAGAAGATAAGTAAATATACAAAGCCATATTGAATAACATAAAAGGCCACCTAGATCAACATCCGACAGGCCAGCAGTACCAAGGGAAGTGAATAAGACAATAATTTAGCAGTGTCCTCATAATAAGGTCTTTTGCCCTAGAGTCATTTGTGGCTCAAGGACATCCTGAATCAGGCTGGTACCTTTGTGTCTAAAGTGATAGGAGGTCTTTAAACACGTATCATTATTTGCAGCCTGTTTCACATCTTCTGAAGTTCCCAGAAACATTTTAACCAAGCTAAAAACAAACACCTAATCACCACACTGACCTGTAGAGCGGCATCACAAATTTCTTTGTCGCTTGTCTTCCTTCTTTGTCCGGCACGTTCACCTCGAACACTTTTGAAGTCCCCACAAAAGTTGTAGAAAGCCTCCAAACTGCTGTCTGACTGAACAAATTAGAATTGAACCAGAGGCAGAGTCAGAGGGCACACAAAGCAAGAACGAATATCTGAGGTGTTCACTCCTGAGGAGAGGCGAGAAACTGTGCAATAGAAAATTATGACACATTCTGTCATGTTACTATTTTGAATGAAATGCTGGAAATCAGAAGATTTGTGTCCTAAGACACCTTCCATTAACTAACTTTCAACCTGGCCAAGTCATTCTATGCAACTTTATTTTACATGCAACATTAATCTTAACTCATGTACACCGGAAGGTATAGTATTCCCTTGGAGCTCTGTGGGAGCTGAGGGAGCCAAAAATGAGCGTCTGTGCAGTGTTTTGCAGTCCATGATGCTATCAAAGCATTTGTTTTGTATATGAATGAATCTGTCTCCGAAAAATGTTTACTGTGACATAACCTCTCTTGTCTTTCCTGACAGATGATACTTTTTTCTGCCTGTTGCATCTGTGGACTCATCGGAGGAATCTTAAATTTTCAATTTCTTCGTGCTCTGACAAAGAAGTCGACTGCTCTCTATTCTTTGCATCTTGCCTCCATGTCTCTTGCATGCATTGGAATTGGTGGTTGCACCCTTTCTTCATGGCTCACTTGTCGGCTAGCCAGCTATGAACAAAGGCGAATGTTCTCAGAAAGAGAACATTCATTGCATCACTCCCATGAAATGGCAGAAAAAGTGAGTTGTGTGTCCTCCCTTATTTGTTCTGCTTCTCCTAAAATGCTACTGTATGTGTTAATGTTTACAATTGGCAAAAGATGTATCCAGTTTTTAGTTTTATATGAGAAACAGCTTCTGGGAAATGAAATGCTGTCATTCTGTGTAAGCTTTATTATGTTGCATTATATGGAGCTATTTTTAGGTCCTGTATATTTGCAGTACATCCATTTCAATAAAGTACATCCATTTTCAACATAATTCCATTGTATAGCTATTCAAGGGCTTAGCTGCTAAAGATAGCACTTCATAAATAACTGGAAGCCTTATTAATATGGATTATCATGTATTGTACTGTGAAAAAGCACAGAATGCTTTCTGTAACCACATCATTGCATGTTTCCAGGATTTAATCAATTTCTTCCTCTTCCAAGTACTCAGCTTATAAAGTAGGTTATTTGAACACAAAAGCCACAGTTCACAAACCTAGATGACTAAGTACCGAAGGGTATATTTAGATACCTAAATGAAACTGGTCAGATTTGCAGCACTGAACATTTACTGCCTTTCTGTGTGAAAAGGAAGCTTACCAAAGTGTCTAGGTCTATGTTTAGGTGCTTTTAAATTTAAGCTCCCAAAGTTGAGCACAGAGGATCAAAAGAATTAATTGAAAAGAATTTTGAAATCAGCTCCTTGGATTTACAGATCTGATTAACATTTGAGGAGCAAAATATTCACTAACATGCTGTGCTTTACATTTGGACTTTGTATCCAAATCCTTTCATTTGACAAATGGGTAGAGAAGGGAACAAAGGCCAAGTGGACTGCCCATCTAAACCTCCATGTGCAAGTTTGAGTTACAGTTAGTTCAACAGTCTGTATCGTATCTACTGAGACCTCTGAACAGCAGACCGAGGATTAATTCACTCAGACTGTAGAATATTTTCAGATTCCCTGACAAAACATTATACAGCAGTTAATTGTCCATTAAGTAAAAATTACTTGTCGCTATTCTTTGGTTTCATAAATGAAAGGAGACTCCAAGTAGAAATATAGAATGAATTCACCTTAGAAGATGTTTGAAACACGTTTTAAAGTTAAAAATTACAGGTTATAATAGGAGCAGGAAAGCAAGGTGATAAAATCAAAAGAAGAGATACATTTCTCCCTCTCATTTTAAAATGAAGTAGAATTCTGATGAGTCATGTAGGCAAATGCGACCATCGTCTTGCAGATGGTAGGGTAGATCTTGCCTTTCAAAAAGGCTGTTGCCTCAACAAGGACAAAGATGAAGCCCAGTTGAGAGAAAAAGAGAGGGAAAGAAAAAAAATAAATGTCCTGGGAAGAAATACCTTTCAAAATACAAACACCTGCCAGCCCTATCAATTTGGGCTGAAGATGACCACATATAGCAGTAGTTCACTCCCTCCTTTCCTGGCCTGTTGAACTACTGAGCTTTTAGACACTTAGCAGTGGGGACTGCCAGGTGCCCTCTTATCTCGGGTGAAGGGCCATGATGCATGTGCACAGCAACCCTCTTGCACATGCTCAGTGAATGTGGGATGCACCCCACCGATGGGGGATTCCCTGCATGTGTGTTCTAGAATCAAGTATGCATGCGTAGATGGTCTGATCTGGAACTTCTTAGACCGATAGCCTGTGGACTGCCTGCTGCTGGCAGGTTTAAGTACATTAGCTCAAGGCATGCCCCTAAAAAATAATGAAGGCTACTTAAAAACTTACCTTAAATTAGGCCCGATTTAGAAAATAGCTTTGAAGTGTTTGATATATAAGACTATCTTGTATATTTATACTGATATACAGTAATATAGACATGTACTGCATGCGCATTTGTTTGTGCTATATTTATTGTATAATTGTTATATTTATATTAGAGATTGAGGGGTATTGAAATAACCGACCTGCCCAGCTGCCCGGTGGTTCCCCCGACACCAGAGTTACCTCCAAGGTACGCTGAACACTAGGGAGCTACCATGTTGTTATGTCACTTCAGGAAGGGCCGCCTCTAAGAGGAAGTCATAGTTTCAGCTAATCAAAGTTGGCTGATGCTGTGGTGTCACTCTGAGTTGGGAATGGTGCTTCCAGGTAGTGACATAATTCTATGTGGTGAATGCTGCAATATGGAAGTAAGTCGAGTATTTAAACTATTCACCCTAGTTATAGACATCCGAATACTCCTATTTGGATGTTGCCACGATTGACTCACTCTGCTTCTAATCTGTGTGCTCTTTCATTTCTTGAATTCAGCAATATTTTTTAATTTATTAATACTTCTATTTTTGAACATGGAAATATCGGGGGAAAAAATGGTTTTCAATATTTTCTGAAATTATGATGATATTCTAATAGCTGAGGTCTGCAGAGGATTCAAGTGACAAAGCTGACAAAGGGAAATTTACACGTCATGAGCAGCCTTCTGACAGGTCATTGCTATCAACATGTGGCCAACTGATAGTTAATATTAAATGGCTTCGGGATTCTTGGTCCCTTTCCCAGCTAACTGATGCCTTCAGCATAGATCCAACAAAGGGTTTAGGTACCTAAAACTAGGCAAAGCGTAGTGCCTTGTTTCAGAGCAGGCAGCCCCCAAACTGGGATCCCCCAAACTGGGATCCAGATAGTGACACTGCAGGCTCACATGTTCCTCTTCAGTATATGAGGAGAATACGCACCATACAAAAACATCCAACACCATCACCTGCAAAACAGAGAGCTGGGTGGTAGAAAATGCTCAAAATTCAGTAAGTTTACACACTTTATTTTCTCTGAAGCTTATGCTTGATTCAGGAGTATAGATTTACTTTGTATAGAGGAATAGGGCACTCTTTCTTGGAAAAAAAAAGTGTGCAGGGAATAATTAAGTCTTGTGATCTATTTTAAGAAGTAGCTGGTAACATCTGAGAGGAGGCACCAGTGCTTCCACTTAATGTCAGACTACGATTCTAGTGTCTCCCTCCCTAACTGTTTGTAAATCAAATACTGTGGATTAAAAGAAGAAAGAGTCAGACTAGGAATAAAGACGAGGTCCCAGAAATTTCTTCTCTTTACCAACAGTCTCAGCTACCACGCTACAGAGTCAGACTATTTCTTTCTGTCTCCCTCTCTCTCTGCTTAGCCCAATGACTCTTGCTTTACTTCCTTCATAGAAACTTCCACAAGAAGGGGGACAAACAAACCCCTTTTCTACCACATTTTTTCCAAATGCACCTAAGAGGTAGAAGAGGTTAATTTAATCTTTCTATGCAGAGAAGGGCTTCTGGTTCTCATGCAAATATTTCAGAACTAGCCCAACAGTGGCACCTCTACCTCATCTGCCTGAATTTAATAATAATAGCCCAAACTGCATTTTTATGTATACCCATAGCTGGGTGTTGTCTAGAATCTGTCATTGGACATAAGTATCAGATCACTTAATTTCTGCATCTGGATTCAATTTAGTATGAAATAGGCCTAGGACTTTTCAGAATAAGGCAGTTCTGAACATAAATTCTATGTGGCTTTGAAGCCTTGAAGGTCAGAGAACTGTTTAATTAACGTAGCCATCTCCACACTTAGCTGCTAAATAGGTATTGTTTGGATTGCAATTTGAGAATTGGAAAATCTAACTCGAAACAAATCTTAATTTAGGTGCTTTAAGATTCTGACTCATGATCAGGTCAGCTTACTCCAGGATGACTCATCTGCCACTTGGGTAGCAATTGCTGAACTGCTAAAAACTGTAGTCTGGCTTATTAAGGGAAAACCAAAATCAGTCCCATACCAAGGCAAGTAGTCTTAGGTGCTGTTTGGATCTAGACCTATTTCCCAAATGTCTATCCCAACTAGCATCGAATGGCATCTGTTTGTAGCATGTCACCATAGAAAAAGGTCTGAATAGAAACAAAGACTTGATTACCATCTTGTTCCTTTGTAGATTACCACACAAGCTTGAGTTGATGCACTTTCAAAGGACAGTGTCACAAAATTTGGATGGATGCCATCAGTGCTGTATATGCAGTCTGAGAGTAGTATCCAACTCAATCAGTATCAATGAGTTTATCAGCTTTCAAATGTACTTAATTCATGTAGGAAGAAATGTGATTTTTTTTTTTTTTTACAGTGAGATTTATCATGCCAAATAAAAAATGTATAGTTTTTCTGACTGTTCGAAATTCAGAGTTTGTTATTTTTGTATTACAACCTCAGCTAACTGAATTCCAAACATCATAAAATAATTGTAATTTTAATCAGTTTTTTTCTATTCTTGTCCTAGGAAATTACAGACAACCTAAGCAATGGTGGCCCACATCTGATTTATAATGGAAGTGTATATTAAGAGATTTTTAAAAGTTCCATGGAAAGAAGCAGTTATAGAATTTTCTTCAGGAAAAAATAGACTCCAAGAAACTGAGAAAATTGAACTATCTAAGCTTTTATGGCTCAAAGATCACAACTGCAGAACAGCACAGTTGCATTTCCCTTTTAGAGACATGTTCAAAATTTGTCTCCTAAACATTTTGCAGATATACAATATCTATTCATGTCCTGGCTACTCTCTTTTGGATTTTTTGTCTGAATAGCTTTTCAGAATTGTGATAGTATTTGGAACAGTCTTCTCAAGACTCTTCTTCTCATGAAGACTCAAAACCAAGAAAAAAATAATTAAACTGGACCACATCTAGCCTGGTCACAGGATTCCTAAAGAGAAGAGGGCGCAGGAAAGGTGGCTCGGGGAACCTTTTTCTCCTCCCCACTTAGTAACATCTGGTGTAGTATGATGGCTTCAGATCATATGGCATGGTACCAGCAACGCATCTGCACAGTCCTGCTCCTCACAATGCGAATGCATCCAACCTCAGTTTTCCCAGTAGATCGTATCAAAAAAAGAGCGCAAATTATTCTCCAAAAGGCTTTCATTTCACATTCAGAGCGTAAATGAACAGTGTGCTGAAAACAACACCAATGTCTTTGTTTTGAAAGACAGAATGCTCTAAGAATGCCATAAATCAAAACCTCAACAATGCCTTGTTGTAAAAAAATTGTAAATATTTCCAGTTTGTGAATGAAGTATATTTCGTAATTTGTTCATAAAAGATGACAAATAAAATGAAATCTAAACCAGAGATTTTAGAGAGATCTTTTGGGGTTTTTTCTTGTTAAAAAGATCTTACAAAGCTGAACTGTCATGCTTGCAGTTTTGCACAACACATTGAAAGGTTCTAGAGTGGTGAAGCAACATCAGAAAGGAGAAAAATGAAGGCTGAACAGAGGCGATTCTGCACACCTACGATAGAGTTTGGGGTCTGTTAAAGCAGTGTGTATGTTAAGGCAGCAGCTTTAACTGACCCCAAACTCTGTTGTAGGACTTACTGGCTCATATAGCCATGACAAACAGAAGACGTAATCTGTAACAGAACAAATAGAGCACAATATTAATATAAAATATTCACATTAAAATACATATATGTCACATAGTGAGCCTATGGCTGTGCTCCAAAGCCCAGCACTTCAACACGAAATTGAGATTTGTTTGGCAACTCATATCCATGTTCCCAGACAAGTGTGAAGAGAATCTTATTATTAATCAAGACATGCCACAAAAACCTCTAGAAATTATATTAAATTGTTTTGTGAATCTATATGGTATAAAATAATCTTTAATTCAATTGTCTTAGGATTTTCTAAGTCTATAAGGAAGTTTCTCATCTAATTACAACATAGGAAAACATCTTCACTGTGATTTAAGGCTGTCATTTAAACTTATTTAGTTAGATGGCTACACTTGTGAGTCAAAAATTTGTCCACGTTATAAGGCTTCTCTTCACTTATCTACTGTGTAAAAAGGCATTATAATCTTCTCCAAGCCTCTGATATACTAATATATATTATATATATTAGTAATTGCCAATGAGACTGTTGAAATTCATAAAGAATATAGAAACTGTCATAGGAAAATAATTAGATGTTAAGGCATCTGTGTTCAAGGAAAGTGGTCCCTTTCTCAGGTGCTACCAGTCTTTAGACTGTCTCACCCACTATATTCCAGCTTGTTTGGGCTTTTAATAGGTGCCATTGCCTCTTCGGCTTGATGTTGCTCTTCCTCAGCACTGGGAAACACGGGATAAATCTGTCCTCAGCATCTGCCCTTTCTAGAAATCTGTCAGTGGCAGGACTAGTGCCTAAATGGGCTGCAGAGTTTCATGTGGGTTGAAGAAATCCATACTGGACATCATAGGGGCAGAGAAAAAGTTTCTGCAAGATACCCTTCCTCATTGAATCAGCACACAGTATAAAAGGGACTTATCAAAGAAAAGCAAGAATAAAATAAAAAGTGGCTCAAAAATCCACCTCAGAACTACCTGGCTGAGGTTCATCATTAGCTCTGTATGACAACTGTAAAATCATGATTCATACAGAGGTATCTTGTGACATTTACTTCAGGACTAGGAATGGTAGCTTTAGATCAGTTCAGAATCTGCTCACGAATGACATGATAGGGCACACCATAACACTACCCATTTCCTTATCACAAACACTTCATTTCCTGAGATGGTAGTAAGAGTATGGGACGGTGCAGGGCAATAGGTGATCCTTCTATATCCAACATCGCAGTCCAGCACAGTAGCCAGTTTCTCATGCTTTGGAAAGGAAAGGAGGATACCTTCTCCAAGCTCACAATGTTTGAAGCATTACTGTAACTTGCGAAATACAACCCCCCACTTCTGCTGCTTTTCAGGAAGTGCTAGAAGGAGAGAGAAGAGATCTGGGCTCCAGAGAACAAAAGATTCAATTGTTCTTTTGTTTGTTTGTTTGTTTTGCTGCCAAGCCTGTAGAATGCAGAAAAACTGGCTGGTCCCTGCATTAATAAAAGCCTTGAAAACACAAAGTTGGAATTTGAAAGACTTAGGAACAAATTTGATGAAGAATGCTCCTACCTGTGACATACAAAAAGGATCAAAATTCTGAATTTCAAAGTAAAGGACCATAATATATGGATGTGGTAGGGGAATTCCAGGAAATTTTTCACTTCATTTCATGAAGTTTTGTTTTATAACTGCATACAGAGCCCAACGGTAATGGAAATATTTTTTTGTATGTTTTCATTACTGATACAGTTGAAAGGATACTCATTCCATTTACCAGCTGTAGGAAAAACAAAACTTCTAGTTTCGCAAATATGAACAGCTGACATCTACATCAATAGTGTGAAGGCTGGGCACTGAAATCCATTTTAATCTAAATAAGATGAAGCATGTATTGTCCTTGATGCACTTATTTCTGATTCACACTGCTGTAAAAGCAGATGCTGGCTCAGATTCCCTCAGAGATATTCAGCTGTTTTTTGCTAGGTCAAGTAACACTCTTCCTGAAGGGGGTTACTTATTGTACTTTGTGTGTAGGACTTTGCTGTATTTTTTAATATTTTAGGCATGCTTGACATCTCATAGAACCTCAGCCTACAAGAAACACCAATGTTTAGAATTTACAACAAGCAACAGTTCTTATTGCAAACTGTGCAGAAAAGTGCAAACAATGTGTTTTAAATCTTTGTCTTGCACAATCTTCAAAGTATTTTTGTTGCATTAGGACAAATGACTTTCCCTTCAGATGGTCTGGGGAGGTATGAAGGACAGTGGAGCAGGTCAAATTCAACAGAAAATTTACGTCATAGAATCATAGAATGTCCTGAGTTGGAAGGGACCCAGAAGGATCATTGAGTCCAGCTCCTGTACCTGCATATGACTATGCACCTTTCACACCATGTGTCTGAGGGCGTTGTCCAGTCTCTTCTTGAACACTGTCAGGCTTAGGGCCGTGACTGCCTTCCTGAGGAGCCTGTTCCAGTGCTCCACCACTCTTTCAGTGAAGAACCTAATGTCCAAGCTCAATGTCCCTTGGCACATCTTCCTGTCATTCCCTTGAGTTCTAACATCGGTCACCAGAGAGAAGAGATCAGCACCTGCCCCTCCTCCTCCCCTGGTGAGGAAGCTGTAGCCACCATGAGGTTTCCCCTCAGTCACCTCTTCTCCAGGCTGAACAAACCAAGTGACTTTAGCCGCTACTCATACGGTACCTGCTTTTAAACCCTTCACCAACTTCATGGCCTCTTCTGGACACTCTCCAGTAGCTTCACATCTTTTTTATACTATTGCACCCAGAACTGCACCCAGTGCTCCAGAAGAGGCCGCACCAGCGCAGAGCAGAGCGGGACAATCACCTCCCTGCCCGGCTGGCAATGCTGTGCTGGGTGCACCCAGGACACAGTTGGCCCTCTTGGCTGCCAGGGCACACTGTTGGCTCATGTTCAACTTGCCGTCGACCAGAAATCCCAGATCGCTCTCTGTGGAGCTGCTCTCCAGCCTGTCATTCCCCAGTCTGTATGTACAGCCAGGGTTGCTGTGTCACAGGTGCAAAATCTGGCACTTGCCCTTGTTAAACTTCATGCGGTTGGTGATTGCCCAGTTCTCTGATTTTTCCAGGTCCCTCTGCAGGGCCTCTCTGCTCTCAAGAGCATCAACAGGTCCTCCCAATTTTGTGTCATCAGTGAACTTACTTAGTATTCCCATAAGTCCTGCATACAATTCACTTATGAAGACATTAAAGAGTGCTGGCCCTAAGATGGATCCCTATGGAACCCCACTAGTGACTGCTTGCCAGCCCGACATAACCCCCAGGTGAAGCAAGACTTTCCCCTCACGAACCTGTGCTGGCTGGGACAAATGACTACATTGTCTTTCAGATGTTTTTCAATAACTCCTAGAATAATCTTCTCCATAATTTTGCCAGGCACAGAAGTAGTAAGCCATAATTGCAAATAGTCATATTTATACCAAAATTTTCCTCGAGAGTGTGAAGTTGAACATAGAGGGGAAAGAGAGTAAAACAGTTTAAGTCATTTTTAATCCTTTCAGATCCCTGTCTCAGTCAGATTAAAGGGTAAAAGGAGCCTTTTTTCAGTTTAAAAGCTTAGAAATATCTGAAAACAGACTGGTATTAGACTACCATATCATTGTAGATATTACTGCACAATCTGCCTAAAATGATTCTAGCCAGCTTTTCTTTCCTGTATCAAAGTGATATCTTTAGCTCCACTATAAACTTCCAACAATTTCCATGAAGCTGTTCTACATGCATCTTGAGACAAATTTTGAAGAATATTTTCAGAACTTGTACAAGGGCTTGCCAGACAGACTCGCAGTCTGTAGGGGGAGTGGAGGGGGAAAAAAAAAAAAAGCAGCATGTTTTTGGTAAAACATAATTTGATTGGAATGAAGATGCTAAGATGCTAAACCCAACCTAGTTCAATATCATCAGCATGAGGAATACTGAGTGAACTTGGAAAGCCTGCTCAGGAAGGCCTTTTTTCCCCCTGAAGTTACGAAAACGAGATTCAGCGTGCTGAAGGAAAAGAGGGAACTGGATGAGATTAATCAGTAGCTGGAATTTCAGCAGAAAGTTGTGTACCTGGAGAGACTTGTTCTGCTGTGGAAGTGTTGTTTTGCTTCAGAAAGAACTAGCTTTGATTTGGAGCAAAAAGTCCAGAGGGCTGCACCAAGGTCTCTCTTGTCATCTCTACAAAGAAGTGAAAGAAACTTTGAAGACACAGGGCATACACATCTACTTCTGCCAGGGAACTAACAACAAGCTGTGCAAAGCAGCCTCGCAATTGCTCTGTGATTCCCTCAAACGAGTCCTGAGCACATATAAAATTGGCAGTTTGTTTGGTTTTTCCCCTTGAATTACATTTGATTTGCCGTAAGGTATCTTTTATGTCCTTTAACCACTGAGTCACAGCAGGTTGCTTTAATGATTTCCACATCAGTCTAATTTTGCTTTGTAATAAGCAGAAGTTTTTGGTGGTGGTGGTTTTCTTTTTTTTAATTTTTTTTTCCCAGTGATCCTTTCTGAATCACAGTTTTAATCCTGTCATAAGCTGCAACATGTGTCCCTCTAAAAATACAGGCTGCTATGGTATATTAAACAGACTGACCATGTACATTAATTAAAAATAACTCTGCATCCATAGAAATAGCTGTTTTAATGAACTCCACAATGTGCAATGGGAACACACTAGGAAGGTGGGCAGGAAGAAGGACCCCAAGCACAACTGAAAAATCCTTGAACTACAAAATGTCACTACAGATCTGCATATAATTCCACTGATATAAAGCAGGGATATGAGTCAGCACAACCTCTCTTTGTACCCCTAAGAAAGCAGATATAGATTTAAAAGGAGCTAGGAGACATTAGGATTTCCTGCTCTCTTTTTCACATACCATTACTAGCAGCGAGTATGAGACACATCCAGTGATGTAACTGGGACCACAAACTTGAGCAGCTCCTCTCCCACACCATTAGGTGAACCCTTTTTTCTCTCTCCCCCCCACTTCATGTCAGTTCAAGCTAGGAGGCCATGTCTTATATCTTCCCTTATCTCTTCTGTTAAAATACAGCTGCAGCCTTTAAAATGTTTAGTGCCAAAAATTTTCTTGCCTTCCCTGCCCAGAGAAAGCAAACATATATCATTGTCATCATTTTACAGAGAGACTGCAAAGGAGGCAAATCTAAATCTAAACCATGAAGTCCAAACATCCAGACTGACAGTATTAAATTCCTGTGGTTTTCTACACTTACTGATATCATTGCTGTCTTCTCCCCTAAATCCAAGTATAAACCCCAGGAATGCTGACAGCTAATATGTTTCTGAAGACAATTTATTAACTGTATAGCACCCTGAAAATATACATGTCAGAGCTCCTTCGGTAACCATTATACATAAAGGACAGCAGATTGATATTGATACCCACCCTGTGGAGGTGGCAGCAGAGATTTTGAAATGGCCCAAGATTTCTAGATCTGAACCCCACAAAAGACATGGGATTCTGTATGACTGTATTTATGCAAGAGATTGTTTTGTTTCTGTTTTGTTTCTGGTTTTACTTGCTAAAAATATTGTATATAACCATTAATAACACTGTTATGTTTATAAATTAAGACATTCAAATGTGAAGAAATACCTGAATAGAGTTTAAGACTAGAAAGCACCTTGTGACCAACTAGTTTTTCCTTCTGTATAGCACAGGACATGATACTTCACCTGACAATTCTTGTATCAGCCACATAACATCTGGGTAAGCAGCCTGTATCTTTAGAATGAAATCTGATCTTTACTTAAAGACTTCAAAAGATGTAATCGATCGCCTCCCTTATTCCAATGAGCAAAAACTTTCCCACTTTGAAGTGATTTGTTTCTATGCAGGATTTTTGGCTTTATTTCACAGACTTTGGCTCTGACGACACTATTGTCTGCTAAATTAAGAAGCCTTAGAGAAACTCAGATCAAGTCATGTCTTAACCTTCTTCTGGGTGAGCTTCTTCAATTTCCTCACCATGGGGCAGATTTCCAGACAGCAAATATGTATATATATTCTAGTTCTTTCCTAAACTCTTCCCAATTTTTCCAAATAAACTTACTCTTTCTTTCCTGTGCATAGGAATTATGTTCTCATCTCCTCTCCCTGATTGCTTTCAACTAATCTTTATACTATAAGGATTTTTAAATTGAATCAGATTTTATACTCTCTCAGCTTTCTTTCCCCAGTTTCTTCTCAGACAAATGGCCTATTTTACCCCTAGGAGTAGTGAGGGAAGACAAGGAATTCCTTATGTTTTATAATCTGTTTCCTTCCCTGATTTCTATCAACGGATAGACAGCCATTCTGTGTGCGTTTGTTTCAGGCTGGTAAGTTTACTTTAGCACTAACACCTAAACACCTAGGATCTTAAAATATTTACACCACACAATAAGGAATTCTGCAGAACCCTCATAATCCTCAGACACAGAACCAGTTATTGTACTAATGAGGCACTCCTAACATGGGCTAATTAGCCATGCTGAGAGGTAGGGTTGACAAACCCGAATGCAGAACCACACACATACGAAGATATTGCGCCTGCACATTACAGATCATGTGCAGTAACATGCTGCATGGTACAGGCACACCTATACTGCTTCAAACTCATGCCTGGGTCTGCACAGGGAGCTCTGCTCTCTACAGCTTTCAAAGCCAACTGTCAAACAAAGCTGCAAGACTACACGGAGATTACGTTTCCATCTGTCAAAAGAAAGATGTTTGCCTTATGTCAAATGGCTTGCTCAAGAGGGAATGACCTTTCTTCCCCCCACTTACGAGATATGTTAGCTTCTTCAGAGTCCATGCTATGGACTTCGGTCATAACAGCCTCTTAGCAAATAACGCAGCCAGAATAAGCATCCAAAAAAACAGCTTCAAGGATATATAAATACTATTTTTTTCTAATTTGTCATTCAAGAAAGTATTGCAACATTCTCAACTCTGCGGTAATTCTACAGCTGCAGTGATGAGCTTGTGTAGGCACAAAGGGACCAATTGCATCCCTGTTGCAAGACTGGAAAATTTGGAAAAAAAGCCTAATATTGAGAAAAAGGGTTTAATGAGGTATTGGCATGTCATAATCTAATGGCAGGGGAAAAAAAATAAAAAGGAAAAACAAGGTTGGTTTGTTCATTGTATCTTTAAATTCCTCGTTTTTATTTAAATTTTTTTGTGTGTTCAATTTATTCTTTTATGTCATATGTTTGGGACTCCTCTATGCTGTAGAGTATTATATTCAATATTTGGTTTGAAAATCCCACACACACTTAAAAAAATGAGAAATATTTAAAATTAATTGTTCACGCTTTATGAACAAAGGGTAGTATGTACACGTATCTTGGGGCCAACTTCTAAAATACTAAATCAATATTACTTTTGAGGACTATTTATAAATATGTCCCTAAGGAACTACTTCCACTGAGAGCAATGGGACTAAGACTTATATTTAAAGTTAAACCTGGAAAACTGTCTCAGAAAAAGTGTATTTTGTGAATGACAGCCTAACATTGAGATGAGTCCAATGACTACTTTTAGTTTGCAGTGGTGCCAATGTGGCCCTTAATCTGCATCACCCTGACCTCTGCAAAAATAATAACTGGATATGCAGACTAAAGGCACAGAAGTGATCAATCAGAATAAATGAATTTTGTAAGTACACACTTACTGGAGGAAAAAAAGGAAAGGGACAAAAAAAGGGATTTCTACTGTCTTCTTCCCACTTTTCCCTTAGCACCTAATAGTGAAAAATGTCCATTTCTATCAGTCAATGCAACCACAGTTGCCTTGCCTGCACAGTCCCTCAAGGTAGACTGCACCATCCTTCATCCTTCACGGCATCTACATTTACAGTCCGCAACTCTTGCAAGTCTTTAGGATGACCCTTTTTAATGGTTCCACCAAATGCACTGCTCTTAACCTCCAAAAAGATTCATGCTTGAACTCTGAAGGTTTGTTTGGAAGGATTTACTTCTGATTTCAAACAAATGCATAGTCTGGGGACTTCCAGGACATTCATTGGCTCTGTCAAGGAATGGAAACCTAACAGATGCCCACCAGCTTCCTGGCAAAGAGAAGAGTTTCTGTCAAAACAGCATATTTATTTGGAATTAAGAATCTAATTTTAAATCTCTTTCTTTGGTGACACTCATATCTTTGGTATTTACATTTCCAATGTTTATACTACTGTCTTAAGAACACTTAAGTAGAATCTTTATTTCCAAATAAAGTTTCATAACTTGGCAGGCTCATGCTCACTTTATAAATATAAGAACTTTAAATCCTTTTCCATATAAACATGTGTAATATTTCCTACCAAAAGTGTGTGACAGCCAAGAAATTTGATTATTCTCAATCCATAAATCTGTGCAAGGCAGCTCATGCAAAATAAAGCATCGGCTCAGGCATAATTACAAATATACATGTCCAGCAAAGGTAAATAAATAAATACCATTTATTTATAGCAGCGACTTGCCAGGAAAATTATACTGTATGTTAGAATATCCCATAGGTTCATAGGAGTACAGTTGTGGAGAAAACTGACAGAAGACTTTTTCTTCCTAAGAGTGTCCACAGCTAAGCTGGAAATTAGCAAAAGGTGAGGAAGAGAAAGACATCCCAAGTCGTTCTCTCACCGGTGTGCCTGCAGCCCTGCAGGGAGGAGGCTGCCAGGGAGAGCCATTCAGTTCCTTTCATCAGCAGCATCTGTGGAGGTGGTCCAAAGATGCACAACACTGATGTAGGCACATTGCCTTCTGCTCTGAGACACAGAATGAAAACAGAATGAAAAAAGAAAAAAAAGTGTATTTTTCCAACCGACACCCTCAATACACAGTGCCACAGGAGCAGTCCCACTGATTGCACAGGGGGTGATTGCAGACGCAGGCACTACTCACTGAGAATGAGCACTGTGCTGGTTTAGCACAGATTACTTAAATTTTTGGATAGGTCAGCAGCAAGTGATTAGGAGCAGGCTTGAGCATGGGTTTAAGTGTGCTGAACCCTGTGGCCTTTGCAGCTCCCATGAGCTTCCAGCCTGGCTGCTGCAGGCACGTTGCTTTGCAAGAACTGGCCCTCAGCTGCTTGTGAGTGAAGTGGGCTGCACACACATAAGCCCTTACTCATCTGGAGCTGGGAGCACATCAAAGCACAAAATGTCCTCACACCACTCTTCTCCAGAGTTTGGTTTCAGCCTGGTTGTGCTGGTGAACTCCAGTTTGACAACAGGTCTGCATTTTCTTAGAAAGCCTCCTATGGAAATAGTGTAACATGGACTCAAACTGAGGCTAAGAATAATTTAAGACCACGTCAAGTTAAATCCCACGGATGAGTCTAGTACAGCACTAAAAGGCATTAGATTCTGACAAACATCATGGGTAGCTGCAAGCTAGGCCTTGCAAGCTTGATATCTTATGTGCCTTGCTCTCAAAGTCAGAAATCCAAAGTTTCTTTAGACTTGGCTAGTCAGGGAGAAGGGTGAGCTTCGCCCCTGGAAGGAAATATTTCCTGCTCTCAGGATGCAGAGCTCTGAATCTTTACCTTAAATCAGGAACCTGTGAAGGAACTGGGCACCTAAAACTCAGGCTGCCTTGAGAGGACTTCATGGTTCTACCTCTGAAATCACATCTCAGCAACAAGAGCCCATTTTGCTCAGCCTGCATGCATTCAAGCCCCTATCCTAATTTCCCAGTTCACCAAATGTCTTGCCAAAAGTTAAGCTGGGAGGCCCTCTTCTGTCAGAATGCAGCATGCATGATGTACTGCACAGAAGAGCACACGAAGCAGGGCAGGGCTGCGAACTGCTGATTAGGACACACAGCTACAAGCCCTGAATTTTGCTGTCAGCTCGTCACAGAGTTTCTTTCAGGGTTGAGTGTTAGGAGTGGTGGTTGAAGTGATTCTTTCCTCCAAGAGTGCCTAAGCAAACCTGAAAGCAGAAGGGGACTACTGAAAAAAAATTAGCATTACCCAATGCCACCTCCCTCTCCAGCAGCTGCAGGACAGCCCAGTTTTAACACCACTTGCTTTTCCTGTCCTCTCTCAGCCATACAGCTGGGTTGTTAAAGCACTCCCTGACACTGCAAGTTTGCATCTCTTCCAGCTGGGAAGGGAATCAAAGCCACTTCCCTGCTCAGTCTTCTAGCCACTGTATAAAATAAGGGCTTATCATCCACCTGCATTTGGAAAAACAAGAACAACAACAAAAACAAAC
Organism: Caloenas nicobarica; assembly: GCF_036013445.1. Taxonomy (NCBI): domain Eukaryota; kingdom Metazoa; phylum Chordata; class Aves; order Columbiformes; family Columbidae; genus Caloenas; species Caloenas nicobarica. Next base: position 33,316,908 of record NC_088246.1, on the reverse strand, counting down.
AAACAAAAACAACAACAACAAAAAACCAACAAAACCCCACAAAAACCAACCAAACAAACAAACACAAAGAAAAAACAAAACAAACCTTCAAATATGTGTGTGCAGGGAGGAGGAGGAGACAGTTGACACTATCCATATATTTTATGAGTATCCTCATCGCATCACAGATTAGGCCCCCTGGGACATGTTCTGCTTAGAGGTTGGCTCCTGGCAAGGTTTAGGATGGAGCTCGAGGAGTTTTTTGAAGTTGGGCAAGTCAGGCCAGTGCACCCAGCTGAGCTTCAGGCAGCACAGAACAACTCATACTGAGTTTTGTTCCAGGATTAAAATGGAATTTCTGAATTGTCACCTAAAATACATCTCAGCCCTGTTTCAGTTGTTTAAGTCTTTCATAGGATCTGATTCTTTTTGTACAAGAAACACAATGTAGCCTGACAACATTTCCTGCACTGGTATATCCAGGCATGAATCTGTAGAATAGCACTGATCCTTTGTGCTTGCCATCATTAATGCAGGAAAAAGAAAAAAAAAAGGCAACATGCCTTATAGACGTGTATACACGTCAACATAAACACAAAGTCAGGCTTAGAAAAATGGTATAGGAAACCATCAATTACATGAGCATAATTTTAAAAGAAAAATTTGTTGTATTTCCAGAGTGTTGGGTGTCTGAGAAACTCTTTCACAGCAATAACAGAAAGAAGTGTTTTAGCAACAGTAATATATGGCTTCTTATCACTACCAGTAAGAACTTTCAGCATGCTTTGCCTCACCAGTTCAACAGGGCTATTTATTAACCTAACCAGTAGTGACCAAAAAAAAGGAAATCACACACCATGAGCCTCTTACTAATCTCAAATAATACCATAATAATAGCAGCCAGTTCCCAAGAGGAATGCTTTTTATTTTTCTTTCACAGACAGAATACTCAAGCAGCTAAGCGGCATGTTTAACTGATGTATTTCAGGAAATCAGATCATGTTCTTTCAGGATATTTGAGTCCTTTTATTGATGGGAGCTCTCAGCAGTATCACAAATAGCTGGAGATATTGACAAGAAATTAATTTAATTAAAGAAAACAAAAGCAAATATTTTTAAAGCCATGCAAAACATTCTAGTATAGATGTTTACAGAGTATAAATCATAGCTAATGTCTGTGTGGTAAGTGTAAATTATTCTAATCACACAATTTAATCAAGCTGTCTGCAGGTTCAAATTCCTCCTCAAAACATATATGTATTCTTTAAATTCTTTCACTATTCTTTCACTTAGCTCCAAATATAAACTTATATAAATAAATACACTTAGCATTTCAGCTCCCACTCATGACTCTCATCCTTCACATATATCTAATATGCACAGTCTTTATCATTACAAAAAATGCATGTGATGACGAAATACACTGCAGGAAGGTACATTTCAATACAAGTTCTTATTTACATGTCTTACAAGGCTTATAGGAACATATAAGGGGAACACACAGTCTGTATATAGACTATATGCAAGGTCAGCATTAAGCACAAGTGGTTTAAATGACTGCTGCCCTGGGCTACACTCCTGTCCTCCCCACACGCCCCACAGTGACTGTGCTGTGGAGGCACTGCAGAGTGGTGGGTGGGCCCAGGAGATGGGTTCACTGGTAAGAGAATTATTTAAACTCCTAATTCAAAATCTTGCTGGATTGCCCTCTTTGTCAAAGGCCAGCTAGCCTGAGCAGCTACACTGCTTGTGGAAATACCTAAAACCCCAGCCCTTGCCAACCCTTTGACATGTGCTTATCTGTTAGCATGAGCAGTTTCATTGACGTCTATTCTGACAAAGCAATCTGTGTGCCTGAGTGTTGAAGCTCAGATTTAAAATGTTGTGCAACCAGAGGCTGGCAGTGTGACGTTTCCGAATTTCCTTCAGCACCTGATCATTAGAAAATATCAGCAATGTCACAATACTGAGCAGTGCTGAGAGTTGCAATTGGCAGGTCACATTATTTTTGGAGCAGAGTGCTTTGAAAAAGCCTATTTCACTTTGCAAAGTATGCTGATGCAATACACTGCCGTTGTGCTGAGTAAAGATGTTGGCTTTGCTTTGCCTCATCTGCTATATACTACACAATCTGAAGTATCTGCTGAGCAGCAGTACAGCAAACATCACTAAAATGTCAGTGAACCAACAGTAACCACATAATGGCATCCAGGACATTTATTTCGTGATTTAAGTTGAAAGGAACACTGCAGAACTCAGCAACCACAGTGTCATAATTTTTGGTGAAAGGTATTTACTATTTTATGGATAACAACCACAGTGGCACTGCTGTTCAACATCTATTTAACTGAACAGTGGCATCCCATTTAACATCATTAATGATCTGGATGATAGGGCACAGTGTAATCTCAGCAAGTTTGCAGATAACACAAGAGAAGAAGGAGTGGCTGATGTGCCAGAGGGTTGTGCTGCCATCCAGAGGCACCTTGACAGCCTGAAGAAATGAGCTGACAGGAACCTCAAGGAGTTCAACAAGAAGTGCTAAGTCCTGCATTTGTGGAGAAACACTCTCATGAACCAGTATAGGCTGAGGGCCACCCAGCTGAAAAGAAGCTTGGAAGAAAATGACCTGGTAGTCCTGGTGAACACCAAGTTGAACATGAGCCAGCAACGTGTCCTTGCTGCAAAGTAGGCAAATGGTATCTTCAGCTGCATTAGACTATGTCTTGCCAGCAGGCTGAGGAGGTGATCCTGCCCTTCTACTCACCACTAGTGAGGCCACACCTGGAGTACAGCTAACAACCACCAGGGTCTCTGGAGAAGTCTCTGTCCATGACGAATTGACACAATGAAGTCATGGCTTCTATCTGAAGCAGGAGAAGTATAGTGATATGTATCTCATACTATCTCATCTGCAACTAGAGAGTACTTTGTAAGCACTCCCTAAGGTATTTAGAATGCTTCTGCTGATGGCTACCATGGAGACATATAAATAAAGAGTTTATCAGAACACAGGGCAGATTGAGGGCTGCTGTGGGGTACAGTCATATTTGTTCTGCTTTCCACAGCTTTTACAAGTATGAATTCTGATTTAAAAGACTGCCATGGCCCTGTTTACATCACTGTCAAATATTTATTTTTCTGCAATGAAGCTGTCACATAATCTAGAATCATAGATGTCAGATGGGATCTTTGGAGGCCACCTGGTCTAAAGTGTTTTTTTAGTGTCTCAAAGAACAGAGATGCCACAGCTTCTCCAGACAGCCTGTTCTGGTGTTTGACCACCCTAAATGTAAAGAATCCTTTCCTTGCATCTAGTAAGAATTTCCCCTGCTACAACTTGCACCCATTGTCTCTCTTTCTTTCCCTGTGCATTTCCAGGAAGACTATGGGTTCATCTTTTCCATAGCTAATCATTAGGTTGTTGAAGACAGCAAATTAATTCCCCTGCTGGCCTTCTTTTCTCCAGACAGAACAAGCTCAACTGTCTCCGTCTCTCCATTATTGACTCACCGTGCTATTGTTTCCCTGTGTTAAATATTGCACAGCAGTGTATGTCCTTTACTCGTTGAAGATATTAGTAATATTTCATTAACCATATTTATTAATGATGCAAACCTGGCTAAGTGGGACTCAACTGTCTGTGTCTTTACTAGCCAGAGCACTCAGCAATTGCTGCCATCTCAATCCTGTATAGTAGAGGCAGAAATCACTTATAAAGGCCTAATCCAGAATGTACTGAAATCAAAGTAAAAACTCAGTCTTGGCTTCAAGTCAATACACTCAATTTTTCAGACCCTTTACATCTCATTTCACAGTGAAACAGAAAAAGGTGAGTTCTCCTCACTCGGATTCAACTTGGCATTTTTCAATAGGTCAAACAAACACTTGAAAAGAGTTCCAATGCATTATGCACAAATGAGAATTAGAAACAAAGTAGGTTATTCCTCATATACAGAACAGATGTACTTTCACAATGTATTATTAAGTCTTCAGATCCCTCTATAGATTTCTAAGGCCCAAACAGAAGCAGATCCACTGCATTATAATATTTTCTTCTGCTACATGATGCCACTAACTACATGAATTTTCCTAGTTGCCACTGTTTCATGAAGATGTCACTCATATTTCTTGTCTTTTATGTGTTTTAAAATGACAGCAATAATCACTGACTATATGCATTAATATAGGTCAGCTCATGAGGTCCACCTCTAGAGCACATGGCAGCGTGGCAGGCATTACACCCTCCCTCCATCACACACAAGGGACTTCCCCTCCAGCTACTTGGTGCATAAGCAACATCCTATCCTGTGTGCAAGCCACTGCTGGCACAGCTGGCAGGATACTATCTGTTGGACTGAGGTGGAAACACAGAGCTCTACATTGTCTAGATGGCAACCAAAGGTTACAGTTCTATCAGACACCTTTGCCTTGCAGAATGGGTGTAATGTTGAGGGCCACACTTGGGTGCCTCTCTGATGGAGCAAGCATGTCATCCTGGTCACTACTGAGGCAAATTCATAGAATCACAGAATGTCCTGAGTTGGAAGGGACCCACAAGGATCATCGAGTCCAATTCCTATCCCTGCATCTGACAACCTCACAGTTCACACCATGCGTCTGAGGGCATTGTCCAGTCTCTTGAACACTGCCAGGCTTGGGGCCGTGACACCTCCCTGGGGAGCCTGTTCCAGTGCCCCACCACCCTCTGGGTGAAGAACCTTTTCCTAATGTCCAACCTAAACCTCCCCTGGCACTTCTTCCTGCCATTCCCTCAGGTTCTGTCACTGGTCACCAGTGAGAAGAGCTCAGCATCTGCCCCTCCTCCTCCCCTTGCGAGGAAGCTGTAGCTGCCACGAGGTCTCCCCTCAAATTTGCTTGAGTGAAGACTAAAAAAATGTCTTGAGATTTGACTATTGCATCTCTCTTGCTTCCAGGGAGATGATGATGGTGAAAATAATGATGAGAACCTGGTGATTAATGTCACATTTAAATTTACATAAAGGACAATGCTGCACTTCAGAAATTTCTCATGCTCTTAAGGGATTTGGGTACGTGAAAAGAGAATCTGAAATGAGAACAGGATTTTGTTCACACTACATTTACTTTTTTACTACTTTCTCCAGTCTAGGAAACATTAAAATTGTGCTTTTGTCATGAGTCTCACAGAAGAGTCCTCAATTCTCATATTTTGTTTTGCTTTGGTTGTTGGTTGTTTTTTGGGTTTTTTGTTTTGATTTTTTTTTACTATAACCATGACTTTTGTTATCTTGGGATTTTTGCACGTGGGTGGATGGATGTGCTGGTAAATAGTTGAACCAGTTCAATGAGAACCCTGTGAACTGCCAAACTAAACCATGAACTCAGCAGGAAGTTAAGCGAGAACAGAAAATTTGCTCTTTAAACTAGGACAACCTAGCAATTGCCTAAAAATTATGTCAATGTCTGTTCTTACATCCTATCATTCAGAGATATCATTCAGGCATCAAGCCATGAATCACTCAGAGGTGAGTGACACAAACACTTTTCAAGATAAGAGCTACTATAGTGCCTGTAGTACACTGGAGATTTCCTGAACAACTGCAGGTGCATTTTCTTTAGCACCTGGAGCTGCAGTGCTCAAATGCATATGGTGAAACTGAGCTCTTCAGCATCCACTCAGAATAATCGACTACTACCCTTTATTTGCCTGAAGGTAGATAATGCCTCTATTGATACTCAAAGGCTCAGCTCTTCTAAGAAAATCAATGACATTAAAGAGTTTCTGAAGTAGTATACACTGCCTGAGAAGGGCAGCAGAAAAATAATAAATCTGGAATTGTTTTACACTGATGATATACTTTTTAATGCTCACCTTCAAGCAGAGATTGAGGAAAAATTTCTTCATTGTTTAGGCAGATCTTTAAATATCATATACTGATTCAAAATAATTATCTTTCAGTTAGCAAAGGATTTTCCTGGAAAAGGAATGCCAGTATTTTTGGAGATTTTGCTCAGAATAAACAGCCAAATGTTATGGTGTTTACTCAACCTCTTTGGTTTACTATATAAGAACAGAATTCCCACCAGATTTGAGGTATTTTTTTTCATTCTAGTAGGTTGGAAATATAATGAGAACAACTTCTTTGATGATATCCAAACAAGTCCATATATGATCCAAAACAAAACCATATAGTCAAAAGACAAAAACAAATTACACTTTTGAACCTCAAAAATTAAATAGCTTTTATTTCCATTAGGGGTAAAAACCGCAGCCTTTCAATAGAAAAGCAGATATCTTTAACTGCATCAGAAAACACAGACAAAAGAAAACAGACTAATTTGTTACCATAAATACAGGTGATACTCAATCTACCCGTTAAAGTCTTTAGGTGAAAAGAAAAAAAAAAACAACACATAACTGCATTCCTCATCCTTCTTTTTAATACTTCTCAAGTGTCAACCTTCCTGTAACTCACTTGCAAAAATCAGATTGCAGAACTGAGGCTTTAGTTTGAAAGCAGTCTAGCAGATGTAATCAAATATCTTTCATTCAAATATGTGGTTGCTTTGGATCTCTCTCAAATGGCAAACACCTCAGATTAGGGACCTGCTCTCCAGTCCGGAAGGATTAACAGTTTTCCATTTTTTTTTTAAAAAAAAAGGTCTGAATGTCTGAATGTTCTTTATTTCATTATAAATATGTCTTCATAATTGTTTAAGTGATTTAACAGGATAAGAAGGTTAAAAAGACAGAGAATGAGAGAATGAGTAGAATCAGATTATTTTGTCTTCTGTACTATCTTCAAGAAGTACAGGAGTCATAAAGCAGGATGACAAAAAGACACTTTCTACTCTTAAAATTAGTAGCAGCTGGCTTTTCTGGAGGGAATTCTCTGTGGATCCTTAATTCCCATCTTTCCTGACAATTTGTAAAAAGCTGGAGTATAAAGGTTGCTTGAAGTTTCTCAGAGTATGAACTGCAAAATAACACAGCTGGATTGTTAGGAGACACCTAATTTATCCCATTTACAACCTGTGCATCCATCTCATTTGTTAGCACAATTTATCAGAAGCATTTACAATGCTGTAGAAAAGTCCTACTGTTCTTTACGTAGGCTTAGGCTGCTTCCTTCCCTTGTTTCTGTGGCAACATCACCTCTTGTATACATGGAAAAGTCGCGTTCTCAAATTATTTGCCATACTTTCAGCCAGTATCTGAACACACTTCACTCCCTGCCTGGAAACGTGGAGGAGAAACTCAGCATCAGATCAACAGCCAGATCTCCACGGGTCATGGTGTCTCTACCATTAAAACTACACCTTCAAACACCAGCAAAGCTGGAGAGGGGCACCACAGCCAACACCAGCCATCCTATGGCAGGTTCTCTCATTTCCACAGATGTAAGGCCAGGGAACTACTTGGACACAGTTCTTTCAGTAATATATTTATACGTGAGATATTTTACCTCCAGAAGAGTGATTCACAGTGTAGCAGTACTGATGGCCAGCCGTATCAGTCATTTCCTGGCAGGCAACAACCTACTAGGAAAAGCAAGGGCCAAAGGCAAATCTAGCCAGTCCCCAGCTGTTAGGAGATGTCCATCCCAGACATCATAAATGTCACTACAAATCAAGACAAATTATTAGCTGAAAAAGATTAACATAATTTCTGTCTTATCCCATTTATTTCCCTTAATGTTTTTCTAAGTAATTTCCTAGCTATTAAAGACTGACTGAGTAATCGCTGACAAAACAAAGCACAGTCTGCGTACTGTAATACAATTTTCAGTCTGCCATGCAGTTACTGTTGTTCTCCTGGATGAGAGCACTTCTCAGTACCAAGGCTTTAGTGTGCCATCTGGTGGACTTTCAGCGTTCGGTACATTTTACGTACAAACCCAGTGATACAGAGATGCCTGATATACTGACAGGAGTATTTACTTTTTTTGGCCAATGTCCTTGTTAGAGAAAAAAACAATACTGTTGGTGTTGTTATTCTGCTTCTCGCTGAATTATATTTTTGCCCAAGGGTAATAACTTAATGCCTTTCACATTTCCAGTCAAATGAATTTTTAATGCTGGAACTACTTTAGCTAATCCCTTACACTGATCGATTTTATATGTAGTTGAATGTTGTCCCTCTCAAAAACAGCTTCCACAAAACTAGCCTAAGAAAATTACATATTTAGGACCATAAGCTGAGACCCTCAATGACACTTAGATGCTTAATTCTCACTGACTAAACATGCTAGGATTAGTCTCTTTGGGATGAGGGTCAAACATATTGAAACAAACCTATGGCCATACAACTTCAAACAAAACTGAGAGTTTGAGTACTGATTCTTCATTCTAAGTACCACAGCAATAACTATCATTAAAAATACTGTAGGTTTTTATGATATCACATGAAAATTTTGAAGCCAGCTCAAATATTTGACAAAAAATTCTGAGCACGAGTTTTCTACTGTATGCACCCTTTCTTTGTAACTATGAGGTGTTTCTTTATTTCTTTGTCTCTCTCTTTTTTTTTTTTTTTTAATAGGAGATGAGTTGTGTAATGAGGAGTCCTTTAAGCACACAGCCCTAAGAGGGAATGCATCTTCTACTCCAGCACAGTGCCACAGTGCCACTCTTCCACTCTGCACAAGATGCAGCATATTCTATTGCAGCTAAGGCTTCCAGGATTTTAATGCTAGATGGAAGCTGCCCTCTGAATGAATGAGCTGCAGCTGCCACAAGACAGCATGAATGGGCAGTTGGACGAGGCTTCTACCCAACATATGATGTCAATTCAGAAACCTAGACTGAAGATGGCAATGACTGTATGGGAATAAAAGACCAGCTGAGAGGTGCTGGATATGTGGCTGCTAATGAATTGCCTTACTGGAGCCTGGCCTTCTTCCATAAAGAGAAAACAAGACAAACACAGATAAAACTGAAAGGAAAAGAATGGCAGTGATTGAAAAAGCAGCTTTTGGGTTTGGTCCTGATTGTTACTGGCAACCTGACCTCTAGAGAAAAACAGGCTCAGAACAGTTTTATCAGCCACTGTGAGACTTGGCAAACATACCAACGCTGTGCTGGTTTAGCCATTGATTTTAGCTGCCTTTTTGGACACAGGCTCACTAAAGTGCTGCTAAAAGGTCAGTTGACCCAGACTGTTTTTAAACTGAAAGCTAACATCAAGAAGTCAAAAGAAGATACACAACTAGGGAAGAAAAAGAAGAGAAGAAATTAAGGTGGGGCTATCAAGATTTAAGTGTCATGGTCTAGCTCAGGGGTGTCAAACTCATTTTCACCAGGGGCCACATCAGCCTCGCAGTTGCCTTCAAAGGGCCAAATGTGACCTTAGGACTGTATAAATTTAACTACTCCTATATTTATACAGTCCTAAAATCACATTCATCCCTTTGAAGGCAACTGCGAGGCTGATGTGGCACCCAGTAAAAATGAGTTTGACACTCCTGATCTAGGTGGTTTTAAGAACTGAACTGTGACTAGGGGTGGTGGCAGTTAGACTGAGATTCCTCTGTTTCATCAGGACATCTTTTACAATCAGCTAATGAAATCCCAAATCATGTGATGGGTCTGAAGTCTCTAGGAGACTGCAAGAGAATGTTGCTTTTGGTCCAGATAGGCTATGTTGCATCAGCAAGCAGTGTGACCTGACAGGTATGGACTCGCAGAGAAAAACAGCTGGTGCTGGGATCAGGTACCTAGACTAAAAGAGTTTCAAGGAGACTATTTTGAATTAGCTCTGGCCTGACCCCATAGACTCAATGACCATTAGGATTTAAAGTTCACTCTCCAGATGACTTTAGCCTGAAAGGAAATCTGGCAGTCCCAAGAGCACTTTGCAATGAAAACCAAAGCACAGTAGCAGGGATAAATGGAGATTCAATTAGAAAGTGATCTCAACTAAAATACCTACACAACGCCACAGCACCATTTGCCTTGGGGAGCAATTCTTGGCTACCAGGCCAAGTGATAGCATGGCTGCTAAAACAGAACTCTCTTTAAAGACTGGCCTTGTCCACGTAGTATAGGATTTAGCCCAGCACTCTGTCGGCCACATACAGTATCTGTAGGCTTCAAGATGTTATTATTTAGCTGTAGGTTTTTAGTTTAGAGTGCCTGATACAAACGAAGAAAAAATTGCAGCCTGTCAGAGTGAGACTTTCTGTAGGCTGAGCATGGTACGCAGGAGTGAGGAGTTTTCTGGGGACAGAAGTCTGTGGGGATAACTTCAGATTGCTGCAGGAGCAGGGGAGGGAGCCCTTCTGGCACCATCTTGTCCAGCCTGCCTACAGGGAGAAAGACAAAAGTCCACATTTTTGTTCCTACTGCCTTTCCATCTTATTCTGAGATTTTATTTAAGAAGCAGAGTTGGGTTTTTATTATCCTGGATAAAGTTGACTGTAGCCCTTAGTGCATTATATATTCTCACGGCAAACTAAATCCACTCATAAATAAGAGTTATAAAACATATATTTCATTTAGGAATAGAAGTGGATGCAGGTATTGTATAAGGTCCTTAACAGAGATTGAAAGCACATTTCAAGGATTAAATATGACCTGAATAGATGAAATAAAAAATACAGATATTTCTTCCAGAATGCTGAGAGCACATAGCATACAATTAATTTCAACAGACATTAAATACCTTGGAGGATTAAAGCCACAAGAGAATACAGATTTAAGTATTTCATTTTCTCTTTCAATTTTGCAAGTTCAGTCTGACAGCTGAAAGCCATTTTTATGTCAGTTCTTTCACACTAATCCAACTTAACTTGCAGTAAAGTACTGCAAATTATACTGTTTGTTTTACCTGTGAAAACTAACAGTGTGCTGTCTTCACAGAATGTTCAGTCAAAGAAACCTTCTGGTGACATAGTATTTGAGTAGTTTCAAAGGCTTTTGCATCACTTAACCTTTTATAGGGAGTTCAAGGATTTCTGTTATCTGATGGAAGGCGTGTTTTTATAGAACAACAGTGTTTCTGAGGCCTCTACAACATAAAGAAATGTTAACGCCTTTAATAAAATTGATATATCAAAAATTTATTTTTATAACTCCCCAGGTGGATTCAATCAGTTTGAAAGTGTGCCTTTACTAAAACAAGTTAAGCTGGTATAAATGAGGTTTAAATCAAAGAAAGATTATATTTTCAATGTTTCGCATCAGTCCAGTTAAAACAGGTTAAAATTAAATCTTAAGGCAACACTGAGCAACTTTGTACTTATACAAAGTCTGACAGAATTTTCTGGGCAACATCTTCACTGATCAGCCACAAGTTCCATTGGTTACAATAGGACAAAAAGGTTGGGGGTTTTCGTTTTGTTTTGGTTTTGTTTGTTTGGGGTTTTTTTGTTTTGGTTTGGTTTTTGGTTTTGGTTTGGTTGGGGTTTTGGTTTTTTTGTTGTTGTTTTTTGTATTGTTTGGGTTGTTTTGGGTTTTTTTGCTAGGTCATGGCAGTGTACAGTGCACTTGCATCCCTTTTTATGACTTTCATAAGTTTTATCTTTCTTCTCTGCTGCCATTCAGCAAGACCTGGGCAGACTGGAGAACTGGGCAGAGAAGAACCTGATGAAGTTTAACAAGGTCAAGTGTAGGGTCCTGCACCTGGGGAGGAACAACCCCAGGCACCCGTACAGGTTAGGGGTGGACCTGCTGGAAAGCAGCACTGCAGAGAAGGACTTGGGAGTTCTGGTCAGCAACAGGTTGACCATGAGTCAACAATGTGCCCTTGTGGCCAAGAAGGCCAATGGTATCCTGGGGTGCATTAAGAAATGTGTGACCAGCAGGTCGAGGGAGGTTCTCCTCCCCCTCTACTCTGCCCTGGTGAGGCCACATCTGGAGTGCTGTGTGCAGTTCTGGGCTCCCCAGTTTAAGAAGGACAAGGAACTACTGGAGAGAGTCCAGTGGCGGGCTACGAGGATGATTAGGGGCCTAGAGCACCTTTCTTGTGAGGAGAGACTGAGAGAGCTGGGTATGTTCAGCCTGGAGAAGAGAAGGTTGAGAGGGGATCTCATCAATGTTTGTAAATATTTCAAGGATGGATGTCAAGAGGATGGGACCAGACTCCTTTCAGTGGTGCCCAACGACAGGACGAGGGACAACAGACACAGACTGAAGCACAGGAGGTTCCATCTGAATATGAGGAGAAACTTCTTTACTCTGAGGGTGCCAGAGCACTGGAACAGGCTGCCCAGAGAGGCTGTGGACTCTTCTCTCTGGAGACATTCAAGACGTGCCTGGACACATTCCTGTGCAATTTACTCCAGGTGAACCTGCTTCAGCAGGTGGGTTGGACTAGATGATCTCCAGAGGTCCCTTACAACCCCAACCATTCTGTGATTCTGTCTTTTAGTACGTGGTTAATAAGTGTTATGAACTTCCTCATTAGAAGCGCAAATTAGACACGGGCTCTAGCAACAGAAAACAAATTCTGTATTCTTAGAACTGCCATATATGAAGAACAACATTTAAAGTTAATTTAACATAATGTCTTTTGTTCAAATCACCAAATGTTCTATTTGAATTCAAAATGACATTGTAAACCAGACCTCTGTTTAAACTGCCAAGTGTTTGGTTTAGGTTCACGAGGCAATTGGATGCGAGAGGGTGAACATCAGATGCAAAACCAGTTGAAAAGCGAAAATAAACGATGCTGATGATTGAGGTGTAACCTGAACAGGCATTAAATGGCGTGACTGAGGCCGTACGGATGAATCAGGGAGATAAACCCGTGCTTCTGGGTGCCACCACCGACCACCCCACAGGGATGGGAGAAACCCAGAGCCGGCCGGCAGGAACGGCGGAGCCGCCGCCCCACACGGGCTCTCGGTGCTGACACGGGCACGGCGGCTGCTCCCCTCCGCCCAGCCCCGCGCCGCCGGCACTCGGAACTGCGTCACTCCCCACGGCCGGGCCGCCGCCATCGCGCCGTGCGTGACGCCATCGCGGCGCGCCGCGGCGTGCGCCGCCCGCGCGTCCCCGCCGCCGCCCGCCCGCAGCATGGCCGTGCAGGGGCAGCCGCCGCCGCCGCCGCCGCCGGCCCCGGCGCTGCCCGCTGCCGCGATCCCCTCGTTCGCCGTGGCCCGCGGCCTGCTGGGCCGCCGCTACTCGTGCCTGGTGGTGGCGCCGCACCGCAGGCACGTGGCGCTGGCGCCGCGCTACCTGGGCCGCAAGCGCAGCGGCATCCGCGCCCAGCTGGACGCCGAGCTCCTGCGCTACTCGGAGAGGTGCGGCCGGGCGGCGGGCTGGGCGCGGGGGGCAGGGCTCAGCCCGCCCGGGGGCTGGCCCCGGTCTCGCAGCTCACGGTGCCCCCGCTTCTCCTTCCAGCTTCCAGGGCGTGCCGGTGGCCTACGACAACATCAAGGTGGTGGGCGAGCTCGGGGACATTTACGACGACCAAGGGTTCGTCCACCTGGACATCGAGGCGGACTTCGTCATCTTCAGCCCCAAGAAAGGGAAGAAACTGGTGGTATGTAAACGCCGTGACGGCTCAAGGGGCGGTTTTTTTATTAAGCAATCAAAGCTTGGCTTATCTTCATCCTCAGCAGAGGCCTGGGGCTTCGGCAGAAGTATATTTTGGTTTATATTAGTACTTTATTAGAATAGTTTATAGTAGTCTATTAGCAGTTCGTAGTAATACTTTTTATTTTCATGTATCTCTACTGTTTGTCCCTATGTTTGTTAAATTCATATATAACATTATAATATTTTATGATTACGAATCATTAAATATTACATCATAGTTCTGTATATCATTTACATCGATGCTTCTTTCTGAAGAGCAGATAATACTCAAACAGGCGTGTTTGTTCTTATTTAATACCGTCAGGAATGTTTAGGATGTGCTCATGAGTTTCTTTCCTTCAAGTCCAAGAGCGGTACGTCACGTTGATGCCTGCCTTTTGGTAAAAGGAAATGTGCGGCTTGCAGAGCAGCTTCGAGCTTGTTAATACCTCTGCATCAGTTCTTGTGGAAAAAAATAAGTTGAGAGTTGGCTTACATTCATTGTTGTGCTGTACGTTTTGCAGCATAACTTGTGTCTTTCTAAATTTGATTAAGAAATTAATGTGTCCTCTTGCTAGGAATGGAAAAACTCTCAGTGTTTTTCATTCATCCTTGGGGAAGACAAAGGTGAATAATGTTTGACATGCAAATGTGTCAGAAACCCACCCAATAGTGTACTTAAAGTTTATTAATGTATCGTCTATATCTTTAGCTGCTAATTAGCACTGTGCCAGAATGAAGGCTGGTTTAGGCAAGTAAATCAGACTTTAAATGGCTTTAAGGAAAGTTGATGGCTGTAGTGTGAGGAAAGACCTGTTTTATTCATATGCTGACTGTGGCTGAATCCCATGTTTTGACTTTCTGTTGCAGATACAGGTTCAGGTGTATTTTGGGAGGAAGTGTATTAAGAGTATATAGGAATAGTTTTTATTTTAGTGAAGAAGAGTTAATGTATTTGATAGATAACTGGCTTTGTAACTTGGACATAAACTCTTGTTGAAAAGTGTCCATATAGGAAACTAAATATATATCAAGTGCGTTTAAAGGAATGATCTTTACTATAGCTTCATAGGACATTCTTTTTCTTTTCTAGGGTGTAATTAATAAAGTGGCCCCTAGTCATATTGGCTGCCTGATACATGGATGCTTCAATGCTTCTATCCCTAAACCTGAACAAATGTCAATTATACAGTGGCAAGAGCTGGGGCTGAAAATAGGGGATGAACTGAAATTTCGAGTATTGCATTTAGAATCTGATGCTGCTGGAGTGTTCTTCATTCGAGGAGAACTCACTAAAAGCAGGTATTGTGCCCTAATAGAGAATATTTTAAACTGTTTTAATGGATTTGGTACAAGCTAAATGATTTGAATTAACATCGTAATCTTAAAGCTTTCTTATTTTTACACAAACCTGTGTCTAAATATAGCCCATGTTAGTGATTTTAAACTAAACTTTCTAGTGTTAAAGGATCTGCATGGAAGCTTTCTCTGGAAAAATAAAAGGAGGGGGGTTTTGAGCTTTTTACAATCTGAGTGTGCTGACCAATGAACTGTTGATTGCATAAATAATACATGTTCAAAATAGCACCCCCAAATGTCTGGAGTAGCTGTGTTTGTGGATGTACATAGACTTTTTGAGTGAAAACACTCCAGTTCCTGAACACAATGTTTACAGTAGTGTTTATGCACACACAGGTGTGCGCATACATTACATAACCACAAATAGTTATATGAGGATGACTAAAATGCTTGCTGAAACATAGGAATATCAAAGATGATACAAGAAAATGCATCACCTTATGGCCCTGTGAATTTTTAGAGCACTTTGCTAAAAATCTCAGTAGTGATATCTTTAAAAGAGTTGATTCAGATTTTTTTTTTTAAACAGTCATTTGCTGAGCAATTTTTTTCTACCAGTGTGGTTATGTATTTAATTATATGTACTATATGACTACTACTGGCAAAATCATAGCATTTTTTGTTTGTTTTTTCTTTTTTAATCTGGAAGGGTGCTCTGGATTGTTTCAGTGAATTTATGATGAAACTTAATGATTTTGTTCTCAGTGCTTCTGGGGACATCGCCTCTGTGGTTTTTAACCTCATTCTTTCAATATTTGTCTTCTTAGACATTTTCTCCAGTGCTCTCAGTTGCAAGATACTTGCTGAGTTGCTTTTTTTAAAATTTTGTCTGGGGGTTCTTTTTTTTTTTTTTTACTTTTCTGGCAACACCTCTGTTTTCGCTGTATAGACTTCAGCAAAGTAGTTGCTTGGTGAAACCAGCCGTTTGTCTCATGTATGATTTAACAGGCCGTTGGCTGTCGATGTTTGTGAATAACTTAAAAAAAAAGCTTTACTACACAATGAGTAATTATGAACTAGTGGATGAAGGAGTACAAGAAAAGAGGAAATATCAAAATGGTCTGTACAGCATTTTATAGAAGAAATTTAGGCTAAAATTTGGAACATAACATTGATTCTGTGGTAAGAAGGAAGCTAGGTGGGTAATAGAAATTACCATAAGTATTAAACTGGCTTTATGATTTTCTGTAACTCGAGTATTATGTTCTTCCTTTGCTGTTTTTAGGAAATGCTGATCTTTTATCTACTTGGTATAAATATTGTGTTTTAGCAAATTTTGACATGTCACTGTGAGGTACATTTAGATGTCTCTACTTCAGCTTATTTTGTATATTGTTTTACAGCATGCGGCCCAAACAAACTGAGACCATCACTGACAGTACAAATGCAGATGGAATTCAAAAGCTTGACCACCAGGAAAATGGGCCGAATGACTCTCAGGAAGATAATGTCACAGAGGAGCCTCTAGCTGAGATGGATAACACTGGGAGGGAAAATGCAGAAGAGCAAAGTGTTGATACTGCGAATGGATTATGTGATGTTAAGAAAAAGAAAAAAAAGAAAAAGCATAAGCAAGAAGAACAGGGACACGTATTGCCTACCAGTGACTCCAGTGGTTACCAAAGTGACCATAAAAAGTCAAAGAAAAAGAAAAGAAAGCAATGCAATGAAGTTGAAGAAAGTGAATTATCTCAGCTGTCACAAGAACCTAGAGCTAAAAAGAAAAGGACTGAAGTCTGAAGTGCCTTTCCTGAATAAGATTTCAGACATTTTTTGATAAGCTTCCAATAAAATCCTGTTTTCAAAATGCAAATATGTATTTCTTTACTAAACAATTTGCTCTGCTAGTTGGGAGGATGTTTGTGTGCATATATGCACTGGCAGCTTTAAATGCAGGAGCTTTTAAAGAAGTGAGAGAAAAAATGGGTTAGAAGCAGCATTTGCCTATTTTGTTTTCTGGAAAATAAGGCACAGCAGAACAGTGGAGCATAATTACAGGAACACGTGCATCACCTCTGTAACATAATTACAGGAACACACGCCTCACTTCTGTATCAGCTTCCCAGTTCCACACATGAACCAGTAGCTAAGTATGATATTTGCTACTCTATTTCCATCTTTGCTGCTCAGTGTCTTGATTTTGTAAGAGTAGATTAGGCTTACCTTTGGGGTTCTGGGAAATACACCTGAATTCCCAAAGGCTGAGAAGATTTTTTTTTTTTTTTTTTTTTTTTTTTAAAATTATAGTAAGGGGCCATGAATGCCTGTGAATGAAATTCTGCAGCCTTCCTTAAAGGTTAAGCGAAGTTGAGTGTCTTGGATCTTTCAAAACACCTTCTGTGGTACTTTGGGAAAACCAGTATGATAAGATGATTCAGAGCAAGCAGGGAACAGAGAAGATTAATGTAATCTATTGTAATGAACTACCACTTGTGGGTTAGAACCGCTGAAACAGAGGCTGATAAAGCAGTTGGTAATGGGTCGTTCCTTGATGAAGTTGATTTTTCTGCATCAAGCTCATCGACTTCACGGTTTTGTTTTGTTTTAAAAAGCTGAAGTGCAACTCCCAGCTTTCTGTGCTAATTGTAACTTTCAAACACTGCTCTCTAGAATAGAGGGTACCTACTGCTAGTACTTTTCAAGCTGTGGGAATTAATGTTAGTGGAAAGTTCTGACAATGGGACAATGATAGTCAAACGTTAACAAATGTGCCTTTATTAAGAACTAATTTTCCTGATGTACATGTATGATATTTTTTTGAATATCAGTGTTTTTGTTTGCAGCAGTGTTCTATTGCGAGGAGTTCTGGGAAGAGCTGTGGTGTGATGTGGTGTAGGCTAAGTCTTCAGCCAAGATAGTAGGCAGTGACTACTTTGGTATTGATTTACCTGTTACAAGAAGATATAAACAACTCTTTGGGCACCTTGTAAGTAAACAGCATGTATGTGGAAACTTGGTGTTCATCTACCTGTTCTTAGGTGACAAAACATCTTGCTCTAGTGATTATGCTGATGCTACTAGCTCACTTTACTAGATTTATGTGCAGTCCCTAATGACATATCCGTACACATTGAACATGTGCTGAACTAAAAGTGTTGCAATACTTGTTTTAGGGCTCACTTTGTGCTATACCGATGTCTTTTATGTATCCTTAAAGCTCCAAACTTAACAGGACAAATCTAAGTTTCTGTCTTGCGGGCTTGATGGTACGGCAGTACATCACAGGCATTTTAAAGTTACTATAACACCATAAAAAACCAAGTGTCTGAAGACCTATGATGTGAGCTTAAATAGGTGTTCAACGGCAGCAAAAACCTCAGTATATCTGGTTTTTTTGCTCTTCAGTGTACTTGATCTAGAAACCAGTTTTTGGACAGTCCCGAAATGAATTGTCCCTGTTGTGTTTCTACATGTGACAATGCTGGCACTTGAACTACATGAAATTTCATGGATGCTGTCTTTATCCGCTTTACTGTGACAAAACCTGAGAACTCAGGCGATGTTTTTAATCCATTTGTTACAGCACGGCACAAGGTCAACTGAGGGCAGTATTCTGGTGTGTTAAGTGTTGCAGAGAGTAACACAGAAAGTCCCACCCAAATGTGCTTAAATTTAAATACACAAGACAAGCTGAAGGTTGGGACATAATTTACAATCAGAAATTATCTGTTAGCTCCATTTTTTTTAAAAGTTGTTTTTAATGGATTGATGTAGAGGGAAGAAAATAAGTTAGATGGGTAGGTATGGAGGATATATCAGAGAGGAGGATGGCAAGTGCAGGTATGTTTTGTTGATGCCTATGGGAAGAGCAGGATGGAGGCAGCTGCTATTTCAGATGAACCAAAGGCTCGCAGAGTCGTATGACTTCATCTGTTAGTCCTTAAAAATTATTGTAGCTCACTTTCCCTTATAGTGGAGGGAAACACATCTCCAGCACACCCGCTGTTGGTGACAGTGGCATGAGCCAAGCCCCACCAGTTCATAGAACCAGCCTGTAGCACCAAGAGTTTGTCTCGCTCTCTTCCAGGTTTTCATCAGCATGGGAGACGTTTAGGAGGGAAGAACTGATGTTGCAACTAATGAATCTAGTAACGTACATAGTATAAATGCTTTCAGCACTTTCAGTGTTCTTTTGCTGTTTTATTATTCTCTTACTGAAAGAGAATTTCCTACTGTAATTTAACAAACTATGCAAACAGGCTTTTTGAGAGTATTAAGCAACTTTTCTGAAAGCCTAATGTAATCCATCTCAGATTTGGGCCTTATTTAAAGGCAGGATGTTTTTGGCACAGAAGTGTGGTCGGCACCCTCTTAGATAATTTTTTTGATTACTTTCTTGGCTTACAACAGAAGAGAGCAATTGAAAAATAAATTAAATGCAGGAGCTGGCAATTCAGGATTGCTGAACAAGTTGTTGCTCCAACGTTGCAAATACTATAACATGCTACATTAAATTATTGCTAGTTTAATATGCAAATAGCAATTGTACTACAAAATAGTAGATTCCTTTGCCTGACAATTGTACAAAGCACTTGACTGTTTTCTGCTATTTTGTGTCTTTGGAAAGGGGAAAAGTGAAGAACAAACTAAAAAAAAAAAAGTGCTTTTCACAGTTGAAGCCATATTGGCAGCCTCACAGCTGCCCTGTTGATGTTGCTGTAGACACTGTTTCAGCATTAGCTAAATATGGCAAGAAAACTTGGATTTTCAAAAGTGAATTGTCACTCTATTCATGACTTTAAATCGCTTCTCTTTGGTTTTTTTTTTCCCCTTTAAAAAATAGAATGATTTTTCTGACACTTGAAATTAAAAATGGAAAGAAGCCGAACTTGACATTTTCCATAAAAGTTTCTATGAAGTTTGATCATTACAAATGTTTACCTTTCTGTGTTCCCCTGGACTCCAAATGAAGATTTGTACTGAATTTCGAGTTGAGCTGAGATTTTTGACTATAGAGAACAAATGTTTGTAAAGCTTCCAGTGAGGCCAGGTGACTGTATTTGTTTGTATGGCCTTTCTGTTCCTTTTTTGCAGAGTGCATTCTAGTACAACTCACTTATGTCTCATAGCAAAGAGAAGGTTAGAAGGTAAAATTCTATTTTGTCCTATTGATAGTTACACCATGGTAACTATCAAGTGATCTAGAGAAACAATGTGGCTATTTTTCCTGTTTTAACATTAACTAAGTTGGAAACAAAGCCAATATTCACTTCTGTCTGTGGTTGATAATCCTTTGTCTGTATTATGAAAAATGCAGTTCCAACTTAACCAGCTATAATAAGTTGCTAAAGCAGGGACTGTTTCTTCATAGTATTATAAATATTTTGATTCTGCAAACATGTTTCTCAGTGTATTGCATGCCTTTGGCAGAAGAGCAAGCACTCTTAGAAACAGTATTTTTAGCTCTCTTTAAAGCAATTGTTTTGTACTCTCTGAAGCTTGCAATGATCTGCAGTGTTAACTTTTTGTCTCTTCCTTGCTTTTTTTAAGAACAAATTATGTACTTTTGACTTGAGAGTTTTCTGCTGCTTAAAATATGCAGCCCAAACAGCCCAGTGGATGAGCTCTGGGGAAAGGATTTTTAAAAGGGGCTAAGTAAGCTAGCTGCCTTTTGGAAAATGTGAGCCTTGATCAAATTTGCCTCCGAATAAACAGTTTGTCTTTGGAAGCTTCCCAGCATTTGATAGCCCTCAGACAGTACAGACCTTTGCTGTAAAAGGCAGGGGGTAGTTATGTACCCAAACTGCTGGAGTTGTATTTTTTCCCCATATGCCTATGAAGAGGTTATGTGAACTGATGCTCTCAGGGTTATTAGGGTTGGCTATGAAAGGACTGAAATAGTTTCATTCTAATAAGGCATATATTTTTCTTACCATAATGCTGAATCTTTCCTGCTATTTAGCTTGCAGAAATTCTGTAATTTCTATAAAACCTGAAGAACTTCACTATCCAGTAGACTTAGTCTGTTGATAGGGAGAAGATACTTTATCTTCTGGATTCACACGAACAAAAATAAGACTAAAAATCAAGCTTCGCGCTTCTCCAACACTGCCAGTAGATAAGTTTTTTACAGACATAGATCATGATTTTTGTGTTCTTTATCATAACTTTACACATAAGTTCGAGCTGGGTTATATTCAGATGGAAGTCTTGTAGCAAACCACTCAAATGACATGATGTTAAGCAGTTAGGAGCAATTGCAGCTTGGCAATGGCTTCAAGTTCCCCTGAAGCCAGCTGTCCCAGGCAAAGAGTAGAGATTGATAAAAAGGAATGAACTTCGGTTTTCCCACTTTAAGGATGCCTGTTTCAAGACGTTGAATACATAGATGATCTCCTCCTCTCTCCCAAACTGACGTGCCCCAAGTCCTTCTCCTCAGAGCTGCTCTCAATCCATTTTCCACCCAGCCTGTACTTGTGCTTGGGATTGTCCTGACCCATATGCAAGACCTTGCCCTTGGCCTTGTTGAACTTCATGAGGTTTGCATGGACCCACCTGTCAAGCCTGTCAGGGTCCCTCTAGATGACACCCTCCAGTGTGTTGACTGCACCACGCAGTTTGGTGGTGTTGACAAAATTGCCGAGGGTGCACGCAATACCACTGTCCATGTTGCCGACGAAGATGTTAAACAGCACCAGTGCCAATACCGACTCCCGAGGAACACCCCTCGTCACTGGTCTCCACTTGGATGTCAAGCCATTGACCACGAGTCTTTGGGGGTGACCATCCAGCCAATTCTTATCCATTGAGTGGTCCAGCTGTCAAATCCATGTCTCTCCTTCCTCTTCTATAGATTATTTTAGTGTATTTTGTATGACTAGAAGGTTGAGGTGGAACCTTTTGTCTCTGAAGCTATACGATACTTATTAAGAATGCAGGTACCAAGATATGACTGGCATATTGCTATTCAAAGCTTCCTTGCTCCTTAGCCCCTGTGCTCTTTCTTCTTTTATTCTTTCTCTCCCTGCTACCTTTGGTGTGTGGGAACTTCTCTAAGAATATGATGTCCCATTCAAGAGCAGGATTTCATTGTGCTGCACAAATGGATTGAGGAGAACGGTGTGTTTAAGAAGCTCATGTAAGAGCCAGTCTGCCAGTACTGTGCTGCTTAAAAGATCACATTAGGTATTGTTGATCTACTGGAAGTTTGGAAAGCAGCCGATACTTGTCAAATACCTTGACTTGAATGGCAATTAAGGTTGCACTCAGAAATAATATTGTGGTTCTGTCTGCAAAGCCATGATCAGGGGGCAAGACCTCATTGCAACATGTACATGTGCAGCACACACAGCTTCTGCTGAAGACTCGGGAGTGCAGCAGTTAGTGGAATGCAGCCTGTGCAAGTACAGTCCCAGATTTCATTGAAAGCATTTTGTGGAAACTAGTGTGGAATAACTCCCACTCATTCATGAAGCTGGCTGAAGCAAGAGTCATCTTGTTTTCAAGGAGAGTTGGACTAGGCTACAGTTGGCCTGGATAAAGTTGACTATTTAGGCTTGTCTGTCACAGTGTATGAAAACACGGTCTGTGCTTTTGTTTTCTCAATGAAAGTGTGAGTGTATGGATAAGCTAAAAATTCTGTATGCATCCATCAAACCAACATTTAAAAGCTGGACTAAAAAGAAAGGCAAAATTATGCTGCATCAGTAATCATTAATCTTAACATCAGGAGAAATAAGATGTAGGTTTGGAGCACTACTAAATTTTTGCATCAGCTCCTTTTTTGTTTCAGATAACAAACCAGTGACACCTGACCTTCTTTCAAGACAATGCCAGTTTATTATCGTTGTGCTTGAAGACTCGTTTTGTCTCCAGAGATTTGGTTGGCTCTCCATGGACTCAAAGATGACCAATGTTTTGAAGCACTTTCCTAGCAGGGCAGCTATTTGCTACCCTGCTGAAAAAAAACCTAACCAAAACCCCAACAACAAAAGTGCACAGATGGTGTAGGTATTTGTAGTTTCTTCATGGAGCCTGTCAGCATTAGCTTATGGCTTTGTGAAGAGGGGCACACCTTTGCTTGTGGTGTATCTACATTCTACACAGAGAAGCAGTTAAGGACCTCTGCCTTCTAAATAAATTCCTTATATGAGACTAAAATAAATACATGGAACAGTCTGCACTGATGAATGAGAGATGCTGATAACTTGTTTTGGTATTATTTTCTTGATGTTAAACTGAACTTAGTATAAGCAACCTATTTTATGTCTGTTATTACTGAATCCCATGTTTTCCTAATTTTCTCAGAGGAGAATTCCTATTTCATATGTATAATTCCAAAATTCATCTTTTCATTTAGGATAGACATTAGTTAAATTTGAGCTCTTATTTTCTTCAGGCCAAGTGAATGATATTATGAATAGTTGTAAGATTTCTGAAGTAGCAAAAAGTTTGCATGTATTATAAAGTGCATTTGCAAACTCGTATTTTTACCTGAGTAGTCTTTTTATAAAGTACTTACCAAAATAGGGAGATGCTTATAGATTAGTTTTGTACTAATTTGTATTGTAGCTATTTCCATCTCACTTAATGCCTGGTTTGCAAAAGCATTGTCAGAAATGATCCCAGAATAGAGCCTAGCATCATCTTATTCATTTCTGATTTGTATTTATCCTGTAAATCTGTGGTTGTGCAACATTATGATGATGAATATGAGGACAAGCTGTTGCAAATAATGTTATATCTTCCTATTAAGTGCAGAAAATGTCTTTTCCCAGGCCAAACAAATTCCCTAAAGGCTATTTTCTCATTTTATGAACAAGTCTTAAAACTAGAGAAGTAATTACTGTATTTGTGAGACAGGCATTCAAGTTTCTAAATTACATTTGAAAGAAAACATAGTTGAAAGATGTTGACAAACTGGATTGAATTCAAATACCAACAACAGCAATAAGAGAGAGCTCTGTTCCATGAAGGAAGGAAAAAACCATTGCCAGCTTTCAGCCAAACAGTAGCTGTGGATGTGAAGTGAAGAACTAAACTTAATATCTCTGCCATATCTTGCTCTGGGATTTCTCACAGGGCTTGAGGTAGGATACAGTCTTAAACACATTCAGGCTGCAATGCAGCAAGGTGCTTAAACATCACCAGCATGGGACTGTGGATATGAGCAGTGCTTCTTCATATCATAAAGATTATGTGAAAACTTGTTGAAGGATTATTTCTCCCGGCATTTTTATGTTGAATGCTTCTAATTATATAATGAGAAATGTAATAAGGGAAAAAAAATATGTCATTTCATTTTTTTACCATTTTTTGTTTGGTGGTGGTGGTGTTTTTTTCTTACTTCCGAGCAAAAACTATTCTTTAAATGGTATTTCAAGTGGTTAGGAAAACTTGAGTTCAGAGAGTTCGGATACTTCAGGTTTTGTTTAGGTTTTTATTATTATTGCAATTATTTATGGTTAGACTTCTTTTGTTTCTTTACTGGACCACACTTTGGAAAATGGTCTAAGAAAATTCAATGAATTTTATGGAAAACTGACTAGGAGAGAAGGATTAAAAACAACAACAACAACAAGAAGACAAAACAAAGCAAAACAAAAACCAAAAAAACCCCAAACAAACAAACAAACAAACCAGCAACAAAACCCCAACCAAACGACAACAAAAAAAACCCCAAACAAACAAGAAAAAACCCTGGGGTTTCTTCATAAACCCAGAGTACAAAGACTGAAATTTCTGTTTAAGGAAATTTTTGCAATTTCCAAGTCTTTCCTAAGAATAGAAGGAAACTTGAAGTCTTCCCTTTAAAGACATTTCCCTCTTCTCTCCACCAAATGTTTTCAGTTCATTCAAAATGCTTCTCTAGGTTTTGGAAGTGTGACGTATTTAAAATGTCAAATAGTAATTTCAAATAGGAAGTATTCCATTCTGAGTATCTGAATTACATTGTCAGAATATGATTCCAAGAAAACTACTCTAATCCACTATGAATTTATACTTTATATATTAAATCAATGTGGGACTTGGAAAATCTGGCTTGCAGAAGGGCTCTGCCTGTTCTTGTGCGATGCCACACGGTGGAGCAGTGCCTTTTCTGTAGGACTTTTCCCCCACATCTGTCATCTAAAGAACTCAAAACTTCTGTGAGCTGGTATTTGATGAGAGGAAGTTTTTGGTGAAAATTTTAGCTTCAGAGCGTTACTTCTACTAGTGCCGTGCTGCTACTGGAGCAATTACAAAGTCCCTTGTGAAAAACACAAAAACCTCTAAATGACAAAGGGCAATTCTGCACTTTGTTGTATGTTTTGATTGCTGCTGCTCCAGCCTTGGACTACATTCATAATGACTCTTAAATTAATAATGTCAGTGAGAGCCTGCAGACTCATTTCATTCCTTTCTTTGTGACATAGCAAGTACTTCCGTATTACAGTTGATGGTAAAGAAAACTTGTTTGTCCAGGTGGAAAAAGAACTAATATGCAAAGCTGCATTTTTTAAATCCAGATAATAGTATAGCAGGGTGAAGTATAATACAACCACAACTGAGAAGGCTAGACAGCTAACTGAAATAAGACTGGAAGAGACAAACAGAATTTGTACATGCTCTGTATTTCAGCCTCAAAACCTTCGACTCTACCCTAGTTGCTGTGACCATGGTAGTTTAGTTTATTTTTTAGTTTCCATATATTTCAAAGTGCAGTTAATTCATGTATTCATCCAGCTTTTCACTGTTCATATTTCAGATTCTTTCCTTAATTTGATTGTATAGGAAAAGAGGCTTATGTGACCATGCTGTGAAAAGAAGTTTGTGTAAATACATTGATTTGTAGGTGCTTTTCTTTGTCCTTCCTTAGAAAATTTTTAGTTATTGGCCCGTTTGCAGACTTCTGTCTACTTAACTGAAATACTGAATTCCTACCAGTTTCATGGAAATGAAACAGAAATGGACAGAGGAGAGAAATTATATTAATTTCCCTGTTTGAAGAAAAAGTGACCCAGGTTCAGCTTTGGTGAGCCCTAAACCCCTTGGTGGACTCCATGGCAGCAGGAAAAGCTTCAAGCAGAACTAGCATGAGGAGGTGGGAAGGGAAGCATCCCTACCTCTGGTGTGGAGGAAACAACTTGGTTTTGCCTTTACTGCACTCAGGTGTTTTTTTCTTTTTACAACATGAAATTATTTTGTGTTTATTCACACCTCTGTTTTTTTGTGATATTGCTGTATCATCTCTTGGTACTAATCTATTCTCCTTTACTCTGCTCAAATGCGAGGGAGAGGCTGAGAAGTTCATGTTAGCCTTCAGTTTGTCAAGCCATTTTAGTTTTCACATAAGGCCACTGTTAATCAGCAAAAGCTCAGTATCAATCATGTCAAATCTCCATGGGTGATGCAACACCTGGAATTAGGATTTTAAAAAGCAAACTGGAGGTGGGGGAATTTGTCTCTGTATGACCAACTCGCAGAGGATGCTGTGTGGTGGCAATGCCACCTGTAGGCACATTTGAATTATATGTTAAAAGGTTGACATCAAATTACACGTTTAGCCCTGTGCACTATACCGGTCACAACAAAAAATGCAGAAACTGTCCTGGCAGTTGAGACCATAACCCACTTGGCCGCACTGAACTACAGTAATGTGCTCAATTATGCTTTTTCTTATTCTGGATAAGGGCATCTTAAGTGCATCTCCGTAAGGCTTCACTGGGAAGGTTAAAACGTGTCTTAATCCTGCTTAGCGTGTTGAGTGATGCTCCCGCTATACCTGAGCATAAATCCATGTGTTTTACATGTAAGCAATGTAACAGTTAGAATCTTGCAGAAACGATGGGCAACAAACTCTTTACCTCTCGTAATTAAATTTTGAGAACAAAGATCTGCTTATGGAATGGTTTTGGGGACTTGTCTTTGGGGGGGACTTGTCTTTGGGAGAGATTTCAGGGCTTGCATCCTTTCTGCATGTGAGTACTCAAAAACATCAGTAAGACTCTGGCATGTGTGTGGATATTGGGGGTAGAAAATGCAAGTATGTTTGTGGTATGTCTGTGCTCTGGAGTGGGTGTGTAGCACTAGATCTGGCTCACTAGATTCTCTTGCTTCAGGCTTAGTCATGAAAAGTTTCCATTGACTTAGTTTGGGAACTGTGTGATTTTTTAGGTTACTAAGAGGACGGAATTAAGGGGATTCTCTAAGATCTCAAATATAAAAAGACTAATTCGTAACTTTACAGGCAGCATTGAATAATCTGTTGTGAAAGTCAGCTAATGGGAAATAATAGAACTGTGCACCATACTATGGAAGATGTTCATGCTGCTTTCTAGCAGAATGTGATATTAAAATTAGAGTAGGACCCTGTCAAGAAAAACAGTCTATGTAGGACCAGTGTTCATGCTTATTAAAACTCTAGAAAACAGAAGCTTTTCTTTGGTAGATACCGTTTGTGCTTAAAGACTTTCATTCTCTTAGTCTTACTAAAAAGTGCCTTTCGCCACTGAGCTGTTTCATCTGCTCTTATTCTTGAAACATCAACAATATCTTTTGAAAAAAAAATTAAACGGTCTTTCTCTTTCTTTAAATTGTCTTTAGTGCTAGCTAATTGGCAGTGTTGATTTATTTTCAGGTACAAAATTTAGTCCAAACAACTTCTTTTCCCCTTTGTCTGAGTTGGCTGATTTTGTGTTTGGAAAATCACACAATGTAAAAGGAGAGTAATATCCACAATATTTCCATATAAAATTAACAGACCATTTGTCAGATCAGAACTAAAATATTGTGGAAGAGACAAGTAAAGTAAATTCTTAGTTTTGCATGCCTGTGCAATTTGTGTAGTATGGGCAGCAAGAGCAAGCTGGGGAATAGCAGAATGTCTGCCGAAGGCCTGAAACTAAGACAGCTAGGAAGGTGTGGTTAGGAGGTTACAGGAGAGTAAAACTTTGATGTCATTCTGCTCTATAGCATAGCATAACATAACATATAACATAACATAATGTAACATAACAATAAATCTTATCATTTTCAGAAGAGAAAGTAATGGTGTCATCTTAATATTTTATGCTGATTTAAACGGAGCGTCCTACAGTATTTTGGCAGGATGCTGGTAGTGTGTCAGCTGTCTCCAGGGGCCCTCGTCAGAAGGAAAGGAAAGTGTCTTGCTGTGCCAATACTGTAAAATAAATAACATTCTCAGAAGATTCATATGGAGCTGGAGCACAGAGTGTTACTAGTTGTCATAAAACAGACAGAAAAAGGGTTGCATTCTAAAAGGCAAGACTTAGGAAATGACTGATCCCAGGGAAGGATAAGTCTGTTGATCTGGAAACATCATTTGAGAAAGAAGTGATGAGCAAGTGTCCAACAGTTTGGAACTTATGAAGGGGCACATGTCCAAAATGCAGATCTATAGCTGATCTTCTTCCAAGCACATTTAACCTTGTTTGGTCTGGAAATCTCATGAATCTGAATTGTATTTTGATCTTACACTTATCAGTATTGGTTTTGCTTAGGCTGGATAGTAAATAAAAGCTATCTGAAGAGCCTTTTCCCCCCTATATTGATACTCCCATTTCTAGCTGAAACTAGTAAGCGAGATAGTGCCTTAGTTGCTTTAAAAACAAATAAATGAAATGCAAGAGTCAAATGTATGTATTGTGGGGTGACAACTAAAGTTTTATCTAGTTTCCTTGTGAGGTAAGTTTTGCTACCCATTTCCAAACTGCAGGGAGAGTAACGAAACTCATGTCTCTCTTCATCACTCTTCACCACCCCTCGTAAATCAGAGCGCAATCAGCAATTCCAAACTGCTTACTGTGTGCCTACAGATATTTTAAGTGTTGCTTAACGAGAAGTCAAACAGCTAATCACAGTCACACACACTGTAGGTAATTTATGGCCATGCCAGCAGCTCTGCCACGTGCTCCACCAGCTGGATCCCACTGTGGAGGATCAAGGGACTGTTGGAGTGTGCTGCTGCCCCATCCAGCTGGTACCCCAACTTTCCTCTACATGGGCTAGAGGTGTACATATCAGCACCATCTCAATTCAAAGCATGATTGTAGCTGAAGGAATGTACGCTACCCAAGACCTGAGTATATTCTGGATTAATTAAAATTCTGGAATAACTAAAAACAAACAAACAAAAAGAAAGAAAAACTGTCATGAATTGGGAGGGGAGCTGGCCCTTTGATGTCCTTCTTCATATCATGCTAAACATGTATGTCTCAGTAATATGAAATGATATTTCATCATGTTCGAGTCATTAGCAGCTACTCCTAAGACAGGATTTGGATAAGGCAAAACTAATTTTTGAAAATTTTGAGTATTTTAGGGAAGGTTCTTACCTGGACCAGGGCAAGGGCAGGCTTTCAGGGTAAGTCAGAGGGCAGCACACATACAAGCATCCTGGGTGCAAGGAGACCATACCTTGGACTGTACCCCACCTTTGTGAGACAGTGAGTGTTAGCTTTAGGAGGATTTGACAGTGACACGTGCTATACTTTTTTTCTACTCTTATTCAGTTTTAAAATTGCTGTTCAAAGCATAGTATGTTATAATTGACTTGTTGTATTGGTATAAGGCTTTCTTCTAGAACTGTTTCTCAACTTTCTGTTTGTTGGTTTATCTGTGCTTCAGAAATTAGCACCATTTCCAACTCTCATTTTTGATCCCATTCACTAGGTGCTCTTTCTGTGACACTATTTTTCTCAACATAATCCCAACAAATTAATCCTATTCCTTGCAGTCTTCAAAGAATTACAGTGTTCCTTTACTTTTCTAGTCACAAACGCCTGGTTTCTGCAGCTGAAGCAAAAGTTAAATGGGAATCCCCATCTGGATTTAATGTGCACTTGGCATGATGCCTTTGCTATTTCTTTAAAATTATTTCTCCCTTTTAAAAGCCAAGGTTGAAAGTCTAGTCTTGATCAAGTCAATAGGATTTTTACCATAGAGTAGTGGAGCTACTGAATACAACCCCAGAACCCCAGCAGGTACATTTCTATTGTTCATTTTTATCTATGAACATCAGGTTGCCTCTTCTCCTCTATTCCTTCATTACTGTCTTCTTCACAGTACTGAATTTTAATCTTACAAAATAGACTTAAGGTGTTCAGTGAGTTACCAGAGGTCAAAATAAAGCTCATGGAAGGTTATTTGAATTGCTTTTTTAGGCTTAAAGATTTTTGTGTCTTTATGCATAACCGAGACAATGTCTCTTCTAAATCCTCCATTTTTTTCTCTAGTTATAACTACCAACTTTTTTGGTAAGAGAAGCCTGTTCACTTTTCTGAATTTACGGTGTTCTAGGTGAACCTGCTTTAGCAGATGATTTGGATTAGATGATCTCCAGATGTCTCTTCCAACCCCAAGCATTCTGTGATTTGTAATTAACAAATGTATTTACACAAGAAAATTGGGTTTTACATTTTCCAGTCCTTGTGACTGATCATGCGTGAATAACAATGATGCTGTCTGAGACCACAAGAACGTAAATAGCAAATTTTAAGGTCAAAACCAATATTCGATGTCAGCATTCTTCAATGGGGCAGGTGCCAGCTAAGGTGACTATGAACCCGGGAGCCCATAGCAGGCTCCTGTGCAGCTCATGGCCTGTCTCTAAGGCAGTTTGAGCATCTTGGCAAGCTTTCTGAGAAACCCGCCTGTCCTGCTGTGAGGTTAGGAAGCACATGTTGTATTAAGAGGGTTAATTCAGCAGAAGTCAATCTCCCTTGCATTCTAGCTTGTCCTCAGTATTTCACTGGAGGCTAGGGGCAGCTGAGTGTAACTCCTGAGTGATGCCCAGTTACATCAAAGGACCTCAAGTCGGCACTGTAAGTCGGATTGTGCTCAACAGCCAGTCCAGCGTTGTGTTGAATTCACACGATTTATGGATTCACTGATAGTTCAGGGGCAGTCGTGACCATTGAATTTACACGCTTGCACAGATTCACGAATAGTATAATATATACTATAAGTCCGAGCGCATTCAATGACAAATTCTCACAACTAGATCCACAAATAATGACGTTTATTAAAGCAACAGGTACAAGCTCTTTTAGACTGCCATTGAAAAAATGCACTGTCTGCAAAAACACACTTTGGTTGCAAAATATACTTTAGTTGTAAAAAACACACATTAATTGCAAGAAATAAATATTGGGACCAAATATATATATAAATTCTTAGATAACTCTATAGCACTACTGATGTGATTACAAATACAAGCTTGAAGTCTAAGTGTCCTGGGCAAAACCTGGTATAACCAAGTGCACAAATCTTACCCAAAAGTGCCACTTTGGCTGGAGAAGATAGGCACAGCGCACTGACTGGTCTCAGAAGTCTTATTATGCTGTTCCCTTGACTTCTCAGTGATGGTGTCTTCCCTAACTTTTTCCTGTTGTTAGGGAATTTTATACTATTTTTTATATTTAGGTGGAGTTTGAGTGATTCTAGTCATATATACCTTTGTTATTGATTGGTGTAAAAACTCTTGCTTCAACTTTTAAGGTAAAAACTTAACTGAGCATGCTTGAAAGTGAATAGTGGGTGTGCAGGAGGCAGTGTGTTTTGATATTATAATGAGATTATAATGAGAGTATAATGATATTATAATGAGCAAAGTTCATCTACTGGACAAATTTCTGGCTCAGTAACTAGCATTTTGGATAGAACTGAACATTTATCCTTTCATATCTTCACACCGCTCTGCTCCCCTGTACCTCCTAGTTGCCAGCACACTGGGCTCCCCCATGCACGACCATACAAGAATGCAGGCCAGGTGAGGGGGGTGAAACCATACAGAGCAGATTCCTTCCCCATTGTGCAGCTGCCTTATATGCTGAAGATGTGGATAAAATTTTATTCTCAATAAGTCTATCCTTGATAATTAGTTTCAATACTTTTCCCCCTCAGTAATTATTCCGTAGCACATCTAAGTGAAGATACCAGTTCTGTTTTCTATAAAAGCGAGGCAAATGCTCAAGGGCTCAGTTGTATGGATTGTCTCAGAGGAGCATGGAGTAAGAAAAGAAAAACAGATGAATACAAAGAACTCAACCTAGGAAAAAAACTGACATTAAATACTTTCACCTTCAATATTTTTTCCTTACAGCTTCATTTGTTATATCTTTGTTGTATCAGCTGTCTTTTAATTCCATTCCCTGCTATGTGCTTTGAGGTTTGTTCCTTATTTTCTATCACTTTTTTTTTTTTCTCATTTTCTATCTTTCTTAGGATCTGGAGAAAGAAAGTTGTGAATACCTACAAAGCTCTAGGTATGGTAGTGATTTACATTAGTATTGAGTTAAATTAAGGAAGAAGCTTAACAACAGTTGTGGGATGCCAGATGCTGTGGAAGGGAGGGGATCATATGATGTACTGGCCTCTCTCATATCAGTCTCTGTCTTTGCCCATATATGTCATTTAGGAGGCCACTGCAATCTCAAAAGTTCTTTTTAATGTGACATTTTGAGTCTCTTTTAAGCAAAAGGACTTCTGGGAGCAAAATGTAGAAAGGAAGAAGTAGAAGATAAAGGATTTAATTGCAGGCATCCTCACTTGTGACATTTCCATTCTATGTTCCTAAAGAACATGTAAATAATAATACCTGAAAGCTTTATTTACATGAAAAATAATCCTAAACTTCATGTAGAAACACTGTGAGCTTTGATCAGCTCTTGAATTTGTTCCATAGCAGATATTTGGTACCCATATGCTGGTATTATAAAATGCTAGTATATTTTGACTGTCCTCCAGGCTGCCTCTTGTGCCTGCACAACCTTTGTAATTGAATTCGACCCAGAAAAACAGCATCTTCTTGTCACTGGGTTTGCCAAAATGTAAAGCAAACAGAGTAGTTCCCAAATGATTATAACTGAAATATTTTTTACAAAATGTCAGCATGAGCTCCCATAAAACCAACAATTTGATGTGTTTTTCCATACTTGCAGACTTCAGCCATGTGATGTGGTAATAAACATCCCCAAATCTTATGTCATTGATTGTTTGGCTTCAGTGATGATGAAATATGGAAAACAAAATGAAAGAACATAAACTTTGTCTGAGATTTATTTGGAGACTGTGTGTGAAGCATACCTGGCTTTTCGTACTTATCATGGCACCTGACAGAAGGGACACATTCAGCCTCCGCCATGTCTAGTTTACCTTGTCAGGATCTGAATCAGACAGGGGAAACCTTTCAACCTTGTACTTCATTAAATTGTAACCAGACTGATAAATCTGTTTATTTTTCTTTTAAATGTGCCCTGGTTTCCATAACAGAGACAGCTTGCATCTATGCTGATGAATGCTTACTCTCCCATCACAGACCTTCATGGACACTTTGCCAAGAAACTTGTTTAGTGAATTCCTCAGCTTTTTTTTATTTTTTTAATTTTTTTTTTCCAGCACCTGAAAACTTGCAACTGGCCTGGCTTGAAATGCCTTGGCAATTTTACTAAGGCACTTACTTTGATAGCTAAAAATGACCTTGAAGAATGATTAATACTGTGTGGGGGTTGATGACATAAATCTGTTAAAATGTGCCTGATATACAGCTTTACATGCAAGACTGTTATAGCCATATTCCTGTACTAACACAGTGACGTTGAGCAGACTGTAGCAGATACAAAATCTGAAAAACAAACCAAAACAAAATAAACAAACAACAACAACAAAAATACCCAGAAGGGTTTGAATCATTTTTATGGATTTGTTACTAACAAAATGCTTCTGGTGAGAGAATATAAATTTAATGAAAAATAAGAAATGGTGGTCTTAACGTACATTGAGGCATAATCCCTAATTCATATAATCATAGTGGTTGTACCTGAGAATGTAGGTACTTGCCCCAGGAACAAAAGAGTTTGCTCTTTCTGTGCTGCACTATTTGTAATGCAAAACAATAACAAGATACAGTCAAAAAGGGAATAACAGCCCAATTCAGCAGCCCAAGAAATATGTCCATCGTTTGTCTTAAATTTATATATGCTAATCTGTCAGTTGCTAGTTAGTCATTTTGGATGTATATTTTTTAGAAGACATAGGTGAATTCCTTACCAACATAAAAAAAAAAAAAATCATAAGGAGACAGAAGAAGGAAGGATGTACTTTTTACAGGACTGGTGAGAAATGAACTGAAGTTGCTATTCCTAACCAGGCAAAATGCATGTCCTACTATTTTGCCTTTACAACTATGGGAAATTAGCTGAACAATTAGATTTGCAGAAGAGCAACTGGATACACTTTCTAGCTAAGAAGTCTCATGGGAAATTACATTGATGATCTTTTTGTTGTATATTGTCATTGAGTCTCTATCAAACACTGCTTTATCCCAGTGTGATTTCCTTTGCCTTCAGAAAAATTTTGGATAGGCTGATGAGGGAGAGATGAGTGTCCTATAAGTGCTTAAAATACAGTGCTCTCTGCCAGGTCATCTTTTCCATTGCACAGATCAGCCAGCACACTTCCATTTACAGCCTCATCCCTTTCACCAGCTCCCATGTCCGCCAATGTTACAGGTTTTCATGGCTGCACAAAGCTGGAGAAGCCTCCAACTGCAATTTTAACAATAACATAAAATAAACATTCTCAGCACAAACAGACTATTTCAGTTTCCATGTCTGACAGTTTGGCACCTTTCACAGCACTAAATTAACTTAAAACATTCATCACTGCACATGCTTTGAGAGAAGCAAAACAAGTACTAAGTAGGATTTGAGACTTGGTAAACTTTCTATTTAAGACGAAACAATCATTTAAACTGACAAGAAAAGGCTGTGAAAACAACCGAGAAAAATAACTTATTTCTATTTAAGACTCAGCAAATATTAAGAGAACTAGAAATGGTACTAGAACGGGTGTTGTGCTCTTCTGTAAAAATAATTTAAAAATGACAAGACTGATTTGCGTAAAACTTTGAAAAACCATTCTGCATCCCAGCCTTTCCCAAATGAGAGCTTTGTATGCCAAGTTTCTGCTCAAACCGTTTTTTTAAGGAAATCATTCCCTAAAGTACGAGAATTATGTAATGAAGTAGTCATATCTTAATCCTAAATGCAGTTTCATGTATCATTTTTTTAATAGAACAAAGTATAATACAAAAAACGTTTGAGTGCAGAAAGAATGTACACATTCTATTAGAACTGCAACATGTGCAGAATCTTAAAGAACCTTAAAATGGTAAAGCTTTAAATCATGCTACTATATCTATATACTAGGAGATAGTTTCCCACAATACAAAGCTAATATTGACACTTTTGCTAATGCTTACTAGCCTAGCAAAAATCTTTGTATGGTTTTATGGGAAGAGAAGGTAAAATGCCATTTGTCGTATGAGTTTGTGAGAAGTAATAGTTCAAAAATTAAAAGGAAACTTTGCAATTCCTCTTAGAAGATGAATTTGCATGGCTTATGACAATCCACACACATTTTGGCCCTGTTTAAGATTTTCCAAGTGATTCAGGCTACGTGGAAATGCTCCAATGATTTTGGTTTTAGTTCGTTAATATCAATTTATTGAGACCTTGTTGGCTTCCCATGACCTGAGAGTCTCTGCTCAGTTACACCTTGTTGAAACTGCATTATGGTTTTCCTCTATGGGACAGATAAACAGCATGACTTGCCTGACTATAAATAATAATAATAAATAATAAATAAACTACAAACAATAAATGCCAAACAAAACAAAAAAAATCCCCTCAAACCAAAACACATTTTGTTTGTGTTCTGACACAGGAGGGTTTCCAAAGTGGAAACTTCTAATAAGGCTATGTATTTATCACAGAAGCTAGTGTTACTGAAGTTGGAAAACAATTTGTTATATTCATGTCCATGAAAACACAGAGGTTTGTTGCTAGGATTTTTACTTTTTACTGTCTACTTGATCTCTATGCTTGTATCAGAAAATAACATTAAGGTGACTGGCAATACTTTTGTTTAACCTAGAATTCTTTAGGGGTGCATCACAATGCGCAGTGGATTTGGATCTTATTCTAAACTCTGGAACTTGACAAACACACTTGGAACAAAGAGCTAAAAATCTGCTGTAAAAATGTCTGGTTTGATTTTCCCAGTTCATACATGAAAAAAGCAGGCAAACAAGAGGAACAATGAAAAATGTGGCTGACTAAATTATTTATTCAGCATTAGTAATTTAAAGTGTTACAAACAGTTCAGACAAACTAGCCTTCTCTTCAACAATATAAATGTCTTTTATATTGTCAGTTGCACAGAACTATGTGGAATGGCCCTGTTTTTTTGACATGACCTTCTCTTTTGACATCTCTGAATCTTTGCTTGCCTTTCCTATTATTCACGTTTTAACCAACATAAAATAGCCAAATATGCAGATGATCTAGTTCATCCACGCCAGAATATAAAAATCAATTCAAGGAACAGATAGAAAACCATCTCAGATTTTTTCCTAAATTGTGTCTGAAGACAGTTCACTACTCTGGCAGCCTCACTCACTTAAAGCACCAGATTCATACAGTAGCTTTAGTTGCATCTTGGAGTAATGTTGAAGAGGATTTAAATGGGGTTATATTATGTTTTATCTGATGCTTCTGTCCAACCTTGCTGTAATCCCCTTCTTCCCTGATCATTGCAATAAGAGATAATTTATTATAATCATAGGGAGGGGGAGAAAGAAATAAAAATAAACAGTGACATCTGTTCCTAAGTTTTCCTTTTCTCTAAATTTCTCTATTACTTCACTTTCCTGTGCATTTCTCTTTCAGCCTAAAAGAAGTACAAGAGCCTTTTTTCTCCTCTTTCTATATAATTTTATATTTTTCCAACCAAGACACAGAAATATATGTTGGCACAGTTCTTTCAAGAAAACAAAGTAATAAGACTGTGTGGTGGCATGCAAGATAGACTGAAATACCACTTGTCATTTTTTTACTACATCACTGCAACGATCACTTGGGTAATACTGCCACTTCTTGTGTATATCTAACGTCTACTTAAAATGCTGTAAAATCTCAATTTTGTGTCACTTCTTTCAATATCACCTCTCTTTAGGCTCCCTCGGAAATAAGTATGCAGTTTATCTTGCCAAATTTGTGCCAAATCCAGTGCTCCCAGATACTTTGACAGGTCATTAGGATTATCTCAATCCAAATAGGATACATGAGTCAAAAAGGAATATAGTGTATCTTTAAAACCGCACTTATTTTAAGTCAAGGGTTTGGTTTTGACCCTCTCACTTTCTGTTCTGTATCCCCATGCTGTTCAGTGATGCCATCTACAAAATTAAGATCCTCTGCCTCCCTGTTCTTTGACATTAGCTGTTGGGAGAACAGCTTTGTGCCCAAAACTTGTACTTTGTAGACCTATTCAGCTCTCCCACCCATCAGTACACTGTGTCATGCCACTATGATCCAGGCTACTCTTGACCTAGATCGTGACCCCATCAAAAAAGTGTCTTTTGTTTGCTACAGATCAGTAAGAGAAAGCAGGAACTGGTAGGACCCAAACAAACCCCATCCTTTAGCTGAGAGTGGGCTTTGCTCTCAGTAGAGGGCAGCACCAGTACCAGTATCATAGAAATTAACCAAAAAGGATTATTCTGTATGCTTGCACAATGTGTTAACCAGCACCTTGTAAATCAAAAACAGTGGAAAAAAACAGCCTAGAGCACGACTTCTGAATACACTTGCACAAGATACCTCTTCTGACAGTGGTAGAATAAGATCACAGGCTCCACCCAAGAGCTATTTTCAAGTTCAAAGGCCTGGTTTTCTGAGTTCCCAGAGAGAAGGGGTTAGTAACACTGGTTAAGAAGAAGACTCCAGCAGCAGAAGTTGTTAAATTATAATTGTGTTAAATAAATGTCCTGGTCAAAGTAGTTGTAGTGTTGTGGGTGTCTAACGTGCTATTCAGTCAGCATTAATCCTATCAAACTGGGACATTAACTTCTACCAACACTCTTAGGAACAGCAGAGTCTTTCAGTATTGTCCTTTTTATGGCTTTGCACTGGTAAATATCTTGTCAAAGTTTGGTTTGTTCCAGTTTCTATCTTTTTTTAATACCTATTAAACTCCACTGCACCCCAGTATGTGTTTTTGCACCGCAGCTGGGAAATTAGAGAAGGGTTTCCGGATGCAGGTTTAAATGGCTAGGAAGCAAAAATGGACTAAGCAAATCACAACTATCCTGTCAGGCCATCTTGGAGGCCTACTACTATTATCCACACCAGTAGCATTCAGCAAACTATCCACTTAAGTGGCTATAACTTTAAAATCTCCTTCCCCGTGAGACTAGCTGTAAAATCAACATGTGACAAAGCACCAGGATTTACTTCCAAAAGTACATGAGAACCTCAGTGAAAATGCTACCTCTAAGCTTGATTTGGAATATGAAAATCAAAGGTCTCTGCTTTATCACTGTCATAATGCCTCGGTAGTGATTACTTTTGTACGGCCTGCATGATCTGGAAGTGTACCATGATCAAGCAAGTGTAGACCTGGACTCCATGACTTGTCCCTGGGCAGTGTGACATCAGCCATTTCTGGGTGTCCCTCCATGCCAGGCACTTGTAGCTGTGGCAAACTGAGTTTTACCATTGCTCTCATTTTTCCATTCCCATTTTTTAAAGAAAAAACATTGCTTTGAGAAAGCGAAGTTGCCTTTTTTTCTGGACAATACCAGGTTGCCAATTGCTTAAACACATGCAGTCCTACAGGTCTCTGCCCAATATAACTGACAAGCAACCTTATGCATATATATAACAAACTCACCAGGTTTTAAGTTAAAGTGAGAAAAACTAATTGGCTGAAGGGTAAGCATAATAAATTCTGGGGAAAAAGTGTAGCTGATCCCATCATAGAACAACCAGAATGAGAATGTGCTACATAATAAACTAAGTGTTACTGTTTTCTACAATCACTCAGGCCCTGCATTTTGATTAATTGCAGATTCCGAATTACTGAGAAAATGGCAGTTAATTACCCCTAACACCTTTGCAGGAACAGCTTGGAGGGGACTATGAAATTAGCACTCTGAAGTCTGAGTTAAATATATCATTTTAGCTTAATGGAATTTAATAATATTGTAATTCTAATGTATGTTGCACAAAATTAATAGCTTTTAATACTGAAATACCTTTATTTGATCTGTCCCATATTTCATGCACACCGACATTTATTGATTTCTTCTGAAATAACCATCACTTCCAGAAAATGGAGGAGAAACTTAGGAGTGCGTATTTCAGGTGGGCCATTATTCTGAAACCAGCAGCCACGACAGAGCTTTGACGTGCTTATCCTGATAGCTCGGCTGACTTTTTCTGCCCTGCCTTTCACTCTTGAAGGTTGATTGCAACCAGTCACAATTCCAAAGGGCTAAGCTGTGGTTTTCCATCAGAGCCCTTGGAGGAGACCCCAGCCTGCCGGCTGCTGGGACAGAGCTCAGCTGTGGCCACCGAGGGTCCCGTGAGCTTTGCTGGAAGAGCAGCCAGTGCCATCCTGTCACCTCACGGTACCGCCAGCAGCCTTAGAGCTGCTTCATAATTGGACATGGTGAGCTGGTGTTAGACAGTTAAGTAGAAATCCTCCAGAGATTAAGAGAAGGAGGCTGCGGTAAATCCCACTCATTCCACAGCTGTATCTGTGCTCGGCTTGGAGTCACAGCTGACCATGGAAAGTTTTATGGAGATTTTTGGAAACGTGGGTTGCGCTGAAATTACATCTTTTTAACCAAACCCACTGGGTGGCGCTAGGCCGTGTTTACCACAGTTAAAAAAGCCAATCCTCGCTTCTTAACCAGTCCGATTAAAACCTGCACGTTATTCATTAGATTATAATTCGTTTGGACACAGGGGAATAGAAAAATAATATCTGATGTCTTTTTACAGTTTGATAGGCTCTATGAAAATTAGAAAGGAATAACTAGGCTAACAGAAAGCAGATGCCCAGGAATTATCAAATATGTCAGTTTAAGTAACAAAAACCCTCAAGGTAGTCAAGTTGACTGAAAAATATTAAACTAGATTTTACACTTAGGAAAATCCATTTACATACTAAGAGAAAAACAAAACAAAAAACCAAACAAACAAACACCATAAACAAACAAAACCCAAACCCAAACAAACACAGAAACAGAAAAGTGCGTTACAGTACATCCCCACATCCAAATCAGAATTGCACTCACACAGTGTTGGATGCTTTTCAAATTCAGAAGATAAAATGATCCCTGCTTACACTATGGCTGCAGAAGCTTTGTAGAGTCATCTCAAACCTAGATCCACAGCATTTATGAGTCCTATGTTGCTCTCTCAACTCAAAATTCAAGAATATTTTGTGAGTCTTGAAAAAGACTGAAATAATCAAACACGTAGAATATTGGATGAGGCCTGGATTTAGGTCCTTTAGTTCGGAAATAATATCTGTCTTAAGTGATTCATTTGAGGAAAGGGAGGAATAGTAGTTAATTTAGAAATAAATAAATGTATTCGCCCTGCAAAATCTGTGTACAACTTTAGGTAGAGACAATGGGACAGTATGAGCAAACATACAAGCCTAAATATAAAGATTACTTCCAGACATATACCTTAAAAACAGAGGTAGTAAAAAATTTGCACAACAGGTACAAGATACAGAGGCTGTATTTTATTGATCTATACATTTGGGGGGGGAAAAAAAAAAAAGTGACGATGACCAAATATATTCCATTTCATTACCAGATTTACTACTTCTTATGCAGAATTGTATCAGTGGAAGAAAACTCATCAATGTGTCCAAACTCACAGAACACATCAGCCTCCCTTGATTTCATAACTCCTTAGGTTTTGCCAACCATAACAGCCTTGTCTACAAAGAAGTGAAAACTTTCTAAGAAAAATCTCACTCCCTGAGTAGGATACTTGGGTAAATTTTATCAACACTTTTGCCTTACATTGACTCCTGACTACGCTATTGTTTTTTCTTCGAATTCAGCAGAACGGTTTTAACACCATATGAAAGGCAGAGCAAAAGTAAGACGGGTGAAATCAATTTAACTTGTAGTGGCATAAAATATTAAAGGTCCACTATTTGGGAATCTGTAGTATCTACTGCAGATGATAACCATTTTTCACTGTAATTTGTTTTATTAGTTTAGAAATTGCGTTGCGACATAATTTGCACAATTGGGAGCTGATGCTTCCCATACACTTACTCAGTACAACAAAAGTTATTATTTAAAATACAGCAGGCATCATTACCCAGACCCGCCCAAAACTTCATATGAGAGGTTCATGTATTGGTACGTCTCTGGTCCTGCAAGGGAATCACAGCACCCCAGCCCTGAGCAGAAAAATGGTCCCATCCAGTTGGGTGATGCTAACACAGGCAGACATCTGTGACAATGGTTGAACCTGCCCTGAGCCTGGCAGCACACAAAGCTACGCTGTCTCCTCCAGCTTTGCCACTGCCATCTCTCAGTTCAAGCCAATAACATTTTGATCCACTATTTATCCATTGTTTTGTTTTGCTGTGCCACTCCCTCAGCAAAACTCTTGAAAATTTTGTCCAAGTTTTTACTTTCCTCTCAGAGAATATGTCCATAATTCTCCCTATAAGAATAGGAATCATGTTCAGCTGGAACAGAAACCTTAAAAGCAAAACACCAAAGAAATATGTTTGTTTCTTTGTTTTTCCTGCTGATTATGTTAAATCGTTGCTCTGCACTTCATCTTTTGCAACTACTTTTCCTGAACTGTTTTTTTGTTTTAAAATTTGTGCATATTGTGTTTGAGCTAGAGGCTACCTTTTGTGTTAGGTGAGGATACAAATGAAAATCTTGAACCAAGAAATGAAGTATTCTTCAGCAAGTTGTAAAAATAACATCAATGAGCAGTTGGTAAAGCCATCAGAGTCCCAAGCTGAAGGGTACAGCAAACAAAGTGACCTTAGCCTTTCTCTTTTGATTTACAGCAGTGTTGAAAAGTAACATAACTAGGTGCCATGGGGCTCCAAGAACAGCTGAGTCAATGTATTGTTTAAATTGTTAAGGATGTTAATTAGATTAGCAATTTGATGTTGAGACCTGCAGAGAGGAGTGTGTGTGCCCTCTGAAAATCATTCTTCTAGTCTAAAAATTCAGGAAAGATGAAGCCCTACACTGGAGAAATCAGTGAGGTCCTACTGAGTCCCCGAATCCTTATCATGACAGCTATGAGATATCAAAGGAATTACCTGATTTTAGAGGTAACAGGCATCAGTATTCATGAACTGTTCTGTATAAGCACAACAACTGGGGCATGAATATCATATACACTGGTATATTCCAGTATCAGGTCTGTTATCAGCTACTAATCATTTTTTTATTAATGGAGTGGTGTCAAATCAGAAATGTTCATAAGAAAAATGGAGTTGCTATTACACTCCTAACCTACCTACTGCTCATTACCAAAGTAGCTGAGCATCTTGTATATAAATTAGAACAATTAGTAAAGTCTTTCAGAGATTTCAAGGAGTCCCTGCCGCTCTGCCATGGTCTAGGCTGAAAAGCAAGAAAATTAGCACAAAAATTCCTGTAAGAAGTTTTTTTTAATCCTGTGGGACTACAGTTCTCTTGAACTTTTGGCAAATAGTACAAATGATTGCTTTAATAACATAACGACAAGATACTAGGCTTTCTCCTTGTTATATAGTTTATTTTTTTTTTTTAATTTCAAAGCAACTATATTCCTTCTAAAATCTTGAAACAAATCTATAATCTTTGCCATTCAATATCCACAAATTACTGTTTGAAGTGCTCATATATACACTTATTTTGCTGAACTAAGGATACAGAAAGGAGAGATCTGCTGAATCTGCTCTTCTTATTGCCACATGGGTTTCTGCAGAGGTCTGGCAGGCCTCATCTTGTTTAATCTTTCAGAGCCCAGAATAGGTCTCCTACATGTTGCTATTGCAATTATAAAGCAGGCTGTCAAATGAAGCTGAATCTTTAAACCAGTCCAGCAGCTGGAACTTCAAACTTGCAATTTTTTGTGGAAAAAAAGTAAATGGAATTCTAAATTATGGAGGACCTTACTGAAACCTCCCAACTAGTCCTGAGTTCACTGCAGATAAAAGCAATGTAAATCCCCTGATGTCAATGCACCAGTGTCCTTTCCCTCTGGCCAACTGGCTGGTGGAAAATTCCCTGATGTCGAAACACCAAACTTTTGCAGAAAGGAAGATGATATGATAAATTCCCTCAGCTCCTGTAGGCAAGCTCTGGTTCCAGAGAATCATCTATTGCAGAAAAGTCTTGATAATAAGCTATTAGGAACTTGCATTTCTTCCTTACACATCCCAGATGAGTTCCCTGACTCTGAGACTCCTGGCTAATTTGAAGGGAAAAGGGGGGTTGTTTTGGTTTTTACCACCCCACAACTGTTAAAAGCTTCTGTCTTCAGAGTAGGACAGGAAAGCGTCTTTCCCCATTTTTGTGGTTCCGTGTGCTCACAATGCATGATGGAGCCTCCGTGTTCACATGGGGTTTATAGAAGCTGGTAACTTTATCCCTGTGACTTCCATGAAACAAATGAAAATGATACAGTACATCTCATTCCCACTCCTCATCCACAGGCTCTTTTGTGTACATCTCTGACTCTAATTACCATCCTGAATGTCCTGAGCCATCTGCAACCACAGAAGGCTCATGGACATTTTTTAACATGTGCCTGGTTTAGGAAGCTGCTGGGGAAAAAAAATTAAACTAAACAAAACAAAAAACAAACAAACAAACAAAACCCCAAACAAACAAACAAACAAAACAAAACAAAACAAAACAGTGCCCTAGGCTGTCTTCTGAGAAGATTAGCAAGTGCAAAATACTGAAATGAGAAACAGTCACATAAATACCAACAGAATTAGTCTCAATAGCAAGAAAATAATGTTACTGCACCTGTGCCAAGTTTAATTGCCATGAAGTCTGTGGATGGCTTAGCTTTGGCATTTTCTCATCAAACCAGAAAAGAGCAAGCTGTATCCATGGCTTCTCAGTCTGCCTCTGTAGCAGTAGAAAAATATTCCTGCAATGAAAAATTAACACATTTCAGGGAGCCAGTTTTTAATGCATTGAGAATACAAAGGTCAGTTGCAGTTAGTACTGCCAAAAAGTGTGATGGCCCATTATAATCAAACAACTACTTCTGCACAGCCTTCAGTGTGGTGGATATAACGCCAAACACACATATATAGGGAAGCAAAGTGTGGCGTTCTTTGTAACTGCATTCATAAGCTTTGGGATGAATTCTGCACTTCCTGCACTACAATCCTATTGCAGTTCTCAGAGTTTTGGGCCATATTGGAGGCAAAGATATATTTTTAGAGATTATTCACACAAAATTTGCAATTTAGAAGATCCTCCAATCTGAAACATAACTCAGGACATGAAGGATGAATCATCAGCCACCCAGGCACTGAGGAACTGCGAATGCCATGGTGACATACATAATTGTTTAATATTGTTTCTTTTGAAACAACGGATGGCTGTTTCTCCTCCTTCCAAACAGGCTGCTAGCTGATGACTACATGCCAAAATAACTGCCTTACACACGCACAGATGTATAATGTCATCAATCCATCTAAGAGCTCCTACACCTGGTACAGTTAGGAATCTTTTATTGCCATCTTCCTTTTCCATACTTCTACTAGTTTTGTCTCCTTCTCCTCCGCTCCTGTACATACACATCCTTTTATAATAAATACTGATTAAACAATAGTTGGTGAAATCCCAAGAAAACCAGTTTTTTCCTGAGCGCCTCACATCTCACTAAGCTCTGTTTCAGGTACATATGGGTAACGTTGCT
The DNA here is from genome assembly GCF_036013445.1 of Caloenas nicobarica. Lineage (NCBI taxonomy): Eukaryota > Metazoa > Chordata > Aves > Columbiformes > Columbidae > Caloenas > Caloenas nicobarica. The sequence goes on along the minus strand of NC_088246.1, from coordinate 33,272,347 downwards.
ATGTAACCATTAAAAAGTGTGAGAGTGCATGTGTGTTTGTGTTCATGACTGCACACAGCACTAAATCCTCACTGGTGTCTCTCTTACTGCAGCATAATTACTGTAGTTTACACCAGTCAAAAAGCTCTCTTTTATGCACTAAATATTTTGACAGTTAAAGCAGCTGGACTAACATTCACATTTTAATGCATCTTTTCTATCTAGGCAGCATTCGCAAATGACTGGAAAAGAGCCCTGGTTTGAAAATAAAGACATTACGAACACTATTAAAAAGAGCTCCATTAATAGATTTCCTATTTTTATAAATTTATAAATTGATACATATTAATGGAAAGCCATTCTTGAAATGTTAATCAAAAGTGATTGTAGATCATGTGTATTAAGTGCTTTGTGTCTATGTTACAACCTGCTGAGATCTGTGGAGCCCAGAAGGCAAAGAGAATCTCAAGAATAATTACCAATAGTTAAAAATAGTTTTTGCTTTAAATTTTTATGTTGTGTACAAGGGTGTGTTAAACAGAGGTTATACTTAATTAATGTTTTACTTGGTAGCAATGGCAAGATTTAGCTAGCTACTCCTACTTGTAATTCTCAATTGCAAATATTGAATTTCTTGTCATCAGGAAACCACACCATTTTGATGGGCTGTACATAAAAACCAAGAGTCTGAGTGAGCGCCAGGAACTGAGCATCCAGGAGCACCACAACATCCCCCCTGGGGTGGCCTGAGCCTCTGAATGAGCTCATGGACAGGGAAGTATAAGAGATTTAAAATCAGTTCTCTGCTTGAACTATGAATAAAGTTTGAAAAAGTCTTATGTGGTATTGCACCACCAGAGACAAAAGGAGAAAAATAATGGTTTATATAATTACCCAAGGTACATCCCGAACCTAGCAGCTCCTTAATATAGAGAGAAGTTACCTGCCTGTCAGCTAAGGAGCACAGGATATTCTGGTGCACAACCCCAGCAGAGACCTAAGGGTTGACAGCCTGTTGCACCCAGACTAAGGAAAAATGGACTGAGAGTGTGGTGAATTCTTACTGCCCCATAACCTTGCCTGGGGGATATTAGGTGGGTGCAATGGCATAATTTAGCTGGGGATTTTTCCTTTCATTTGCCTGGTTTTTGATTTTTAAATATCCCTTGGCTAGGCTTTTCTCCTTGCTTTCTGTGACTGCCCAGTAGAAGCAAAAGTGATTTAGTGAGAGGGAAAAAGCACTCATTTCCTACCACAGGAGTTATACCTCCTGCACATTATCCCATGTATACAGGGCAGTCACAAAACCATAATTCTGAAAGTGCGCCAAGTGTACGGCGTGTTGAAGGCTGCTTGCCACAAAAAGAGTTGAAGCCTTACCCAAGTGGATGAAGGCGGTAAGAAGGGTGGGTAGGGAGCTAAACCTCTTTCACAGAGTTGTTTAACATTTCAGAATACACTACTGGATTTGCAATCAGTTTGGCAGTGGAGTCTTATAACCAAACAGACGTCTCTTTTAAGAAAACCTTTGTATATCTGAACAGAAAGAGGTTTGTCCTCAAGCAGGAAGCCTAACGGAGAGCTTACACAGCGTATATTTTCAGTCATGTGGCCAGGACAATAAACATGCATCTTTTGATCTGCGTGGCAGCAGCACATGAGTTGTAGTTTATGCCAGGATAGAATGAGATGCAAATCTGCCAGAAGTGAGTCAGTACTCTGGCATGTTTCTGCACATCCTAAATTTCACCAGGCTGAGACTAGGGGACTTCAAATAAATGTCTAAAGAACCCATAAAAGTATTCCAGCAAGCATGATGTTTTAAGCCCTTATGTCAAAACACAGGAACATGTAGTCTATTTTGTATAAAATATTTTTTGGTCTTCTAACTATAAATTAAAACTTGTTCAAATGTGTGCTTCTGTAGGCATACATTTACCAGCAGTCTTTTCCTCTTTATCTGATACAAAGAGGGGCAGTAATACCTCTCCAGGGACTACAGAGGGCACGGGTGGAATTTTAAATTACCATTAAAAATTATCTCTTATTAATTGCTGTCACATTCAAATTTGAGCAACACCCTCTGACCATTTAATAGCAGTGCTGCCATTATATCTTGTTGTCTTACAGCATTATACAGCTAACCACACTGGCACATTATTTCCTAGACCGCCTCTGTTTACAAATCAAAGTGCCTTGCTTAAGCACAGCCTGCTGAAATGCAGCCCTGTTATTAGGAAATGTGAGTGGGCTGAAGTGGGGATCCCTGTAGAGTTACTTGGCAGCCTTCAAGGTCCTGGCTCAAACTGATATTAAAAGTGAGTCATCAGTTTACCCACACAGCAGGCCCTAACTTTGTACTTTTCACTGCGAGCAGCTCAGCAGTGGGCCAGCAGATCCAACAGTTGCATCTCTAATTAATAACCAGCTAAAAGGAACTCCTTGTTAAGGAAGACTTGGGTTTTTGTTGTTGTTTTTGTTCAGTGTTAAACGTTGATAAATAGCAAAAGCACAAGTCAGGTCTACCACCTGGAAGGCTAATGTGCTGTGTATGTGTTTGTTGCCCAATGCAGGCTGATCCTTTTCTGTTCCAGGTCTAGGGCTCAGCATCTGCCTCAGCTCCTTCCAGTTATTTTTGTATCTGGTAGGAGCTATTTGCATCTCATAAGTTTCATTCATGTTAATTTGGGACTAGCTCTTTTCCCCTAGAAGATCCACGTACTGCCTTGTTCTCCTTGAGGGCCTCGGGCAGAAGATACGCTACTTGAGAAGCAGAGGAATCACAATACCATGAAGGCTGCAGAGTGAACATCCCTTCCAGGTTAATTGATTAAGGGCAGATTTCCCTTCTAGTATACATTTTAAATATCTAACTAATTGTTCTTTCATGCAGTATTTTCTTGTTCTAGATGTTTTGTAGCAGCATCAGACAGCATGTAAACATAGCATGACAGCTAGAGTGGACAGGCTGTTTCCTGTACTCTGAAGATGTCTTGATACTGATCTTGCTTTTTTCTTGCCTTTACACCAGTCCATCAATCACATTTATATGCTTCTCAGTAATTGAGGTAACCCTTCTGTCTCTTTTACAGCCTAAATGAAAAGTTCATGATTTACATGTCCACTGATTTATAGATACATTTTATTGAAAGACATCTCCTTCAGATAGTTCGTACTTTTTGTTCTTCTTTTTGTCCCCAACTTGAGGCAACATCTATATGACCTAGAGTTAAAGCATGCAGATTTCAGTGGAACTTGGACATCTAAATACATAAGCTTTCTTGAAGCAAAGCCTGTTTTTTGTCAATGTTTTCTGGTTCTGAAGAGAACAAAAGTCAGTGCAATATTTTGTGAGTGGTCCTAGTATAGCTGCATAGCCATGCAGGGAAAAAATAATGTTGCGAGTGTACAAAAAATGTTAACGCCACAGTTGCCACAGTTACTCTGACTGCAAAATTCACATTTAACAAATTTTATGTTCCCTAAATTTAGATTTTTCCAGTGCCTCTTTATTTTCTTTTGATTTAGTTCAAGATACACTAATTTTATGTACCTTTCTCAGCCAGGTCTCTTCCTCTTTATGCCTGCAACAGACAGAATTGTTGCTATTCGTTTCATGTTATTAATTTCATGACAATGCTACAGTCTTGTTTCACGCAACTGCAGACCCACTAAATGCAAAAGCATGCTTTAGTTCTGCTGCTATTCAGTTTTGCTGATACTCAGACCAAACTTTTTATTTTTCTATTTGTTTAGATCCTCCCAAAAGCAAGGCACTGGAATAGGAGGAAAATAAAAATTATATTATATATGACACTGGTAGAAGAATGGAGGGAAAGAAGCTGTGGAAAATGTAAATCTTCCTAAACAACCAAATGATTTGGATTATGAAAACCAGAGTGTCTTATGTCAAGTGCCTCTTCACCCTCTAAGTGTGCTATGAAATACGATCACATCTTGAATATGCTCTTTCTTAACAACAACATTCTTGAACATATAAACACTATTAATTGTGTCGAACTTGGAATCTGAATCCTGCAAACTCTTCATATCTTAAACTGAATGAGCCTCATTCATGGCTGGGGTAGGTTTGAATGAGCTCAGCATGGTTATGTTAGGCAGGACAATTTTTTCATGAATAATTCTTCATTCTTTTCTCAACAAATCTTTGGGTTAGATAATTTGAAGCAGTCTGGATGACAACAGGACCCCTTTTCTATATGCCACGTTAGGCTGAGGCAGTCATGTATCATTAGAGACCACAAATGATACTGAATTTTATAAAAGGAAGAACAACAGCTTCTGTGAAGTTACCAGAATCTTGTCCATGCACCGTTCTCCATTTGTGCTGCGGGTAGATCCTCTTTTGCTAGGTGGAATACAGCTTTTCTTACTGCAGATGAGACCAGTGCCTCTTTTAGGTCTTGACCTAAGCATAAATAAATTATGGTTGTTTTACACAAAACTATAACTACAGGCATAGAGGAACACAATGAAAATGGCCTCCCTCTAAGTTTGCTTTCAATGAACAAGCTAACATATAAACAGCAGCCAAATCAGAACAAAAGGTTTGTTCCACACTGCAGTACAGGTATGGCTTCTTAAATTGTTCCCTCAGCTTTGCTGGCTCAGATGTCCCACACAGCAGTTCTCCATAGCAGCACACTGACACTGTGAATTTGACTTCAGCCTGAGACAGAGAGGTACACCCTGGGAAAAGATCAGTGTGAGCAGCTAGTAATAAAATGAAAATTTCAGACAGAGTTTGATGTTGCTTTTATTTTTGTTCCTAGAGTTGTAATAAATTACTTTTGACTTGATGACAGTGTCTGTGAAGTTTGTAGGCTGTTTTTAAGGTGTTTTGCTGGATTATGGATAGTCTGTTTCCGTAGGCAGAAAGATGCTACACACAGGCACAGACTGGCATTCCTCAAAGATGCCACTGTTCAACACCTATGTTGGGGTTTACCTGGGTAACTGAAGTTAATGGTCTGATAAAACTACATGTTATACAAGAAGGAGACTTTTCCTTTATCTGGTGAACTCTGCTGTGTTTGAAAATATACCTATTTTTTTTTTTCCTTTAAAGACGCAAACGGACGTTGACCACCCAGACTGAGTCATGCAGTACATGATGCCAAGAAATCCTACTTATGTTATGATCTGAGTCTATGTGTGATGTGTGTGTGAGGGCAGTGAGCTTTGTGAGGAGGAGATGCCAAACCTGTTTTGCTGTTGCAGTCAGGAGGAGTGGAAACGTGATGGGAAAGCATTTGCTGAGATCCTGGATCGCTAAGTGCAGTCAGGGTGGGCTGGAGGTGCACCAGGGCTCTCCCTAAGTAGAGTGGAGAGGAGGGAGAACCTGTCCTCTGCAGAAACACACCACTTTGTGTGTCCTCAGGGTGACAAGGGCCCCGAGGGCTGCCAAGATCTCTGTCCAAGTGGCAAAAGGTTTTTGCCATCATTACTCAGCTCTCTTCTGCTTCCTTTGGGCTACAAACTCCCTGCCCGTGGATTTGCCAAGAACATAGTACAGTCAGTACAGTCTCCAGAAAGCTCTGAAACAAACCTGAATAGGATGATCAATAACAGCACAGCTCAGAAAAACAATAAATCAGCATTCATGTACTGCTTTACATTTGCAAAGTGCTTCTCAAGCATGAATTAACGAATACGCAAAAACGCTCCTATCAGAGTACATGGTTCACAGGCTGTAATGATGATGAACAGGAACCTTTAATCCAAACCACATTGTTCAAAATCAGCACTCAGTGCAAGATTAGTTATAAAACTCAAGGGTAAAACAGTGATCAGCCAAAACTAGATAGATAATGCTAAATGGTGAGTTAACAGGAATTTCCCAGACTTCGTCTGGGTGGCGAACAGAAGGCTGCCATTATTACAGAATGCATGGGAAAAGTCTGGCTCCCCAGTCACTTTTAGCATTCACTTTTATCCAGGCATCTTCCTTAAAGTAGTATCACTGACACAGCAAGGTGTTACTTAATAAATGTAGCTCAGTTTCCTCTCTTTACTCTTGGTACATGGTATACAAGATCTCATAGATATGTGATAACAAGGCCCAAAATTTCATTACAGAAAGTGAGATGGAGTAAAACTTTTAGAAAATGGGGAGAATGTGAACGTGTGGGACTGAAAAGGAAAAGCATCACTGCAGGCAACAGCCTAGCACGAGAGATGAGAAGAGGAAAAGATGAAACTGTAAGTGAAGCTCTGCCAGAACCACAGAGCAGCCAGAGGAAAAGTCATCCCTGGATCCATGGTTAGGAGAGGCTTTGGCCAATTTTGGTCCTGATAGAGTCCAAATTCAGTAAGTGCACTTTCTGCTGGACAAGATCATTACAGCTTATTCCTAAAGTTTAATGTTTAAAAGTTAAGTGGATTGTTGCTCTACGGCCATCTGAGGGAACTGCAAGGAGTGCGAGTCAGGACTGCTGTATCAAAAACCTGGCTAAAGAATAGCAGAGTTGGAGTAGGTGAAATAAAGCGCTGAAGTAGTTTAATAGACTAACCTGAACACCAGGCTGTGACAGAACAAAAACCAGATCACTTTGATATTTCTGAATTAGCAATTCTGTTTCACATAAGAAGGAATATTCAATCATCATTTTTCTTGAAAAGTATAACCAGATGGGCAGCCAACCTAACAGCCAAAAAACATGTCTTTTGAGAGTCATTCTGGGGCATTCCATAGAATAAAACACCCTTTTTTGTTTGTTTCTAGCAGCTTTAGTTTCAGGTTCTGACAAAGGCACACAGGACTAACTGTTATATGTGGAAAATGGTGCAATGGGAATACCAGCATAGAGAACCAGCTCCTGTGAGCAGCTGAGTTACTCCATTCTTACTCAAGTGCAGATCTTATTTGCAGGATTTTGACCTGAGTCAGAATTTTAGAATCAGGATAACAATATCATTCATAGGAACTGACATTTTATGCACTTTTTTCTCCAGTCTTTTCCTCACAGTGTAGTTTAGGGCAAGGAACAGTTCTACTTCAGATGCAAAGTGAACAGACCTGAGAAAGGCCAGAGGATCCAATTCTCCCTCCCTCCACCTGTCCTTCCCCTTGGGCTACCCTGTACATGTTTTTCAGGTGATACCGGTGTTTAAATGTACAAGATCTGTTTCAGGGACGTGGAATAGGTCGCTCTTCCCTCTCTCTTTTCAGTCCTTGGGTTGAGTTTAGAACATGCTACATACTTCATGAGTCTCAGACATCTTCAGCCCTGCCCTGGACAAGTTTGTATAAATTTTGCACAGAAGTAGGCGCTGTTCTGCTTCACCACTGCTGAATCTCTTCCATTTCAAGTTCTGCAGGATTAGGGGAATGGCATTTTAATGTGGTTTTCATAATAAGAAGAACCAAAATGCTCATCTTTCATTATGCATGGTTTTGTCAAGGCAGGTCAAATCCTAAAGTTTACTGTAAGTCGTTATTCTGAACAAATATACAGCTCCTAGAGAGGCAGATCACTTCTAGAGAGACTGTTTCCAGATTGTAATAGAATATCGAAAAAAGAAAACAACAGAAACATTTTATAAAATGAAAGGAAATTCTCACATAAAAAACCCCACAAAATGGCAGGACAGAGGCAGAAGTGTCTTTGAAGAGACTGGCAGTCTCTATTTGTACAATTACAGAAACAGTAAAAATACTTCTGTCTTCTTTCCTTTCTTCCTGTAGCATAACACTGAAAAGAATCATAAGATTTATTCCTGTGACTGTAACAAACACTATGGGGAAACCTCTGACAAAGGGAACTAATCAACAGTAGAAATATTTACTAGTAAACTGTACAGTGAATAAACTGTTCTAATCATGGTAAAACCTGGGAGATCTGCAACTGTAAATGTTGTGCTAAAACTAGCAACTGGATATTCACTGACAGAGAATTTTATCTGTGTGTCTCTAATATACATTTATTTACACACATTTGTAGATACATATTGCACACCAAATACAGCTTGCATGTGTGTGTATGTCCATTGATAAGAATACCTCTGCTGGTGCAGTGCCTGACATCTTATTTTGGGATGGTTTTGATCAAGGAAATGAATGAAGGAACACCCAACTTCTGTGGATATCTCTCCTGGGAATTCCCCTGTAGTATGTCAAGAGGCTGCGTTTGCTTAGAACAACATTTATATAAGACACAATGACTTACGTCATTTAACTGTCACTTGGCTCGTTCTAGAAAAGCGCAACTAACTTTAGAGAACAGATGCAAGTCTGTAGGTTAAAATTAGGCGTTTTCTTTTAAATAGTATGTAATGCAAAAAGAAAAATATCTCAGGACTTTGTGTGTTTGCACTCTTGAGCATGTTTGGGGAGGGATAGACTCAGACAGCTATATATAACAAGGAATCCTTCCTTTCTATACAGTATAGCTCTCTACAAGCAATTCCATGACGGATAAGCCACTGTCTATCCCTGCTTTGGTGAGAATCTGGTTGTCTTGAATACATTTCCTACTCTGTTAACGATTTGCCCCTGAAGTTCTGTGTGTAGGGGACAATGCTACATTATTTTCCTCCCACTTTCCAGGCTTAGCACATAGTAAAATCCTTGTCTGCACATTTCAGGCTTTCTTTTGCATGGTTATCAGCTTTCTGTTGGGGTTGCATCATGTTTTTTGAAGGAGGTGGAAGAAGTGGAGGAGAAGGTTTATTTTACAAGCTGCCAGTTAAGATGTGTCCTAATGAATTGAATCTGGCTAACTCTTCATCTTCTATTGAGCTTTCCAGACTTGCAAAGCTTTGAACCTTTCACATGAAAGGGGAAGGTATTTATTGGAATCTGCTATGACTGAAACTTTGCTGCTCATCTGAAGGTATCGTTTGTATTCCACTTCATAAAATAATGAACACTGGAGCTCTCTCTTGTGAACTAGACCAGAAGTCTTGTCCAATTTTAGTGGTAAAGGTCATAAAAATTAAGTGTTCCAGCAGTGAGACCAGCTCTATGGTAGTCTTCAAAGGACGTGCTTCTGTCCTGGCTAGAAATAGGGTATAAGTATATCAAAGACCTAATATCTAAGAAGGCCTAACTTTAACTGCATTTTCATGTTATAGATGGCAACTGATTCTTTATCCAGTATTTAGGAGGCTTGAATGATATTATTGTGATGTGAATAATAGCTATGAAAATAGCTTGTCAAACAGATTTAAACAACTTTTTTTTTTAAACAATTTAACTTCCTGCACTTTAATATTATGGGTTTTCTTTCTTGCAATGAAATATTAATTTGATTTCATTTGCAACCTATACAATCTGTTTAAAAAACATTTTATGAAAACATTTAAAATAAATGCCACAGAAAAGGTCTAGACTCAAATCAAGTAGCATTTGTAGATTGGTTGCTGGTTCAAACATGCAAGCCAGGTATTTTCTCCCATGAACTACTTTCCTCTCATTTAATTTTGCTGTCATTCTTTCAGCCTTCTGCCCTGGTCTTGCCAACTCTCACAAAATGAATAGTCTGCTATGTATTTCAAACAAAGAAAGTTCTCCAAAAAGAAATCCACATCCATGGATGAAGTAGAGCTGGTCTTTCATTTAGTAGCAAGCCTATGCCACAAGAAGATTTAGGGAATATTTAGTTTACATCTGCCAAGCATTTTTTTGAGAAAACAGAGGTATTAACTCCACTGCCAGACCTGATTCACATTTTAGTAACAATCAATGATACATAAATAGTTTGCATTAAATGAATGGCTTATTTTCATTATATTTTTTTTCTTCTTCACAAGGTGCACACATTTATCAGCTTATTTTAATTTGAATTTTATAAATAGTTTAAAATTTATCATCTGCTCATAGGCCATTTCTAGGAAATACATATTCAAGTGAAGTCAGTTACCTGTGATTGGTTATTTAGTCCTTTCTGAAGGACATGTGTGTATTAACATGACTAATACATGAAAATCCATTTTAAGGCAAGTTGTTTAATACTTAGTGGAAAATACTTGTGCCAGTTGAACAAATATGGTAAAAAAGCTTAAGAGTATAAAAACGGACTTATTAGGCCGGACTAAAGACTGAGATAGCCCCACATATTGAAAGAAATAAAATACAACATGACCCTGCAGCAGGTATATCACCCTAGCATCCAGCAATTATCATTTAGTTTTCTTCAGCAAAGATATAGATTTTGTGAGCACTGAAAAAGATAATTTTAAAGAGAATTCAGGCAATACCTGCACTTATCGTTCCTAGTCTCTTTGCCAGTTGATACAGTAATGCATAGTGGCTGTGTGGACCTGTTGTGCACTGTGAAACACCCCAAAACTGGATGCATCTCACCAGCAGGAGAAGGGATTTCTCCCCCATTTGCCCTGAGGGACTGAGCAGTAGAACAACTGGTGGGGATGGTGTGCCACCGCTCAGGACTTTCTATGTCAATTCTCCATTTCACTAACTAAATCACTGCTAAAGAAAACCCAAACTTCTGGGGGAAAAAAAAAAAAAAAAAAAGTTAATGAAAAAACATCCTTTATATGGCCTCTGTTATAGTCACCAGGGCCTCACCAGCTGGGCATTGGATACTGGGGAGAGCATTGGACGCAAAGAGGAGGGCTGATAGAGAGCTTCCCTGCATCTTTGAGCAGCATGGAGTTTCTAGCAGAGCTTAAAAGCTGATGTGGAACTTCTGTTATTCTTTAATGACAATCTAGTTCCTATGGAAAATGAATATTAGATCAGTATGATGACAAAAACTGACTCACGTTTTCCGCTGTCCCGAGAGTTAATTCTCCTTTCTCATATTCACTTCTTTGGTTTAACCATATGATATAATAAAATAATAGTTAACTTTCAAAAACATCAAGTAAATACTGAAAGCAGTATGCAACCCACAGCACAGTATATCTTTCCATAGTTACAATAAGTCCTATTTGATCCTACAATTAATGTCAAATTTGATTTCTCTTGTGCTTTTCTGTCCTTATTACAGCAATCATTTCTGTTTTTCTTCTCTATAGTCTTTTTCTCAGGCTCTCACAGTGATGTTTTTCATGATTGCTACTTTACTTTTGTATATTATTCTAGTTTTCACTTCACTTTGGTATTATCATTTCAATATTAAATTAAAGTGATTTTTTTCCTCTCTTCTACCTCCCACACTCCCATATGGATATCACTTATTCCATCCTCACTTCCTCAATATTCTTGGATAGTGGTTTATGGATAGAGTCTTCAGCTGAGTGGTGTTTGAACATGGTCACTGGTTTGTTTGTGAGGTGTCTACACCGTGTCTGCTTCTACCACTTGATAGAGATTTTTTATAGCCATATTGGTTTGGCAGAACCCATACATATTTCAGCATCATTTTTATATGGAATGTTGATTTGCTTTTTCTAGCTTGTTCCTCACACTCAAAGTGGACTAAAGAGTGCATTGATCACTAAATAAGCCTGAGAAGGGTGATTTTAAGCAAGGCTTAACACCAAAAGTTAGCACCTTGGGATACATATAAAACAAATAGAAATGAAATAAAAATATTTTCAGTTCCTGAGTTTATTTGGGGAACTCAAATGAGGATTCTTTGAATTCTGCTACAAGCTAATTATTTCTTGTTCTGATCTCAGTATATTTTTTTCCCAGACCTACTTGACTATATTGGCTTTTCCCCAAAAACTGGAAAACATTTTTGAATGAGCATTTTATCCTAAATTATTCCAAAAATTTTCAGTCTCTTATCATGGCTAATATTTTTTATCTCAGGTTGACATTCTCTCTGCCCCCAGATACATTTGTTTTTCCTTCCCACTGAAAAACCAATGTAATAATTTAGAAGCTTAATAGCTATTCAGTAGACTTGTCTCTGATGTTCAGATTACAGTTTTACTGCTACATAAACATAAACCCACATTTAAAGGAAAGTGCTGCATGGAGGCAGTGTAGATGCTGTTACAAAAGCTGGTGGCTAGAGGGAACTCTTTTTCCTTGTTGGAGAGAGTGGCTCTAACAAAGTGATGAATATTTTGCTGCAGCAAAACAGTCCATTAAAAGAAAAAGAAGATGGGAAAATCCTTGAAACAAAAATATTAGCATGAATTGAGGAGTGCTTACAGTCAAGGGTCAGAATCGAGAGATGTGTCAATGAAATTATAATTTCTACAGCAATTAAGAGAGTCTTTGGATGTCCCAGTCCAGGGACAGTGGTAGGTCACACACAGTTAAATGTTCTCCCGGTAGCCTGCTCCTTGGAAGCTGTTAGACTAGTTATGCCAGCCTGGGTTACCTTGACTGCAGGGGTGGATGTTTTGGTTTCGTGCATGGAGGAAGAGAAGACCCAGACCACAAAAAAGAGCAGGGACTTCGCAGAGCAGCAGTAGGTAAGGCATTTAGGTAACAGCTACTGTACTTTTAGGCCCCTAGCCAGCAAATTAGTTAAGCACATGCTTAACTTTGAACACGTAAATAAGTCATAGCTTTAGCTGAGCTATTTGGACATTTAAAGTTAAGCAGCTTTCAGGCATACAGGCATCAGGTTGCTTAAGTTTTGGTGTTCTGGCTTCAGCTGCACCCCTGGGCACCGCCTGGGATGGGGGCACAGGGTGGCTGGGGAACACTTATGTTTGGACAGCATGTTGCGGTGGTGCCTGGCAAAAGCTGAGGCGTGGGGAAGTCTGACATGTGCACAGTCTCACTCTCATATAAAAATGGGCTGTGGCCAGCTTGTGTACCTTACCTGGGAATTTGGAAATGCTTCTGGCACTGCCGCGTGGCCTCAGAGACATACTTTTCTTCTGCCTGTTATTCACAATGTGCTGAAAGTAGTAAAACAAATCATGTGAGCAGGAACAAAGCAAGGATGGAAGATTTGGAGAGGAGATTACATTCATTAATGCTGACAATTAGCATAACCTTAATGTCTGGCTTAATGCTACCTTACTCCAGTTCTGTTTAACTCCATTAAGATCCATGAGGATGGTAAGAAAGTGGTATAAATCTTAGCATGCTCCTCCCTGTTTATTGAGTAAATCTGAAGTAGTGAATATCTCAAAAGCCTCAATTGTGCTTATATGGACTAGCTACTAGAAGCCAAAGCCAACAGCCTTTTTATGGGGTCACCATTACAAACACAGTAGGACCCAGGTATAAGCATTTCAGCAAATGTTCTTGCAGATGCGCTCCAAATGTTCTCAGCTGTGCTGCAACAGCACAATTTGCCAAGAGCTGTTGAATGTATCTTGCGTTCAGCAGCTGTGGCTATATTGCTCAAAAAACACCATATTTGACAGCTCCTGCCTGCCCTCTTACAACACAGCCAGTTGGCCTGGGCATGCTTGGCTCTAAGATAATGTGCAAGGTATATTGCGGCAGAAGTGGCCCAAGATCTCCATCCTGCGTAATTGTGCCAGGACTGTGCTTGCCAGTTGCACAGCACACAGGGTTGATCCTGAACATTATCTCTGTTTTGTCCATGGCACGCTTTGTAAGTACTGAATGGTCCAGAACTGTTGTGTCAAATCAGACCAAAAGTCCATCTAGAGGCAAGAAGAAATTGGTAGCGGAGAGTGTAATACTGATTTCCAGAAATAGTTTCACACTCTGCAGCAATTCTGCTTCAGCAACTTAGCCAGATGTGATACTTTTCCATTTAAAGGATTTTTCCTGTCTTATCTGGGTCACCCTGCAGCAGGGAGCTCCACAACACCCATCTTGTGCTTTTCAAAACTGCTTCTGGATGGTTCCTTTCGACATCCTCTGGTTCCACACAGGGAGACCACGAACAGACATTCCCTGTGTAGCCACTCTGCCTTGTGCGTGGTTTTGTAGACCTCTGTAATGTATCCATCCTCAGGTATCTCTCTAGACACTAGAGAGTCCTAGTGCATTTAAATTGTTCTTCACCTGGAAGTTGTTCCATACCTTTGATCAGCCCTGTCACTCCCCTCCCTACTTTTTTTCAGTTCTGAGACGTATTTTTTAAGATGTGTGTGCTGGAGGAGGGAACCATAACTGCTGAACTAGGTCACATAAAACCTTGGATGAATTCCTAGGTTTCTATTTTAATGTCTCCGAAGCCTTGGAAAAGGTTCAGAACTGTTCCATTTTCTTCCCCTCTCTCCCTTCAGTAGAGCTACTCCTATGATTAAAGGAAACCTCCCAACCTCCCAGCTTGCCAGTGTAAAGCTGGAAGAGAGAGTGCAGCTAGAAACACACTGATGGAAGGGTCACTACATTTGGTCCTCTTCAGTCTGAGGCATCCTTATCATATAATTCACTCACAAATTGATCATGTCCTGTTTGAAAATAAACTAGTGGTTTTGCCCTCACTACTCTTACCAGAAGGCCATTTCAGAATCTCACACTTTTGCTCATAGGCTGTCTCCTTTCCATTCTACCTTTCTCTGTAGTCACTTTAAACACATTTGTTTTTCTTCCTTTTCTCTCTTTCATTAATGCTTATTTCCTTGATACATTTATGGACCACAAACATGCTCAGGATCATAATGGTCAACATGACATTTGCATTTTTCATATTGGTAATTGCCATGGTCCTGATGTGATCAGTTAATGAAGCAAAAAAACATATCCTTGTCCATAGGTATACTTCAGTATATGCAGAAATTTCTGCTGATAATTCCCATGTATATAGCCTTTCATTTACGCTGTGGAAATTGATCCCGATTCTGTTGCTCCAGCTCTCCGTTCTGCCTCTATGATGCTCTGAACTTCCTCTGTGCTGATGGAAATATTGACGACTGGTGCCGAGGCAAGCCCTTAAGGAATTCAACTAACAGTCTCTTGCCAGTGCAACACCTCCTCTTTGAGAGCAATCTGACCTCATTTCTCTTTCTGCCAGTCCTTTATACATACCATACTTCTTCAGTATTAAACATCCCTTCTCTAGATGAATTAATAACTTCAGTGGCATAGTAGAAAGTACTTGACTGAGGTTGAATTCTTCCCGTTCGCAAAATGTGGTAATTTTACCAAATAAAGTTATCAGATTAGACTGATATGATCACCCTAACTAAAACCATATTGCATTTTATATCATTTTTGGGATGTCTCCATGAATGTAGTTATTTTGTCCTTTAAACTTTGTTCTACAGTTCTACAGTTCTCTGCCCCCCTTGAACTCCAGCTGACAGGGCTAGCCAGGTTTCGTGGCTTTCTTCAGTCCTGGTCAAAGAGGAGAATGCAAGCAGCTAACTGCCACTGCTAAATGTCATATATTGTTAAAAATCCTTGTCACATGATTTTCAGTTTCGTGTATGAGTTCTTCCACTATTCTGAGACAGATGTTAGTGTTGATTCGTGTTCACTACATTTTAACTTTGTTTGAATGTGACCATTTCTATTTATATCCCCTCAATTTTCTTCAGGTTCTTCGCCTTACATTCTCAGTCCCACAGAATTAATTTAATTTGATAGTACCTAGAGTATTTTTAATATTGCCCTCTTTTCACTGCAGCCCTGCTTCTTCTTTTGTTCTTTGTTTGTATGGCCAAAACAATGTTTACTGTGGAAGTACTTTTGCAAGCCCTAATTAAAGTTATCTTTCACCAAAATGTGAGCTAGATATGTTAAACTTCACTGTTTTGTGGGACTTCTTGCCATAATGGACACATTATTTAGACTTTTTGATTACAAAACGTGTTTTGAGGTTATGTTATCACTCAGCTAAGCATGCTAGCTTTTTGCTCTGTTTTTGTTTTCTGTCATGATTTGAACTTGATCTCTGCTGATTCCCAGTGCTGAGTGAAAAGAAAACCTAACACTTCTTGCAGTGTTTTATAGTGCCATAGCTGCAAGATGTAGAAAAGTGACACATGCATTTCTGTTCATATCTTAGATACATCTCACAGGAGGAAAATGCTGGGAGGTGGCAATAATTTTGCCCTCTGCACACTGGAGAGAAGGGTAAAGTAGCGTTAGAGCAGCCCTTGTGGCTAAGGTAGGATTTGTGCCAAATATTGGCACAAATATTTTGAAGAGCAAGGCAGTCCAGTTAAGGCATCTTACCTTCATCGCTGAGGTTGCAGAACCCCTTTGTTAAGAGATTTTTAAAATGCGGGTATGCAGAAGTGCCTCCTGGCTTCAGCAAAGAGTCTATGCTCATTGAGGGTTTTAAAGTGCCCAGATTTAAAAAGAGCAGAGTTGAAGACAGATTTAATAATAACATGAATCTTAGAGCACAGAGTCAGGACTCTCTGTTTCATTCATAACTAGAGCAATCATTAATTTGGAGCATTCAGTGGAACAGAATTGGTCATCGTGAAGCAGAAGCAGAGGCTGTAAAATCTGGCACACTTGAGACCTCTGGCTTACAAGGCTTCAGGTTAAGCACACGTATCCCTATTTGCATGCTCTGCACCTAAGTCCTGTAGCTGTTATTAGAGCTCATGGATTACAAAAGCTGAGTTATCAAAGTGCAGAGTTGCTGGGACAAGTTCTACCATCAGGTTGTTTTTTTTTATTTCAGCATTTAGGTCCATCACCTTAGGTTATTCCTGAGTTTGTTGGTACAACACAACCCTGTTTGAGAAACAGATAAATAACAAAATACATCTTTCTTTGTTAACATTAAATATGCCATTTTCATTCACTATGTATCATTCTCTTTTATTCTCCACTCTGACTACCTTAAAGATGCCTAGATATTTGCTTAGAATATGTTTTCAGACAATAAGAAAGAAATCAAATGTAGCTGTGTGCATGGAGCAGTCTCTATCTCCAGGAACCAAGTGACATTTACAAATTCTTGCCTTCTGAGGAGTGATCTTTGGATGTTTTCATAATCCAGAAAGTTCTTTTAAATATTTTTAGTCTCAGGATTGTGGGAGGGGATTGAAATATTTCATGCCAAGTTTTTCGGAAGGTGTATTGCCAAAAACGTCTGTGTAGGAAGAGGAGAAAGTACTTTAAAAATAAAGATATTCAGTTCTTTTAACCTACATTTCAACTGTTACACGCATACTCTCCTCCATTCACGGAACAAAATGCCATGCACCAACACACACACACTTTGTAATTTTCCCGATCCAGATGCTTTTCCAAACATATGGCAGCTGACAGTAAAAATTTAGAGAGAACTCTTACAGAATCTGCTTTTTCTCTACTTACTTTTCCTTTACACTCACTTTTTTCTTGTTCCGAACTATGACAAGCATTTATAGAAGTGTATCTCAGAAAACAAGAATTTCCCAATCTCTCTTACCTCTTACCCATCTTATCACCTGCAATTATTCAAAACAATAAAACACTGAATTCTTTCTCTTAGAAAAAAAAAAGCTACGTTAAGTAAAAGATTTGTGACTGTGATTGATTACAGACTACAGAAGAACAAGATTATTCTGAAGGAAAAGTCTTACAGACAAATGGATTATAGTTACTTACACTTGCTGACATGGGATTGAAATATTCCATTTCTGCTTCTGTGACCACTGGATTCACTCATGAGAGCTGGGTGAAACTGGGTAGAAACAGATTAGAAACACAAAGTAAGCCCATTTTCCACTGTTGTGCATGCACAACACAAAGGGAAATATTGAATGAGATATTAAAATATCTTTCTGTTCTTGAGCTTGACCCTACATTCCCTTATTCCATTACACTGGAGTTAATGGGACTGCTCTACTCCCACAAGGACAATTTAAGCTATTATTAGCAAGCAGCAGTTCTCTTCCTTACATGCTGTTCATGTGAGGAGTGCCGAGGAAGGCACGCAGAGGAGAACTCCCAAGGACCGTGCAGCAGAGCTGGTGTGGCGCTGGAGCCCGGGCCGTGTCCTGGGCAGGGCGCAGGGCGTCACCGCCGCCCCACACGCCTCGGTCCCAGGCAGCGCTGGAGCGGGCAGCCGCAGACGCACACTGGCAGCTTTTGTGGGATGCAAGACACACGACCGCTGCTCCCAGCAGAATCCTGCCTCCCGTTCATGTGCTTGGAGGCACCCAGGGAAGGAGTCAGAGCTGACCCCTTGAAGTCTGTTGCCTGAAGGAAGGATGGACAGTCTTCACTTTCCCAGGCGGGAGTGATAAGACTTTGCTAGAAATTGGCAGCTCTAACAGCTCTCTTTTTCAGTTCCAGATATTTTCTTACTTTTCTAAGCCTTTCCCCTTTCCATCTTCAATAAACTGGCCATTCTATTTACTCATGCTGTGCTGGAATGTTTTTTTATTTACAATGAAATGTAAATGATGCTAAGCTTTTCAAGCTAATTTATTACCTTTATTTTCCACCACTTTTTGTTTGTTTGCTTTTGGGCATGTAATTGTGTTTTCATTCTGTTCTACTTTGTTTGCAGTCATTTGCAAACATCTGATGTAGCATGGACTACAAGTGGCTCACAGATCACAGTCTGAGTAACAAACATTTATTGATGTTCATACTCTTTCGGTAGATTTTTACTTCCTCTGTATTTTGTTTAAGAGTTACACTGGACATCTGCACATCCTGAAGAAAAATCAAAGATAAAAGAGCCTCTATTTTGATTTATAGTAGCATTTTTTCTCACACAGGAAAAAAGAAAATCAGAAAAAGAAAAAAGCCCTACTTCATTAAAATAGGATTTTAAAAATTACCTCATTTAATTCAGGTCCCACTTCAACTGAAGATATGAAAAATTACATCTTGTTGAGCCTCTTTTATTCAGGCAGGTGAGTATTCTATGTGCTCTTAACATGGTGTGTGTCCAAGATAATATATATATGAACTGATCTTGCATGTAGCTGAACAGCTAAAAAACACATATTCCAATAGCTAAAGAGATTAAGATTCAACCAGTAAAGAGCCATACTTTATGCCTAAAGGCCAGGAGTGAAAAAAAAAAAAAGCATTATTTAGAAAATATACCTAATTGGAGAAAGAGATTTATATTACACGAGTGATTTATTTTTAAATTAAATGCCAGGCATCCTTAAACTGTAATTTACTGGCACGACTGAATTGCCCAAGGTAACAAAACAAACCCAAGGGCTGCATTGAGGAATGCTCAGCAACTCGCTGACAACGGACAGCAACAAGCTCGCAGTGTCTGCGACATGGGCAGGCGCTGGAGCTCAGACCTGCAGCAAACCACTCGCTGGAGAGATAATACAACTCCCTTTTCTCCTCAGCTTACTGATACTTGAGGAAAGTCACTCCTGACAGACACCGGATTTACATGACACGATGCAATTTTTTTGTCCTCGTGATGCTGATAGAGCAAAAAAATAGCACTGTAATTTGAAGCCTTGGAAGAGCTGGGCAAGGGAGAGCATTAAATCCTCAGTCTTTGTTTGGCCTCTGCAATAAATTTGGTTGCACCGAAGGCAGGTGCTTCCGTGGTTTTTCCTTCCATTTCTGATGCTGCTGGGCTCTTTGAAGGAACTTGTACCTTTCTGCAGAAGTGTTTGCTTTTATTAAGGCCCTGGTTTTGCAAGGTACTTGGGAACGTTTTTCATTTCAAGTCATCAGTAATCTCATTGACCAGAAATTTGGTATCTGCTCTGCTGAGCCAAAGCTGCAGCTACTAATTTCACTTAAGCATTGTGAGGAAAATAGAGCAGCATTTCCTCCTCCATTTTTAAATGTATGGGCCTCTTATATTTCCCACATGCTATAAATATCCCTTTCAGTAGACCTGAAATATTCCTACCATATTAATTAAAATTTTTCTTTTTGTGTAATCCCATTTTCTCTAAAAGTCTCATTAACTGCTTCCTCCTCATCCCTACCTCAAGTCAAAGCTTTTCTTGTCTTCAAGACTTCCTGCTGCTCCTGATAGCACCTTGCTCTCAGTTCTTCATCATTACTGTTGATGATCTGTGGGCAAAACCACCAGGTTTTTGCAGCAGACTTACATACTGTGGTATAGATATCCAATTTGGCAGCTTTTAGACATATGAGGTTTGGTGAGGTGAATCCGCTCCCTTCTTGTCCTTCTATCCTTGATTGCTGTTATTATTTCTCTAGGAATAACAGAGAAATAATGATCCTTCCACTCTCAATTACTGTCATTACTTTTCTAGGAATTTCATTAACCTAATTTGATGAGACTTCCTCCTAAGCCATGTACTGTTGTTGCTTCTCCTTTGGCTGACCTAGGATTTTTATGCTCTATGAAGTAGCTTATATAATTATAAACTGTATTTCTTTCAGCTGTAAGATCCAGTGTTTGCTGTTGCATGTATGTATGAGAAAACTGGATGAAACAGGAACATATGCACGTATTAGGTTTAGTAGTAAAAAAAAATTATTTTTCCTCACTATTCATTCTGTCCTAAAAAATGGTAAGATGACTCCAAGTCAGTGAGAAAGTCTGAGGGCCAAATTCAACACTTGCTTAAGAGGCTACTGCATTTATATATGAAGGGTGATAAAAAATAGAGGAGGGATATTTATCATATGGGCAAGATGTGATTCTCATTTTCGTGCTTAGAAAGCTCATTATACCCACTCAAAATCTGTTTGCATTGCCAAAGGATGATTAAGACATTGAAGTGCAGATGAGAAGTGGCCCCAAATTAAGGCAAGAGAGATCAGGAAGGAGCTCTACAACTTTGTGCTGTACTTTGTCTCAAGCATCTCCAGGTAAAATGTTTAGGGACAGGAGGCTAGCACAAAGGATGGACTAACATATTCGCAATGCAAACCTCAGAACCACAACTAACTTATTATTTCATTATTCGATTTCTTCAAGTGCTGCTAGCCCCAAAAGGCCAGCTCTTAACTGCTCAATTTTCTCCATTGACTCTAATTAACGTTTTCCTTGGCTCATGATCCTGGTGAACTTGGAGAACTTTTTTTTTTCTTAAATCTGCTTTTCTCACCAGGTGGAGTGTTCCCTGCAAACTCTGAAACTTATGAACTTTCCAGTACATTTTACAAGATACTTTCTTCTACATGTTTGACTGAAGATGGAGGCATTCCACAAATCCCCAAGCAGAAATCATTTTATTAGCCAGTTTGTGCACTATATACAGGAGAATATGGGATTATTTGTGAAGAAATTTACTGCCAAAAAATTTATGGCAGTAATATAAACTCACAAGTGTCCCTTTCTGCAGAGGGGGAGTTGACTTCAGTAGCCGTATGACTGATGATGTGACAAAGTGTGATAGGCAATGCAGCTGCTGGACCAGAAAAAAATAGTTCCTAAAAAACAGAGATAGAACAGAGAAATGCCTTTAAAAGGAAAACATTTGTTATTATTATTGTGCTAATTAAGATGACTTACTTGTTTTTCTTGTCTGTATTAGTTTACAACAGATAAGAACATGAAAGTGTTTATTACTATTTTATTAATTATCTCTACCTCTTTGAAAATTATTTTTCCAAAATAGTTTTTACACTGTAGCTACACTTAATTAATTTAATTTGTATTTAATTAAAAATCATTCCCTCATATTCAGTTTTATAGTCAGTGGAGGTTGGAGTCAGTGGAGGCACAGCATGTTGGTTTTGTGTTTGAAATTCTGTGTTTGAAATTCTGTGTTTGACAATGTAAGTTTTATCAGTGATTTTTACTCTCCACATAATGTAACGTTAAGGAAATTCTGTGCTGATATGATTCTCCTTTAAATCAGACTGGTTATTTTTGGCTTTTACTCTTTGTCATTTTTAGCTTTTTCCAGCACCTTCTCCCTCCCTTGCTTCCTCCTGTCTTCTCTCCTCCTACTCCCCCAAGCGTGGAGAATTTCCAGTTTGGATTTAAACTCTGCAGCTGGCTACTCTGTCAAAAACCAGCTGAACCAAAACTCCAGATTAAGGCTGAGTGAATAGTTAATGGATGTTTCTTTTCTTTTTTGATCTGAAAAACCAACTACCCCCGCACAGAATTTTATCTGAAGTCAAATGAACCTTTCCATTCAGCCTTAAAAAAATGCTTTAGTTTAGAGTCTGTTAATTTCATTTTGTTTTTATTGTATTTTTGTATTCAATTTAGACATCTTTGATCTCAAATCACTGTTTTGAAACAAAACATTCTGTTTTGAAATAAACTGAAATGAAGTATTGTAACATAAAAAGAAAAAGCCTCCACCTTTTTTGGCCAAAACTATTCACTGCACTCGGCAAAAATTTGTGATATTTTTGATCAACATAGAACCAATTTCCTTTGTCAAATAAACAATTTTCTTGGGAAAAAAAAATCAATTTATGCTTTACATATAATACGCAAATATGGAATATTTGCATATGGGTAATGTTTATCTATAGGTGTGAGCCTACTGCAATATAACTCCCTTTGAATTCAATTATCCCAGTCCAGCTGCCTTATGTAAGATACAAATGCTCTTGTTTCCCTGCTTAATGAAGACAAAACTCGAGGAGCAGCGTGGGGTAAGTGGGACTGAAAATGTGTGTGTGTCTGCTCGATCCTCCCTGTCCCCATAGGAAGCAAGACACAGGGTGCCTGGCAGTGGTGGGGCAGTTTTCCCCTTCCCCAGTCCTTCTTCTGACAGCGAAAGCCAGCCTGGCTTTCGACAGCTTAAGCAAAGTAGGCAGCTGGGGCATTTTTGCTGTCTCTAGCATTTTCTGGGCCTGGGCAGCTGCCTGCACTTGCCAGGAGCAGAGTGGGGGACGTGGCTGTGTGAGGGTGACGTGGCTGTGCGAGGGGATACAGCTTGCCCGGCTGCGGAAGCCAGGCCTCAGCATCCAGCCTTGGCCTCGGCATCCAGCCTTGTCAGCTCAAGCTCTCCTCAATGTCACTGAAGATAAACAGGCCCTGTTACCAAGTCAGTAGTGGGACCAATTTCAAAAGGGTTTTGGATGAGGTGGCTGCCATCCTCCACTGACTATAAAGGGTGAACTAGGCTTTGAATGGTATAAAATGACCTACTTTTTTTCTGTGAAAAAGGGAGCCAAGAAACCACAATTCACCTTTCCTCTTTTCATAGCAGTGCTAAAATAAACTCTCCCTAGTTGTGGCTGATAGCATGGAAACACTTTGGTTTAACTGGGCAATGCTCTAAGGAGCCAGGTGATGGCTGGATTTGTGATACAGCAACAGCCCGTTCATCACCTGGTACGCTCCAAGGCAGCTCTCCTAACATCTGTATAAAGAGAAATGCCACTTATCATATCTTTCAGTATTTATATTTCTTCTCAAAGGTAAATTAAGATGTTGCTTTTAAGGTTAGTTCTGTCTAATGTTATTCAGATTTCGGTTTCAGCTATTTCACACCTTCCAAATTCATAAACACACGAACTTTTTGAGGATGTTGTTTGGATTCTTTTTGGCTTTGTGGTATCTGGCTCTGTTTTTTGTTTATGGCTTGATTTCTATGTTTTTGAATTCAACTCCTGATTTCTTTTATAATATTTGCCTTGTTTTTTACCCTCTGTATTCTCTAGCTGAAAACCTGATGCATTATAGAAACTCTTTGTAAAGGATATGTACCATTCTGTAGCTGTGGTTAGGAGTTATGCGAGCTAGAAGCTACAAAAAAAAAAAAAAAAAAGGAAAACATAGAGGATTTGATAAAGGCATGCATATAAAATAGCAGAAAATAATTGGATTTGATTCTATATTGCAGAGAAAAAAATTTTTGTTGTTTTTGCTGACTCCCGTGGAGAAAATAACTCCACAATAATAATGGTTTGAGATACCAGTCAGTGAAGTTTGAATCAAATAAAGCGGGGACCTGGGCTCTGTGTTTCCTCATCCAGATGCTCTTTTCAACAGGGCACTGGCAAGATAAGAGCCACATTATTATATGTGAGAAATTTCATCTTTGACTTCAAATCTTTTTTGGGATGTGAAGATCTCATCCAAGCTGCTGCTGTTATTGTCCTTGCTGCTGCAGCTCTGCTGTAACTAGTTTAAATAACAAGGGTTTTTTTGACAAGAAGGAGTTTAGTCCACAATCTTTTGTCCAGTTTTGTTTGTGACTTACCAAGTAAATACCTTAAGTAGTTATTATTTGGAGTTCACAGATGAAGAAGATGAAAGCAAAGAAAAATTAAATGGCTTGACAAAGAATGAGCCAATGGCAGAGCCAAGTAAGGCACCTTAGACTCCCATTTTGGTGTATAACTCTGGCCAAGACAATTCAGCCTTCAAAAGGGAAAACTGTGTTTTGTAAAACTGATTATTGTTTTGAAGATTGTGGCTAAAGTATGATGCTCTTTCTGTCGATTTCTGGAATAACCTGTAGTTCCTTACCAAGGCAGCCCTGTTTTGAATCACCTCTGGGGACTGATATATTTCAACCCTAGAAATAAAAAAGTTACAGTCTTTGGAAGTATGTGCCAGACATAGGATCACAAAAATGTGAAAGCTGGGTCCTGTTTCCAGTCAGAAAGGCTAGATATGGGAAGCTTTTGCTTGTCTACTCTTGAAAAAGAGAAGTATGTTTTTATTGGAATCCAGTGGCCCCTTTACATTTGGTTGAAACTCTTTCCACTATCTGCACGTCAACTGTAAAATATAGTGCTTAGATTTCAGGGATTCAATGTGGTAAATACTTATGAAAGTAGAAAGACAGAGGGCTGTGGCTCCCAAACTTTCTCGACACAAGTCTCTACTCAATAGTATTCCAATAAAGGTGCAGATACCAATATAGGAACTTTTAGCTTACTGACAAAAGTCTTTATTTTCCCAGATACTTCCCTTCACATCCTCAAACATAGCTCTGTGATCACTGGCTGTCAACATAGCAAAGGCTAAAGGCACAGGGCTAAGGTAGGTAATGTTTACACCTTGGCAACGGTGTTATTTCCAAGACAGGATTTCTTTCCTTATCATAGAGAAACTGGGTCTAGAAGAAGGTGGGCTCAGATGCAGGATTTTCAGTGAGACTATAGCTAATAAACCGTTGTCTAAGTTAATCCATTACTATTTGGCACCTTTAAATCACATGGAGTACTCTCTTCCTAAAACAACTTGTAGAAAATTTCTAATTAAAACACCGCAGACATTTAGGTGAATCAAAAGCTGTTAAACTAAATAGCCTTCACTGAAATGAAAGAGAAAAATCGTCCTTTCAGCAGGGGGAACAGCAAATGAAGCCAGGCCAGGGGCGAGAGAGCTTCATCCTGGTTTGCAGGACATGATCTATGTCTGCCTGAGTTGGGCTCTTGCAGCACTTCTGACCTGCTGCAGCATGTTTCCATGGCTTAAGCTGTCATCTCCCAGTTTCCATTTCGGTCTCCATAGATACTCCTGAGAGAATTCATCCAGGTTTGTCAGTCTCACAAGTAACAAGAGAAATAATTGTCCATGGCTTTTTTTAAGTGGAGTGCTTTATCAGCACCCCTGAGACTGTCTACTGATATGAAACTGCAGCTGTCCTGCAAACAGTGCAGTCTCAGGAGTGCTGTGTGACTTCAGTGCCAGTGCAAATGGACACTCACAGCAACCTCAGTGTGTCACAGGAGCAGCCCTGTACTGGGATGGCTGCCAAAGAAGAAGGGACCAAAGGCATAAAGAGAAATTTAATGAAAAGCAACAGCAGAAACAGGTACAAGACTCAGAAAATAGAACAGAAACCAAAAGATAGCTGATGAGCTGACTTTTCTTTTAAAAAAAATATTTCTACATTGAAATGCTTAAGCAATTTTTCTAATGTTATTTCTCCAAATGAACGTAGTTTCTTTATCTGTGTATAGAAAAATAAATAAAATAGTCCAAGCATTGTAGGGGGTTCCCAGCTATGCTTCACATGGCTTGGTAGTCCTTAAGAAAATCATGGTAGTCAGTGAGGAAAAAGAGATCTTTCAGAAAGAGACAAAGGTTACCTAGGTTCATCTCTCTGGGACACTTGGCATCTGTAAGAGCATCTCTTTCTCATCAGAAGCAGAGACAGGCCTTCGAAGTAGGCAACCATGTTCCTGAAATTAAGCAGTGTGAATATCCCCCTAATTGAACTCAAACATGGTATGTCTACTTCCACTCAGAAGCTGCTTTGACTGGTTTCTTGTGGCTTTACAGCACAGGAGAACAGTGAAACCTGGTAGAGGAATCACATTAACCTTGCCCTAAATCCAATAAGAAACTGTTGCTGCAGGTGTCAGAGAGGCACTATTTGGGTAGAAATGAACACAAATATAGTTCAGGTTTTAATTCTTTATTAAACACCCCACTCCCCCTAAAAAAAAAAAAAAAATCAAAAAAATCAAAAAACAACAACAACAAAAAAACCACAACCAAAACAAAACTGAAACAAAACAAAAAAATAAAACCGAAACAAACAAAAACCCACCTAACCAACCAACCAACCAAAAAAAAAAAATACCCAACCAAACTAACAAAAAAAGGAAAAAAAAAAAACAAACCCAAACCATACCCAAACAAACAACCAAAACAACCATCACAAACTACAAAATTTTTACCTTCGTGTGTGTGTGTGTGTGTGTGTGTAACGCATAATTCAGTACAATACTGATTGTTCTTTTTTCCCTGTGGCACTCCTATTCACTCTTGCATGGATAATTATGGTCAGACACATCAACACACACTTGATCTTTGCTCTTGGCATTGATATACCTAAGCTATTGCCCTGTTTTTTTAGGAACTCTCCTTCCTAAGTCACCAGTAACATGGCAGGCTGTACTGTTTATTCTGTTGTTGCACTGAAGGCCTGAGATAAATCATTTGCTTTTGGCCTGAGCAGTACCACGTTGTTTGTGTGCATCACCTGATTTTGGCATAAAAAGGCTTTTCTGTTGTTGTTTTTTAATGCACTGCAGCCACCTGCTCCTCACACCTGAATCTCAGAAAGTGTCACTGGAGCACCCATGCCACAGGCATGTCACAGACAAACCGCAATTTTTACCTTGTCCCTGCCCTTGGAAAATCTCTGCTTCCTTTGCCATCCAGGTACTTTTTCTCCATGACTTCCTAATTAACCATCACCTTCTGGGAGACCGTTTGATTCATTAAGTGTAAATGAAAAGAAGCAAAACAATGATCGCAAGCTGGCTAGGAGGGAGGTGCATTTGTTTTTGGCAAATCTGATCTTTGTTTATTTTTTCTTGGCTTGTGTTTCTCTGTGTCTGATGGGACTCTTGGTTACATCCAGCATGTGCTGCACTTAGAGCAGCCCTGATGGAGGCTCTCAGCTCTTTTGCATGGAGCGAGGGGAAGCATAGCCTTGAGGATGGTTTCTGTACTTTGCAGAAAGGCAGTGCCTTTCTTTAACCACAAAATCAGCTCTTGCCTGCACTATAGCATTGCTGTGCCTTGACTGTGTTCCCTAGCTCTATACAATTTATCATTCACTATGCCATGCATTAACACATGCACTGTTCTTTTGCATTTCCAGTTCCACCCATCTCTAAGCAGGGTCTTTGCTACAACTGATGAAACAGGCATCCCTGCTATTTGGAAAGCCAGTGTTCTTGGCAGTTCTTTATGCACTTGGTGGGGTTTCTGCTTTTTTTCTGTTATTCTTTTTCTTTTTTTCTTCTTTTTTAACAAGAATTGTTTAAGGATTACTTTATGTATAGAACCATTGCCAATATTTTCTAAAACCATCAAGTAAGAGCAAGTATTTTCCACATGCCTAGAACTGAAGCCATTTTTTTTAGGAACAAAAGAGTCACTGGAGTGAAATTTAAGAACATTATCAATGACTTGGAAGCTCATTTAAAAATTCATTTTCAAGACAGGCTTAAGGAGAAATCTCTGTGGATATATTCACATTTTCGTTAAGCATGCTCCCTTGCTGCGCTGTTGGTTAACAGTTATTACACTGTCAAGTTGTTATTTTAAGAATCCATTCAGAGATCTTGAACATCAGTAGAAAACCATATGGTCTATTGACACACGCCTTTACACTCCTCCACAAAGTAAGTTTTTACCACTAAAGCACCTTGAAAACTAATGACTATATGTAGGTGCAAACAATGGTTACTGTTAAACATTGGTGATGGTACAGGAGGACGCTTGGGTGGCACGGTTGAACAATTAACTTCTATAACAATTGTGGTGCCTTGATTGTTTTGTTCTATTTTGTTTGGTTTTATTTTACTTGGTTTTGTCATTCCGTTCAGACAGAAAGAATTTATTTTGAAATTTTTACAAGACCAAATTTGTGTAGGCTTATGCTGTAACTGAGGGAGGTAGGTCACCAGCTTAGGACGTGGGACACAGAGATGCAAGTATCCACCTCATTTAAGACACAGCTTTTTAGAAGTGGGAGGCTTTTTATTTTGGGGGGAGCGGGGGGCGGTGCACACTGCACACAGCAACTCCGCATAGCTCTTGAACAGTACAGTATGTGTGCGGTGGGTGTGTATGCTTCTGTATCTCCTGGATGACAACCAACCAGCATTTCTGGCAAATCTCTCTTCAAACACAAATTTTTTTTTAAAAAAGACTCTGATTTCTTCTACACATATTTTGCCAAAGCTAGATCTCAGCAAAGTTGGTCTGACTGATCTATTTACTATTCTAATGGAGTGCTGACCATCCTACAGGGTCTGCTTCAGGTTTTCTCTCCTTACACAGTATATGAGTCCCTGGAAGAGTTGAAGAAATCTTTCTTTGGAATCTCTGAGTCCAAACACATGTAGTCTATAAAGCAAATGAGTCTAAATTTTGCTAATTTGGTGAGTGGAAAGTATGGTTTTATATTTTACTGCAAAAAACATTCACATCAGCTTGGATTTGAGCAGGATAGTTAATCCAAGGGGTTTTTGTGAGTGAATACTGATCTTTGATTCTATGTTTAGAGAATAGGTGTAGTAATATCTATTTTCTTACCTGAGTAGTAAAAATTTTCTCCATCTTTTTTCTCAAAGTTGATGGGTAACCTAGAATGCCTTTTGTGCCATCCATACCTATTGAGTCAGCCAACTATTAAGTTTTTTAATATGAGAAGAATTTTACATAGTCATCCACATGGCCCCATTTGCCTTCATCTGTCTTGAAGTACACACTTCAAATCTAAATTTTTCAAAATGTTATGTGTGTGAATAGTCTCACTGAGGTTAATAGGAGTTGATTTGTATAGTGTTAGTAAAGTACACAGAATTCTTTGCAGACTCATTGCTTTAGTTGGTGTTGCATGAGGAACATAATTCTTAAGTAATCAGGGACTGCAGCAAAAACTATTGCAATCTAGACACATATTAAAATACTTCTAGGGCATTTGAATGAAAGAATATTATTCCTGTCTGTATTTTCAAGATATTTTCACAACAGAACTTTGCATAGCCAGCCCATTGGAAACACCTGTGAGTTGTAGTTGACTATCATGGCTGCTTTTTTGTAGAAAGTGAAAAATAGGAGAACTGACTAGCCCTGCAGTGCAGGGAAAGGCACAAGGGTGGAGTAATAGTAGAAGTGGAAAAAAGAGAGAATAAAAATGGCTAGATACGCTGGGAATAGTCTGGAGTATTTTCTGGACATGTTTAAGCATAATATTACAGCACATTTCACAGCCAGCCAGTGATTGCATGCACTAGTTGTAGTCTCTAGGCAGGGATTATTCATTTCATACATCATTTAGAATTAATTGTAGTGATTCTGCGAAGTCAGTACATACCCTGGATGCAAGGTTGGGAGAAACTGGTTTTGTTTCAAAGCCTTTTGATGTTTCTGTTTTAAAGTATTTCATTTTTCCTTAGACAGCACCCAGACTGGCCGATGATATGCAATACACTCTCTTCCCTTTTGGAAAATAAAACATTGTCAAATGAAACTAAATCTTTGACGGTCTCATGACAATACACACACATGCCTACCCATTTCATACTGGAAGGGTAAAAGACGTTCACGGTTTGTAGGCATCATCAAATGAGACTCATAGAGGAAGACAAGCATACAGATTTGAAGAATGAGAGTCTGTATTCAGAACTCTCAGAAATACCAGCCATTTACATTTGGAGAGGATTACATGTACGTGTGTGTATCCTCACAGAGAAGTTCTCCTAACTTCTGGGTAATGAGAAACACTGTACGTTCCTTGACAAGAACGTAATAACTAAGAGTCTGCCATGTGTCCCACTCAGGTGGGCTTCCCATGCTCGTCCCATGCCATCACAGAAGGCACTAGCACAGCGCTAAGTCTGGTTTCTTTGGCAATCTGAAGACAGCTAAAGCTTGCAGTCTGAAGAACATTTACAATATTTTGGAGAAGTCTAAGACAGGATTGTAGCACGAGTTTGCCAGTCACAGAGAAATAATATTGCACATAGGTCTATTTTGACTAACCACGTATGACTTTTCGAAGTATTTATAAGCAATCAAATGCTATTTTCAATAAATATATCAGTATTATAATTCAGAATCATTGTTTAAGATTTTATAATTACATGTTAATAACCATGGTATTTCAGTACAGGGGAAAAGTCTTCAAAGTGTTTCACCAGTGTTTAACTGAAGTAATCCAATGCCTCTCAACACTTTCCAGACTTAAGGCAATTTCATATCACATTGAAATGTTCATTAAAAAGTCTAACACGATTTTGAAGGATCTGATTACAATAATTTTCCATCTGTTTCTGGCATGGTCTGGTCTCACAATTTGAAATACTAACAGATGGATTGTCCCCAAGATATGATTCATGCTTCATGGTTACTGATTTATTAAGTGTGCCAATCAGAATATTTTGATAACATTTATTATGTCAATGCCAGTGGAAAACAACAGCAGAAATCTTCGACATTTAGAGAAAATATTATTTAAATTATATAGGACTTTCTGCTTGGGTATGGATTTTTTGTTTCTACCTGTCATGCATTTCGGCAGTCTACCATTTAATTCCGTTGTTCCTTAAAATCACATCATTTCAGCCTTTCTTGCAATATTTAGCTTATAAAAGCCAGACACAAGCATGTGACCCTTACAGTATCTTCTTCTGTTATGAGTATGTATAAGGAACTTTGCAAGTGGTATATTACTGTCCTCATGTTAGAAATGGGAAAACTAAGGGAATGCGAAATGAAATGGCTTGTTCAGAGACATCCATCAGGCTGAGGGCAGAACTAGTACTGAACATCAGGCCTCTTGCATTTCAT
This sequence comes from Caloenas nicobarica, assembly GCF_036013445.1. Taxonomy (NCBI): domain Eukaryota; kingdom Metazoa; phylum Chordata; class Aves; order Columbiformes; family Columbidae; genus Caloenas; species Caloenas nicobarica. Next base: position 33,241,442 of record NC_088246.1, on the reverse strand, counting down.
CACATCAGAGCTGTAACACTAGAGAAAACTCTCTGTCCTTCCATGAGCATTCCTGGGTGGCACACGTAGAAAAGGGAGACCCATAAATAAGTCTTGTACCACTAAAGAAATTGAAAAAGCTCATTAGCAAACTCCTCTGTCCTTGCATATTTTAGCAGAGTTTTTTGTCAAATAAAGTCTGGTCCCTGCTTTTGCACTGGGCTGTGAAAAGTTGGGCCATATATGCCCAAAGACAGAGTATATACTCCGTCATGCACAAGACTTAAGGGAGGGAGTTTGCCTACACAGTCCTCTAGTTACACTTAAAGCTCCTCTATCACTACCAGTATCAATGAGATTGGCACTCAGAAAGAGAAATGTCAGTACCTTAATTCTTGACCCCTTACTGCTTCTTTCTCCTCACTTTTAGATATGTGATAGGAAATGGTCTTCTAAGGCACAATCATTCCTTTTGCATTACATTCTTTTTGAGCTACAGAAGATGATGTTCAGAAATCCACTTACCCTTTTAGTAGCTGCAGGGGTATTTTGAAGGGAAGGATCCCTTTCCTCTGCATCTGAAGTGAAGAGATGATATGCGTGGCTTGTTGATGGAAGATTTTGAGAAGACTGCTGGGTGCCCAGGAAACATTGGGCAATCTGAGCGTAGAAGAAAGGACACTGCAGATTTCTAGTGCTCGGAACTCGGCTCAGCCTAACATCTCATGGCAATTTGAACATGAGCAAAAGGTAGGCCCTAGCCCCAGACTGAGCTCTGCCAAGTTTCAAAGATCAGTTGCAAGTTGCTGAACATGGGTATACTTAAAAAATGTGCCTTATCCTTCCTTATTACCTATGTTCATGTACTGATCTAGCTACAATCTGCTTTTAAAGCAATCTTAGTGTGTAATCTGAGATACTGACTTATGAATAGTATTTACTTCAAGTGTTTGCACTCTCACTGCTTATGTTATTGAAGATACAGAATTTCTTTCTTTGTTGTGGCTACCATATTTCCATTGTGATTGCAATAGCATATATATCTGTAGGGTTTTTCTATATTTACTTATCTTAGGCTCTCAGACTTCAACATCTTTTTGTGTTATAAAAAAGAAAGAGAGATTTAAAAGGTTAGAATCTGTGTTTTGGTGGGGGGGGAGGGAGGGAGGTAGGATGAGTTAAGCTTTACAGTTATTTACAAGGAAGAGGGTTATCGTAACAATCTCTACTGACTAGCCTCTGGCTATACACTGTACTTACGATTTAACACTACACATATCTTTCTCTTTCTCATACTCTACCATGCACTTTTATATGTGGTAACTGCTGGATGGTCTGGATAAAAATGCCAAGTATTTTTTGTGTGGTTCCTAAAGTTGCTGTCATCCATAAAGGTATGTACTTGAGCCACCCACTGTTGGGAGCTCTCAGCGGATCCTGGCAAATATTCTTTCTCTCCTCTTACATGCTTCATTAATTATCCACTTTTGTGAAAAACTGGCCACTGAATTAAATAGACCTGTAGCCTGATCAAATATGTTGATCTTATATTCTTAGGAACACTTGTCAAAAGATCTTAAAGTTTATGTTTAAAGGGTTTGAAATGTACAACCCAGAAATTACAAACAGCCTAAGAATTGTGTAAATTGCTCACCAAAGGCTCCCAACAGCCCCATTAGGATATCTGTGATCTGCTCACACAGACAAATTGTGGGAATTAAAATAAAGTGTTACTCAACATAGGAAAGATTTATTGTAAATTATTTACTTATGCCAAACATGTCTTTTCTACCTTGAGAAGAGTACAGCAAATTGCTGAGCGCCTTCAAGATCAAGGGTACTCTAAAGAGCAAAGAAGTTGTTTTTCTTCCTTTGTTTTGATATGTTTGCTGAATGCTATTAAACCCATCTTGCTTCCTGTATACAATGAGTATCAACAAAAAAAAATTAAGAATATAGGGAAAATACTAGTTGCAGTTCTCTTAAGTACATATACTGTCCAATAGGGGACCACCAGACACTTGAAGAGGAGAGAAGTAATATTAATTTCATTTTATCAAGGTAATACTCTCTTCTAAGACCACACAGCAAGTTAGTGGCAGATTTGAGACAGAATCTGTAAGTGTTGGCTCCTAGCTGTGTTCAGACTGAGGTATTTGACTTCCCTTTACCCTGACAGTGGTACGACATCATTGTCCCAACCACAAGGAGCTGTTGCATCTTCTCTACAGGATTCCAGTATATTTTTCTCACCTTTGGCACTACAGTAACAAACAGATTTGTTAAACTGAACACAGCAAAGTTCAACAGCAACCAGAGTTGCTGGCAGGAGATCATATTGTAAGCATTTGATTTATAAATAGCTGAGAAAGTTTATCTCTTTGGATTTACAAAAACATGCTGTCATGAAAACAGACTGCTGCTATTGTAAATACCATGGAGGACAACATACATGAAGTTAAAGCTGAATTTGTCTTGTGATTATCTATCTGCTTGCAGGCTTCCCTCTCCAAAGCCTCTGCATCTGAACAGCACCCAGGATTTATATAACAAAATAATAAAAGGTCCTGAGAACAATTGTGCAGAGATATACTGTGGGCTTTCACTAGATCCAGTGGAGTAACAAATATCTTTGCATCCTGTTTCATTGTCATGAATCCTTTGGTATCTATTTTGCTTTCCCTCTGGCTGTTGGATGCAATTAGTTCATCTGAAATTGCATGCTAAAAGGCCCTGTTTAACAGCTCGCAGTATACAATCTTATGTTGTTCTGGCTTTGACATTTCTCCTTCACATATGCAGCACTGGGGTAATGGCGATTGTACTACTCTTTGTCATCCGATAAGCCTCGGAATCCGTATAGAAGTTTTTTTAAGTCATAAACATAATTCTTTCTAGAGAAATGCAACCTCAAAGCTGTCTTTCAGTTTTCCTATACACAAAAGGTACATTTTGTTTTACAAATCACTTGCTACAACATAACCAAAAGGTTGTTTTCCTGCTATCCAACGATTCACCTTTAATTAACAGAACAAAGAGGACTGGGAATTTGCACTTCCAATTCCATTAACATTTTGGTTCCAATAGCCACAGAGCCAGGATTCACACAGTAAAATCTAGAAACATACAGATTATCAAATCCAGTGTTTTGAATGCTTTTATAGAAACACTCCAGGCAAAATCAGGATGTGAAAAAAAATCAAAATGTTAAATGGCACGGAAGACAAAGGTGGTCCTCTATCCTTCTCTCTTTACTTCATGCCATTTCCTTCCCTGAAAATTTGCAGTCCTAGATTCTGATCTGTCCTGGCTGATACATAAGGTAACAATCTCATGCCTTATTTTGAAAACCAGACTTCTTTATTCTTTCAAAAAGACTTGAGAAAACTGACTAATATCTTCTTTCTTTGATCACAGCCATGCCCAAGAAAAAGACAAGACCAGAAGGTTTCCTCTTCTTCCTGAGCCTGAGGCAAGAGCAAATAGTTCTGCTTTCCTAGTAACAGATATTCTGATTGGAGAGTGATTGCAAGACTTCATGTCTTTTTGCTACTTTATTCGCTGATTAAAGAGTTTTAGAATGTGGTTTTAGTATTTTCTGTTATCTAACAGGTGTTGGCTAGAATTCAAATTAAAAAAGAAAAAAAGGCAAAAATTACCGAAAGCCTTTGGCCAAAATCAGAACTTAATCAGAAACAGAATCTCTTCTGACTCCTCCATTGCTGATTCATACAGTAGTAAAGGATACTGCCTTCAATTAACTGCAATCATCATTTATATCATATCATTTACAGTTGAGTTAACTCATTAGAAGTAATGGATTACAGCATGAACTTCACAACAGGATAAATAGCTCATCTCATGTAAAAATGCAGAGGTGAAGTCAAAGCCTTTGATTCAACAATGCAGATGCCAAACAGCTAGCTGCATGTGGAGGAGACGTACACTGCACATGCCCACTCAGGCTCTCCCTGAAACGTGTTTCTCTAAGAGTAATCAAAGCATGGGGATGTCCTAGGGGATGTCTTTTCACAACCACAGCACCTTGTGTGGTTCTTGACATTTCCCAACATCATATCAGGAAAGGAAATTGCCTGAACTTTTTCAAGTCTGTTGATTGAGCTGTTTATTTCCTAAACATTATCAGATTTTGAAAGATTTGTTTTGGCAAATAATGACTTTTCCTGTTTTCCTGCTGAGTAAAGTTATGCTGGCTCAAATTACTTGTCAAAGATTTATTTTTCAGTAGATGTTAACTATCAAGTCATTTTTTCTTTTTTCTTTCACTATGCATTCAACAAAATCAGCTGACACTGAAGGTTTACACCGGCTCTGCACACTGCAGTATCATGTTTCTAATTTATTTTCAAAACACCTTTGAGTAGGTCTTATTGAAGAATAGAGGCAGTCTTCTTTGGAATCAATTCCCTGCTACAAGCATCTTGGCAGGCAGCACAAAATCCCCTTCCCTGGAGTAAGCCCACCCCAGTACCTTGTTTCAGCCTCCATCTGGTCTGTTGGCTGCCTCCTTTCCATCCCTTTCCTGCAGCATGTACCTTCCAGGGTGAAGGCCTGCAAGGGCATCTGTGTCTCATATGGGTTAGGCAGGATGTAAAATCACTCACTTCAGTATTTTGGATAATTTTAGGTGAATACAGACAACACAAGACTTTCAGGATACAAGCAAAACTATGTGCTTTCTCATAGATTTGAGCTATGGGCTCTTCACACTGCCCAGGTAGAATGTAAAGAATCTCAGAACTGGGGCAAATACAGCGACAGGTCTTGGAGGTTGCCCTGTCCTGGCAATGTTAATGTGAAGGAGCCTGGATGGAGAAAGGTGTATCTCCCCTGTACCAGACAGTCTTTGTCATGAAGCTCTTTCTTCCCACCATGGCAGGTACACAGAACTGTGTCACTCTGCTCTGTATGTGGAAAGAGAAAGAGACACTGCAGCCCTGAGGGACTCCAGGCAAGAAGAAGCCTGAAGTTGTATTTGCCCCAGTATTGGCACCTCAGGAGTGCCAATGGGCTGAGATGGATGGAAGCTTGAAGCCCTCCATGCTGCGAGTGTGATCTGCAGAGCTACTTTAAAGGTGACCTGAAGGTGGTCCCTGAGCCAGGAGCAAGAATGCTTTTACAGAACAAAAATTGCCTTTGGTTTAGCTTCAAGTCTTCGGGACTGTCCTGCCATACATAATCGACAAAGCTGGTGGACAGTGTCTTTTAACATTATTTCTGTTTAGTCCTTCTTGCCAAACAAATCTGATGTACATCATCTACTGAATAGACATAAATGAGATTTGTGGTCCTGTATCAGAAATCTTTCATAAACTCAGCCTGGCAAATACAAAATAAATTGTTTAACCATTAATGTGTTTCCTCCTGCAGTTTATAATCCTTACTCTGTCTCCTTAGCAAATCATCTTAACTCAGCAGCAGTTAGTTTGGCATTTTTATTTCAGGGAACACTATCACTATGAAACTCTGCTCACAAGATTCAAGAAGCTCAAAACATGAGAAGTGTTTTGACAGCGTAAATGGCAGTGTTTATCAGTCCTAAAAAGTACTAGAACCACTGAAGAGAATTGTAATATTAACATACACACTGTCACACACTTACTGAGTTTACTAAGTGAATTACAACTAGCTTGTAGCTAAGGGCAATTTCATCAACTCTTTCACAAAGCCTTAGGCTGTGCTGGTAATGATAATATAATAGTGAGTGACTGCATGGCAGAGGTAAGTGCCAGGGCAGCTCACGATGCATTAGTACCTGCAGGAAGCACCTCACAGCAGGGAGGGGTTTGCTGTAGATGATGGGCAAGCACAAGCTGTGTGACAACTGCTGGAAGTGCAATGATAGGCTAAACTGAGAGGGCTAGCAGAGCAGAGCCAATAGATTACTTAACCGACTCACCTCAGCAATTAAAGGGTAACCAGATAAATATGCCCACAAGCCACGTCACTTCTTCTGAACTCATGGCCAAACAGAGCTGCAGCATAGTTGCTCTCACCATGCTTTCTAGAAGGTGACAGTCAGGACAACCATTGCAACAATTCAAATACGTTTCACTTTAGTCAGACCTAATGTCAGGGGGAAGAAGAAACTATGTTATCTTTAATTTCCCTTGGTTACATCATATACTGTGCTCGTTTGAACTGCACCTTTTTCCCGCAGGAAACATTGCAGTGGTCTTCATTATCCTGGTATGTTGCTGCTTGTATGTTCTTTTCACACCTTTGTCATGCTAAGTCCTATTGAGGTTGCTATCCTTTCCGTGAAATACTGGAAGTATTTACTCAGACTAGGAGATGTCAGGAACTCAGAAGCAAACTCCTCAACTACTATAAGCTGATATAGCTCAGTGATAGACTCTTTGATCCTAATTTTCTATTTCCAGTTTTTATCTGAAGTATCAAAATCTCCCTTCTCACTAGTTCACAAACCATTTATGCCAGAGAAGAGAGACATGAAATCTTGAGGTTTCCTGTCTCATAACTTCTAGCCACTTCTAATCTGTGTAACTGGATAAACATCCAAAGGATGGATTCTATAACTTCATCTTGTGTCCAGTGATGACAGCAGAGCAAACAATGCTCTTCCAAAGTCCCAGGCATTTGTATTCAAAAAAGTAGACCAGATGTGACATGAAAAACAGTGTAGTAGACATCTTTTTCTCAGGAGGATGAAGTTAGATTTGTCCAGTTGCAGGAAAAAAGAAACAACAGACAGTGTATTTACATGAAGAGATAACAAAAACCTATGATTAACATTTGCTTGTGTGTGTGCATTTGAGTAAAGTATGAATATGTCCATAACTGCACAGCAAAACAAATTAGAGACCACCTCCTTACTTTGTTGTTCTAGATGTACTGTTTTCTCTATGGCCACTGCTCTTGTACAATGTTATCCAGAGCACATGTCAAGTGGTCTACAGTTCATTAATCTGATGAAATTAGTTAGCGTGTTCCACTGACATTGTGTATGGTTAGCATGTCAGTAGTCTCTCTTCAGTTCAGCATACCTTTCTGAAAAGGCATTTCCTAATCCCCAGGCTATAATCTCATTAGCACTGCCTGATTCTAACCAAATAAATAGAAGACAAGACTGATTGCCTAGTCAAAGCAATGTAGCTCAACTCATGAGCTAAGGGTTTCAATTATTAATTTACCTCAGTGGAACTACTTTGATTTACATCAGCTGGAAGCAGGTCACAGAAAGTCTTATAATTTAAGGTCTATATTACATTACACCAGAGCTGACTCAAGTACTAGTAGAGGTGGAACACTTCACAGGCTAATTTTATGCAGGAAAAGCCAGGTCTGATAATTAACGGTCACCAAATTCTGTTTGTGTACTGAAGCAAGCTCATTAAAATTGAGACTCTGCAGTGAAGTATACAGTCCAACTTTTCCTTGGTAAGTATGAATATAGCCCTCTTGAAAGCAAGAATTTAATCACACTGGGAGGAGAACCATGCAGTACCCAACCTTCCTAATGCATAGACCTCCAGTCTGTATCTCAAGTACATGGAGATAACTTTGTGTTTCTCTATCCTTGCAGAGCTATGCTAATTCCTGTTTGGTAAGTCTCTGGAGAAGTGGGTAGAGAAATTCTCAATTTTTAAATCATTATAGAAGAAGTCATTACAAATGCTACAATGCTACTGTATCCAGGATGTAATCAAGTGGTTTTAAAGCTACATCTTGCAACTGAAGTTGCAACCCAGTGTGACTTGGGTTTTCTCACGCACAAGGCATCCTTGGGCTCTGGTTTGTCTTGCTAGAGCTGTTGACCCCTCAGGATATTTTAAATTATGCCAAGAGGGAAATTTGGAGGGAGTTTCCTAAAGCTGCCTTTATGACCTGCAGCTGGAATGGCACTGAGTGCTCCTAAGCTATAGCCGATGATCTGGACCTCAGATCAGTACTGATATGTAATATGCCTGACAGTCTCAAAAGCAGAACCGCACATTTTGTTGGGTTGTCATGGTTTTGTGGTGAAACTTTTTTTTTTTTTTTTTTTTTTTTTTTTTTTTTTTTTTTACCTTCCAGGATTGTGATGGGGGCACCAAACTCATTTATATTTGCAGACTATTCAGTACTGGGTTCTGTGTCACGGAAACTCAAGCTTTTACATATGCTTGCTGCATGATGAAACTGTAGGCAAACAACCAAAGAAAATAGATGAAGATCAGGAAAAGGAGTTAATTTCTTTTGTAAAGAATACATATTGCAGTATATCTTGGACTGGATCCTCATTCATGGCTCATCCTTTTACACCACTCTTGCAATATAAAACAATCCTTATGTAATTTAAATGCCAGTACGGTTGTATTTGCCTTCACCATAGGGCCCTATTACAAAGTTTTCAATTGAGCTGAAAAATGGAACCACAATTTTTACTGAATCACTTCTTTAAATGATCCGTCTTCTCCCAAAGTTTATCATCTGAAGCTATGTTATCAGTTCCAGTACAATGCCCCATGGTAAGCAAAGGGAACATTTGCACAAACCAAATCTTTCTCTTGATAAGTTAAAATAAAAAGACAAAATTGTGGCTTTATACTTGCTTTTGATAAGGGTATTTTAAAACCCACCAGCTTACAATATTTTTGTAATAATTATTTAAAATAGGAAACAGTTAAATGAATGTAATCCACTTCTTTCAGTTAGCATTCTACCATCCCATTTACTAAACAGACCAAGTTTGTTATATTTATTTGCCATTACTATGTGAAAGTTGTGGTTTTAACATTTACACATTTCAGAATACCACTTCTTAATGTTTGAACATGTCAAGTGACTTTGACCAGACCAAAACCCTGAATCCCGTAACAGGTACAGATTTGCATTTTCTGGATGCTGAAAGGAAGTGTTGAAAAGAGCAGGTAATCCATGGTACAGAGTACTGATGTTATATTCTACCTTTGTATTATAGAATTAGGTAATAAATCTCCCAAAAGCGGATATTTCCATTACTCAAAGCTAACCTGAGGCAAATCAAGGCTTGCATTTGATGGGAGAATGTTTTCTGAAAGAATGGTAGGAAATTCCTATTTTAGTCAGCAGTCCATTCTCCATCTAACACTGTGTTTCTTCTAGAAGTACCTATATGGCTGCATCATGTCCTCTTGCTCTGCTTCTAGACAAAGATGATAGGCAGGATTTCTCAAACAACTCCTAGAAAGAGCTAAACACAGTAGAAGTTAATGGCCATACAAAGAGACTGTAGTACATCTCGTGGAGGTATAGCTGAGAAGAAACTGCAGTGTAGCCATCAGATTGTAGAGTAGATAAGAGAAGGGCTAATCACATCCTCAGGTTACATCCTTGGTCCCAAAGAGGTGAAGATCTGAACCTCAAAGCACAGACTGTTCTACTACGCCAAGGTACAGGAGCGTGAATATTTAGTGGATTTTTTTTTTCCTTCTCTCCTTCTTTGTCTCTTTCTTTAATTCCTTCCTTCTTTCCTAGTGATTCTGTGACATCTAATTGCCTTTTTTTTTAAAGTGCAATCTTCTTTAGCATCTGCATTTCTATTAGAAATGTTGAGTTCCGTTTTTTTTTTTATTTTTGGGGGGTTAAACTTAGGAAATATTTGATCTATCAATTAATAAGTCTTTAACCAAACACAGTAAAGAAGGAAACAATTGGACAAGCCTTTGCATTTGGCAGGAATCTTTAAGACTCACTTTGAACAGCTGGACTCTTTACAGTCCTTGTGATGCAGATTAAATGAAAATAATACATGGCAGAAAACAGCTAAATCATTTGAACTTCACAAGTTATAGCCTAGAGCCATTTCACTACAGCTCATTAAGGAGTTTATGTTTATAATGTAATGCCTTCAAATAGATTGATTTTTCTAAACAGAGTTTTGTAAATTAGAACTTTCCCAGGGGGCTAACCCAGTGCAAGCTGTTCCAGTTGTGGTGCACACCCTGACCAAAGAGGCAGAACTACAGAAGAAATGGTTTGCTTACAAATGTGGAGTTCTGTGCATTGTAATTACTTGAGGGTTTAGGACTATCACAGTCATCTGATGTATGACTAATACCCAGCACTCCTGCGATGCATTCGTAGGTTTGCCAGCTTCTCATATTTGGAAACAAGCGTCGTCATCCAATTGCTCCCCAATATTGAGATAGCTTTAAAAATCATGTGATATTAAGGATAAAAGTGTTGTTAGCTTGCTCTTTAGCTATTCATTGTCTAGTTTTTATGCTTTTCAGTATCCTAATTTTATTTCTGTAATAAGGAAAGTTTGTTATTTTCTTCCTCATAAAGATCGAAGATTTCCTTGTATTCTCCTGCTTCTAGTTAGCAGGGCCCAAAGAAACGCTATGCTTCTTTTGATGCAAACAGAGACTTTTTTCAGCACTACTTTTCCTTCCTTCCTTCCTTCCTTCCTTCCTTCCTTCCTTCCTTCCTTCCTTCCTTCCTTCCTTCCTTCCTTCCTTCCTTCCTTCCTTCCTTCCTTCCTTCCTTCCTTCCTTCCTTCCTTCCTTCCTTCCTTCCTTCCTTCCTTCCTTCCTCATATATGCTTCAAGCTATGAGCAGAACACAGGTCTAGTACTGTTCCCATTGGTTACCACTGAAAGCTGAACACTATGCAGTAATTTTGGAATATTTTCATAGTACTTGAAGCACATTACAGTATTTGCATTTTTTTTAACTGATATTTGGTTTTTCTGGAATACTTTTTTCTGTTATATCAGATGAAGCCAGATAGATCTGAATTTTTTTGTTGATAATTTAAAATTATTTTAAGTTTTAGAAAATATGAAATACCACCTGAACCTAATAAGAAATTATGCAAATACAAAGTGAAAAGACAAAAACATCACCCTTAAAGTATGGCATATCTAGGGAGATCCATATGCAGGATCCCGGTTCCTATTTTATAGTTCAGTATGGCCCTGGTGAGTACTTCTTTCCAATAGCCTTCCAATATTTCAAAAGAGGTGCTCATGTAACCACAGATGAACAGGGTAATTCCCTCTGAAAAGAGCTGGGCACTGACCCACAGAGCAGCAGCTCTTCTGTCTCATATTCAGAAGCATTCCCAAAGGGACTTCCAGATTCCAGGGACTTTATTCCCCAAGCAATTTTCCAGGAAATTTAGCAACAGAATAGAGAAAGATACTAGTTCAGAGATCCTTATCCAAGGGAATATCATCTGCTGTGTCAAGAATGTCTGAAGATTTAGACAGGACAAATCTTGGACCCATATTGCATGTGCTTTTTATGCAGGCTCCCAAATTGTGCCACTTTTCTGAGACCTGTTCCACCCCAGGTGAGGCTTTCAACATCCACTTTCTGCAGAAAACAGGTTTTACCTTAAGGACTTAACAAATGTGTCATATTTAGAGATGCAATGAAAAGGATGTACTAAGCAGTGAAAATCTCCACAGGCAAATTGCTGAACCGTAAACTTTAAAAATGCATTTCTTGAAGAAGTGCAAGGTTCTCATTTGTCACTGGAGTTTTGTTTCTTCTTTCTTTCGCTTTTGCACCCACTGATCCTCTTAGGAGCAAAGTCAGTGGGGAGTCTGCTGAAGTGCAGAATATTGAATAGATATGTGACAACTTACTCCATGTATCTCATCACTGCCCTAGATGTTGCTGACAAGCCCTCGCAACAAGTTAAAGTTAGAAGTATTATACACTAGCATTCAAAATTGTTTAGACTTTTTCTTTTGATTCATGCTGTTGCTGTATTTTGTACATCCTCCTGACCACTCTTAGCAGCTGTAACAACACTTGTGGTATTACCAGTAATTTGCAACTTATCAAACATGATTGAACCTTGTTCTTTTGTGTAAACGAAACAGAACTCTCTGGTTAGCTTTCTTTATATTTTGGAAATAGTGCAAAGGAAACCAAGTCTATATTTGCATGCCAGACAATGAAACATAACACACAGTGTATACATGCCTTTGACACTGTAATTACTAGCTGTTGTTTAGATTCCATGTATAGTCACTGGCTTTGGCTGTGTTGGAATCAGCTGTATCAACATTTAATCAAAGTCTTATAGATTTTGGTTGTATATTTTTCTAATGTCAAAATGGAAATGCTGAGGCTAAAAAATAAGTTCTTCAGTAAGAAAATGCATGCCCACTGCACTGCAAAAATAATGAATCTTTGTGGCATAATGAACAAAGCCCACTGGAGGTTTTTCTGTAATGAAGCACAACAGAACAGGCAATTTTTAATTTGGTTTAATTCTTCAGGATTTCAGCAACTTTTGATGAATGCTTCTGGAAGTTGTGCTTGAAACTGTGTTAAAGTGTTCTTGTTTATCAGGCTTAGCTTGCCTAACTCTTCTTAGAAAAGAATCCTGCTGGAGGCTATTGAGCCTCTGCCATACTTTGGTCTGAACCATGTTTGGTCTCTGAAATAATATGCTGGTAAAGCAAACTCACTGTCCACTACCTCAGCTTAGCATACAGAGTCTCAATAATCAGCACAGAGCATGAACATAAGTTCATAGCACTATTTATTGCCTGTGCTGCAGGGTACCCACACACAATGTTGCTGAGCTCTGGGAGCCAAGCACACAGCAGTGAACACCTGGAGAGCATTGTCTCTGTGGTTCATGCAGCATCGTACCATGCTCAGTAAGGTGAAAAAACATACTGTGCACTTAGGAGTAGTTAAAGTGAAAATCATAAACCAGAATGTGCATTTTGAGTAAGTCCTTGCTCTATTAGTCTTACAGTCCAGCTCACTTTGAAAAAAGTTTGGGTAAAAGGAACCTGTTGATACTTTGCAAAACACCATTCAGATAAATTCATGGTCCCACTAAAATGCTCCTCCTGCTACAAAACAATCTACTTAAAGGACTAAGAGTCCTATGTGATTTTTATATAGGAATAATTGTTTTTGATAGGATGAGAGGCAATGGGCACAGACTGAAGCATAGGAGGTTCTGTCTGAATATGAGGAGAAACTTTTTTACTTTGAGGGTGACAGAGCACTGGAACAGGCTGCCCAGAGAGTCTGTGGAGTCTCCTTCTCTGGAGACATTCAAAACCCACCTGCAAACATTCCTGTGCAATCTCCTTTAGGTGATTCTGCTTTAGCAGGTGGGTTGGACTAGATGATCTCCAGAGGTCCCCTCCAACCCCAACCATTCTGTGATTGTGTGAAGTCCCATTTTTTTGCTGGTTATCTCTGTAGGAGCAGGAAACCAGTAGGATTAGTGCATCTCAAGAACATGATGGAAACAAGGGTTTCTTTTATAATCAAATACTTAATTTAAATCCAAATGAGCAGAAATAAAGTCTTTATCTCTGAATGTTTCAATATATTCAAGCCGACGATAGAAAAATGGGAAATTTCACAGTTGTTAGCCATCAGGCAAGTCTGTTAGCATTCCCAAGGAAAGGAGAGCATGGGAGACATGAGACAACAAAGATGAAAAAGCAAGCTGAAAATGTTTAATGAAAAAGTGGGTGTAGCGGTAGAAATGAAATAACGAGTAAATACAAACTGTTCCAGGCCTTCAGGCCATATAAGTGAGTAAAATTTTTATTGCTCACAGTAGAGGTGGTAAACTCTTAACCTGCCTTTCCCCTTGAATATATCACTGCAAAAAATCTTGGTCATTTTTTTGCTTTGGAAAGAAAAAAGGAGAAAGGGAAGAGGAAGGGAAAGGGGAAGGGAAAAGGGAAAAGGGAGGAAGGGTGGAAAGGAGGAGAAGAAAGACAGAGATAAGGAGAGAGAATATGAGGAAGGAAGGAAGGAAGGAAGGAAGGAAGGAAGGAAGGAAGGAAGGAAGGAAGGAAGGAAGGAAGGAAGGAAGGAAGGAAGGAAGGAAGGAAGGAAGGAAGGAAGGGAGGGAGGGGAAAAAGTCTGTATTGCTCCAGCTAGTCCTATGTAATTAAGATTTTTTATATCTTTTAACAGGCTACAAATGAAAGTTGGCTACTTTCACATCTGGAAATTTTAATGGGTGACAGGCTACCTTTTCTTTTTCATGTGTTGCACTTAGAAGGATCATAAAAAAGAATAAATCTTAATAATTTTATGCACAGGACAAAGAGTGAATTTTCCAATGTAGTTAATCATATTGCTGATAAAAACATTAATATTCACTTCATTATTATAGCAATACAGTACTAACTGGATAGAGAAGCTGACAGTGCAGAAGAGTTAGAGAACTACTGAGCACTACTGAAATGGATTCAACTAGGCCAGTCTGGTACAAGTTATGGACTTCTTCAAAGCATTTTTAGGAACACTTAGTTAGTTAGCTGAACTTTCAGTATTTCATTTAAATGTCATTTATCTCAAGAATCATTTAAAAAACCTTGGAGAATTCAAATTCATGCTTTTTCTATGCAGACTTTTAGATATGTCTTCAGTCCCAATGAACCTACAGGTAGGGTTGTGGCTTCTGTTGAAAGAGGTGTTATGAGAAAGTAGGATAAGAAAGTTAATTGCCACAAAAACATAAGGGGACTTTGGGTAAAGAGGAAAAATTTTATCAGTGTGAAAACACTGTAATATATTTCAAGGAACAGTGACTACTGTCAATGTGATAACAATAATAAATATGTTCATAAATGACTAAGCAATAACAAGAAATACAATTCTTGTTGAAGACGAATGTTAAATGTCAAATCAGCCTTCACCTAGCCCTCTTGGAGAGACTTCTTTAGTCTCCAGAGCTGGGTTTCATGTGGCTGACATTACTACATTAATTCTGGATTCAAACCTTCGTGACTGAGAGCAGCATTTGCCCAATAGCATGTAGAGGGAACAACTGAAAAAGTAAAAAGTTTAAATAAACAACCAAAAACACTTCTAAGACATTTCCTTGTGGATAGACTTAATTATACAAAACCAGTTGGAGGTAAAAGGAATCTCAGTAAAACAAGATATTTTTTCTTGGTTTTAACATTTTCTTGTTTGAACATGGTTAATTACTCCTAAAGGATTTTATTATTAGGGGAGCAACATAAGTAACAGCTGCTGCTATTGTTACTTACAAAATTATTTCTGTTATAAACCCTAATTTTCCCATGGACAAAATTTGCTAGAAATTCACTTTTTGGACTGCAGTTTTCTACTCTGACTTTGTGAAAGTCTGGATGAACGTGATTTGGACATTTTTGTATATGAGAAATCTGTATTAGAAAAACGTTTGTGGAATATTCCTCCCCTTCAGACTGACCAAACACTGAATGGCTGCAGACTGTATTTTGAATTGGAATTACTTCTCACTGAGAAGCACCGTGCAGCTTTGTTCTGGATAAAGCGGACTTTGTGTTGAGCAAGTTTTAAGCATTCAAAAATGGAAATTTGAGTAGATGATAGAGAAGAAAAGACTTTTCCTCTGACCATTAAGCAGCTAGTCAAAAACCCATTAGAGAAAACGCAAAGCCTTCAGCTGGTTTTGGTGGGCACTGGCTTGAGATTTAAATATTCCACTCAGAAATAATAAGCAGTCTGTGCGTTTAACAAGGTCCAAGGCAATCCTTAGAAAAACTCCAAATAATTATAAGCAACTGAGGACGTGTGGAGAAAAGCCCATCCTTTCCTGCCTCCAATACTTTTCTCTTTGAAGCAATTAATTCCTGAACCCAAAACATAATGCAAAAAATCCTGAAGTCCTCATTTTTCTACATGAATTTTCCACTGATTGTCCTTAGCTCCTTTCTCACTATAATCTTTCAGTAGCTGAAATAGTTGAAGTGGGAAACCTATAATGTGAGGTATTATTTTAATGGCCAAACCCGTTCCCTTAAAGGGTTTTCTTGAAGAAAAATTAATGGCCTGTTGAATGAAAGGGAAGTCCAGGATTTAGAGAAGAGCACCATTTTGTGGGGGTTCCTCACATACCAGAAGGCAGGACGTAATTAGGGCTACGTTCTTTCAGAAGGATCAGCCACCCACAGAACCTCTGCATTTTGCCTGAGAAAAGTTGTGCTAAAAATAGATTGAAAGAAGTAACTCCCTGGAACAACTATGCAATCGAACTCAGGAGATTTAACCTACACTGTTCCCACCTCAGTACGTCTGTCCAATGCAGTATTTATGTGAAATACTCTGTGTTGCTACAAGTGTGTGTTTATAGGCATGGCGAACTTTCCAATGTCCCCAGCTGGCAGATATATTCGGAAATATTTTGGAGCATTTTTGAAATATTTTGAGAGCTGAAGGAAACTGTAAAATGCCACTTCTGCTCTGAAAGCCACAGGATTACAGCAGCTTCTACAAGGAACAGGACCTCCAGATGGTGTTTGGACAATTAGTTCCAGATTGTAGAACTTGCACGTTTTTATCTGGAAAAGGGCCGGTGGGATATTTTAGTCCAAAAGAGCTTCAAAGACAGACCTTCAAAATAAAATCTGACAATTACATGCAAATATGTTCACTAATGCACTCAAGCCCTCAAAAGTGGGGGAATAACCTGATTACAGTTAACACAAATGTAAGTCATATACCTGTTTTTGAGGTAAATCATATAGAGTAACTTTCACCTGTATATGATTCCCTTGGCCTTTTAGACACATGTCATATTTAAGGCCAAAAAAAGACAGATTCTTTAAGTGTCTTTGATATAAATAAAGGCAAGAAAAGCTCTGTTTAGGCAGCATGCTGTAGCTCAGACAGAGGAAGCAGAAATAGTGAAAAGGTGTGGATTTAGACAGGAATTTAAACAGGTTTTTATCAATAATTATTCATACACCACTTATGCCTTATTATTATATTTTTATTAAAAATATACTAGTAGTTAATACAGTCGAAATTCTCACACTTGTACACATACATCAGCATATGGAAAGTATCAATTTTCAATGTATTCTTGTTGTGAAAAATTAGAAAATTATTGACAATATGTTATTAAATTACCTTATTACATAGAAGAAAACTGCTATAAAGTTTATAAATAAAAAGTAAATAAAATGTATCTATCACTAGTTAACCATATCCAAATTACACTAAAATCGAAACAAGAAATATAAAACACTATAATGTATGTTCCTCTTTTGTCCTCCTGAAAAGGCCCATATGCTAGATGAGTGTGTTTGGCATCTGTATATCTAGATATATAAAATAAGAATATAAAGCTTGCTTCTTCAAAATGTTGGCAAAAAAGTTCCTGGAAAAAGTAATTAAACACATACTTGAGTGGCATGTTTGAAGTAAAGTTGTAGACTTACATTTAAACAGTTTTGGCTATATTTTTCAATACTTCAAGCCAAATTATTCAAGGTTTCATGAGATCCAGATTTTACTGAGCAAAACTACATCACACAGATATTTTTTGGATTTTATTCTGAATTGTGCTTTTTTTCCCCCTAGCATTTGCATTCATACACCTCTGGAATGTGCACACTTTAATACTTCCAGAAAAATATAGCCGTTGGTGGGAAGTCCTGTTCTCAAGGGAAGTGCTGATTCGTCATCTAACTGTAGCCAAATTCATACTGGGCTTTGAGTATCTGAGCAGTAACATTGATCTGGACATTGTATTCTGCAGGGAAACCAGTGAATGGAGTCGGGGGTGGGGGGGGAAGCCACCTGTGTTACTAAGCTCTTGGTGTGCTGAATTTTGAAATGTCTAGAGCTTTCTGAGTGTGACTGATTTTCTCAATATATAGAGCAGCTGTAGTTAAAAAAATAAGTACTTATGAACAAATGAAGATGCCCAGATCAACCCCATGTTCATTAAAATGGGACACAGTATTCTCATTCATCATAGAAACAGATAATTTTTTTTATCCCAAGTTTTAGACTGAAGAGTCATCAAAGTTACAATTCCTCTTAAAACGTCCCACACAGTAGAGATATGTTAGGTGATGAAGATCAAATCATAAAGTCCACATTCGCTGCTCATGCATGCTGCTTCTAAGTGATGGGTTGATGACTCACACTGGACACAAAGGAAGTCTAGACTAAGGTATGCAAACGCTACTGTCTCTTCAGCTTACACTTGTTCAACAGTTTGTCCAAGATATGTATGGCTTAAAAGGTGTGTGTGAATAGCTATAGTAGATTTTTTAAAAAAAGCTCTACAATACATTTTTTACTCTAGATGGATGTTTGAATTCTAGGAATGTAAGATATATGCCCTAGTTGCCAGCAAATTCAGCTGAATGTCTATGGCATTTGTTAATTAACAAAGTATTTAGAAAGTAGCTCCTGTAAAACTAAAGAGGGTACAGTGTGTGTTTCCTTTGCAGGCTTTCCATCTCTGCCTGTTACTGCAGTCTGTTAAGAGATGCAGATCCAAAGTTCCTAGAAAATTAAATGTTAAAGAATTTGTACATAGTGATGGTTTTGATTAGAACTGGAACTGGCTGAAAACCAGGCAAAAATACTTTATATATACCAATATTGAAAAGAAATGTTTAGTAGGCTTTACTTCTTCCCCTCAAATAAATCAAGAGTAACCCAAGTAAAATCTTTTGAGCTGCAGTAGTCAAAGCTCGTGTAAATATGGGGAGAAATAGTTCCTCAGAATGAAAAAGAAAAGTGAATGTAGTATATCTGGCTTAATCATTGAGTCTGGTATGGAAAATGATATTGCCAGTGCCAATGATCATAGAAAAGTGTGTTTGTCTGAAACATCTGTGAATGATCCATTGAAAAATCTGGTTGTGGAAGGACAGAAAAATACCTGTACATCAAATAATCATAGCTATGTATAAGGCATCTGTTAGACTTCCATATGGCTGAATGATAGGACAACTCATCAGCGTTAATATAAGCAATAAAGCTATAAACCACTATCTCTCTTTTTTGTCTGCTTTTATTACTATTTTCTTTTTTAATTTCTTTCTTTTTTTGGGGGGTGGAGGGGCGGGGGCTGTGTTCTCCACCACCACTCCAGCCCCTGTTTACTATTGAATTCAATTAAGATACAGAAGTGTGCCAAACTTGGATAGGGGTTTTTTATTATTATTTTAATAGACAAGTTTGCTGGCCTGGCAGCTCTTCCCAGACTTGTCCCCTTCCGCTGTATTTTTGGTTCCGTCTTTCAGCAAATCAAACCATTGACATGAAAGCACATCAATCAGAGCTATTCCTTGGGATGCATAAAATATGTACATTCCAAGCCTCTTGAACAGCATTAAGCAGCTGTGGTTAACATTCAAACTACAAATATGTTAAATATATTTTGAATTTTGCAACATTTGCTATTCCAGTCGTTAAATGAACTTTGCAGGTGTTCAAATACACTGCTAATCCTGGGGTTTTTGCTAAGACTGTTAGCAATATTATACTGAAACTCTGAAACCCAGGCATACTAAATAAGCTAAAAAAAATAAGTGTTGATAAGTGAGTTGAGTTATGCTACAACCGGAATATTTGCTGAGGAGGAAGAAATAAAGTAGTTTTAAAAAATCTCAGCAGCCTTATTTTAAGTGTAGTACCAGATTCAACCACTTTATGGATTTTCCTGTTTTCCTTTCATGTAAACACATTTCTTAAAGAAATACAAATCTCTGAATATGTTTCTCATTGCTATGTCATTTATTGAAGCTCTTTCTGTTAACACTAATCTCTAATATTTTCATTGTCATAAGCCATTTGCAACACAAAAGTGACAGGGAAAAGCACTGGTTCCCATCAAGGGAAACACCAGGGTTTCCATTCATTTCAGGAGTGTGCCACAGAGTTATTCTCAATGTTAAAAACACTCTGCACTTACACAGCCCTTCCTCTTAAAATTTACCTTTGTAGCCTCTCACAAAAAGAAATAACAAGATCCACAAACAGCAACAAAGAGTCCTTAAACTGAATAATGTGCTTATTTGAATAGAGACAACTAATTTTGTAAACTGATAATTCTAAACAACAAATAAACCCTAAGGGGATAGTTTAGTCGTTTTGAAATGCAGCCATTTCTGGTAGGAAACTTACAGGAGCAACACCCTAATGAATACAGAAAAAAACATTTTAGTAAGCACATTTTTATGGCACAGGAGATAAAGCGTGAAAGGTGCCTGCTGTTATTTCCCTGAGGTGCAGCAAATGCTGCAGTGCAAGCACCGGTCAGGGAGCCAAGGCCTTAAGTATAATTTTTCTTCTCTCATGGAATTCCCTTGTTTCTGGTCTGTTTGTTCTGGCTTGAGCTGCAGTCTCTCTCTGTGCAACAGGAGGAGAAGTGGTGACAGGCCAGGGGGCTGCACCTGGCACAGTGAGGTGCAACCACCCCTCGGTGGGCAGCAGAAGCAGGGGAAGAGCATTAGCAGGTGAGAAAACTGGCCAAAACAACACTGCCACCCATAACACCCAGATTCCTGCACCCTTGTCTAGCTAGATGGCAAGATCCCCCTTCCTGGGGCTACTTGTTCCAGTTATATGGTTTGCTGAGCCTTTGCTAGAGCTGTTTACTACTGCAACACCAATGGACACTAGACCACAGGTGGGCACAAGGGTTTTATGGAGAGGAATGCTTAGGATGGCTTCAGGCACAAATTTTCTCCTGAAAGAGAAGTCAGAGTGTTGCTCAAAAAATACTCCTCCTTACCACAGGGTTTTGCTACTTCACATTTGACAATTCAAGTTCTGACATGAACTGACATTGTTTAGGTTGTGAATGTACATAATTTTGTTAAGTCATTTGAAGGAAAAGTTAGAGGACTGTGAAAACACATGGAGTTACATCTTTTTAAACCAATTACTAAAGGCGTAATTTCATACCCAGAGTAGCCTTTCTAGTTTTTTGTCTTTTTTAGCACAAATAACAGAACAGTACTCCAATAAATTTAGGATTTATAGCTGCTGCTTTAAAGCCAGTCTTTAAGTACCATTTTTGTTTATGGTTTTAATAAGGTCATTTAGTTGGAAAAGAAGCTCAAGCTTGTATGCAGTAGCCATGTGGCTTGTTTAGTCAATCACAGCACAGGATATTTTAAACCCATTTTACAATGGTATATAAAAGCTTGTCTCAATAACCATCTGGAGAATATTGAGTTTCATAACTAGTAGGAATTATTCAATATCCTCCTCCCCACAGGAATAACATTTTCAAAGTCTTCAAAGACTGATATCTAACTGGAGAAAAGGTATTTAATGTTGTTAAAACTGGAAATTGTGTAGAACTAAATAACTCTTTTTGATCTACCTGAAAAACAACTTTGTAGGCCAGGGAAATAGTTTCCCCAACTGTCAAGTTTTATATACAATCAACATTTCTTTCTCTTTTCATCATTGAATTATTTATTCCACAGTGGCCTCAAAAATGTCCTTTTCTGACTGGGCTTTGGATAGCAAGTTGATTAAATTAATAGGAAATCTTTTGTTTCTCTTTTCAAAACTTATAAAAAGAGCTTGCCTTTTTTATTCTCCCATTTGGGACTAGCTTCCTGGCAGTCTTATGCATGTCCACAGGATCATGATGGTGAAAAGGAAACTTTTCTCCTAATGCTAAGGACCACTTCTGAGTAAGGAGGCAGAATTGTGCTTTTCAAGGCAGGAAGTATAGCTGTGCTGAGGTCAGCAGAGACAGCTGGATCCCACTACCAAAGGACATGGCAGCAGCTAGAAGTTGGGCACCAGCCACTGACACCCTGGTGCTGGTGGGTGTCTCCTCCACCAGCATCAGGGAGGGCTATAAATTTCAAGCTACTGAATCCCACACTGTTCCTTGAAGACCACTGAAATCACTATTTGTATATATGAAGAATGCCTTTTCTAGCTACCAGTGCACACACAGTACAGCTCTCATCCTAACCTCCCATACTCTATTCCTTAACAAGCTTGCTTGGTGCTTACAAACTACAAAGTTGTGTCCTGCTGAATTCAACCAGCAAAGCATCACATAGTAATCTGTATTTCTTCAGCAAAAAAGTCCCACAATAGACAATGCATTAGAGGGGTGAATTAAATTTTCCCCATCTATAGAGGGGAAATGGAATACTAAAAATTTGAAAATAATAACCATCCCTTAAAAAATCAGATTCACAAATCACAATATCAGGCAAAGATTACTCCTTGGAGAGGTGTTTAAAAATGAAATGACATATTAATAGCTCAGCCACACACAAAAACTGCTTAAGATTTACATATCTCAGTGCAATCCCTTCTCTTCCCTAAACCAGTTACCAATGCTCTCTCGAGCAAAAACCATCTCACTGAAAACACACTAGTGCATGAACTTTTTTTTTCTTTTTTAATTTGAGTGAAGACTTTTATCAATATGAAAGGATGGTAACCCCCAGAGTAAACACTTATCTGTAAAATAGAGATTATGCGCTTAATAACGTTTAATATTTTGGCATTTCAAACCTCCTGTGTAGATCAGTCTGGGAGAATGGTGTTTATTTTCTTGCTACATGTGAAAGTTCATTCTCAGTATCAAGTTTGTTTGGTCCACTAACTTTGTTAACCTTTGCATTTACTTCTGCATTTGATGGCCTTTCATGAGCAGCCACTTTAGTAGCTAGGATAGAAACAGTTACATCAGGGTCAGAGGTCATAGCCATTATGGGATTTCAACTTAAAACAGTCACTGCTATAGGGGGATCACAGTATGTTTATGATTAATTATTTTCTTTGTGAGAGTTTCTATGAACAAGATTATTATAGTAATATATAAACCATCTGGGTAACCTTTAATATCTACCTACTTTCATGATGAAATAATAATCAAGACACTGTGAAGAATCGCTTCTTAGCTAACTAGATGCTACCAGAGCAACAGTGCTTTCCTCTGCCTCTTCTGAGGAATTCCAAGGAAGGATAAGTGGGAAAAAATCTACACCAAGTGCAAGTACATTTTTAACAGAACACAATTTTTTACAATTTGATGCAAATTTAAGGATTGTATGATTTTTTAATTACATTCTTCTAGCTTTCCATATGTTTTAAAAACAAACATGCGAGTGAAATTCTCTGTGTAACATGATTTTTATACACCACTCCAGAATGTATTTTATTGAAGTCAAAACACAAAATAACATTTTAGAAAACTCGTAAAATTATATTTATATCTTTAAGAAATACATTCCCGATTGCATGGTTCAGATTCACAACGCTCAAGAGACACTGAAATCATTGCTTAGAAACAGTATTTGCTGACTTCACCAGGGTAACAGTTTAATCCTTAAAGTAATCAACTTTCACCCTCTTCTTGGGTCTTTCAACTTTTAAGTTCTCACTAGTCTTTTCGAGAAAAACAGCTCTAGGAGACAGCTATTATTCTCCTCCATGGGATAGTCCACTTAATTCAGACAAGTAATACCATCTTCTGTTTACACTCATCTGAAACAAGTGCACAGGGTCATCCTCTACACTCTGATGTTTTACCAAAGCGAAAGGAAAGATTCTGCAGCAGGACACAACAGAGCTCCGAAACCCGAATAACCTGGGAAGCAGACTTTGCATGCCTATTCATTTCTTGCATTTGATCCTCTTGAAAAAAAAAAAAAAAGTCCCAATATCATGTCCTCAAAGCATTTCACATAGACTGAAGCCCTGTAATAGAGAAGTCAGCTTTGGACCGTATTTCCTTTTGTCTGTTTTTAAGTCAAGGAATAGATCCTCAGCTGGTGTAAACTACATTGACCTCATCTTGTCCTTTGACTTGAGGAGCTGAACATCACATTTAGTAAGTACGTATTAATGTTTTCAGGAGGAAAAGTTAGTGAAGCAGCTTAGGAAAGCAACAACAACCACAAACAGAAAAACACCACAATAGTTTTCTTAGTATGGTCCTAGCAGGATGGCAACCAAATTATAGAAATAAACCACAATATGGATGCAAAACAAAAGCCCTCCACAATCAAATCACTCACCCTAAAATCTACTGGCTAAACAATAAGGAAGCCAAGAGAGCTAAACAAATTACCCTGAGACTCTGAAGAGATATTCTTTCTGCAGTATGTGCCTCAGAAAAAACTACAAAAAGTCTGCATTATGTGCAGCTCTTTTCCAAAGCCTGACTTTGGCTCCTGTGAAAAAGTATCTATGCAAAGAATTGCTGGAGCTCAAATAACTCTTCAGGCTCAAAATAACAGTCACACACCACCATTTTGTAATAGCTAAGACCCTCTGCTTTTGAGGAAGAAATGTACATTTCGACTCCTTGTGACCCGCTCTTTGACTGACTTGTCTGTTCTGTTCAGCCTCTGCTGAGTGATGTGGTCATCCAAAATAAGCAGGGAGCTGGCTGCCAGTGCCAGCAGCCTGTAATGAGACCTCTGAAAGCAAGAAAGAGAATCACAGTTTGGTTACAAACCCCTCGGCACATGGCTAGCCCTGAAAGATATATTGAGGAGCACTTACTTCAAAACAAAAGCCCTTAGTAATTTAATCACTGGCCCTAAATCTGCTGGCTGCATGGTAGTTGACCAAAAAGTTTCCAAAATATGTCTAGAGGATCATTTTACCAGTCACTCACCCCAGCTACAACCAATGAGGCTCTTAAAAGAAAAGATTTTAGCTGTATGATATCACACCGTCTGACACCTTCCCTTTTTACTGGTGTTGTACAGAAAGCCTTGAAAATACATGTAGAGACTGTTTCTTTTTGATAACTATAAATCCCTGTTGGACACCAATATAGCATTTTGGGGGAACACTACTCGGGTACTTCGCTATGCTGAAAAGAGAACATAACTTCTTCGCTTGGCTAGACAGGTGCCCTTTCCTACCTGACCTAAATATCTCCTTTCCTTGGCTGAATAACACAGAGTGCAGAAGCTGCTTGTATGACTGTTTTCTGACTCATGCGTGGGGTATGACTGACAAATCAAGGGATCATTCTGCAGTTTCTAGGACCACACCCAGAGGGGAAAACCTTTTTTTTTTTTTTTTTTTTTGCTACAGCTTTTTGCTTGAATTAAGATTGCTGGTTCTCTAAACTGGTTTTAATTATCCAAATGCTGGCATCAAGTCCTCAACTGTCTGTTGCCTCTATGGGATATGACAACATTTTCTGAAACCCCTTTGATATTGCAATTGCACTTTAACAGTAGGAGCTCTCTGCGTATTGATTTTGGTGCCATTGGTAACACAATGAAGTCTAGCTACTCAGTCAAAACTGTACTATCATTTGGCAGCTTGAAGTTTGCTGGAAACACTTGGTAGGAGTGTATACTACATCACTGATTAGGCATTCTTACTCAGTCGCTCTCCTCTTTTTTTTTTTTTTCTCTGAGATTGTGTTTTAATGCATTTATAGCTAATAACATTTTGAGCAGGACTGTGATGTTACAAACAGGCTATGCACCCTGAGCACAGTCAGCACAGTCTCGTCCCAAACACTGACACAGTGACGTTGATCACAGAAAATAAACACTGACACAATGCTGTTTATCACAGCAAATATACTCTTTCCCTGTTCTCTTCAAGCATGCTCTGTGGTGGTCAGCATCACCTCTGCCATCACTCCTCTGGTTGCTGCATGCCAAAACTGAGGGCAGAATTGTTTTCCTATACAATAATCTCTGCCAAAAATAGTGGCTATCTTTGAGGTGTAGATACAGAAGAAAAGAGTGAGATTCTTCTAATGGGGACAAGTATTACCCCTCTATTTTTACCCCTGTTGGGTAAATTACTACAGCTCAGCTGAATTCAGTGGGAGTTTGAGTACTTGCACCAGCTGATGATCTGCCTTAGGTTTTGAGAATGCTCCAGCCCATTTTCCTGTCTGGTTCTAAACTGAAGGATGAAGATATGATAGCCAATTTTTTTCTCAATAAGGAGATTTGCTAGGGGCAGCAGTGAGTGTGTTCCTCCTCCCCAGGAGGCATCCTTCTTCTTAGAATGTACTGAGTCCTGAGTCCTTTTTGTTGCAGAAAGCCCTGGGACAGGAGAGGCACAGAGCTGTGTGCAGAATTCGTGTCCCTCACAGTGTGTGGTAAGCAGTCACGCCACCCTTCTGAGCGTGTCTTAAAACTTGCTGTTTGGTGCAGGAGCCAACTTTGCTTCTTTGTGCTACTTGGGATTGGGCACATTACAGGGAATTAAAGCATAATCCATTGCTGTGATAATATACTAATACACATCCAGCAGCTGCCTCAGCAGACCTCATAAACCACAAATACTCCTCAAAGTGGTACTCTAAATGCTGTGCTCCACACCAAGCACTCATGGTTTTTCTCTTCCCACTCCTCCTCAGGGCTTTCCATCACACTTCCATGCCCCTCTCAGATCATATCCACCCTCTTGCTCATATCCTGGTTGTGAAGCACTCTACCTTCTGCAAAGCTTATTTTAGAAATCCTGTCACATCCTGCCCACTCTATTTTTTATCCAGCAGAGGAAGACTTGACACTTCAGTTTCTAGTAAAGCAGCAGGGGAGACCATTTGTTTCTTACCACTATATTTATTATATTCAGTCTGCCGAGGAAGGTAGGAGGAGTGAGCAAAAGCAACACTCACTCCTGTTCCCAAGCAATATCAACTGCTCCTACTTGGCAGCTGCTAAGCCATCCTCTCCACTGGAAAATAAAAGATCCTGCCACTTTTCTGCTGTCTTAGAAACCCTGACGAGGACTTAAAAAGTGAACACGTGTTCCTACCCTGAAGTCAGACACAGTTTGTCCTGGTGGCAATGTTAATATGAGCCTCAAAGAAACTTTCCCCAAACTAAAATGAGAGCTGTGCTCAGAGGTCTCCCCAGAGGTCAAGCCAGTCACCTCCTAACACAAAGCAGGGCCAATCGCATGGGGTTGTTACTGGAGAAACCGCTTTTCGAGTGGTGCAAATTTGACAGATTTCTGCTGACTGGATTGTGCTAAGGCTGACAATTTACACCAGATGAGGGCCTGCCCTAGAGCTGCTGAAGACACGGCCCAAGAACATATCCTGAAACACCACGGCTGCTGTGAGAGCTCTCTCTTTGCTGATGGGGAGGTAACTGCCATCCTGTACTACCGACAGAAGGCAACTTAGTAAATCTGTAAGCCCAAAGGCAGAAAAGCCTCATGAGCATACAGAGAGGGCTGGAGGGGAAGAGAACTCCATGCTCAGGCATGGGTGGGAAGGATCAGAGATGCAGAGGTCCCTCTTGCTGCTGCCCATGAGTTTGGCCCACAATGGGCACATGCTGCCTTGCAGGATGCGGTACAAGGCACAATGCCATCACCCTGGTTTTCCATCCAGCCTGCAAGCTGGGAAGGAGCTGCTGCCTTTTTGGCTTATGTGACCAGAAACTATTCAAGCCCTTGTTGGACTATTTATCCAGAAAACAAACAGACAAGGTGAGCCAAATGTTTTCTTGGTGCCTTTCTCTTCTGCCACTGAAAATGGGCAGTGCTGTATTTCTCTGCACTCCAATGAAACTAATGGGAGCAATGAGCTTTCTGGCCCAGAAATTTATCTCTGACTTGACAACAAACACAGTGCTCAAAATGTTATTTCTCTTTATTTTGTCCCAATGAAATGCTCACTGCTGCTACCCTTGCCTGTGCCTGCCCTTCTGCACCTTGCAGACGTGAACATAACCACTTACCCACGTACAGTTTGCAGCATGTGCTTTAGCTTCTGATTTGTCTTGCCTTTGGGTTCAGTGCTTTGGGTAGCAATTTCTCGTCACTTTTAGATAAAACTGGAGTAAGCTAGAGGAGGTTGCCTTTGCTTCTTAGTCTTCATAGTAGCTTAGTGCAAATTAAACACAATCATCAAGAAAGAAAAAGAATAAGTGAGGAGAAGGAAACCTCCCAGATCGTCACTGACCACAGAGGGGAGATTAATTTGAATGTTGAAACTGATTCAACAGAATTTTCACAACAGAAATATAAGACTCGTATTTTTCCATTTTAATCAATATACTTCCTAGGTACTGAAAAATATCTATCTTAATTTTATAATCCGTCAGTCATTCTTCAATAACTTCTGTTATAAAAAAGAGGATTTATTAAGCTTTATGTTTTCAAGGTGGCACGTCTGGCTCACAGTGACAAAATGGTGTTCATTTTATTGTGAATGTGAACATCCTGAACTTTCTTCTGTTGTCACATCTTGCACTACGATTTTTTCCAGTGTAGTAAAAAAGATTGAAGTGACTTCGCAGCTGCTTCCTTCATCTTTTTTTTTTTAATTCTGTGTTTTCTTTTAAGGTTTATATTTAAGTAAGAATTAACGTAGAGCCTATGAAGACATTTAATTCAAGTTCAGCAAAATCTCTCTGGTTGGTCATTATGGGGTCAAACTGTCTTACTGTTCATACTATGAATTCTTTAACAGGACTCCATGGGCCGGTGTGGTATCAGCCCTGAGACAAACAAGACATCTGTATTGTAAAGAGTTGGTACTCCAGACAGAAAATCCCAGAGTGTGCTATGGATTAAATTATAAAATAAATAACCTATTAGAAAAAGATTGTTGATTAATTTTAAAAGTGAAGTAATTTAATTAAAAAACAGGTTCTTAAACTTATATATGCACATTGTTCTATGAAACCTGCAAATAGAAAAGCAGGCTCAGTTCTTCCATAGCTGTGGGCTAGGACATATTCAGGATATATTAATTAATGTTATACCCAGCCACCTGATAACTTTACTCTCACTTAGGCTCCTAACCACAGCAGCAGCCAGCAGGGAGTGGCAGCTCTCCAAGCACTGACTAGAGGCAGCTTAATTACCCAGCAGCAATGTCAGGTTTCTCTTGCTCAAGAACTAGAAAACTTCATAAAGGATATATTCATTCTACTAAATCACAGCTTGCAGTCATTTGCCTGTCAAAATTTGTTGCATCTTTCACTTGAATAACTAAAGAAAGAAAACATCACAAAAAATCAGAGAAAAAAATGGTGAGCAATACCTATTCTAAGAATTACTAAGGTTACTCCTTCAAAATCCAAATCTAAAAATAAGAGAGCATGGGGAGGAAAAGAAGACCTATCAACTCAGCCAATACTGGATGTTCACGGTAATAAAACAGCCTACTTGATGCTTTCCTGTATTCCTCTAGACTTAAGGCTCTTTCTGTCCCATTTAGAAGCACACCTAATGTTTCTCTCAGAAGCCACTTATGGATTTACCAGACTTCAGCCCATTAGGCTGAAATTCTCTGTGCCAGGACTCTGCCTCAGGTTGAAATTATTTTGAAAGTTTCAGTTGAAATGGGTTGGTGGTTTGTTTGAACAAGCTTATTGAATAAATATCTTAGTCAGGAGGCAGGGCAATGATCAAACTCCCTCCACTACCTGCATGCAGAGGCTGATGAATGGTAAGAGGAACCAGTGGAAGGGCTTTGACCACAGATCAGTAGTACTCCAGCTTCCCCGGGATGATGCAGTGTTCCCCTGGTCCTCCCAAGAGAAGAAAATCAAAGTTACCATCAGGTTAATACATCATAAAGTACACATCTATTCATCTGCAGATTTATTTATTTCTAACAAATACACTTGAAATCCCACCTGGAAACAAGGTCAACTCTAGCGGTCATTCTATAGCAAGGTCTGTTCATAGGTTTTATAAAAAGCAAAATATGTACAAGGTTTCTGGATTAAGAAAGCAATAGCTCATGAAAAGTATGTAGTTATAGGAGCTGTGGGGGAAGAAGCATTGGAGCAAGAGACCAGAGTTTGTTAGCTTTGAACTTGCCAGATGAAGAATTAGACAGAACCTGACAAGATAATTAAAATTGTGCAGATATTAACATAGATTTCCAACACTTTTTGTATTATCTTGTTCACATTCAAGTTTTATACCTTTACTGTATTGATCTATGTAAGCACATTTTACAGGCTCAAGTATTTTTAATTTGGCATTTAAAAGATGTAAAATCTAAACTTTACAGAATGTAAAAGATTCTAAAAGATTACATTAAACTGATCCAAGGTGTAGTTGTTTGATCATTCAGTTTAGTAAAATAGTAAAAGGTCTGTTTGTTCAATGTAAGAGTAGGAAACGGATCATGCAGCCAATCCCAGTCCATGCTATAGAATGTCAAATGAAAACATAAAGTGAAAGAAATCTGCAAAGTCCTTGGTGGACATATACACCAAAAAAACTTTTCTATGGTAGATAAGCTATAAGAGAAAACTGTATCTTATTATTAAATTGTTATAATGCAATTACAGATTAATATTAGGTGTGTTAAGTAAAACCGTTATTTTCTTATTGCAAGTCATAGTAACGTTCTTAATGAATTTGCTCTATGTCTAGCTATACTAGTCAAATGTGACAACTAACATAAACAATGAGTGGAAAGAAATGGTCACCATTTATAAAACTATAACTATTGTAGTACAGCAATTTTTGTTCGTTACTCAGAAGCGTCTAACATTTAACATAAGAAGTATTAACTAGAAGACTTTTGTTTTGACAGTTCCAAATACATAAGAAGTATCACTCTAGTCATGGTCTATTTAAAGGAAAGTAACAATGTGATTATTGTGGTATGGCCAAAATTTACAAAGTGAAATCATGACATTTCTCCAGACTTCTTCTCTACGAAAAAATCTGGGATCTTGTATTTACCCAGTATAACCTTTCAGCCCATTAGTTCAGCTGCAAAAGTCACATGAGAGCTAACTGAATTCCAGCACAGTCTCTAACAGGTGCATTCTATAACATGTCAGATCCCACAGTTACATGATGAAAGGACAGCTCTCTACTGGGTTTCCAAGTAATAAACACCTATTTTTGATACAGAAAGCATAGAGGGGCTATACCAGCTGAAATAACCTACAAACCAGCTCTGCTTGTGCTTGTGTATCTCAGTGGAAAGCACACAAACCAACCCATTCATCTCTCCCTACTGGTAGAAATTCAGTGAAAAGAAGACCAAAACTCTCATTTCTAAGATGTTACACCTGAAACATGAAATAACAGTCTGCTATTCAGATTGGTCTATTAGCAAGACAAAAGCAGTTTGCACACAGTCTTACTTTTGAAACATTATCTCTCACCACCTTATGGCTAAACTGCTGTGATCTGTTGTGGGCAAAGCTATGATCGAAATATATTTGACCCTCTTATTTCTATGTCTGATGAGTGCACTTAAAGTAGAACAGGTATAAGTACAAGCTCTTTCACAATTATCTCATCAGGTCTCACAATCACAGAAGGCTTGTTCAATGCTAGATAAAAAAATATTAAACGATCAAAACCCATTAATACACTCAGTGTGAAGTTACAATGATTCCTCATGGATTAAGAAAACGTTGGAAGAAAAATTCAAAAAGTAAACAACCATTTTTTTACATGTTTTCTTGTTTGCCTGAAATCTTGCTCATTTTATGACCATCTCCAACCTGGCCTTCCTTTACTAGAAATGCTGACTCAGCATGCTCAGATCAGGAAGATAACTCTAATTTTCCCCATAAACACATTTTGCTTGCCTGAATTTTTCATTATTGCTTTCACTATCCCATTTTGTTGCTACCCTGAGGATGAATAGTATATTGATATCCTTATTTGCTCCAGTTTTTTCTAATGATGTCCATAAACACATTCATGCTTACGTGAACTCTTTCTCTTATGTGAAGTAACTGTATGTTTATATTGCCTTAGTGGAAAAAATAATTCTAGTAAAAGGAGAATTACATTAGAGCTTTTTCTGATTTGGGGCTCTAGTTAATTATGACAGTTTAAACAAATTCTAGTTTAATTATGCCAGTTTACAGTACCACTTTTTCCCACTGCGCAACCCATTAACAATGAACATATCTAAAAGCACACACATACAACTGTGCCTCAGCTGCTCCTAGCTCCTTAATCTTAACTGTCAGTGAAGGTGGAGTTATTCTGACACTAGACTGAACTGGAGCAACAGAGATGCATCTGTGTTCACCCAGGAGCTGCCCTGTGCCACCACAGTGGTGAGACCTCTGGTAGAAAGGCAAGGTAGGTAGATGGATGGGAGAGGTAAGTCCTTGAAAGGAAGGGTACCATTCACCAGATGGGGCTGGTAAATTTTGTGAACCTGGGAGAAGTGATGGTTCTGTCTTGGGTTCAGTATCACCTGGAAAAAAATTCTACACGATAATAGTAAAGAAGTACTGAAAGAGAAGGTCTCTTAAAGGAAAGCACATCTGCAAAGTATACAGAGGTGAAACAAAGTTAATAAACAGATCATTACTAAGTACTCAGGGATAATCTGACTGTTTGCAGGGTAGACAGGGCACCCAGATTTAACTGAGATCTCATGGTGTTGCTGAAAATCCCAGGTAGTTTCTTCTAATGCACCTGCTGATCACATTCTGGCCATCTTCAGATCTGTAACATGGCCAGCACAGCCACAGTCAGTTCACAGTTGCATTTTCACTTTCACTTTTCTAACTAGATACGTGCCTTTATGTCCAGGTTTTACTGAAGTTTCCTCACTGAATTTAGGAAGTGCTGCCTGTAGAGTTTCTAAAAGCACCTATAGCTTGAGAGGAATGAATAGCTTGAGCAGTTGACCCAGACTCTGCTATATAAATGCCATGGAGAGATGACATATTGTCTCCGAATATCCAACAGGTTATGTGGCTGTACATACCCACAACCGGAACTCACTAGCTGTGCTAAGGGGATCCTGGCAGGAGGATTCTCCTGAGTCCCTCGCAGAACAGTGAACCGAGGTTCAAATTCACCTCCTACAACATTTAAGACAGCCACTTGGACTGGGGAAATGAAAGTAGGATCTAATTACACTTCACAGTCCAATTGATTTCTACTAAGATGAGGTGTTCTATAAAGCTATTTCAAAGTCCTGATTGTCCTTCAGTGAGAACAATATTTCTTCACTCTTCACCCACTCTGATGGTTCCTATCCATATTTCTCTCATGCGCCTACCTTTTCTCTTCATCTCGTGTCTAAATAAAGAATATGTACCTAACCTAGCCAGTATGTACAAGGAGTTATAAACCATTAATAATAGTATACTAAGAAAAAAGTATATTCAACTCATTCCTGGGCTGATAAGATGCTGCAAAACTGTTTATTAACAAGGGTGAACTCTCTGCATTTATTTTTATAGCCTCTGATCTTGCAGCGTGTCATGAAGACTCCTGGTGTGCCAGGCTTTTGGTGTGAATCATAGCCTCAGTCTCCACAGTCTTTCTGACTTGCAATAAAAATCACATTTTAGCAAAAAAAAAAAAACCCTCCCCTCCGCATTGACAGTGGCATACACAATGAGTTCCTCTGAAGAAAAAAAAAATTCCTCATTCGATTTTTGGGGTTTTGATATTGTGGTTAGGATATCAAATAAAGGTTATGTTAGGTGCTGCCAGAAATTTAAGAACCCTCTTTTTTTTTTTTTTCTTTTTTCTTTTTTCTTTTTTAATACTGGAAAAATCAGCTTTTGCATGAAAGAATGAGAAAGCCTATTTTTCTTTTCAAGCAGGGCAGCCTTTTTCATTTTTCCCTCTCCCCCCATCCCCTTTGAGGTTCTTCCAGCCAGTTTACTGTTATCCTTCACACAAAACAGCATCAAAAGTAGCATTCAAAGAAAGGAAGCAGCAAAAGATAAATTGCTGAAAATACAGCCTGCTACTGGAAAATGTGCTTTCAAAGTCTCTGCAAGACTGTAAAGTCTGTTTTTCCCCAGTGATGTTAGATTGTGAGAAAAACGGTATGGACAAACCTGGCTAGAGATTAACTTTTTTCAAAGCTATTGCATACAAAGGTATTATTACATAAATGTCATTCATGCTTAAAAAGGTAATCCTTTTAGAATTGCTATGTAGCTGAGAGTGGTATTTAGTTAATTAAGATTTAATTGCAATTTATGTTTATACATGTAAAGACAAAAATATTACTTCAAATAATCTTCTCTTTAACAAATAATCCTAATTTGATTTATTTCACTAAAAAAAAAGAAAAAATAATATTTGTTTCACAGCAATACCAATAACACATGTACTTCTTTCTTTTTTTGTCTTTTGTATGGTACAGTATCCTTGAATTTCATTCTGATGTTAATTTATTTCTTTATGAATACTGAAATATGCACTGCCACCCTAGCACTCTTTGTATACACCCTGTCACTGCTAATAAGGTACATCTGGGAGTACTGTTGTATTCTAGCAGAATTACACTGTCATTTAAGACGGATGGTAACACAATTTGTGTCACAAACACAGTCTGTGGATATGAAGGAGCACTAATCTCAGCCTGGTATTTTCAGCAGAGGAAACTGAATTAATAAAAGATTTTCAAACCGCCACAGTTCATACTTTTTCTTTGAGTGAGAATGTGCTATTTTTAATTTTTAGAAAGGACAAAAAGACTGAAAAGAAATTTCCTTCTCATGTCAGTTAACATGTCTGTATTTTTTGCTTTATGTTAGATGGCTGAATTGAAGAAAACACAATTGCTTCTTTCAGAAGTTTTGTCCCAGTGCTTCGTCTTGCATGATGCTAACTGTGCTATATCTGGGGTGCTGCATTTGCAGGGCTGGGCTCTCCCTGGCCTTGCTGCTTCTGTGTTTACAACTCTCCTGTGACCTGTCAGAGACCTGAGCCGGAGCATTTCAGCCCCTTTCAAAACCAGTACTGGCGGAATTTAACCAAATTCTGCGTCACCGAGATCAGTTACTCCCAGGAGTCGATCCTGCTCAATTTCTACCTTCCACTGACATTTTTGACATAAATAAGCAGGCGGCCCTTCACTATTCTGGAGATATGAGGGCTGACAAAAGTGTGAATTCAAACGGCTGTTGATAAATTGCTCTATGAGGCCTTCACTATTAATTTCTGTCAGTAGACAGTAAAATGGCAATGGCTGCTCAACATTTTTCCAAAAACAACACTTCCTGCGACAGGGCAGACCACGCTATGCTGACAGATCGGAATCAGTCTTGCTCAATTGGCTATTGAGTGCTATCTAAAATCATACGGCTGGTGTTGAACGGGGCTATTGTTCTCACTCCACATTAAAAAGCTAAGCCCCGCACAAATAACAAAGAGGGGATCATGCCCACGTATCTGCTTAACAGAGCAGATGGGCTTTTGTAGCCTGCCTCTGGCAGGACTTTTCTTTTATGAAAGAATTTCCATACATTTCCTTCTCCAAGCCCCTCCTATTGGTTTCAGTTCTTGGAGTGGGTGACTCAACCTATAGATCTGATTCTGTACGTGAGATCGACTTGGAAGCTGATAAATGGAGATAGCTGGAAGTGCTGTGAGGTCAAAAGTACCGAATTCTCTTTATTATTTTCTGCGGCCTTTGGATTCCCAAAAAGAAGATGTATGAGGTAAGCCTGACGACAGAAAATAGCTTGGTTTGGAAAGCAATCAACAAACAAGAGCCATTTGCGTAGCTGGTGGATGCAGGCATAACGGACGTAGTTCCCACCACAAACTTTAAACAGAAAACAACTGAATGTTGATAGGATTGTAGTGTCTTGCTGGCCAGGTTTTATGTAAGGGAGAAGACCCACCTCACAAGCTGACAAGCGGACCTGACTGGCAGTGGTTTTAGGATGTACATTGAAATGTGCAAGATTAATGCTGCATCACCACAAAAAGAACTGATTTGCATAACTATTAAAGCAGTGCTCATCATCAAACTGCTAATTAAATAGACAGGATTACAGAAGTTAAGGATCAAAATACATGTGATCCAAAGCTCACTTGGTAAGTCCAAGGAAGAGCATTAGGTAAAATGGCTACATTTATGTGCAGCATGGCACTTCAGCTTGGGATCATGAAGACATCTACCAAATTCCCCAATTAACCTAGCTGTATATTAATTATAGTAAAATACTGTAAACCATCATTAGTGTTTGCAAAACGAGCCTTCAGATTGAATGTGTTAGATACTAGTAACTAGTAACTGTCAATGCAACCCTCATTCAGTGTGGTTGCTTAAAGTCTACTAATGAGGGCCAGGAAGCCTCTGAAGCCCTTGGAGCCAGAAACAGCCCCAAAACACAACTGCTGTACTCTGGCTTGGGAAATCCACCATACTGAGGAGCCGTGTGTTAGAACAACATCTCAGAAGGATTAATCCCTTGATTAACCTGGGACCAGTAGTGCTGTGTTACTTCTGTGGGTCTATAGGTTTACCCACTTGTGTGGCACTGCCTTGGGAAGCTCTCTCTCATGGTGCACTTGATGGTGTAGACGTGCTCTTAATAAGCTTCTTCTAAGGCTAGGTTAGCATCATATATAATTTTCAAGCAATAGGCTGTGAATTAGATCATTGTTTTGGACATGTGCCCATCCAGACTATGAAACTGGGTGTTTTATGGAGGATTTGTTCTCTCTAAAATTCCTGCAGTCAGTAGTAGGTTGCTGATTATAAAGGAAGCAAGTGACCTTCTCTCTTAGTGTAAGAATTTAAGATTGCTTTGTGGGAGAGTAAGAAGGAAAAAAGAACTTGTGCCACAGATGGTGAAAGTACAGTGTCAGTCAACTAAATAGGCTCATTCTCAACTCTTTCTGTGGGGCTGTTGACTTACCCTTGGAGAAGGCCAAAGCAGGTGACGCAAGTGAAGAAATACAATGGCTGGAAATGTTTGTCAGATTGAAGCATTAGATTAATAGCTGCAAAATGGAGCTGACATTCACATGACTTCTCTTTAATATCCATGGTTTTTTTAACTTTCCCGCAAGGGCTCTTCAATACTGATTCCTGTAGCACCGCCATTTGGCAGTTGCTGTTTAAAAATGTTGTGACACCGTGTGAAAACCTTCCAATAACATTTTTCGGAGACGTATATTTGTCTCTTTTCCACATACCTCTCCCAATTGGTTTCAGAGTTAGAGGCTTTGTATGGAAATGGGACTTACTCTTTAGGGCTCTGTTTTCTTAAACATTTTGTCCCAGAATGAATTCCCTAATTTGAAAATGCAGAGGCCACTGTCACACATGCGAACTAGGTGACTTCACAGGCAAATGGCTATGACAATTACCAGCATGCACAATTACATAATTTGCACCTACAATCGCAGTGATTATACAGCTCAGCTGGGAATGTAATTGTTCCCATATAGTGAATATGCAATTATGTACTTGAGCGATACAGGATTCTCCCTTTGGAGTTAATCTTTTCCTGCTGCTTATTGTGCATATAAATTAATATAGGTATATTCCTGGTGAGAAAAGAATGTGGTGACTGCTTATATCCTCACAGTTATTTCCTATAAAAATTATGAAGTGGTTGAAAATCACATAATATGGGCCAAACTTATCATATCCTGCATCAATTAAGTTCTGTGATTTCAGGTGAAAACCAATTAGTGGTAACTTAGAAACTCAAACAATAATTGCCTGAACTTCATATATGCACTTCTAAAATAAGTTTTAAAAAAAAAAATTAAAAAAAAGAAGAAAAGTACAGAAAATACACAAATGGGTTTCTTGTGTTTTAAATCACACAGTACAGTCAACTAAAACCTTGGGAACCTTAGAAAATGTTGTTTATATGGAATAGAAATGTCTGTCATACCAGCAGTTATTTAAAAAATAAGGTAACAACAAAGAATTGTGCCTTCTTAAAAGACACAAGAGAGTTCCCTAGAAGTTTTCAGTGCCCAAAATATCAGCCCTGCCTTTTACAAACTTACAAAGGTTTTGCTGGGATGAAGGAGAAAGAATCCTATGTCCAGAAAGCATAGCAAAGATATAATGTTTGATTATATGTCAAATCTCCCATTTGATCCTGGAAAAAAGGAAACATTGAGTAGGCTCTCACTTATAAGCTACTATTTGCTGTTCCATTACTTAGATGTACTAACAAGTGAGGACAATAAAGACACTTTTGTTACAAATTGACTAGGCATAATAGAATATGAATTAGATACAAGAAAATGAAAGGAGCTCAGTTTGAAACCATAAAGAGATTCAGTCTTGCTGTTTATTCCTGCTTCTGAAAGACAAAGGAGTCACATAGCATTGCATTTTTCATGCTGTCTGTAGATAAAAGTATTCTTTTACTTTTGGATCTAAAAAATAGAGAGTGGACAAGCTTACAGATCTGTAAATATCCAGTCTGAATTTGTACCTCTGTGGCACATAAATACATTCAGGTGAACAGCTGAAATTTGCTACAAACTTCTGTAAAAAACAAAATTTAAAATGTTCATTCTGACCCTAATCATTGCAAGCTTATTTACTTAGTATGAAAATGTCAAAAGAAGAAACTACAGCTAAGACCACTACATCACTAATTTAAAGGTGTTGCCTGGTGTTGATTGATAGGCATTCACATCGTCTGTCCAGATGCTTGGTCTCAACTTTGAGCTTCTACTTTAAAAATTCTTGGCCTTAATTAACTTTCAGGAAGACAGCTATCTTGCTGGACCTGGAGAATGACATCATATTCTGCTTATCACGCAAGCTTTCTCATCACACTGGGCCTCTCGGCCCCCTTGGAGAATGCAAGATGATTCCTCACTTTCAGTGAGCCCTGCTCTTTCTTCTGCAGTAGTTGGCATGAAATACAATGAGATAAGCAGAGTTACTACCTTAAAAAAGCAGTCTTGTAGTAGAAAGGAAGAATCTTCATGTGGAGAGACAACAAGACCACGAGTTCTCAGTTTGAGTTTTTAATTGCTGTGCTCCTCCTAATTCCTTATGGTAAGCAAAGCTACATCACTTTTCCCCTCCATTGCACCTTTACTCATTGTGAAATTTGCCTGAGAATGTACTGGGTCAGCTCTTACTTTTGACACAACTGAGACCAAAGCAAATTTTCACAATACCTGAACAGCTGGTTTTGAACAACTATTTCAGGATTCAATCTCTCCATATAACAAAAAGAGACACAGAAATCATCAGTTGTGACATCCTGTTCCTTGAGTCCCAAGCAAAATATCTGATGCTTTTTGGTGTGAATTGTAATAGCAGAGTCTGATGGGAAGAGGTTCATTGCATCATATCGTTCATGTTTAAGCTCTTCCCCACTCCCAAAATAAAAACCAGCCAAGCAGTCATTTCAGTTCTTAGAACCACCCTGGGCTAGACCCAAATGAGAAAACAGGGGCCCTAGATCTATTATATGTTGTAAAAAAGCCATCAGTTTTGCCACCATTATTAGAGCTGAAAGTTTAGTTTCTTCAATGAGATGTTGCAGTAAGAAAACCATAATGGGCATACTGGCATGTCTCCGCTACTGCTGTAATTAGGCCAATCACAATAAATACTTGTCGAGTGTTTCTCTGTTTAAAAAATATCATTACATTGGACCTTCTACTGGATTTTAGACTTTTCATCATGATTAAAGAAGGCGAGACTGGAAACAGACTACTTAAACTAACAGTGGTTCTGCTTTCAAGGATGAGGAGGATGAGGAGGAAGGGAGCCAACTGTGCACCTACAAAAACAGCTGAATGACAAAATCTCCTTGAACCATTTAATATATTGCAATCCTGAAGTAAACGAAAAGAAAGCTAACTCATGCTGCTTTTTAAGTAAATTTGAATGTGTTATTCTACATTACCTTATATAAATACATATACATATATACACATTCCTTAAATATCAATATATATACAATAGCAACTGTTCAACTATAATTTAGTGTCTTGTATTGTTTCATGTTCACAAGTGAAAATAGCTTAGATAAGCTGTCATAGGAAATAGCTATACCTTAACCAGTTCAATTCTAGAGAACTTTCTCATTGGTTTATGTCATTGTTTATTATATACTTACAAATTCTAACTTTGCAGTTTCTAAAACAAAAGCTGATGATGAAACACAAACCTGACTGAAATTTACAGGAGTCTGGCAGGGACAAAAATTGCCTCTTATGACTAATTCTTCAGCAGTAGAATTGAAAGTTACTGCACAAGATTGCCCAGTGTGAGATGCAACAGAAAATGGTCAAAAACCCCAGAAACCAATCTTGCATCAAGGGATTTTGAACATTGCATTGTTGTGCAGAAGCATCTATGCCTTATTTTCAACTTAATTTTGTTATTGTACCCAGACTTTTGTTATTTTGCTATTTTTAAGTTTGTAGGGTTTTATAAGCATATTCATAGGCACAGAGCAGAGATGAGAGACTGTCATTCACAAGGCCCACGCATGGGGAATGACATCCAGTTTATCTCCCACATGCAGTAGACAAGCTTCCTCCTCAACAGACCTTCTTGCTGGGTGCTATGGAGTCACCCACTACAGCAGTGGTCGCTGTGCAGAGAAAAGCAATATTCGGTGAGCCCTTGAGCCATTAAAATCATGAGAACTATTAGTGGTGCATTTAATTTCTTTCCTGCCCTTTTCCTCTCTTCAGTTTTCTACTGAATTTTTCTCCTCCTTCCCTCTTTCCTTCTGTCATCTGTTCCTCTGAACATCAATAGCCGTTTCTGGAAAATGTGTTTTCAATACCTATAGGGAGAGACCTCTGTATCCCAGAAGGAATCCCTATTACATTGCACAGTCTCCTCTAAGAATTTGCCTCTGTGTTTTTCAATACTGGCTTCTTCTTTCTGTGCTTCTCTTGCTTCATCTTGATTAGCTTTTCCAATATTCCTAAATCCTTCCTGCCAATCACCTACTCATTCTTCCTAGTATGCTATATTTTCTGCAGCATTTCCAGGTCAAGGTTTAAATGGCAATGGATTAGCAGGTTTAAATTTTACAATGTCAGCGAGAACCACAGAACACAGGGTGAACGAGCCCTATGTGAAGCACTAACCTTCTTGAAAAGAGAAAAGAAAGATTAAACACAATTTTTATCTAAATGTTGCCAGCATGAGAATGGGTTCACTTACTAATTATAGAATTCCTCCAGAGTGCTCTACAAATCTCCAGACCTCACAATGCCAGGTATAGGCCTTAAAGATTGTTGGTCCTTGATTTCTCTGCTAGGTTTGATGACAACCACATTGTGTTCTTTGCAATGTGCCCTCTACCTAAAAAAGTGGTCTGATGCAATCCAGTTGCACTGTTTAGATCTACTAAATGATAAATTCCTGTACTTTGATCACCTAAAGGCAAGAGTTACCTTAATGTATTATCCACTGTTCAGAAATTTTATCCCCAAGATAGCAGCATGACAAAAGGAGTATCATTCAGTCACATCAGATTTTCTCTTTGGAAGTTGTATATATCTAATCATACTGCAAACCTATAATTAGATTGTATTTATAGAACCTTAGAAGTGTGAGGGAAAGACGCAGATTGTAATTAAGACTTTTCCTTGTACTATGAAAGCTATTAACATATTGCGCATAGGTGTATTTATTATGTGTTGCAAGCAGACTGAAGAGTCCTGACAAGATGAGATCTCTATCATAATCAGTATAAACATGCATTTGGCATACCAAGTGGTGACAAAAATATTGCATACTTGGATCTTCCTGTAATTTTAGGCTCAGTGAGAACAAAGGAGGTAAGGAAGTGACAGGCAGCTTATTTAGTTTGTTCTAATTCCTTCGTTTATAACAGTTTTATTTCTGAGGCAGATCTAAAAATAATTGGTACATGGAAAATGAATAAAAAGCAAAATAAAGTCCTCTACCCTGAGTAAATTACAGACTAAGCTCCTAAAGTTCTTCATAAATACATGTAGCTTTTAGGTTAGTGGTCTTGGGGATACTTTTTCTTACCTGGATGCACAACACATCATGAATTTTGTGTGCCTTGCAAGAAGAGGCTTCAAATGTGTTCATCTACTTCCAGATATGTTTGTGTTTTATTCTAGTTCACTGACTAGCTCCATTCCAGATTTTTGCAGTAATCTCTCCTTCTTGCCATACTGTACAAATTCTTGCAGTTAAATGCCTATCTTCACATATTTTGATTAATATGGGAGGTGGATCTTCTCTAACACTGGGGTGATTTGTATTATACCCACGTCTTTTTTCTGGTTTGCAGTATAGCAAACCAAACAAATGGAAAGTCAAACAAAAACTCCTTCAGTTCTCCCACAGACCTTTTCCAAATGTATCTCAGGGGAAGGGCTTGACTTTTCCAGTCCCTCACCCGCTTCCTGTACTGTCTGCTCATAATCTAACTTTCTTCATTAACTTGAAAATAAGATTAGCTTCTTCTTCAGCTCTTCATCCTTTCAGCAGTGAATACAGGTTATCTTACTTCCTTAGTGAAAATGTACAGAATTTTACAATCTGTACTGTTATTTGAATATTATCCCCCCCTCACTTTATCCTAAGCTTGGACAATGGAAGTCCTATTGTCTTATCTCTGCAATGTCTCTGCAGTTATTTCCAGGACACAGAGGTAGTCTCTACTGAGTCATGAGACAGGACTGTGACAAACGGTATCTCTTGAAGGTCTCCTGTGCATACATCAGTGGAAAGAAACAAAGTGTACATTCACCTGCTAAGCAGGAGGTATGATTGAGCTTTTCCTTCCAGTTCCCCCATGATCTAAAGCAAGAACGCTGTGTGATAATACAATCGTTTCAGCTCTTAATTAAAAAAAAAAAAGTTTCAACCATCAAAAAAAACCACCAAAAGACAGAAATCACCAAAATATGAACCTGAATAGGTGTCAAAAGCCAGAAGGCAAATTTTCTCCTTCCCCCAAAATCAATATTCAATGTGCTTTTTCTAACTTCAGCCTTTAAGTCGACAAAAAGATTTTTGAAAGCCT
Organism: Caloenas nicobarica; assembly: GCF_036013445.1. Classification (NCBI taxonomy): domain Eukaryota; kingdom Metazoa; phylum Chordata; class Aves; order Columbiformes; family Columbidae; genus Caloenas; species Caloenas nicobarica. The sequence continues at coordinate 33,199,041 of NC_088246.1, read as the reverse complement.
TGGTATAGCAGTAGTATGGGTAATTGTCTGGAAGAATACTGTATTTGGAGATTTCTTGCCCTTAATTACATTTCCTAGTGCAGTGTTTCTTCATAATACTTCCCTGGGGCATCTCATTGAGATTGGCCATGCAAAGCTTTAAAATGATCTTTTTTAAGTGACTGTTATTTGCATATCCATATGCTTCCTCTTTCTCATTTTACTTCATTTCAACTGGTGAGCATCTTACCTGATGTATAAAGCTTTGGTTAATCTGAGAAAAACAAACTAAAATAGGAGTTTATAGCACACCAGAAAAGATACAGCAACTGGCATCTTTTATTTCACATTTTCAAATGTGCCAGATTTCCCCATACAATTCTGAGTGCTGCAGAACAACCTGTAGCCTGACATTATTTTTCTCATAGTCAGAAACTTCAATGTGATTTTTCCAACAGGGATACAATCTTTAATGCTCAGTGACCGAATCCTCTTTAATCTGACCAGTGAACTCACTTTTGTAGATAGGTGTCGATGGAGACAACACCTGAGGTTCTCCATTTTTCCTTTTTATGTCTATGTAATTGTAAAAAAAAGGAGTGGGGGTCAGAACACTAAAGAACTTAAATGTCACTGCCCCTGCAAGCTGTCTGTGCTGGAGCCTCTTCACCTACTCCCCCAGCTACCTCTGTTTGAATTTCTGCCCTCAGAGTCAGTCTGGATGTGGACGTGAGTCTTCACTTAGCTCATTGCAGAACGGAGGCCCAAATACCTGAGAGAGAAAAAGAAAAATCTTGGCAGATTGCTAACATATCAAGTGTTAATGAATACAGTTCTCTAATTAGAAATGTCTGCAAGAACTGAGTAATAGGATCCTTCAAAAATGTGACAGTTTTTAATTTCTTTTGTTAGTAGAGTTTATACTTTTCTGAATTAGAGCTTTTATCAAACTGGCATCAGACTTTAGGAATGACAATAATACTTGAAATACAAATAGAGTTTCTTTTGAAATCACTAGCTAAGCTAATATTTTATTGAAATTCTGAGTTTCTGGACTTCATTAGGTTAATAGATATAATTTAAGAAGCTTTTCTTCCCCACCTTGTTTTCTTTTGCTCTTTAAAAAAAATCCTAATGAATGTAAGATTGGCTGGAATTTGCTAGCTAATTTTTAGAACCATCTTGACTTTTTTTTTATTTAATTTCAAATGTAATACCTCCCCAGATGGCAGACTTTGTAATTCATGGCACCAGTTCAAAAAGGTATATTAACTGCCTCTAAACTGCTCAGCATCAAGCATTTATTGGACCTATTCGTGAATTGGCTTAATTAAAATAAGTCCCTTCCTCTGCATGAAGTTTCAGGCGATGCAGATGGTTTCAGTTCTCTGTGCCCACCTCCATTTTATACCAAGCCCCCACAAAATCAGAAGAAAACGCTCAAGACCCAGATCAGTACGTAAACACTGTATGTCCCTTGAAGTCCTCTAAAGGAGCCTGAAAGGGATGGTTCCTTTCATTCTTGGCCAAACAGTGATAGACAAACAGGTAAAAAGGCAAAGAGAAAAATACCATTTACTCACTGTAGCAGCAGGAAATCAAGCAAAGAAAATAAACAGGGTTTGAATCCTGGGCCTTTAACCTGCTAGTCAGACAGTTTTCTACAGTTTCATTCTGTGCACATTTGTGTGCTGGTAGATGATGAAGGGGATGTAGAGGAACTGAAGGCTTGTGGGATCCCTGGGACTCCCACAGCTACGAGCACAGCTGTACAAACATACGCAAGCTTTGTTAAGGTAGGGTGGGCAATAGGCTGAAACTGCTGAGCCAATCTGACCTATAAATCCCTTGCAAAAGCTCTGCCTGAGAGAAAGCCAGAAGTTATGTGTAAATGTTTTACCCAGCCAATTGTTTTTGGTCCTCTTCCTTATATACATAAAACCTCTAACATCCTCCTGACTAGATAATTTTGTAAATAGGTGCTTTGAGTGTCCTGCTGAATTGCTGATTACCTGGGGTGGGGGGGAGGGAAGGGGAGGGGAGGGCTCAGTGGGTGGATGGAGGAACTAATAACTCAGGAACTCATTCAAATGAATGCAGAGTTTTACAGGGTACATGATATATCACATAAGCTGGCGTAGAGCTAATGTCTCCAGGAAGTCTATAAAAAAGAGAATATGACATCCAGCAGCTTGTTTTGAGGGGAAGGATGATATGAATTAGTCAGATTAGTAACAAGGAGATTAGATTAATTATTTTGAATTGGACCGATACAGCCTGTGTCTTCCCTTCCTCCCCTCAGCCCCCTTCAGTAGATCTCCCGCTTCTCATTTGCAGATGTGATCTCATGCAAGGACACAGCATTGCAACCCTGCACTGCTCTGAGTGCACGTGGGCAAGCCATACCAGAGCTAGTCCCCAGTAACACCTACTATGCAAATCACAAAACCATCAGCACCCTTCATGAAGAAAAGAAAAATAGAGGATCTTTCCCAGACTTTTTTTTTCCCTTTCCAAACATTTCTGAACTCTGTGTGACCTCCTTTACGACTGAATCTAAGCACCTCTAAAGACATGGCAAATTTAGACTGTAGAAAGCAGGGTAAACACATTGCAAACTGAAGGAAGCTAAAGGAAGTAATGAGAAGTGAAACAAACAAAACTGAAGATGAAAATTAGGCAGCCTAAACCAGAGAAAGTTGAAATAAATCATATGAAGTATTAAATGTAGTATGAACTGTGCAACCTGCCCCTCATTTTCTTCCCCTTTGCCATCCTTCCCACCACCTAAAAAGCAGTTAAACTACTGGGGGATAATATCACATTTGGGATTTATGTAACAAAATCAATGAGAGCAATGGGAGTAATGTCACTCCTGTAAATGATCAAAATCCACCAATTACAGGAAGGTGTTAATCCTCATCAGACTCGTTTGCTGCTGTGGCAGCATTTGAAGTAAAGCTGCTCTGGAAGTGTTTGGGGATCAGCTATTCTCACAGTGTTTGGAGGAGTGAAGGTATTTCCACCCAGCCTCCTCCAAAAGGAGTTTGAAGGGGAGGAAAGAAAGAAAAAGCTGCAAGTTGGGAGGGGTTCGAGCATCATATATTGGTTTGTTGGTTGGGTCACAATAAAAAAATCTAGCAAATGTTGAGTGATGGGCCTAAAATTGCCTGCATGAGCTCTGCTGCTAGAGCTTTCCTCCCATGATTTTCAACATCTCTAGACCTCCTCAGTGATCTGATAACTCAGTAATTGTTATTGTCTGACTTTTATGCTGTATATTTTTATGCTTTTTGTCAGAGGAAATCAGAGTTAAAATATTGTTGAATCTGTACTTGCTTTAGCTTCTAACTGAAGTGCATTGCTAGATAAATAGAGGTCCATGTCTTCTAAGCTGATGTTGCCAGGAAGCATCACATGTGCAGAAAGCTTGCAGGATCAAGTCCTAGAAGACAAAAAATTAGTAGCAAGTCAACAACGCAAGTGTTTGAGGGTTGTTTTCCTTTGCCCTTTCTCTTTTCTATCTCTAGAGATATAAACTGTGCTGTTGAATATAGGTAAGATGACTGGGCTTAAAGTGATATTTCTCCTTGGGGTGAACCTAGTTAAGCTAATTATGCAGTGATTCATATATACATTGAATGGGCACTTTGGTCATTCAGAGATTGTTTTTCTCTCTCTGGGTTTTCAAGCAACAGACCAAAAGCATAAAGGTTCTCAAAAACCAGTTTGATTCCCTTGAAGCAGACCATTTTCTGCTATGGCTCTGAGAACAGACAAAGGCAAGAAGGAACATAGGAGAAAAGGAGACCTGACCATGCCAGGGCTGCCAGCTGCCTGAGCTCTTGATTAAGCAAATTAGGCAGTGAGGCTGTGGTTGTTTTTTTACCACATCCTATTTCTGACTAAAGGCTAGGGGCTGTGCCTTGGGTTAGTCCTGCAGAGACTCATGTCCCCTAGAATCACCTGCAGTTACACATGAGGTGAAAGGCAGCATTGTCTCAGCAGGAGCTACTGAAAGTGCCTTTTTGAGTTTCTGCAAAGAAAAGGGACTCTTGGGTTTTGCAGGTACAATGTACAAATTAACAACAGGCTGCTCGGAGAGGCTGGAGAGTTCCATGCTTGGAAATATTCAAAACATACCTGGACGCAGCCCCGAGCAAGCTGCTGTAGCTGACCTCGCTCTGTGCAGGGGCTTGGATGAGGCCATCTCCAGAGGTGCCAGACAGCCTCAGCCCCGCTGTGCGCCTGTCACTCTGTGAAGAGGAAAATATGTTTGCTTGGGCTTGACGTGCTGCAGCATGAGTACCAAGCGTCAAAAGGAAAAAAAGAGTACAAAAATAGGGCCCCTCTTTCTCATTAAATGGCAAGGTTTCTTTACCACACCACCAGTCAGCCGTCTGTCATGCAGATGGCCCTGCCCAGCGCTGCTGTTTGCCTGGGGCCAGCAGGAGCTCCCCATGTGGTGGCCATGAGCTGTGGGGTCATGCCAGACAGGTAGAACTGAGGAAGCCTGAGACACCACCAGCTATGGCACAGCCTTTTCTTTGCTTCTTTGTTTGCTTTCCTGTAGAATGGTCATTATACGGTCAGAACAGGCAGCAAAATGTAATGACAGCAATACTTAAATATTTCTAGTTTTTTTCGCTGATTTTTTATTTCATTACTACAGAAAGTGTCCTTTCCAAGAGAACAAACAATGGAAATTTCTGTAGCATGGAGACCAAATCATGAGGTGCCAACTACCCCAGACCTTGATCATATAAGGAATTTTTTTTAATTGAAACACCTTCCTGACTCGGGGCTCTGACCTGTGAGCACTTCAGCAGATGGCATCTGGGCAATTACAGCTGAAATTCTCCAAAAGAACCAGTAAATATTGTACTGCTAATTCCTTTCAAAATGTGCCAGGGCACAGGAGGCAAAAAAAAATAATGACACATTGAAAATTTACAGCATAATCTTTTTTATGCTATGTGTGATGTTTCACTTTCTGCTGTATTAAAAAATGAAAACACATGAGGTGGTGTAATCTCATGATAACATAAGAATATAGGGCTGGTAGAAAATTGTCAGCTGAAATTTCAGTTTCAGGCCTATAATGATGCTTATACTACCATGACTTCCCTTCATCTCTGAAAACTGTTACCAAATGGTGCCTGACAAAGACATGTTACTTACTGATTGAAATCAGTACTTATTCCTAATCTGAAAAAACAAAGGACAAATGAAAGTGGATTATATTCATTCCCCATTTACCTTCCTCTGTTTCACTAGAGGTTCAAAATTCAGTTTGTAAAACAAAATAATTTACAGCTGGTAGATCTGAACTTGCACTTCCTAATCGGGCCAATGAACTTCCAGAATGTAATTTTTTTTGTCAGAGAAAACGACGAGTGAAATTTTGGTCCATCAAAAGCTAATGCAAAATCATATTGACTTCTCTGTAGCTAGGACTTCAACCAATATATAGCTGTAGCTCTGTTTTAAAATACGATCAACAGAGGTGCAATGGTCTTACTTGTAGCCACTGAATATGCTCACAATATGGGAAATACATTAGTTACATATTTCAAAGTCTTGGTATAGAATACATAGCTTGCAATTTTCAGTGCATAGTTCATGCTTAGTGGAAACTGTTCTAGGTTGAGGAATCAAAGCCTTTCTCCAGAAAAAATACATTTGTTCATTCCCAACATGGAGTCTGAGAGCTTACATGAAAATTCTTTGTTGTGTAGCCATTGTACATTGTATCTTGTACATTGATCAGTTCTTGTAATTTTGGAGCTTCCTTGTGGAGGAAGAAGTACCCATATGAATATTCATAGCAAACCAAACTGAAATAGTTTGTAGATGCTATCAAAGGAAACGTTTGCTGTTTTATCTCAAACGAAAACATGGAAATATGGGATTTTGGCAGTATTAATCCAGCTTTTTTTTTTTTTCAGCCTGAAGCAATCTATGGCACAACAAATCCTACTGATAAGGAGTTTAAAATAGAAAATTTTCTTTCTAAATCCTGAATATATTTCTTAGAAATGAATGACCAAAAAAATCACTGCTTTGTAGCATGTCCCTGAGTGAGGATTTTCTCCTGTTTCTTGATGCTCTTCCTTTGCTACTCTGCTACAATCAGATCTATCAGCTGGTATGCTTAATTCTTCTTAAGCAATTGAGTGAAGACAGGAAGTTGCTTTGTTTATAGAAATGATGTTAGACCTCTAGAAGCGCTATAAAACAACAGATAGTGAGGTGATCATATTTAAAATATTTTAACATTTTTCAAGGGTCAAGTTTCATATAAGAAGTTGTGTTTTCCTTGGAGAACTTTAGCTGGACCTAATCACCCAAATTGTTTGAAGTTCTCCCTGAAATCCATGTGCTTGTCTACACTGTTAATCTCCTGTCTGCTTTGATGTTTCACCATGACTAAGCTAGATGAGATCCCCAAGCATTTTTTAGATGAGTCTGAATGCTAATAAAAGATGAGAATATAAAATGATGCTTTCAACTGGTAACTCGCTCAGAAAATGTGCTGACAGTATAAGTGAACACAATATACAGTATTATTGTACTTACACAAGTCTTACCTCAAATTGCCTTTTTCTGAGTCAGAGGCATGAGTAGCCTGTGTAACTCTCCTGTATGTCCTTATGTTTTTTGTCCATAGTATTTTATAAACATTTTTCCAAGACATTAAATAATAAAATAGAATATTTCGGTTTAAATATTCAAGCTTATAGACTGAGTAATGCATGTCATGATGCCCGTCAAATTCTGCCTCTGAGAAATGGAAGAGATCTTAATACGCTCATTTAGGCCTTCTGCTGAGATTAACCAGGACCCATTTTGGGAATACAGTGCTGTCTACTGAGGTAAAAGACGGAGAAAACTCTATTGCAGATATCTCTTTTCCAATTTATCACACCCATACCTCTATGAGAAAAAAGCAGAGAAAAACAGCAGGTGAAATGTTAGAGGCTTCATGCCCCCTCAGTGGGGCATGTGAAGGCAGATTACAAAGAAGTCAGAGAAGATCCATTGATTTAATAATGTGAACAGATGAGAGAGAGGTGAGATCTCCCAGATTTATAGAAAGGACCTGTGACACACTGTCTTTTCATAGATCTGACTGGTCAGAAAGATGGTATTTGTGCATGCTTAGCATGAAACCCTATTAGCAATTCTGCTACTTGCTTGATACTTACTCATTTTGCCACCTGCAGCTCTGAAGAAAGCCCCTTCAACAAAGCTGGTTTTCTGGGCTGTCACAAATGATGACAGAGAATATGGAGTCCTTCCTAAAGGTTTGACTTACAATTAAAATGTGTTAAAAGATGGTGTATTGACTTAGCAGAACACAAAAATGGCAGTGAAAATTACCTTTCATCCACCAACAGCACAAGACAGCCAAAATATCTTGCTTGAGAACACTAAATATGCTAAGTTTATATTTTGGAATATAACAAATACTTTCTGAAGAACAACACAGATGTTATCAATTATAACATATCATTTTAGCATTGAATAATTCCAGTCATCAATTGGGATCTCACTGCTCCACATGCGTGCACTGACAAGGGAGAGCCCCTGTCCCAGGCTCCAGCTAGCTCTTAGCCATATTTTTAAAGAAATGTTAGGAATAAAAAGAATAGAAATACATTTATGAAAACATTTCATTATTAACTCCCACTTTGTCTCCGATGACAGAAGTTCTGGGCTGATATTTATATCAAAGGGGTGACATTAGTTTGAGTATCCTTGGTTATGACACCATTGTTAGTCCAAAGTAAAATAAAGATACTCCAATTGGTTACTGTGTTTCTAATTGACTGTTAGCAGTAAAATTAGTAAGCACAGAATTATTTCTGAAAGCTCACAGTATTTCCAATTGCTGCTCCAAGATATTTCTAATTGGCTTTTCCACTGTGTTTCGGAGTGTTAAGCTATCTGATACAATTTACTGGCAGCTTTTAAAAGTACTCCACGTACATAGGCAAAGTTACAACATAAGATAATATTTCTTATGCATTTAATATACCATTTAAATAGTACAATCTTTGTCAGCCAGACTATTTATGAAGTACTTTCCTCAAAATCATTGAGAGATAATAGCTCATATTCTTACGTCATGAGTTAAGGACATAAAAACTGACTGAAACAGCAACTAGACCCTTCAGTTCTTTAGACTGCAGACATGGTGATCTCATGATCTTCTTCATGAAGTAGAAGGTTTTGAATACCTGGATAAAAGATAAAATATTTGAAAAATTGAACTAAGCATAGGGGAAGAAATCAGGAACATAATGTATAAATTTAACATCTGGACTCCTCATTTGGAATAATGCTTTCTGATGCAGCAGTGGATAGAGTAATCTTTCCTGGAACTGCTGATATCATGAGTGCCGAGAGGCAATTCTTCCATGTTTAAGTTTTTAGTACAGTCATTCATTTTTGAAAAAACACACACTGATCAATTGCCTAAAATTAAGTGTGAAGACCCAAATCTAGAGCATCTAAGTGGGAGGACTCATTTCACATCAAACAGGAGACTTGCAAAACAGCTGCTATGGCAGTGGGGTCCTCCTGGAGCTCAGCATCAGTGCAGTTATGCAGCAGAGACTGGGCCAGTCCTAGTCTTGCTCTGGGATACTCTGGCTGGAGTGGCTTGCTTTCTCCACTACAGTCCACCTGAGAGTAAGGATGGCTGCTGCTGCAGGTGTTTGCCTGAGTTCCTAGATTTAACATTTCTTTGCCCAAATTCTCATCTGGTTTTGGGGTGGAAATATGGAGTTTTTTTGAGTGTTGAGGCGGGGAGGGTCCCTCTTCATGGAACAAGATGGATTTTAGGGTGTTTAGGCAAAGCTGTTTGAGCACAGCCAAAAATCTGGCCAATCTTGCCCAAGTAAGTGTAGGTATCTCTGAGCCAAACCACCACAGAGCAGACACAAGGAGCAGTGCAAGTCTTTGTTTCCAACACTCATTCCAGAAAAGACGGGATAATTGTGCATTCTTTGTAAATTGCAGCAAGACTTTTTTCAAATGGAATGTTTTGATTTATTCAGCAATATTCAGAATGGTTGTGGCACTCCTGCTGCAGTGTCCAGCTACCTCTGTCACTTGAGGCTCACTCACTTTGCACATGCTCCCTCTCACATGTTTGTTTAAATACCTCCCAAATCCTCTCTGGTAAGATATAAGATGCACTGCAAGTTTTTAAAGAGTCAGGACTGTATCTATGGCCCAAGGAACATAGGAAACAAATGTTATGGGAAATTCCATTCCCTGACATTTATTTACATGTAGCCCCAAGATTTTACAAGTGAAAGCACAAGGTTTCATGGGTTTTGCTCCTGCAAAGTGCAAGTTCTTGAATAAGAGAAGAATTGCATGTTCTTGCATTTTCAGTAAAACATGTAGGACACATTTAGTCCAGGACAAACTTCGATTTTACTTTTGTGTATTTCTTCACCTCTGTCTGCGTAATATCCCCCTTGCATCCCCAGAACTCTAAGAAATATAAGAAATTTGTTACAAAAAATCAAAAGGTTCAATATCTGCACTGTGCCACTGGACAGCAAGAGTCATCATCACTATTACAGCTTTGTAAAATAGCAGGGCAAAAGTTCTCGGACGGTGGGATGAAATAGCCGTGTGCTGTATTAAAGAGGAAGAACAAGACTTTAAACTAATTGTTTTTTCTTTGATGGGGTTAGCCACTCCTGGACATGATACTCACCCACACTGTACCTACGTGCTGAGTTCTGCTGCTGCCCTGAAGCTCTGTTGGATCCACCGGAGTGTGAATGGCAGAACTAGTACCAAAAATCCTGCTGACCTAGGATTGGGTATCCACTGGTGACCATAAGGAGTTGAAGAGGGAAGAGAAAACCTCTGCCAGACCACAACGGTTTTCAGCCCACTTTGTCTTTCTGGAATCTACCCATGCATCCAAATGACCTAAACCTTACTAAGATGTCTGAACTCCTTGCTGCTTGTGGATACAGCAGTAAAATACACTGCAAATTCCAATGTCAATGTTAAGAAAATATCTCCCTTAGAAATTCTGCTGGGGTAAAATCAAGTGAAGACAACTGTAGAAAACATAGTTTAAAGGTACCTTTGAAGGTGATGTACTCCGTTCTCCTATCTTACATCAACTGTCTGGAATCCACTGCTCATCCTGACAGCAGTCTGTAGCCATAGATCTACTGAAACAGCTGATGAGCAAGGTTTCTGAATCATATTGGATAAAACAATAAATCTAAGTCTGTACCAAAAATCAGGAATAATTGTGATGTGGGAAAAAAATGCTTTAAAAACTGGAACCAGCTCTTAGTTTTCCATATCTGAGACCAATAACACTGGAATGTTATCTAAAATATGACACCTGTGGATGTGGGCTATTGTTGGGATTCTTGTGAAAGAATCTGATCCCATAACACCATAAATAAAAAGCAATCATGACAGTGGTACCTCAACAGGGATTTACTGTTGGAAGGAATTACTAAACTGGCTACTGGCATTCCCCTATGACATTTGTCTTTCTAGGCCTGCACTTCAGTCAGCTGTGTGGATATTTGTCTTCAACATTTCTAGGTATTAATCCTCCAGACTTTTATAGATTGTCCAGTTTGTTTTTTCTTTACAATGGTAGTGGATCAAATTTGTCTACATAAACTACATTTGGCTCCTTAATAACAGCAGTTGATCAAACAGATATTTGAGGTGACACTCTGCATTGTAGCCCTGACAGCCACCTTTTGTACCCCCTGCACGGGGCTGCTCACAATGCTGAAGGTTCCAACTTAACCTCGCCCTACTAGCCTGTCTCCCTTAAAGCAATGTTTCTGAGGCACTGTGATGTTTTGTGTGGCAAGACCATAATGCAACCTCCTGTCTTATTTCCTGTGATGATTGGTATGTGGACCAAAATAAAACAGGATTTATTTTAATGGGTTGAAATGGGCTGAAGAGAAAGTAAGTATCTCATCTTCTTGGCTGATGTAATCTGTCCATCATCTGAGGGTTTTGTAACAAAGTGTGGTGGATTCATTTTTTCAAGAATAATTGCAATTTACTTGGTGATGTTTTCTTGTAGGAAAACTGAATCTCTCACATTGGTGTTAGATGATCCACACATTAAAAGGCACACAGCTTTTTTTATTTCTCTGAAGAAATAAAGAGCACTGTGATGTCAACTTTCACCCTGGGTCTCCCTGAATCCTGGTAGTCCTCTGCCTATTTATTTCAGCTAGTTAACTGGGATGAATGGAGTTAAGCATTTACAGGTTATTTTAATAACTGTTTTTGCATGATATAAACTGTAATGGAGAGATGTTTCGTAGCATTTTGCTGACAATTAAAATAAGAAAAAGTAGTTTCCCTTCTGCAATAAAGAGTCTTGGAAGTTATGGAGACCAATGAATGCAGTCCTACAAGATCAGAACAGATTTAAGCATTATAAAAATGTCAGTTTAACTTTTATCAACCTTGGCTCAGTGTATTTCTGCTTTCCACCACTCGCACTTTTATTGCATACAATGTACTTACATATAAGTCCTTTTATCAAACTTTTAAATATTACATTAAATTCAAAGTCATTCATATTTGTTAAAACAAAAATCAGCACAGTGTGTGTTTTTAAATTAGACATGCTTCCAACCCACCTTCCACGCTTCATCATGGTGCTGATAAACATTAAGACAAATATTTCTGAGAGTTTGATTTTGGTTACACAAACACTTTACTTGTTTAGATTTTACAACATTTTGTAAAGTGTTTTCCTTCCTAAAATATTGAGCTCTTCCATTCTTCCAGCTTGTGGCCATCTCATTTGATTGCTTTTAAAGAACTTATATTTCTGAATGAAGCTTAATTTGTTTTGTGTTCATTTGCCATTGTGCTCTTCTGCCTGAAGCTTACACTAAGCAAAGGGGTCTCTGCTTCTACCATGCACATTTCACATCTGACTCTCAGTCATGTTGAGATTTTCTGGAAGTCTTCCATAATTACAGTTTCAAAATATGCCAAGTGTAGTAACAAACTGTCTGTAGGCTGTTGAAACACGTCTTAAACTCTTTGAAACTGATACATTTGTGATTCTTTATCTCTGTTCATCTGGAGGGAGGAAACAATAAGAAGGAAATTCCCATTTAGTGGAATGGACTTCCCTTATGTCCTTGTGGATTCATACATCTGCAGCATGACAGGCTCATGAATGTGGTTGACCAGTGCCTACCTCTGAATTTCTGCAAAGTTTTGTTGGCTGCATTGTCAAAGGTTTAAAAATAGTCAACAGTGCATAAGTAAAACCACTATGGCACTTCACAAGGTAATGCAAAGCACAATAAAATAGGGTTGAGGTCAATAAATAAGGTGGTAAAATGTCTGCCACCACAGAGAAAAGAAACAATACTTTTATTCTGAGGTAACGGCACAGTGCGTTTAACATCTCAGCATAGCTATGCTGCCAAGAAGAGCAGCCTTGCTGACAGAGTGGACAGCAGCACCAGCTTGTAGAGCATCTTAGTGTCCCTCACACGAGAGGACCATGGCATGAGCAAGCAGGGCTCAGTCAGAAGAGCCCAGCACTTCCTTAATTCAATCAGCACCAAGACTGAAGCTGATCATATTGAAAATATGCTTAGTAGTCATAACAATAATAGTTATTTATGTGTGTTTTGGTAGTTCACACAAACTTTCTACTTCTCAAAGAAAGACAGACCTAAACCATATTATATGACCATATTCATCAGCCTTTTTTTTTCCTCTTTTTTTTTGTGATAGATCATTTTCTTCAGATCCAATTGCCAAAAAAAATCTGTAGGCATACAGCAGAACTTTGCTGTTTTAAATCTCCCATATTTTTTCAACTGCTAAATTTAAGACTTTATGCTTTAGATTTTCATACAGAAAATATACAAGAGCTTTGTGGAAAATGTGTCAGGCATGCAGTAAAGTACGCTATGCCAGAAGTATGGTATGTTTCTTCAGATACTCTCCCTCAGGGATTTTATTTGCATTGGTTCTGGGCTCTATTAACAGTGCTGTGTTAAAATATTTCCTTTTCCACTGTCATTTGACCATTTGTAGAAATGCTTCTAGGTGGCTAACATATTTTTTTATTATCACCTTCACTTGAAGTTCCCATTCCAGCTAACATAATAATAGGATATAGCATCAGGAGATTCATAAACCATAAGAATACTAACACACTGCAGGCAAGTTATATGTGTGGCAGCATAAAACAGAGTGACATGCAGTATTACAAAAGGTGTCATAGAACTAGAGAACATCTATATCACACTATTCACTAATTTTCCAGATATGACAAAAATCATCCTGGGAAATGTATACACAGTATGAAAAAACAAAGCACCATCAGAAATAAATCCTGGCCTCAGTGCAATTGTTTAATTTAACATTCTGAATATGTGATATCATTTTTACCTAACTGTAAAAGAGTGAGCTTTGAAGTAAGACTTCATAAAATACTGAGTAATTTCCTGATTCAAATATAAATTTACTTCCAACGTTCTGATTACCTAAATCAGCTCTGGGTGCCACTAATCTCCAAAAGAAACTCCTTATTTTGCTAGATTCACGGTGGAAACAGATATGGCCATAGGACAAAGTATTTATTTTCCGTCATAATATTTTTCAAGATCTTTGACATCAAAGCAATAAAGTGTTAATGCATTTTTGGTTGAGTTGCCTTGACACAGTGCAAATTTCTTTACAGCAGGTTAATATTTGGAGCAAGATGTAGAATTTTTTACTCGATAATAATAATAATAATAGTAATTTGCCATTTTATAATAACTTTTCCTTAATGAACGTAAGGCACTTTACACACACAATATGTACAAACACAGAATGTCGTACGCATATCGAAGGACAAAAAAACAGACATGCAAAAGCAGGTCTACAACACTATCTCCTCCTGCAGAAGTATGATACTACCTGCTGAATATGTATAAAATATCAACGGAAGACAAAGATGAAACCTTTCCTGCACTATGACATCCACAAAGACCTTGTTTAATGTTAACAGAAGTCATTAAGAAGAATGCATTAAGTCCATGATTGTCTGGGCGAATTTACTTGAATATAATACTTACTGATAAAATACTTTTGCGGCTGCAATAGCAGTCTGTGCACCAATTCTGCCAAGCTTAGGATGCTTTGGCTAAAACAAGTACTTGTTCTATTTCATCAGCATTCTTTAGTCTAATAAATGCAACAGTCCCTTTTATCTTATTGTCAGCCTTTCTTTTTTCTTTTTCCTTGCCCTTGTTTTATTTTTATTTTTCTGAAATATCCATTGAATCAACTTATGAAGGTACTAGCTCAGGCCTGGGAAGTCCCCAAAACCTGATGGCTGGAGGAGTATGTCAGTGAAGAAGCACAACACATCTGTCCTGCCCTTACACTCTTCCCTATGTTTCCACTCTTGGCAGCTGTCAGAAGCAGGATATTGGTTAGGATGGACCTTGGCTCTGCATCCAAAGAGCTGTTTTTAAGAATTGGTCTGCTACTGACCTGGCAGTATTCTTAATTCAGTGTGCCTATCTCTGTGACATTTACTATCTGAAGGTAAACATGTACAATTATTTTCAGAAAAGTGTGGAAAACTTCCATGACTTTTTCTTCAGTCTCACAAAATGTGGTGCTTACACTAGCCTCGGTATCTTGAGTCAGATTGTGTGAGAGTTTTGGCCCACATTTAAAAGAAGAAGAAAACTTCTTGCTCACAAGACTATGAAGGAAAGTTTGAAAGTAAGGATCCCCGCGGTTCAAAAAGGGAAGTCAAGTCACAAGAATAGCCCACGTTTCATAGAATTTTTCAAATTCTTCTGTGTTTTTTTTAGTGAGTCTTGTGATTTTGGCAATCTCATTTATTGAACTGATTTTTACATACAGAAAGACCAAAACACTGTAGATCCAGATGGCAGATTTTCATTGAACCAGTTGGTATATGCTCATTTCGGGAGGACCTCCGGATCAAGGGTTCCCAAACTGTAGAGTCTTGTGAGGCCACAGTAAAAGATTCAGTGTAAGCACTCAGCAACACTTTAGGCAGAGTTTTCTGTGTAGTTCTTGACAGTACATATGCTCGGTGTGACATGAGAAACCAGGCACTTTGAGAACTAGCACTTTAGATAATTTAAGCCAGTCTTCATGTTTGCTGTTGACAACAACTGGCAGAAGGATTACAATATTACCCTAAAAAAACCCCTATATCCTATGCTATAATCTCTTTTAAGTGTTTGTTCTAACATCTTTCATTATAGTAGAATCCATGATCCCTGACTTTTGCAGTTTGCCGGGTTATATATAAATAGCATTTTCCCATAGAAACCAGGAACTCACAGCATTGTGCTTCGTCTTATCTCTTAGGATAGCAAAAAGAAAAAGGGAAAAAGACAGGAAATAAAAACCCAATTATATGCTGATTTGCTGATGTTTTTCTTCAGATTAAATGCCACTTTCTGTTACAAAAGCTGCTGCAGTTGAAGCTGTCAGTTTTCTGAATGCTTTCACATGAAGCCCTGTCATAGCAAATGGAATGCTGGATAGTCAGGCTCCTTAGGGGGCCAGAAAAACTTTGACAGAGGTTTAACAGCCCTTGAAATTATATCCCCTAGCCCTGGAAAGCCTGCTGGTTCAGTGGGAAAAGACATAAGCTGACCAAGTTATAAATAAACTCTTTTATCACAGGCAATGGTGTCTTGGTGACTTCAAAGGCCAAGTAAGAAGACTGATTTCTCTGAAGTCCCATAGAAAGTAAGAACTTTATTGTGCTGGACAGGCGAATCATGGTCTAGAGCTGCAATTTGATAATACTAATATTTTTTTCTTTATTTCCCCTTTCTTGTCCTGTTTTGATATCATCATCTGAATTTCTGGTAAACTGAGATCAGAACATTTTCAATCTACATTTGATGTCAAATCGAGACGTGTGTATTTAACACTTCGATTTCCTGTGCAGACTTTCTCTAATCTTGGAGCCAACACTATAAACATTTTAAATGTAATGAAAAACAATTCTATGATTATATACAGAACAACTCACTGTCACTGCTCCTTCTGCAGGTGAAAATGAAAGGATATTCCTGAGTGCACTGGAAACATTGTCTCTTTCCATCTATTCCAATTTAGATCAGTGTTACAAATTAAAACAAAGAAAACGAAAGGCTGAAGTATATTTTAACACCTGGTTTATTAAAAACAAAAAAAAAGTTCTGCAAAATATTAAAACTATGCTGGACCCCTTATTTTAAATATTACCTAATATGTGATCCAACCAGGATGCAGGATGAAAACTGGAGTGCTTCAGAGTGACAAAAAATCAGAGGTCTCAAAAACATGTAACTTTTTGAAAATCTTAGTTGTGCTAACAGTGGATTGCACATGCTAAAATATGTCACTGTGGACATTTACTTTTTAAAGTCCTAAGGATACATTTGTTTTTTCTTCCCAGAGAGATTGTACTACTACTCATTAGCAACGTGTTCATGAGACACAACAGTAAGAATGAAAAAAGTCCATCCAGTTTCAATGTGCACATACATTGCCTTGTTTGGGGAGGAACTGGTGCTTGGTAACTAGGTGGGGAGGGGAGACATAGACAGATAAAGTAGGACAAACAGGGCAGCATCAGCATTTGAAGTGATTTGCATTGTGGTTAGTGATGCATGGTGTTTGGCATAAGTGTTTAAACAGAATGGGAACATGTCAGTCTTCTTCCTCCATTCCTCCCAGAACCAAAAGTCCAGCTACTGGCATAAGGAAAGGCCCATATTTTTATCAGCCTGCTTCAGAGCAAATTTTATATTTAAACTCATTTGTGGACTTCTCACTATTACACATTGCAAAATTCATTTCTGTAAAGTCTGCAGTCAACTTGTCTTACTTACATTATTCAAACCAAAATACTGTATACTTCTCTCTGTATGCAAGGAAAATCATGTCAGACACAGATACACAAAGGAAACGCTGAAGCACAGAATATTGTCATTGGCAAACCCAAGTTGACCAGATGCCAATATTTGAGGAGAACCAGCGGAAGGGGCATTACTCCAAAGGACACATACCTTAAAGTTCAGAGATGCAACAATCTTTCATGTTGGACAAAGAAGAAATGTTCCACCTGTTTCATGTGCCAAAGAAGCAGCCTCAATTTCATTTTTGTTTTGTATCTTGATGGTAGATAAGTATTAAAGGGGCTAGACAGTATGATATTTTCTTTAGGAAACATCCCTGCCAATTGAAAAAAACCTAGAAGAACAAAAGTCTTCTAGCAGAAGGTAGCTCAGCGACAGCCTTCCAAATAATATCTAAAACCACACAATGATTTCTAGACTTTTTATTTAAAAGATATGTTGCTTTTACTACCTGATCTCTTTGTTCTGCTTCTGTGTTCGAATTTTCTGCATATGGCACCACAAAGCATCACAGGGAAGGTTTGCACTAAACTGGGATATCACAGCCCAGCTGTGTCATTGGTACCATAGAACCGTGCAGGAGAATTTGTTTTATAAAACAAAGCTGTCAAGCTGTTAAAAGGCAAGCACTGAATTTAAGGCATTTTATTTTGAGACACATTAGAAAGTGATGATTTTCTGAAAGTCTGTCCCCTTGTATTAGATACCCAGAAGCACCAATTACTGCTGATAGTCAGAATCAAATGGATTGAACTAGGAATATCTGACTAGTGGTAAAATGAATACTTCTGCATCAGCATGGCAAGATTATTCACAACATAAAACATCTGATTGCAAAATTCTGTGTCTTAACATTTTCAGAATGGGTTATTTTTTAATTTTGTGTGCAGCTTTTGAATGGAGCAGAAAAGAAATACATCAAAAATCTAATTGAACACTTTTCTCTTCTTGTTCTCTTCTTTACAAGGATATCTCATGATCATCTTTTTGTCTTTCCATCACCAACTTGACAGTTCCTGAATCACAGTGCACCTTTGCCCCTTTCATCCCCCTGATAACTCTGTGTTTTCCTTCAAGATACAGTGATTTATTTTTCCTCACATTCTTTCAAAGATCACACAAGACAAAGCCTGTTTGGGATCAGTTTATTACATTTCTCAATCACATTGCTGTAGATGAACATAGCTGATCTGTGTGTGACCATGTTCAGGATATGTAGTCTGACCATGCATCATCCATCATGCGTTCTTGTTGTTGAACATGATATTCCCTGGTTAGACCACAGACATTAAATTACTCAAAGATAGCTCAGGGACGGTCCATAAGAGGTTATTTTGTGGAGTCAGTCAACAGGTGGTAGCATACTAAACCTGATCACTATGTAGGTACAATAAAAATATACTTGGGGGGTATTTCAGGGGTATTTCTTTTTATTCAAATATTGTTGTGCTGAATTTCACTTCTGGATTCTGACCTCTTACCCTGCAGTACACCAAGTTCTTCTTGTGCTACCATAAATTGTACCAGGGAAGGTTTAAGTTGCACCAGGGGAGCTTCAAGTTGGACATCAGGAAAAATTTCTTCATGAGAAGGGTTGTGAAGCACTGGAACAGGCTGCCCAGAGAAGTGGTGGAGTCACCATCCCTGGAGGTGTTTAAAAGCTATAGAGATGAGGTTCTTTAGTTTAGTGCCAGAGTTAGGTTATGGTTGGACTCGATGATCTTGAGGGTGTCTTCCAATCAATTCTGTGATTCTAATATGCTTTGGAGCTTGCTTTGGTCACCATGGCCCTTACTATTTTACAATTTTAGTATTATTATAACCCTCAACTTAGCCTACTGCAGTAGTACTGCAGTACTTACATTTCATAACTAACCTGCTTGATATACAAATGTATTTATAGAAATACATAAACATTTTATTTCAAATAAATTAACATTTTCTTCTAAAATATACAGTCATGGCAACGACATCTCATTATTTTGTTGGTATTCCTTAATTTTATCCTAATTTAATCTCAATATAAGCACAGAATCTGTAATAAAATATAAACCAAATACTACCCTACGTTTCCCCAAATGTCCTGAATTACCGTGCTAAAGTTTCAAATTCTCCTTCTCAGATTATAAATCCTCCTTCAGCACTAAAAAAGTAGCTTAAGTTTAAATACATATTTTTGCTATTTCAAGCCCTTATGCTGAACTCCTGCTCACTACCTCCTGGCCCTATGTATTCATAGCACTTTAAGGAAGAAGAAAAAAGAAACAAAGTACCTTCAAAATTCAGCTGCCCACCTTCCAGCTTGTCTTTCAGTGAAAATGATACTTCACTGTCTTATCTCTATTCCATCCAGGTTTATATCCTGGCTAATGGTCCTATATCTGCCCACCACTTAGTATTGTTATAACATTTTCTGCATTATTGTCTTGAATTAAGAAGATATCATATGATATCTTTAATACTATTAATGCCATTAACATCTTCTTGTATCATCCTGTAGAGATTTGAAAATGTATGTAATGAAACCTTTACTACTACTAATTTAAAAAGCCAGTCCTGAAATATCAATGCAAGCAGCTATCTGCAAATAAGGAAAATGCTTTATTGTGAGATTATCATAGTCTTCACAGCATCCTATGCCAATGAGTGGTTTTCCTACTCTCAGGTTTATTCTTCTAAGACTTTTCTTTGAAAATCATTAGTTTGGTGTTGAACAACCAAACTGGACAATGTAATCCAAAGTGGAAATGAACAAACTGCCTGAAGAGTACTACAAATGTGCTGCAGTGATATTTTGATTAGTTGGAAGTTTAAAAAAAAAAAAGCAGCAAATTTAGTTACTTAATCTATTGATCGGCATTTGTCTTGTGGACTCTGACTGCCACCTTAATCACTATGTCATTGAGAATGGAAACAAATTTTAGTTACTATAAATACTATTAATAGATTTTCTAAAGGAAATTTAATTTTTTAGGTTGGTATCTGGTCCTAAACCAATTGGCTTCTATGAAATTTCACCATGCCCTTTAGCAAACGTGTTGCTGTGACCCACAATCTAAATCTGTAGATAGATCCTGGTCCAGACTCTGTAGGTATTTCATTGACTTCCATAGACTCTGAAACATGCAGTTGATTGCATTATTGTTAAGCTGTAATGGAACCAGAATTTCCCTGCTGCCAGTACGTTCTGCCTGCAGATTTACCTGTAGGTGTGGTGTTACTAAATAATATCACATTATAAAGAATAATTCCATTATAACAAATCACTTTGAAGCCTAACAAAGAAAAGAAAGACCACAGAGGAGCCCACAGTCAGATTTCTGACAGTAGTAGATTTTGTCCTTCCTCTTTCAACCCTCCGCCTCTTTGTCACGAAGATGGTCACAGAGGAAGGGACATTTCCAGACACAGGAAATTCGGAACTCAAATTCCAAATGCATCAATTGCCTCTTGTTCACCCTTTGGTAACTACTTGTTCTCCAATACAAAGTGGTTGGTTGTCATTAACACTATTGGGAATGGTCCCTGGCCCATGTTAACTTCCAGACTGGAGCCTAAGATGTGTTCAAGTTGGATCTCAGGTAACGTGCATCTCAGCTGTATTGAAATGGTAGTTCTTTATTCCTGGCAAATCCTGCAAGAGAAAGCAAGTGTTGATATGTCCCAAAGTGGAAGACTCCAACCTGGCACACAGAGACACTGTTTTATCCTGCGAGGTTCAGCCAGAATGCATACAGCTTGGCTCCATTGTAACCTGCTGACGAATCAACAGAAAAGAATAAGTCTTAAGAGGAGATCTTCAGGCCTTGGGGACAACGCGGAGAAACAGAGACCAGCCTTGCCTCTGATCTGCTGAGTGACCATGGACAAATCATTTTGCTGCTATGTGCGTCAGTTTCTTGTCTTTCAACTAAGTGCTGTAATGATGTCTACAGCACCCCACTTAGAAAGTGCTTTATTTGTAAAAATCCTACAGAAAAGGAATGTTACTCATCTGCCTTGTTTCATTGTTAAATAAATTAGACTACCTTAAATTTATGGTTATGTTATTAGGTCCCCAGTGCTAGAGGGGTCTATCAAAGCAGGCAATAAAATAATAATGTATTTTTAATATAACACATGAACCTTTGGTCCATCCACAGAAAGACAGGAGGAAAAGGCAGAAGTCCTGAAACTGAGTTGATGTGAATATGTAGCAAGATCTCACTTCACGGGCTGTTACCCTGTACTGAGAGCTGTGAAGGGACAATGGACCAAGTGCAGGACTTGGGCTCCACAGGTTCCTGGCAGCAGTTTAGTTTTCAGACTTCACTGGCCCATAGGCAACTGCAGAGAGGAGTGAATATGCTGGAGGAATAATCATATTTCACTCTCTGGCAGCCTTACTTAGACTATGGCCCTCTGCTGTGAACTGGAAATGTAGAGTCTAGTATGCGGCGTTATTTTTCAAGCCATAGGTTGTCAAAGACATTGAGAGTGCTTTTTCATGGCACGGTTTCTATCTAGCATGAATACCTGCAAGATCTACACCTTTCACAGGCTTTGACATTTTCATCCTCACTGTGCAGTAGCTGCCACTATCCTTGTATAAAGGGGTGGGGGAGAAGAGGGCGGCTCTAGGCCCAGAGAGTGTAAACAATGCGTCCAAAACCACAAAATAGGTGTGGCAGAACCAGATCTGAATGTCAGTCTCCTGAGGGTGAAGCAATGGCATTAATCATCAGCTTTCCTAACCTCACCCACCCTTCTTGTTGTTTGTCAAATTATCTTTTACCTCCTTTGCATTCCTGTTTTCACTTAAATTTTGCATCTGCTTGAGGCTGCCTTGTTTGATTCTAGAAAGCTACTTTATTGTTAGCGAAGTTCTTACAAGGCTTCACTGCACATTTTTCCCCACCCCTCCCAAATTCTGCACGGCTGTTTTGTCTCTCAGGTCTTTCAGGAGATAGGGTGCACTGGCTGGAAAATGCTGAGAGCTGAGGCGGGGGTGCTCCTGGGCTCGCATGCAGCTCTGCTTCAGGGAACACTCCGCTTCTCTGGCAATTCCTTTGATGTTTGACAATATATTTTATTCAGGGAGTCACGTTTCACCTCTAATATATTTAAGTTTTGTCTGTGGTTCAAGAATCACCATCAGAGTTGTTGGTTTTTCTGTGTTTTGGTCTTGGAGACCTAACAAATCTGCAGCCAATAAAAACTCATTTTTTCTGTTGTATGCCCAAAAAATATCATCACGTAACTAGCAAATATCATATTTTAGTTACAATATCAGATGGGCAAAGCTTGTTACCTCCCAGCAGATTAACCTTTGAATCTTTACCGATTCATTAACTGTGCACATCAGTCACCAGATTTCAGTAAAATTTATTGCAATTAAGTATTGCAGTGCTGTGGAGGCTGAATAGGATTCTCCGTTATCAGTACCATTAATGGCTTTCTGAACTGTTGCCAGTTCATTCACCCCACCCAGCTTTCAATAATAAAATAATTTTGACAGAGGGCCCGTGTTTCAACATTTTTAATAAAAACAAAATAAAAAAACCATCAGTAACAGAGCAGTAAAGTTTTCCCTCTCTTTCCTCTTTGCCAAAACTAACAGAAAGGAAAATGTCAGCCTGGCTTGACTCCAAAAAAGGAGGAAATTGAATGGTCTTAGTTCTTATTCTTTGACTAGTAGCATTGTGTACATAGAAGACTTGACTCTTGGGCTCATTTTGACGGATCTGAAACACAGATAAGAATGTAGAAGACTAGATTCTGTAATTTATAGCCAATGATTCTGTTTAAGATCTTTCAGTACCACATAACAAATCAATGTGATTTAGAAAATAACATGGTTTCTGCCATTGACACAAGCCATATGTGAACTGCTAAGCTACTATGTAAGCCACAACTATAAATTTTAGTCAGTAGGAGGAGATTCTTTATTCTTTTCTGCTCAAAACTATTTAATCCATTATCAGCATTTTGAATGAGTTCTCTCTAAATTGCAGTCTGGTTATGTGCTGGAATGTCTCTCTTAAGCTAAGGGAAGACAGGCTGTCTTCCACGCAGTTTTCTATGTAACTCACTCACTTGAACATTTTAAAATGGGACAATATTGTATCTTACAACCCTGTTAATATGCTGCAGTCATGTGCTGATAACAGATTAAACTCTCACTGATTATACTACAAAAGACCTGTCCAAATAATAATAATGAATAGTCAGCAATGCAAACTCCAGTGAGTAGAAGAGTTAAGTAGCTGTAACAGACTGAAACAGAAATTAAGCAGCCAGAGTCTTCCCTGAAATATGTTTGAGGTTTCAAATTCAGTCTGAACTTCTTTGTGAACTTCATGCTTGTTTGTGCTTCCCTTGCACATCTGAGATTTCTGACAGTTTGATGAAATAAAATGAAACAGTAAACATTTGTATAACAAAAGTGTATAATGCCCATCTCTAAGGCTTCTTTAAGCCAGAACACTCACATCTGACATGTGTGAGGTCTAATCTTCAAGTACATCATTACCCTCCAAGAGGCAAAATCCACACACATTCATTTGCACATGCACGTGTTCAACTGATGTGTGCAAACATTGCAGGCAAGTGAGGTTTTTCACCCGCTGAGACAAGAGTATGAGGGAGGTCTTTGAGACTTCCCAGCAGAAGGAGACAATGTGGGCTGGGCTTCTCCCACTCTAATGTTAGACACTTACCTGGGTTGCTTTACTCAGCCTCTGTGGTTATTGATGAGAAACAAGTACTCTAAGAGTGATTCTTATTTTGCTCAATTACTACCTGGCAGCATCTCTCAGAGCAAAGAATTTCCCTGCTGAAGCTGCCTCACGTAGCTGCCTTCTGTGGAGTGGGATAAATCTGTGCCTACAAATCTCCACACTGTTCCCCTAAACTGCAAGCATCAGAAACAGCATAACTAGTCAAGATGAGAAGGAGGGAATAAGATTTATCCCCCTAACTTTATCACCAAATGATGTGGAATGGGTCTCTTTTGAGGGATATACCTTACTCTCTACTGGCCAGACACAATTGCAAGTAAATCCTATCCAAGGCTTTGGAGGCCAATATTCAGTGGATCCACATCATTAAAATAGTGCTTGAGTGGGAAGTGGGTGGAATAACTAGTTTATTTGTCCCAGAGGCACCGAGCTCCTGGAGCTGTGATTGCTATTTACCACCTGCATCTTGGTGCACGTCCTCACTGCACTGTGTTTTCATGCCAGAGAAAAACGAGGCACAATCCATTCCCCTTTCAGCCATGCCCTAGTTTCTAAAGAAAAAAAAAATCCAGGTACATGAGGTGGAGGGAGTTATGACACGCTTTGTCCTGTTCTCCTGTCTGGATGAGTGGTGCTCTCCAGCTCTGCCATTTAAAGGCAATCCATGCACTTTCAATGCAAAGTTGATTGCCTTATCATGGTCACATGTTGCTTCTTATGCAGAGTTATCATAGCACCCTGTCTTGAAATGAGAGACCCCAAGGGAATTATGGTACCAGCTAATCCATGATTTCTTGAATCCTAGCTCAGCAGTCACTCAGTCTGATTTCTACATCCCTGGTGTAGAAATCCTTGCAGCTTTGAAAAGGTGATCTGCAAATCTGTGATGTGAATAAAATAAATAGCTAGCACAAACTCAGAGTGTTTCTGGTGTGTACATTTATTTTGTTTATTAAAAAATCCTGTGCTCTTGTAGCAAAGCACAGAGTTTGGAAGCAGGTCTGGTGTAAGGAAATGAGAACAGATTTCCAAAGGTGAAGGGATGCTAGGAGAGGACTTGTTATAACTCTTAAGCAAACAATACCAGAGGTCAAACATTTCTTTCTCATCACTGTTCGATGAAATAGTTTTAGGAAATGTACCGGTTGAGAAAGTATTTGGTCTGGCCCTGTGAAAGTGCAACTGACCCTGGCTGTTAGCAGAATACTGGCTCTTACAGTGTGGATGTCACTTTGGCTATTAAAATGTTGGTATGAGCTATTGAGTGTTAATGCTGTGCAACTTCAATAGCTTGTGAAGATTAAAGGAAAATTAACATTTGTGTCACTTCCATGAGCTAGGCTTTCATGAGAAGCCATCCCAGTCACATAGCATAAATCAGCTTCTGGTTCTGTACATCCAAAAAAAAAGAGGAGGAGAGAAATTTCGATAGATTACTTAAGTGAAGAAAATATCTGTCTCTCAAAGCAATTAGTTTCAGAACATCTAATGTCTTGTGAAAATGACTTACGCATTTAGGAAAGGTTTTCAGGAGGCTTAAAGTTGCAAACAGGCCTGTAGTGAGATTTTTTAAAATGTCTGAACGGCCTAAGAACTTCTAAAAAGCTCACTAGGTGCTTGTTCATACAAATCTGATTCCCATTTGTTTCAGCAGAATTTAGGCACTGATCAGTTAGGAGTCCCAGTCACAACGAGTTATTGGAATTACACCTGAAGCAAGACGAATAAAAAGAAAATGGAGAGAAATACCTTTGTGCATTGCAGAGATTTATGTATGATTTTTTACAGTACAGCACAGAGCTAAATAAAATAAAAATTCTGATGTTGATACTGTGTTTTTCTAGGTTACTTTGATGTGCCCTTGTGCCTCAGATTGAACACAGGAACTACTTATGAAGACAGCAGTACTATAAACAGTATCTCAGCCTTGGCTGGGAAATCAAGGGACAGGGAATAAAATAATTTATTGTATTGTGAAACTATTCATTTTTGGTTAGTCCTCCAGAAGAATACTGAAGACAGCAATAACATTAGTGATACCTAGGCTTTTAAAATAATAAAATCAGGCATTAGGTCTATAAAGACTTTTCTACACTACTATAGCCTTCAAACATCCATGAAACTGTTCTAGATGCTTGTAGAGGAGTAAAAGCAAACAGGATTTTGCTCTAGTATGAAATTGTGCACAGCTGAAATTGAAGAATGCTCCTCTTCCTCATTTTTCTGGTGGGTTTCTCATCAACACACACACACACGCACACACACACACACACGCACACACAAAATAAAGTCCTGATCAGCCCTGGATTAATCATAACTGACTTTACGTTCTTATCTAAGATGCTGAACTTCAGTGCCTAGCATCTTTATATTTTCTTCACAGCCAACAAGCATAGTCAGACACCTTCAACTAGATCACAGGACAGCTCTCTCTAACCTTTGGGTGTTAGGGGTGCCTAAGGCAAAATGACTTAGATGCTTCAACCTCTGCCTAAAAGGAAGGGAGGTGAATTGCAGTCTGCAAATGCAAAGGAACCTAAACACCTTTCAAAATGTGGCCTTGGACCATACCTCTACATCAAGGTCTGAAACAAGACAGTCTTTGTTTTATACCAGGGAGAAGTTACATGCATCGTTAGGCAATGAACTCTGTTTAAAAAAGAACGATGGGGGTTACACAGCCTCCTCACTTCCACCCGAGCAAGTTCCTCTGCTATGGGCAGCAGCAGTTAATTCTGACTTAAACAAAAGCAGAGTTTTTGCCTTTGTGGGTTGTAACTCCTATTGAACATAATAAAAAAAATTGGTAGGAGGTAGATAAAATTTCCCATTTAAATCAGTAAGGAATATACGTTTTCTATAACAGTTCAATAGATTTTCTTAAGTAAAGTTTATTCTGCTGCAGCTTTAGTTGCAAATGCAGAACACCCCCCCTGTAATAAGAGCCAAACATTCAAGCACAGAGCAGTTTATATCTCAAAGCTCCAGCTCCTCCAAACTGCTCGAATCTTTGCCCTCTACATGGTATTTACTACAAGTTTTGGTTCAGAGCAAAGCAGATAAATGATTCCTCTTATTGAGTATTCCATGGTCTTCGTGTGATGTAACATCTGCCAGAAAGTTATAGATTGATGTTTCAATTTTATGCAGTACTGTGGTCTTTGGCCTCAGAACTAAAACCAAAATAAATGTGAGCATTTTTGGACCTTTTGCTAAAACTACGCTATGCATTCCTTTAATCTTTCTTTCTAGTGACACTGTACAATAGTTTCCTTGTTTTAGACCTTCAGCATTGCTGACATTAATGCAATTATTTTTGACAAGTTGAAAATCTTCCTGTAATTGAGTTTCTATTTGACTTTAATGTTTGCCCCATTTGGAAGGCCTTGTTAACAGATTTCAAGCTGTGATAATAATATTTCCTTCCTCTATTATCAAACGTTCTAATCTGTTTTCTTTCCAGATCACCACTGCTCAAAAAGGCCATAAGATATTTTTCAAAAGGTGGAAAAGGTCCTCTTTTCAAAAGCCTAGGGTTTGTGGATTTTTTTAATCATATATCCAAATGACACAATGAGTCTCAAAAAAAAAAAAAAAAAAAAAAGAAAAAAGAAAAAAAAGAAAAAAGAAAAAAAAAAACCAAACAAACCAAACCAAACCAAACAAGTTAATGAGACTAGAAGCACAAAGTTAGAATTTAACACAACAGTGTTTACTTAAAACCTTTCATAAAACACTACGATTTTTTTAAAAGTAGCCTCTATAATTTATGTGTCATGTATTAACTGATATAGGCACAATGAAATATAGGTTTGCTGAAAGCATTTTTCTCAGCTGTAGGAGCTATACAAGCCTTATAACTGTTAAATTTAAAATAAATTTCACCCCTAAGTTCTCTTCCTTGAAATACTTTCCTCTGCTTGTGTGATATTTCTTATTTCCACATTCAAGGACACATTAAAGATTGCAAGAATTAAAGACTTCAGTCTTTACCAGTACAAATTTCCTGAACTGTCACTCTCAGAAGTTATTGCCACAAACTTTCTCTTTTAAGGCACAGTTACAATTAAGTTATCCTGTTGGTTTCAACATAATTTTCCTTTTTTCCTGGCAGGGTTTCTTCAAGTCATTTATTCTGAGTTATCCATGCCAGAGTATAGCCATGTTACTCCAAAAAATAGGTTCTGGGGTCTTTGTGACTATCTGATAGTTTGAGTTTAAAAGAAAAATGTCAGCTTTCAACTCTGACTGTAACCCTCTGCTTTTGCAAAGTGCAGCTAGGGAAACGGTGTATGGATACTAGAGGCAAAATTGGTTTTCCCTCTAATCATAATCCCAACAGATATCTAAGTGATAAAAGATAAAGCAAGATTTTAATAGAAATCCCTTCCAAATCAGCCAAAGCACAGTTTCATAGACAAGGAAGATTGTTAAGTATTGCATTCTCCAAACCCTTGTTCTTGGGCTATGTCAGCTGGTGGTCACCTAGACCAGCAGGTTTTGCAAGGACCATTCAGGTATCACCGAAGATGTGCATACCAGCACCCATGTAATGTATTAGTCAGATTTATTATCATTTTAAGGCTGTATGGAAGTTGGAATCAGATAAGAGAGACGGTAAGGTATGTTCTCAGCTGTTCTTAC
The DNA here is from genome assembly GCF_036013445.1 of Caloenas nicobarica. NCBI lineage: Eukaryota > Metazoa > Chordata > Aves > Columbiformes > Columbidae > Caloenas > Caloenas nicobarica. The sequence continues at coordinate 33,170,750 of NC_088246.1, read as the reverse complement.
GTTGATGCAATTATTGGCAGTTGCTCTGACACCCCTTCTCTGCAAAATTCAAAAGCAAATCCTCTCATCACAAATGTAGAAAACCAGAGACAGAGCTGTAAGGACACAATTACTATGTTCATATTCTATGGGAGAATGGCTACACTGTGCCTAGCCCCTGCATGTTTCCTTTGCCTTGTATACAAAGAATTTAATGGGAAGGAGAAAGGTCCTCTTGGAAGAGGACTGGCCCAGATTTCAGCCATGGATGTATAGGAGCAGTGATGGTAAGTATTAAAACCTAAGCTAGAATAATCATTGGGAACTGTTTTGATGCTGCTTCTGGGGACTGTGCATACCCACTTCTCTTTCCTATCTCTCTGTTTCCTTTGGTTCCTCAACACACTGTCTCTGGGCTGAAGCCATACACCAAGAGAGGACGTCTGCCTTTGCAGGAGTTATAATCAATATTACAGAAAAGCCATCCACTGTCCTCATGTTAAGCAGAAATGTAGCCATGAGACTTTTGATCAAAGGTGGACATATTGTATATCACAAACCTCATAAGCAAATGGCAAAATAGTAATGCAGTGTTTCATTGCCATCTGGGTTTCATTAATAGATTATGTTATAGAACGTGTTTCCATTAACAAATGAAGAAATGCAAATACATGAACAAATAAATGACTGAAATTCAGGTTGGCATTATTCATGGATTCATGATCCTGCTTATCACCAGATACTCCATTTCGTGCTGGTACTCATGAAAATGTCCGCCAACCACCCCAGATTTCTGAGTGTGTGCCAGAAATGCAGTTATTCATTCTTTATTCTTTTTCTCTCATTAAAGAGAGCAATTCTGATGGTGGAACAGGAAGCATAACCCATTCCATGCTGTGACTGAAGGGCTTGAGACCTTTCAGGTCTGAAACCTGAGCAGGGAAGTGAGAAGGTGCAAACCTGCACACAGCAAAATGAACCCTGTGTGACACAAGAATGTTGGTATTTTGATCTGCAAATCTACATCTTATACCTTGGCTCTAATCAGTGTCTCAGTGTCACACCTATTCAAAAAAATTCTTGTGTTGGAGCTTTCTTTACCATTGAACTTCAGAAACCTCAAGTTATTTTTAAGCATTAAAATATGTTTCTAAATATCATTTTTATTGCCAGGAGGTTCTGCCATGTAACCTGAAATGTGCAGAAAAAGGTTTTCACAGAAGAAAAACAACTGGCAGAACTGGTAGCCCCAAAGATGACTATAATCCCCATTGTCTGCTTTTCGTATTAATGGAATGATGCTGTCTATAATAGCAGCAGATAAAAGGCAATGTATCCTGAGTAAATAAGCATATACATGAAGGCTATCCGGATATAAAGTTTTCGAACACCTAGCAATTTTGGGGGTTGTGTTTTTAATGTATGCAGTAATCTGCTGAAATGTTTACTGTACTGTTCTTTGCAGCATGGCATTGTGAAGCAATTAACACTTTTTCACATTATTGCCTTTTTTTTTCTATTTACACATTTAATAAAGCAGATTTAAGTTAATGAACTAGAATGGGCATTCTGTACGTGATTTTTTTAACCTGCTGTTACTATATAAACTGGCTCTCAATGTCATTAGCTTTCATTGACACCTGCTAAAATACTCAGGCTTGAAAATTTTGTAATTTAGGATTCCCTGGAGAAGAGTCCAGCTCTGAAGAACATTTATTTTAGCTACAAAGTCATTATAAGGCCTTAGAAATAGGAAATATAACTTGATTTTAAGAGACAGAACAGAAATCTGAAATACCAAAAACTGGAGAAATCTGTTTAATGCACCATCAAGCAAAACCAGAGAATAACTTATTAAGCAGACTGGAAAGCATATTTGGCCACCAAAAAAATGACGTGATATGGAAATGAGCTTGTTTGAACTATTTTTTATGCTGTATTAGCTGGATGCATTAATACAAAATGAATCTAAACAGTGCCAGTACTGATAAGTATTTCTGCACATTCTGCTGCAGTATGTTAGGCAATACTGCACTGGGTATAGGTGATAGAGGTATTATACAATTTATAACTTGTACTAAACTCCATTCCCTTATTCTACTGCAAGAGCATGCAAGACAATCTTGTCCATAGTTGCCTTATGAGGATTTTTTATTCCAGTGACCCCATACTAACCAATTGGTTTGTGATTTGAAATTTTGATTGCACATGAACTAATACTGAATGATCAATAGGTTTACAACTGATATATCATACACAAAACAAGATAACAAGTGACACAGAAAGCTTCATAAATTGGTTTTTCTGTAGATGAAAGTGGTTTGCCATTTTTGTCAGAGCAGCACATTTTTTTCTGGGATTCTTTATTTTTTCTTTCTTTTGTTTTCACGTCACAGCATAGGATTGACATTTGTGGGAAGGGATGGAACTGTTCCCATTACCAATTTTTTCACTGTATTGTGACTCATACCTGCATGTGCAGCTTTCCCTGTATAAATAGATATTTCAGTCTCTGTCTTAATTGTGTCTCATCCTCCGTGAACTGAACTTGCTGAATATGCAGATTTATAAATATGCTTGTGATAGCCTCAAATAAACTATCATGTTAGCTGTGCAAAAGCCATACTTTTTTATAGTTACATACAAAAGCTCTTCAGATTCATATCAAGGACTTTGGATCTGATTCAGGTCATTTTGTCCCCCAGTAGCAAGATATCTTCTCTAAGGTGATTACCTAGGCTTCATCTATAACCGGTGGAGAGAGACAGCCACATCCAGGAGGTGATCTATCTCACATAGATGTCTTAGGTTATAGCTAGGTTTCAGACTTAGCTGCTGGCTCATCTCCTGGTGTTCCGTGGTACAATGGTATAGAAATTTTTAACAATAAAGTAACAAAGCAAGGAAGGAAGGAAGGAAGGAAGGAAGGAAGGAAAATTAAATTAACTGCACTTCATGTATTTACATTAATATTCATTAATATTTACAAAGGTTCAGTGTGTTATGCCTCTAAAGCCTCTGATGCTTAGCATGAAAAAAAATCTGCTTTTTGAATGCTTCTCTAGTAGCAAATTCTTTAGATCTGAGTCAGATGATCAAGTGCAACTAATGAAATGGACATTTTGTCTCTAGTTCTGATGCCCATTGTACTGATTTCTTTTCCATCATTTTACTATGTCAAACAACCACCTCCAGCTGCTAGATGACAGAAGGCAAGCAAAGTTGAAATAATACTCTGGTGAAATGAGTAAGGCCCATGCTACCAGACATGGGGATTTTGGTTTAGGACTATGAGATGAGCTTGTCTGTGAAGCATCTTCATTTCTGGTGTGAGCCATTTCATAACACAATTTCTTGCAACACAACCATTTTGTAACAACCTGGATGTGTGCAATTCCAAGAGTGAGTTTCTCTAAATTATTAATGTTAATAATGGCAATACTCTGAGAGCAGGCAAAGGCAATGCTCTGAAGACCTTCCTACCCTTTAGTTTGTACGTCTTTGTCTAGTGCCCAGAAAATCAATGCAGTTATTTTGATTTATAGGCACTGTCTCTGACACAAAATATTTTAACTATGGATGGGAATAATCTTGATCCTTGCAATTTATTAAACACAGATTTATTAGACAGAAATGCAAGAAGGATTTCAAATGTTAACATCTATGAATATGATAACTTTTAAATCCAAAAATCAAAAAGGGAGGGGAGCTGTCACTGTCAGGGTTCCCTCTTTGTTTCAAAGACCAAGCATGACTCAGAGCGTTTTATCTCTTTTTTATATGTATGGGGAGACCAAAACCAGAACTCATTCGGGGGAGTGACAGGGTTGTCTCATGCTAGACAGTGGAATGCCCCCCCCACACACACACACAATGAAATTGTAGCACTAAAAATAATTTTGCATGAAATGCATTTTAAATATGCAGTGTTTATGCTGTCTCTAGTCATCTCATCACGTCGCCATCATGACTACAAGTCTAAGCAGTGTTAAGGGGTTATTTTTAGCAAGCAGCTGACAATGACTCATGAACTTGTAAGGAATTCTAGCAGGGAAACACAAAGGAGAACATTGCTAATCTTCATGTGTTCCCACAGATAAACTCAACATCTTGCACAGTGATAGACTGCATACAAGGATGCTTCATACCCGGGTGCTGAGGTGGTTTTCCTGCAAAACAAAGACTGGTTAAAACACTATGCAGATCCTTAAAAATCAAAGGCCTCTGGCTTTGTAAGTCCACTTCACAGCCTGATTTTGAAGTTTTTGTTTTCAATGCCAGGCAGGTTCAAAAAGAATGCCTGTTTTCATTTCAGCTGGGCTAATGCATACATAACATCATTTCCCACTGTTTACTAGACTGCAGCTATCAAACGAAGATATGATGTCTGTGTTTGGGTTAGTTGGTTTAAATTCTAATGACCATGATGTAATCACTATAATCAAGCAAAGCTTGTCTGTCTTTGGATTTGGGTCTCTTTGCCATAGGCCCAATGTTTCTAGCCTTGTCATTAAACTAACCACAACACTGCCTAATTTTCAATTAGCAGTAAGCTTGCTATACAGAGTTGTGAGGCCCTAACTTAAAGCTTGCTTCACCAGGTTCTTTGTTCTTTTTAAACAGTTTACTAATATTTAGACAAGCAACCTTTATTTGTAGTAGATGCTCTGTTAGAATGAACTTTCTGTGGGTGGGAAATCATGAGTGGTCATGAGTGATCGTCATGAGGCTTTTTCCAAAAAACATTCATTAATTCTCTTCACATCCAGTGTCAGCAAGCCTTTTGGGTAGAGTTACTCAGGAAGAGCTTAATTCAAATCAGTGCTGAAAATGACTAAAAACAAATAAATGAAATGAAACTCCTTTAATGCCCCAGTTCCTCTGAGCATTTACCTGTGTTTAGGGAAAATTTTATATCGTATATGTTTTGCTTTATTGGGAGAAAAGATGGGAACTCTGGTTAAGTTGCAGTTCTGAAGCAACGAAGGGATGAGAACAAAACATGATTCAGAGTATCGCTTTGTTTATCTTCATTCGCTTTCATCTCCTCTCTATCTGAAAGTTTGATTTGTTGCCTTCGAAAGTAAAATACCTGCATTTTTTACATCATTTCTCTGTAGCTGGTAAAATAAAATAAATAAAAGCTCAGTCAACACAATTTTGACATCATTTCTGCAAGTTTCACTAGGTTTTAGTGAAAAAACTGAGAATGGTGAGACTAATGTTCAGTATGTGAAGACTTAATCTAAGAAGATATTAACAACTAAATACATATAGTTTAACAGAACTGCATTTGCAAGAAGATCTTAAAAATAACTGAAGATTAAAAGAATGGTGAAGGAAAATGTCCCATTTGCAATGCATATAGACACAATAAACACTAATTAGATAGGACAAAGATATGATATTATGCTAAGTGTCGGGAAGGAATCTGTGCCAATCAGATGTTTTTAAAGAATAACCAGCTCAAAGAGCCATATATTTCATAATTTGAAACTACATAGGAAATAAATTCCACAGAACAATTCTTCATTGGCGTAAGATGTGCTGATGCACTGTGACACTCTGAAAACCTCAGATGCGTTTTATTCTCTTACTATTACAGCATAGGACTTCTATGTTAGCTTATCCCCAAGATATGTCCAGTCTGGTACCCTGTTTCTGACAGAAAGCCATTGTGGATGCTTAGGAAAGTATGTAAAAAGAAGGCATGATCAAATATTTTAGTAACAGTTAACAAAATGAGATAAACAGTGAGGAAGTTACCTGTGATTTCTTCTTATTGACACTTCTTTAGGAAATCGTGACTGAAATGTTACCACAATCATTAAACATTCTTAATTTTTATAGGAAGAGAGGCAATTTTTTGGCTCAAATCAGCCAAGTTGTTGTTCAGTCTGTAGAGGGATTAGTTGCTTATGACCAAGCCCAATAAAGGGCTTACTGTAGGTTTGATTGTCATGCTATCTGAGTGTCCTACAACTGCTTGCATGCATGTAAAGGTCTTTCCTGGTGTCAGAAGATGGCTCAGCCTCTGATATTCACTTGGTATTTAGAGTTGTACTAAAGTCTATCTCATTTCCAAATACGGATTTTCTTCTAGGGAATTAAAGATGCATATTAAAATAAAGCCATCTGTGACTATAATAAAAAGAAAGGGCTTTTATCCAATCTTAATTGACATTAATTTCTGCATAGCAAGCCATAGCCAAACCTCAATTGGAGAATAGCTACACTGAAATTTTAGTTCCATGCAAATGTGTGCAGCAAATGTAATATCACTTCTGTCAGAAATTGCTCATTTCTGATTCTGTTACTTTGTGCACCACTGTTCAAAAAAGGATCATAATTAGTGTAAAGCTGGGCCAAGATATGGTGAAATGTGAAGAGCTCTGCTTGTTACACCTGCTGTGGCGAAAAAGCCTGCTCTAAGCTTTCTTTCCTGATTTTGAGACTACTTAAATTTCAAGACCCTTACTGCAGAATGAAATAAAATCTTTGCACAGATAGACAGGCACTTATCCAGCTCTGCATACATAGTGATGGAAAAGGGCAAGAAGAAACTAAACTAATCTGAAAGGAATAAAACAGCAGAAGGTACTTGCCTGGTTTTGGGTTCTGGCCATTAACACAGTGCAGCCATGACTCACTGGGAAGTTTTTAACTGCAACTCCCAATGAACGGAGGTTTTGTAATGTCCCCAAGGGCCACACTGAACTCATCAACTGACTTCTTTATTTTCAGGTCTGGAGCAAGTTGTGAAGCTACCAGCCAGACAACGTAAAAAGCCTGCCTTTCAGATTTCTCCATGCCCAAATCACACTGAAAATGCAAGCCCAGACAGCAGTAAGTCCCTCTTTCCTGGTCCTCCCATCTGGAAAGCAGTGAACATAGATGCTTTGCAGGCCAGCCAAATTTGAATAACTTTCCGAGCCACTCAAACCCCTCTGAAAACATCAGGCTAACTTCTCTGACTATCTTAATCCTAATTTTCTAGAGTTTCCAGAAACCCGAGGGATGATCACAGGTATTTATGATCTCCTCTGTGTAATGCAGGAGCAGAACTGGCTGCACACCAGATAACTCCCCTCGGTTTGATTGTTGCTTCCTGTATACTGGCTTATGTTAAATTCTGCTCCACCGGCACGTTCCAAAAACCCTTCCTCCATGGCATATGCCAATCTTTTATTTTTTACCTCCCATCATGCCCTTGTTTTTGGACCAGTTTGGAACTGATCACACCTCATTTTAGCCACTTAAAAGTTAGTTGGCAAATCAGATGGTCTCTCAGGTCTCCCCTATAATCGATGAGAGTAAGTAGACATGTATGAATGGGGATTTATCACACCTGTGTTCAAATACCTTTCTTCAAATGGGACAAATCTTTCCCAGGAGATGCTTATTACTCCCTAATATCTATGAGAGAAACTTAGATGCCACAATTTTAAGGGACAGCATTAGAAGATAAGGACCCAGCTCTGATTAAGAGTGGAGGAGCAAACAGCAAAACAGCTGAAACTGCGTACTCTGTCATGTAACCAGAAAAACAGACTGACCAGCTGACAACTTCTGGCCCCAAAAGCTGCCAGTTGGTTGTCGTTACAGTTTTAGAGAAAGATAAATAATGCACAGTGGCTAAGTGCCTGAGAGAAGAGTAACAGGCAGCAAGAGTAATGGAAGGAAGCAGGAATTCATGTTGCTTACCATGAGGATGGTAGCAATTGCATGAGTTGCAGCTTGACTGAGTTTAGAGGTTTGGGAAGTATTGGGAGCTTTAGCAGACTGCTCCTGTGTTGTGTAAATCTTCAAATATGGGTGAAATCTAGCCTCTGACATTTTTTCAGGCAAGGATATCTTCAAGAAATAATTTCATGTTTTCAAAATACATATATGTATTTCAGTGCATAAAGACACAAAAATATCTGAAGCATACCCCTCTCTTTTTAAATTTAGTTTACTGATTACCTACCAACCTATCTGTCCTAAGAGATTATGGTAGCTTGGTTGTACCTCCTCTGAGGACATAGGCATGCCCCTTTTAGAACCGAGCAGGGTTTAGCGCAATCCCAAGCTCAAGCAACCAGTCCCAGTCGTCTCCCAGAGAGGCAAAAGGAATCTCAGTCTAGACAGGTATGGAACCATTGGCCCATAAAGGATGATGACGTGTTTTTCATTTCTTACCTTAACACCTGTTAATTAGAACTAAACTTATCTCTGTTGCAGTTTCACTGGTTTTCCTCTGCCAGCCCTCATGAGACATGACCTTTTGCTGCTGCTGCAGCTTCTAGAGATTCATGAATGTTTTTATTCTTCCAGCTCCGTGAGTCCAAGTGCTAACCTGAGTAACCTTCCAAAAAAATGAAATAATTTAACAGGAATGATGTAATGTTGTGTGTGTTCAGGCTCTTACATGCCAGCGTCCTGCAAAAGCCTTTCCTCCCAAAGAATAAATTACAGATGACGAAGTCTGCTGCAAACCACCCACCCACACTCAGCCTTTCTCTCCTCCCCCACACCTACTTGTCAAACAAATGGATCAGAAAATAGCCCATGTTTTCATTGCTTCAGTCAACAACAGTGTCTACATTATTACCATGCATTTGAAAAGTAAAGGACGTTGCAAGCAGAAAATCATGGAACTTCTAAGGCCAAATATTTGTACATTGCTTTAGGGTTATTTTTACCTATAAAATCACGTGCTAAATGTGGTTTACTTAATGTGTTTTATTCAAGCTTCAATCACCTGTAGACATCTGTGTTATATGGCACAGTATAACTGTAAGCAAAATCAAGATGAGGAAGTGGAACATACTCATACTTGTCTTTTTTTTTTTAGAAGAAGAAACAAGGCAATACTTACATTTTTTTCTCAGTATTAGAGCCAACAGTTTAAAAAGCCCAAAACATACAGATGTTGAAACAAAAATTGTGATGTTTATGAAGAATAGTAACTATTGAATGAAGGCAAAAATAGAAGAGAGCAACATTTCAAACTTTTGCTGGTTCTTATTTTAGAAGATGACTACACAAAGCAAACCTAAAGAGTGGGATAGGATTTCACATTTTATTGGCATTTGGGGAAACTTTATACTCTGTTTCTGGAAAATCAGAAAGGGAAGTGGTTGCAAGGAATCCACATAATAATGTATGGGAAAGCCAGCTAGAATTTACAAGGGAGTGGACGGTGCTGGTAAATCGAAAGGTTGCCAGATCACATGGTTCACAATTAATAATAGTGGGGTGTTCCACCAGCAAGCAGTTTCTCCATTTTCTTTTCCTTTATTACCATTTTATTCCCTATAAACTACTAAATTATTTTTCTTAACTATTGGTGCAAAATACATGTTATTAGTAAAAACATATCAGGTATATAATAAGAAGCAAATAAGCCTATTGAAGTTTCATAAAAAGCCAGGGAAGTTCCAAACTGTAGGATGTTTTGTTTTTTTCATGCTGAAAAATAAGATTTTATGGCCAAATGTTATGAGAACCAAGCATTCACAAGAACCAGAGTTTCAATGCTCAATTTGGAGAGTCATTTTTAGCTATATAGTACAATCTCACAGTCTGTGCTCTAGACTTGGTGCCAGTTATCCAGCTATAGTCCCAAGAGAAGATGTTTAGGGACAACTACTGACAGAATCTAACTAAAATTTGGCAATATTTTTGGTTACATTCCACAACACCAAATTTCACAAAAGTCACCATTGTGTCTCACCACATGATTCTTGAGGAACTAACTAAGCAGCGTCATTAAACGAAATGCATTGCCTTATAAAGTGAAAAGGAATGACAGCTGCCTGTGTGATTCCAGTTCCCCAAACATTTTTTCCCTAAAACCAAACTATTTTGATGCATTAATTCTGTCTCATGTTTACTTATAGTATGAATATCCAAAGGATTTTTTAAGCAGAGAACCAAGTAAAGAGCACTTTGCAAAGATTGCTCTGGAGTACAGGAGAAGGAAACACTCATCAGAAATTGGGTATCCCAGTAATCATTCTTAGAAACAGGCATACATACACACATGGTTCAGAGCGCCACCTTATTGTCCACAGGTAGTTCACATTTGCCTTAATTTTAAGTAAGAAATGAGCTCATGCAGGAAGCCATATGAGTATTGGCTTTAGTCACTTGATTTGGTCAGCCTGGAGAAGAGGAGACTGAGGGGAAACCTCATCATGGTCTACAGCTTCCTCACAAGGGAAGGAAGAGGGGCAGGTGCTGATCTCTTCTCTTTAGTGACCAATGACAGAACCTGAGGGAATAGCAGGAATATGTGCCAGGGGAGGTTTAGGTTGGACATTAGGAAAAGGTTCTTCACCCAGAGGGTCGTGGGGCACTGGAACAGGCTCCCCAGGGACACAGTCACAGCCCCAAGCCTGGCAGTGTTCAAGAAGTAGTGGACAATGCCCCTAGACACACGGTGTGAATTTTGGGGTTGTCCTATGCAGGAACAGTTGTTAGACTTGATGATCCTAGACTCAGGGCATTCTATGATTCTATGATTCTCTAATGAAGCTGTTAGATTCTAATTTCAGAGTTCCTGATATGAAAGACCTACAAACACTTCTGTCAATATTAGCAGTAAAAACTTCAAAGTGAACATCAACAACAGTAGCGTTTTTTTTGTACCGGACTCCGTGTTCCCAGCTCAAGTCTACAGTGGTTTGATTGTTTGCTCCCAGAAAAGAAATAGTAATTTGTCAGAATCCATCCTGGTTTTACCAAAAAAAACAACAACAAAAAAAACCCCTTAAAGTTTGACAAGTGCAATGGAGCAAATTAATTCTGAATATTTTTCTAGTCAAAACTGAGCTAAATCATTCTTAGAGTTTGAAGAGTGAAGTATTTCTGTAAAGCTCTCAGATCTGTCCATAAAGACAAAACTCCCATTGAATTCAATGGAGAGGAGGTCAACACTAGACATTTCTGTAAAGATTTATGCATAGCTTCATTTCTCTAAAACTTGTTATACATTGTATGAAAAGGCAGCATGCCATATGACGTAAGTAATTTCAGTGTACATTTTCAGTGAGACATGACAGTGGTGTATAATTCAGAAACACCAACAAGATTTAATAAAAGTCCTCTCCCCAAAGTACTTATAACTTTAGAACCAACCCTGCTGTCTTCCATTCTACTTAATGTAATTCCTCCATATTTTGCATGTTTTAGCAAGCTCAGTTACAGCAAACTTGGGTAAGAGAGGAGGTAAAGTGAACTCTATAATGCTGATAAGACTAATCACAGAATCACAGAATCACAGAAAGTTAGGGATTGGAAGTGACCTCAAAAGATCATCTAGTCCAAGCCCCCTTCCAAGGCAGGAACACCTAGGTGAGGTTACACAGGAAGGCGTCCAGGCGGGTTTTGAATGTCTCCAGAGAAGGAGACTCCACAACCTCCCTGGGCAGCCTGTTCCAGTGTTCCGTCACCCTGACTGAGAAGAAGTTTCTTCTCAAACTTAAGTGGAACCTCTTGTGTTCCAGCTTGAACCCATTACCCCTTGTCTTACTGTTGGTTGTCACTGAGAAGAGCCTGGCTCCATCCTCGTGACACCCACCCTTTATATATTTATAAACATTAATGAGGTCACCCCTCAGTCTCCTCTTCTCCAAGCTAAAGAGACCCAGCTCCCTCAGCCTTTCCTCATAAGGGAGATGCTCCACTCCCTTTATCATCTTTGTGGCCCTGCGCTGGACTGTCTCCAGCAGTTCCCTGTCCTTCTGGAACTGAGGGGCCCAGAACTGGACGCAATATTCCAGATGAGGTCTCACCAGGGCAGAGTAGAGGGGAAGGAGAACCTCACTCGACCTACTAACCACCCCGCTTCTAATACACCTCAGGATGCCATTGGCCTTCTTGGCCACAAGGGCACAGTGCTGGCTAATGGTCATCCTGCTGTCCACCAGGACGCCCAGGTCCCTTTCCCCTACACTGCTGTCTAATAGGTCATTCCTCAACCTATACTGGAACCTGGAGTTGTTCCTGCCCAGATGTAAGACTCTACATTTTCCCTTGTTATATTTCATTAAATTTTTCCCCGCCCAACTCTCTAGCCTGTCCAAATCTCGCTGGATGGCAGCACAGCCCTCTGGCGTGTCAGCCACTCCTACCAGCTTGGTGTCATCAGCAAACTTGCTGATAGTACACTCAATTCCCTCATCCAAGTCGTTGACTAATGGTTATATAGACAAAGTTTTGGACAGAATGTAGTCAAAGGTGACAAATGTACACAAGAACTTGAGATGGTTTATTGATATGCTGATTAATATTTTTGGATAAAGGAGAAACTCAACACCGTTTCATCAGTTAAAGACACTGTGGGCCAAAGAATGAGCTTGCATGTTCGAACCAGAATGGAGAGACAGTGAATTCCTCATATAATTTTATAGATGTCTGCTGTTTATAATACAAAACCAATCATGCTAGTATCTCTTAAGCCTACAGCACCTTTTAGTCCATGGAATTTTAATGTGTTTTTTCCACTCGTTAATTGTTTTATTCTTTCTGGAAGGCTGCACCATTAAGCATACCATGTAAGATATGCTTAACACTGTGTACAACATGTGCAAGAAACTTTATTACTTCTGTTGCTCTAAAGTACACCAGATATGCTTAGAGATCTCAACATTTATTTATAAGAATCTTTAAGAGTTAAGTTTGGTTTTCACTTAGAGTTCAATGGGATTTGTGTGTATAAGATTAATGTAAGATCAACCATATTATACAGATACATTCCAGAACTGTTAAAATTATTATTTCAGTGCATCTGGGAAAAACAATAAAAATGTTTTAATATGGATCACAAGGTCACCATGCATACACACAGAGAATAATTGACTGAAACTGGCATGGAGAAGCAGGATACTAGCATTTTTAAAAAACAGCTTAAAAAATAGAGGCAGAAGCTTAATAAAAGTTTGGAGTTAAGAAAGGCTTGGGGCAGAAATATTTCATTCAAAGAGCAGTAAGCTTATGGAAAATGTTAGAAGGCATAAATGAATTCAAGACAGCTAGATGTTTTTATATAGAGAGATAAGAATGAAGGATTCAGTGACAAATTAGAAAGGTAAAGATCAAATTGAATAGAAAGATACAAGGTTCTTATACAGCTGTCTTCCTACTGAAATCTCAAAATCGTGGTGTAATTATCATGCTATTCAGTCTTGATAATCTAATCTAAGAAATGACAGTATCTATAATGATACAGTAAAATGGCTGACTGTATGTGAAGTGTCTTGTTAGAATATGTTAAGGGCAGGATTTACAAAACCACTCAGTAATGAACTTTGTTGTTATTGAAGGGAGTGGAGTTAAGCTCATGCTTTGTTAAATCCTAAATCTAATGCTTGTACTATATCTCTGCAACCTCTTTCTATTTTCATGAAACTTAAACTTAGACTTATTCTCAGCAAAGTAACCTTGGCCAGTATCAGGTCTAAACCTAGACAGAGGTGCTAAGGTCATCAAGTAGATATCCAATCTGTCATCATGTTCCAGACCCAGCCCTAGCCACCATACATTGTCTATGAAAACATGATACTTACTCTAAACTTAATCTTGGCAATTTTGCACACCTCTGTGCAATAAACTGGAAAGGTGGATCCCACAAATCTAGCTGAAGAACCAAATCTGAACCAAACTCTAATTAATTATTTCAAGGTCAAGGACCTGTAACAACAGTCTATCGTAGATGCCAGGCCTTCACCTTAGTCCAGCACAGAGTTGCTTCCCAGCTCCAAACCCAAACTGAAGCAGCTTCTCCCTGCTAGCACCATTATCAACCCTTTGCCATTAGTGGTCTCTTTACTTGACTTGGAACTTTAACCTTGGTCTTGACTGTGGCCACATCCCCTAGCTCAAAGGCTGTAAGCAAGTCTAACCAAGTGACTTCTGACAAGACTAGAACAAAAGTTAGTAATCTCTGTCTCTAGCACCATCTCTCCTGCCATCTCCTGTGGTAATTTAACACCTGTTTCTCTTCCAACAGTTGCTAAACATGGCAGTATTACTCCTCCACAAACTCTATGAGTCCTTAACCCCACCTGCTCAGTCCTAGTGTTGGTGTTAATCTAATATATACTGACAGCTTCAAACCTAACTCAAACAGGCTAATGCCTGCCAGAATAGCCACTAAACTCAGAGTGTGCTGGGTAATTTAGGTCTAAGGTTTGGAATTAAATTATAGTTATGCTGAATACTCTTGACCTTACATATATTATGTTCACAGCTAAAGTTGGCAGGAATCTGCTGAGCTGATGTGAAGGCTCAGTTTAGTTTTACAGATAGATCAGTGAGGCATCTTGTGTCATAAGGAGCTGCCAGATCAGTTTTGAAACTGGGACTGGAAAGAAACAAGGAACTAAGTTTTGATCTTCCAGCATTGAGGAGAGACTAAAATTTGCAGTTTGGGCTGATTTTCTGGTCTTAGCTAGCAAGTCTGATCAGCTAAACTTCTGTCCAGTTAACATCTGAACTGGCACTTGTAACCTACCTGCATAGGTACAGGGCTGAGAAGTCCAGAACTGTCTTGAGGTAGAGTAGGTTAAGGATTAAGCTATAGACCACATTAGGAGACACGGCATTTGACTTTGTAAGAATACTGATTGGCACGCTGGGGAAATACTTAGTAGAGGGCAAGCAGATTTCTCAGAGAGACAGCTGCGAAGAAAGGAGGGACATACGTTCGTCACTTCTCTTTGAGCCTTTCAAAACTTCTTCCAACACTAGACAGGCTCTTAATCTTATCTCTCCAGGCTGGGGTGATATCAGGGTGATTCACCAAAGCTTAAGAGATAAAACTGGAACACCTCATACTTGTCCTCCTGACAAATACATATCAGTTGTCTGCAGTGGAAGAAACAATGGGAACATTCATTTAAAATAAATGCAAGAAAAGGAAGCCCAAACTCAGAAGCTCTTCAGAAACCAAAGGAAACCAAATGTAGCCTTTCATTCCTAGGCTAGCCAGAAGTTGGCTTTTTCTAAGTGTTTGCATCATCACTTCTTCCATAATAGGCTTTTGATTGACAGGTGATTGCGGGAATATCCAAGAATATGACTGCTAACACACGGTTTTGTAATAGCAGGCTGTAATCAGAGCCTGAGCTCAGCTTGAGTTGTTGTTTATGAATGTAAGCCAAAAGCACTGAAATCCTTATTTAAGAAGAGCTGAAGATTTTGCGGTGTACTTCTGGCAGTAACAGGGCATCAGAGGTATATCTTCAAAACCATGTTGGCAAACATGTTGTAACATTTGTGGTAGCCACTTGACAATGGAAAACATTAGGATGAATTTTCAGCTCATAAATAAAAGAAGAAAGGCCCGTGCTTACACGATCATGGCTGTTGAACCTGGCCATTTGTATAATGTTCCCACTTGCAATGACATTCCTTAAGATCAGCAGTCCATCATTACAGAAAAAACACGTAATTATGGTTACAGACTTGTTTTGACAATATTTCCAACATTACTGCAACCTGCTTCAGAATTTCTTTATATCAGCTGACTTCAGGCTGTCACAAGTGACATGTTTTCTAAACACATTCAGCAGCTTCCTTGTCTCAAAAATAAGGGTGGTCCAGTTTAATTTACTAGACTTAATAGAAATTGATTTAAAACTGATTTTGTTGTACACCAGCAGTAATGTTAGCAGCTGACTTCTAGTGAACAAAAGATTTCCAGTCTCAGTCATTTTGTCAATATAGTCAAATCTATGAAAGACATTAATATACTAATTCTGTAACTCAGAATATTCAGAGTACTCAATTCACGACTTGCCCTAGAAACAGACCACGCATAGTTAAGTTCAATCTATAGAGAAAGAAACCCTACTAGCTGGGGTTAAACCACAACAGAAGTACGATGTTTTGTTGCCTTGTAGGTATAGAAATAAGACCTTTAAATTGATTTGAGGTGAAAATTCTCATTTCCAATAAAATACAGTACATAGCTCAGTTGTGGAATGAAAACAGGCATTGTAAAATATTATTAAGACCTTTATAAATTTGTATGATATCATATGGATTCTTCATAATGACTTGCAATAATTAAGACACATTCCAGTAGAAAAGTAACCCCAAGTACATTTTTAGAGATGTTTACATATTTTCAAAGTATTTTTTATCTAGTGCAAGTGACATATAGAGAGTATTTGACAACGTGTTATGGTTTAAAGATCTTGTTGGTACTTGCTAAGCGTGAGTTGGTCCTGATTTTATTACCCATGAAGCCATTTCATACTCCATCCCTTAGATTAATAATATTTATCTTCCATGTATTAGGATATGTATTAGTTACACTATTTTCTCATTGGTAATCTCTTACTCTTTTGATTACATGGATGCACACCTACGTACAAGAAAGCTATGTCTGGGAGATATGCATACTTTATATAAATATGTACATATCTCTGTACACCCTCTCTTATATCTGAATATATTTGCATTTAACAATCTTTTTTCAATTTTTTTTTTAAAGTTAGCTTTCAATATCAAAACCCACAGTGTCAGGGCATAAAATATCTAAGACAGTCTCAAAGACCAGTGCTTGAAGTTAACGTACATGAATACAGGCTAGGTTATTTAAAAGTCAGTGTGATAGTCATTAGTAAGTATTGGCTTTTAAAGTAATCAGAAATGTATCTGGTTTATTTTCAGTTGTTCCTGTTGTAATCTTACAGCTTCCATTCATGAACTTCTGGATTGTAATACTTTAGGTCATTTCCTTATCGTTCAGTGGGCCTCCAAACTTATTTCCTGACATAAAATTCTTGGTGTATTCTTATTATTTTTAATTAAATAGCCTTAGCAGTCATCGAAGTTTTGGAGGACAGTCCAGGGAGTGTGAAATTCCAAATTTAAACACCTTCTCGGTGGAACCAGGAACCATTTGCCAATTGAAATTGCATTTTTCATGATGTGGGATCATTTTTTTCCAGCAGGAACTAAGTCTGCCAGCTCTGTTTAAATCTGATTGTTGCTCACAATTAGTGATGTGGTCAAATCAACTTGCCAAGCCATCACTTGATCTTCTGTCCTTTTTCAAGGCAAATTCCAACTTTTATTGTTAACAAGTTACTCTAATTAAAGATGGCCTTGCAGGCAGCCTGTATGAAAGAGAGTGTTGTCCATTTGACTGGCTGAAGTTCCTGCTAGTAAAATATACTTACTTTTTGACCTCTTTCCTGAGGAATCTCACAGTACTATTAAACTGATAGAAGCAGTGCTGATAGGAATGTTATTGTTGAGGAAACACCACAATTTTAAATACCGTATAGTTTTGAACATTCTTTTGTTCAGATCAGGCAAAGTTGAAACTGGCTACTAGGAACATCTTTACTCTAGACCTTTCAACTAATTATTCCATCAGAAACAGTGATCTGGGATATGTCAAGGTCCTGGAATAGATCTTCACCTCCACACAAGTATAAATTTATTTATTAACTTAGTGTATACTCCCTTGCAAAATCCATTATTTAAAAAATAACTCAATAAAATACACCTATCATGAACTGATGAGTAAGCCTATGACTGGTGCATTAAAAGGTGTCATTCAGATCGTGCCATCTGAGAATACATGGACCTTTCTAATAGAAAAAAAAAGTGTATTTTTAGGACATTTAATTTTAAAATAATCTCATTTAAAACTCAAGACTTTTTAAGACATTGCAAATACTTTTAAAGTAGAACAAAATATTGTTTTCATGAAGCATCTCCTCAGCTAGACATATCCCTTCCATATCTTTGCTAATGCCATTTGTTAGTTTATTGTTTGATGTGCAAGAAGAATCATACAAAGGTTTCAGTTATTATACCATTTCAGTCACGTCACCTGAGCTTATTGCTTCAGTTACCAAAGCTGGCAGCTTTATACTTATCTCAGGAGACCTTTGTGAAGATTCAGCTACTGTCTTTTGAGTTTTAAGAGCACACAGCGCCATTATCATTTCACCTCAGTGGCCAATTCTTTGTCATTGTTGCTATTATAGAGTTGTCCCTTTATCAACTGTTCTGATGACACTCCTGCTTCTGTGTGCTCTGGATGATTCAGCACAGCTTTCCGTGCTCATCAAAATGTTAATTGGGTTATATAGTAAATACAGACATAGCTCTTCTCTACAACAAAACTGTATATAAACTTTCTATTTTTCACCTTCTCTTTGCCATTTACTCCATCTCCTTCTGACAGTTAGCTACTCCTGCACACCTATGCAAATGTTTTTAGATGTACATGGTAACTGGATCAGTTTCTACTCCTGCTTTTTTAAACCCTTGTAATTTCCCTGATGCACCTTACGGTGCAGGCACACAAGCCAACGAATTAGTAGAAATCAAAATGGACAGTAAATCAAGGGGGTAGGAGGAGGGTAAGAGAAAGGATCAGGGAGGAAACCTCTTAAACTGGCAGACCTGCAAGAGAAAATGCTAGGGGACCTGAATCACAAGATTTAAAACTTTCCTTGCCAACCTGCAGGGGGAATATTGTCATATGATAAATGTTTGTCCTTATCTTGATTGGAAAGTAATAATGGTAGGCTTTGTACCCACCTTTAAATACATGTTTTACAGATAAATCTTCATAAAATATCTGAAGAGCATCAGCATTTCAGAAGTATCTTTAAAAGTCAAGAAAACATTAGATAACTTCAGGTAACAGTTCTAAGTGGAGGGCAAAATCTGTTGAGGACTTATTTCTGGGGTACCGTATTAGTAATTTGCAGATCTCACTTGCAGGGTAGGACTTCAGATCAAATTCAGAAAGGAACCTTGCAAGACTACATGAATAAAAGGTGAGGTCACCCTCAGACTGATGTCCTATGACAGAAAGGGAAAAAACATGAACACAGGAGTCTCAGAATTTGGATCTCAGATCATGGCTGACAGCCTAACAGCTTTTCAAGTGAATGAAACTAGATGTTTCCTTGGAGTTTATGAACAGATGCGGCTCAAGTTTGGCTTTTCAGGTATTTTTTTCAGAATATAAGAATAATGTTTACACTTCGCAGCTTATAAATTGTATTCTTTTTTCCTCCTTATTTCCTCATAACTACTGTCATTTGAAGACACCTAGCAAACTTTCTTACACGTCTCTTCAGGGCTGTCATCTTTCTTTTGTAGGATCCAAAATCCTCAATCTGGATCAAGCTACTGAAGAGTTTTTTGAACATTCCTTTGCTAAGCTGTCAAGGCTAGTGTGAGACAGGCTGGTGTGAAGTGAAAAAATGAAGACAGGTCCTGGATCCAAAGGCACATAGATAAGAATCTCCTAAGAAGTGGAACCCACTCAACTACTCTGCTTCTTCCCATTATCTCTTCCCTTTCATATTATTTTTTTAATGCACTATACCACTTGAAGGTCACCCAAGGTGAGAAATTGAATGTGGAAGTTGGGAAGTTTGTTGGATCATTGAATGAAAGATGCAGAATAGGACACATCCCATTGAAAGTTACAATGAATGCAGTGAGAAAATATGTACTACGAATGCCACCTATTAATCAGGAGAAAGTGTGTGGATATTTTAAGGGACAAATGGGAAGGAATATAAATGAGAAAAGGAAACAGTGAGGCAGTTGTAAAGTGGCATAGCTGCGGTTCAATGAACATGCCTGGCTGAAGCAAATGGCAGAGCAGAAATTTCTGAAGTGTTTTGTAACTTGTGGTATTCTTCTGACATTATCAGCAGCATGACATAACATAATGCAGTCCTGTGTAGTCCTGGGGAGGAACAGGGGCTTGCTCAGCCTTGGTACCATTACACACTGCCTCACAGTGTTCCATTACAAGAAAGAGTGAAAATTCATTAAAACACATGGTGGTCCAAAATGTGCACAGAAGGCAGTCACAGAAGCGGTTACTTTTATTAGGAGTAAAATTTTCTATGTAATATAATATTTCCCAGCCTCACTACCAAAAGGGCAAGAAGAATCAAAATGGAAAATCTAACTGCATTCAGTGTGACACATTTGTGTGCACATGCACACACACTCACTCATTATATACACAGAAAATGGGGGAAATAGGTTAACACAAGGGAAATATACTATATAAAAAGCTTATTAGTAAGGGCTATTCAACATCTGTGGAAAAGTTGACAAATTCTGTACTAATGGGTCTATTTTATTAAAAGATTGACTGATTTATTTTTTTTTTTAATTGCAAGCAGCTCCTTGGGGTTATTTAACAGCATAAAAGAGCTATTGCATTGGAGAGTATAAATATTTCAAAGTGAGAGCTATAACAGAAGGTAAAGGATATAAAGGGTTACGTTCTGGTGCCACTCATTTTAGTATGCACATTCTTACTGGCTTTAGCCACAGCAGTTTTGATTACACATACGTCCAATCCCCGCACTGAATCAGTCAGTCCTTTATCCTTTCTAGTTCATTTTACTTCCACGTTGACAAAATTGGCTCAAGAGCACCAGATTAAGGGACTACTATTATGGCAAGCTCCATACTGTTCCCAGCCGTTCCCTGCAATGTTTCACTTCAGCACCATTTAAAATGTCCATAGATTTCTGATTGCTCATCAAAACCCATTTTTACCATTTTGTATGAATTTCCTAAGTTCATCAGCTGCATCGTTCCACCAGCAGTTCTCTGAGCCCTGGAAGGAGCTTGTTCATTTTTTTTAAAATTCATAATTATTTGATTGCATTCAAATCATTTGGATGGAAAAGTGACAATGGAATTTGTGATAATCAGTGCTTATGAGGAAGTTGAAGATATTTTTAATCATGTTTTTCAGTACATGCTTGCTTAGTTTTAATCTTTTTGTTTTACAAGTGAGTAGTAAGTATACTGACAATTAAAAATCCTGCATAGTCAGATTGCTTGGAATTCATCTGCTTTCCAATATAACCCACAATCTCAAAGGCAAATATAATAATTACCCTAAACAGTAAACCATGTAGTTTTAATGCAACTCTGGCATTGCTGGAAAGCAAATTTGGCAGCAAACTGATTTACTGTTTCATAAAGTCCCAGAAGATTCCCAGGTATATGTGTGCTTCATTATTCATAGACGTTTTTCTTTGACAGATTTGAATGGTAATGCAGTTTTCTGTAGGTTCAGGGTTGCTTTTGAGTTCATGTTTGCAAATCTGCAGTCTGGCCTTTGTTAGTAGATTTATGATAAGCTTTTCGTCCAGCATAAATATCAAATCCAGTGTGCACATTTTTATATACCAATGACTGTACTACTTCAGCAGATAGGTTTTCTTTAGATTTATCTCTCATTCACTCATGTACCCCATAATGCTCTACTTTCAACCAAAACCATGTTTAATGTTTCATTGAGATACATCTATGCGTTGAAATCTTTGTTACACAGGAGAGTTCCAGGCTAGTCATTAGTTAAAGCCCTGCAGAAATATTGCCTGGGGGTGGGACATATTTCAAGTTCCTTATCTATAGTGCTCTGTTAGTAAAAGTGATCCTATCTCCTCATGGTTCTGTTGCTGTTTTGTTATCTTCCTGAGGAAAGCATAAAGGTCTTTTATATTTGTTGGTGGCAAGGACAGTGAAGAGGCTGAGTTCAAAATACAATAGTTCAATTTGCACCAACAGAGAGACTTGGTGTTTTTGAATAAGCAGCGTGCGGAAGCCTGAAGGCTCTTCTTTCAGGGTCCATTGTGGTAACTGGAAGAAAACTAAAATTCGTTTTCTGCCATCAAAGTCAAAAGACTACTTACTTGTAAAGCTCTTTGTTTTAAGGACTCTATCTCATCTGACTGTTTACCCTAAGACAGTGAAATAGAAACTCTTCTGTCAAGAGAAGAATATTTGAAATATGAATAGACCTGCTGGCTGCCTTTACAAATAAAACAAACAAATTTTCTATACTAAGAGAAGTAATACTGTGAACATCTCAAATTGTGGAATGAACTCTAGATAGAGGTGTCAAACTTGTCTCTATTCAAGATGAGAACTTAGTAACCCATCTTATGGAGACAGGTAATTACTTCTCAGCCACTGAGATTGTTATTTCACAGACTCTATCATTTTCACTTTTTTTTTTAAAGGCTCTAAAGTAGCAAACAACTTGAGCTTATGAATTTGAAGTGTCTTACTGATTTGAAGGCAATGGATGAAATGAGGATACCAGTGAAGTTAATAAAAATATTGTCTCATGCTAAAAGTACTGCACTGAGCCTTCTGTTGGTGAGCTGTTTGTCAAGAATAGTTTAAGCAATTGATACCAAAAAGCTGCTTTGCCATCCTTAAAAGTCTTCCTGAATTTATGATATTTTTAACTTTCTGCCAGGATTCAGTTTTCAAGCCACAAGGCATATAAAACATCTAAATGCACAATTAATCAGCAAATGGCATAATTCCCTATCCCCACTCCCGACCAGTGGAACTTTTATTGATATAGTCAGTGGCAGCATTTCTTTGCTGTATTTCTTTGCCATCACTTTGCTTTGCTGACTTCAAAGACAGAGGGGTAGAAGAGTTTTCATCATTCTTTTCTCAGAACCGAGCACAGGAAATGGGAGATCTGTGCTTTTTATCAACTTGGTGTCTGTGTCACTATGGCACTGGGGGAGGAAGAAATGCCATGGTATCTAAAACTGAAAACCCTAGACAAGTTGATGAGCCAAGAAAGGATACCTAAGAATTCATCCTAAAATGAAAGTTTGTTTTTCATTATGAGTGTGTTGGGGAGAGCGGGAAAATTGAAGTTTGCTATAAGACTGCAAGGTACAAATTATCACAGCAATGCATCTGGAGTCTGATACAGCTCCCACTGAAATCAGTCAAAAGAGTCTTGACATTGGTTTTACTGGGCATAGGTTCATCACGTTCCTCAGTGATAACGTCTATCCTGCTAATTAATTAATTAATTAATGCTATAAGGGATGATGAGACTAATTTAGCTGTTGTGATTTTACAATGATTCTGAATCAGAAGATACAATGAAAGTGTATATGATGGTATCTCACACCATTTGACTCATTACATCAACATTCACTAAAATACTGCTGTGTTTTAGGAGACCATATCCCATCTTCAAAACAATATTTAGACAATTAAGAACCCAACTATGAAAAATTAAGTCCAGATACCTCCATTATTTGAGTGACTTGGAGTATATTTCTGTAATTTCTACTCTCTTAATTGCTCTCAGTCTCATTTCATCAAGCATCGGAGGGTTTTTTTAATCTAAACCAAAATTAATTATCTAGTCTCCCATAGCAGTCAATGAAGAAAGACGAGAAAATCCATGGGCATGAAAGAGGTATTCAAAATCAGAGAGGAAAACCACCTTCTGGAAATAGCTGTCTTTCTCTGCTAATGACTGAGGAGGATTTGATGACTACCTTCAACCAGACAGTTAACTTCTAGACAGGTAAAATTAGAGGACATGAAACTAAACCTTAGTGTATATGAGACAACATGATTCAGAGCTAATTTTACCCATTTCCTGTTTTTCAAGTGATTTATATTACCCACCTAATGCCCCTTCAGCTGTGTTTGACTCAAGCAATATATTTGCCTAAAGAGGCAAGCAAGAACATTCCAAAATATATTCTGAATAGTGCTTTGCACAAAATCCTTATTTCCTACTGTAAAATCCTGCCTTTCTATTTGAATTCTAACTTTGATTAGCTATGTTTCAGTATGTTTATTCTTGTAAGAAATTTGTACTGTGTTTGGAGTCAATTTCTTACCTTAAAAAATTTACAAAACTTGCTTGTAGATTCTTTTGTAGCTTCTTAAGGGATGAAAAGAAGTAACATGAATCTTCTTTTTCTTTAGGTCACACCTCAGCAGTGGGATAAAAGCAGATATGGCTAATGCACATGTAATAATTTTTGGTTTCTTATAAACATTTTTGTCAGATTCATCTACACATTCCTGAAAGAAATGTAAAAAAAATCCCTTCATATTTAAATTCAATTTGCAGATTAATGGAGGTCAATTTCTAGCTAACCAGTCAGTTCACAAAAAACATGTGTCCTTAGACAGTCTGATATATCATCTTTTACATTGGACTGCTTCTATTATTTTCTTCACCTTGAACACTCCAAATATTAATGTCTGATTTCCACAAATAATTTCCTTCATCTTCATATACTCTTTAATAATTTCTTTTGTCATATATTTTAGGTGAATACCTTTTAATGACCCTCAGTTTTTCCACCCTGAATATTGTCCTCTGATATTGCATTTCCAAGAATCTTTCAGTTATTTTCTATAAACTTAAAAACTTTTCATTCTTTGGACTTACGTTTCTCAGCATCATCACTGAGAGACTCTTTAGAAAGGTTTGAATACTGCACATATACATAAATAATTAATTTGCTAAATAATATTAAGGTTCCAAAGTCAAATGTTCAAAGTCATTTTTGATCAGAAAATACATGTCTTATTATGGAGAATTTTGCTACCATTCGGTTTGTTATGAAAAGTGACGAAAAATTGAAGAAATTCTCTGCCAAAGATGATGTCATCTCGGATAAGAGCAGTCTGTCTGCACACTGCTCCAATGCTGCACACTCATTGATCCTTAAAGTAAATCTAATACAATGAACTGAGTAGTAGAGTGAAAATACAAGTAAGTATCATTAGACCTGGTCATAAAAAATATTTCAAGACTGGTGGAGAGAGAAATGCTAGAAGAAACCATCCTCCTCCAGTGAAGGTTTTATATTTAAGACTGAGATATCTGTTTGTATCCCAGTTTATGTGGGCTTAAGCCCAAAGAGATTCAAACACATATTTCGCACTTAGCCATGAGGCTCCTGCAAGAAGAGATGATCAGTGACTCTTCCTACAGGAAGTATTCCCTTCTAGAAGTCAATTCAGGATTCATAGGACCACCTATAAGGAGTGTGACTAAGGTAGTTTAATTTTTAAGATTCTTTTCTGGTAGGCAGAGTCTCTTAGGCTCTAGTGCTTTCTCTCAACACTATGTATTTTGTGCAATGATCACTTCATGAAAAAACAACAGCATTTCTCCTATTATCACTCAGAGACAACTGTTTTTTCCCAGGCAATGCATGAGAAGTATGATGCTTAGCTCTGGCTTCTTGGTTCCACTATGGAAATTGCCTGCAGTTATGAGCGGCAGCCTCTACCACCTAATGCCAAAGGCTTTTAACTGGATCTTACCCTTGGTTAGGCATTAGCTGTCCCACTGATATAATCTCAGACTGATGGTAAATGACTAACTCCATGAATGTTTAGGAGGTGTTTTGACACGGAGGGTGGACTGGATCTCTGCTGTGGGAGACAACATATAGCGCCATATCCACAGGGTCTGAGTCTACTTGTCCCTTGGCAGTGCAAGGCTGGATGCAGAGAAGAGGCAAGACAGCCTAGCCTCTCCACTTTTGACCAACCTTAGAGATGGGGTGAACTGGCAGGGGTAGGTTGGTTTCCCCCAGGGGTACCAGCTCCTCTCCTCCCCAGTTTGCTCAGGGGCTCTCAGGGTGCTGGGGCTCCCAAGGTGAGGTTAGTTCGGCTCTCCCTGGTGCAGGCTGTGACTTCACTGCTAGCCCTAGCCTTAGCACTTTGGCTCTGGACAGAAACGTCAACGTAGAAAGGTCAGGACTAAGCCAATTTGAACTTGAAATCAAGTATTTAAATCCTAAGGGGATGCAGGGACGGGGGAGGGCAGCGGGTTGAAATGACGGCTTTCATATAAATACATGAAACCCCATAAAAATATTTACAAGACACAGCTAATCTCAAGATAACATTTTTGGCCAATGTAGAACTGACTCATCAATATAATGAAGTATATTTTTGGTTACTTTATTTTAACTTTCTCTTTTACAGTTAATATTTACCAAGTCTCTGGGGCCTGAAATTACCTCACCCTTTTGCTTCAAGTCTACAGCTGCAGTTTCTTGCCTCACCATAGAAACGCCTGGAATGCAGCGTTGTGTTTCCTTTTCTGTTAGGAAAATAAGGGAAGCTGAAGTAGCAACTACCACCAAGAGACAGATAAATGCTTTTATACATGACTAATGAATAACTTAAAACTATGTTACTGAGTGGAATGTAGGTGACTTTCAGGTACTTTGATACTCCAACAGGCAATGAGTCAGCTACAGTACTTGGTGTATCTTATTGTGTCCTCAGAATATACGTTCATCTGTTTATCAGATCAAAACCATCTAAAATTCATTTTTTATACTTAGTCCGGAGAAGAACTGTTTGGCTTTTTAAGTGGCCAGTGATTACAGGGTTTTCTTTATCTGAAAGTTCAACAGAAAACCTACCTGAGATTTGAATTTTAACTAGTCGAATTGAGCCCTCAGACACTAAGGCACTAAAAATCTTGAGCTCTTTTAGAAAATCTTGGCCCTTTTTTATTTAAAGAATTCTTAAGCAGAGTGAAAGCTGCATCTCTCTGAGCCAAGAATTATGTCTTTTGAGCCACGCCAAGAAATGAGGTAGAAAAAGATGAAAAACCTTGTAGTGCCAGAGTTGATAGGACTTGGCTTTGGAATGGCTTCTGTGATCCTTCCCATTACAGTGCCATATGACTGAAAAGAACTATAAATACTGGTATCTTTCAATAGTGCACAATGACATCTTTTTGCTGCTTCTGTTACTATACATGAAAATTGCAGTAACCACAATGTCATATTCTGTATTTCTGGGATAGAGATTATTATTATACTTTGCATTTTAATGCAGGATTGTTACTAACTGCTATTTGCCCTTTGGCAATGTTGCTATAACTTAAGCCTGACAAGTTATTACTCAATTATGAAGACAGGACTTGGACACATAGTGAGTGCTGTTATCAGACCATAGTACCTTGGAAAATGAGTTTCTTAGGAACACAAAACATTGCTCATTACCTGCCTACTCTCAAAGTTTAACACAGGGCAATGACATGTATTACCATGTTAGATGATCAGTAACTGTTATAATAGATTATTCTTATAAGGTTTGCTTGAAGGAAAATGGAGAAAATAATATCAGCTATCTGTGGCATTATTTCACCCTAGTTAGAACTGGGCCTATGCTTCTCTCCTGATCATACAACCTACAGCCCTCAAAGCTAGAAAGGGTCAGTGTCAGATTGAAGAAACTCTGCAAATGAGATCTGCATTTAGAACTTATAACTTACTTTAATCATAGCAGGGTCAACCCCCTCAGTGTGCAATACAACAGAACAAAGTAATGCAGCTAAAGCTCTCCTGCTGTTCTTCTTACCTGTTGGATGGATATTGCTGTCAGTGAACAAAGAACATCTGCTATTCTTGTAATTCTGCTTTGTAAATTTCCAAACCAGTATAGAAAGATAAAATAAAATTTAAGTCAGACTGGGCTAGAAATTGCAAGGGGTTCAAGGGTTGATTCACATTCTTGTTGAAAAAGCTGCAAAATCTGTCAAAGGAACAGGACAGACAGCTGCAGGCAGCAAGAGATTCTAAATTGAATCTACTACCTCATGCCTGTTAGAGTATTTTTCTTCTTTTTTTCTTTTTTCTTTTTTTTTTTTTCCAGGGCAGAGCCTGTCTTTGGCTTTGCCTTTGGTTTATCTTAATCAAACACAACTCCAAAAATGCAAATTCCTCTTTATTATAGTGACAGTAACTGTGGAGTCACGGAGAAATGCATAATGGCTTGTTATGAAAACTCAACACCCTGGCAACTTTCAAGGTCAGGTTGGATGGGGCTCTGAGCAACCTGATCTAGTTGAAGATGTCCCTGCTCATTGCAGGAGGGTCAGACTAGATGACCTTTGAAAGTCCCTTTCAACCCAAATTATTCTATGATTCTATAAATATTAGAAAAGCTCTTTTCAACAAATATGGATCCCTGAGCCACAAATGTCAATGAGACCATGGTATTGGTTCTCTGAATTTTTATCCACCATGAAAGCCAGCATGGGCCAGTTGTTTCACAGGACAGGTGACTAGATCTCAACACTTCATTGACAGAAAGAATACAAAGGAATTTCTTTAACACATCAATCTACTTAACATGTTGTATCTTTATCCAGGTGGCTGGGGCAGGAAGGAAAGGAAGGGAGAATCAAGGCTAATACACTTACAGTGTCAAACAAGGACCTCGCACATAACATCAGTAGAATAGCTTTAGGTTTGCAAAACAAATCAGAATATGGTCAAAGGAAGGGAATGGGGGAGAGGCTTTTTAAATTAATAATTTAACAGTAAGAAATGTCTTGTTGCATAAAGACAGAATTTACTGTCCCTGCTGTTCAAACCATTGAATATTTACATACACATGCCAACAAATAAAGAGGTGAAGCAAGCACTGGTGTCAGCTTCTAAGTCGACTGGATCAGATCACTGTTTTCACTCTGTAAAAAACATCTCATATCAATCTTATTTACCTATGATGCTTACAGTACTGCCAGCTACACTGTAACTCAAGTCACTCCATAGTGTGCTTGCCAGAACTGTTAAAGCATTTCTTTTGTAATGTACCACATTTCAGTCGAGGGAAGGGGATAAAGAAATCACACTATATGAAATAATATATCTTATTTTCACACAGTCCTGGACTGGAACATTCTTATTTTGGACATAAAAAATATGATCTTTTTTCCACTGGAGCTAAAAGCAAAACCAAAACAAAACCATTCCGATTTCAATTCAAGTGGAACCTAAGTCATATTTGGTGGATGTGTCTATAAATATATATCAGCTGACTGAAGCTTTGCCACAGTATTATGCACCAGCTAATCCTGATCTTCAAAATTCCATACAATAATTCATCCCCATTGCACCTCTCTGTGGTGCTTTTGTCTAATTACATTAGACAAAACACAAGGTGGATAATTGAAAATTTTTTCCAAATAATTCAGAGGAAATGGAAGAGCCAAACACTGGAATAATACGAAGCTAGGTAAAGCCACCATGTTGCTCAAGGCTTGCACTGGACTGTGAATCCTTCTCATCACCAGACACAAAACAAAAGCATCACCTGTTTCTTAACTCCTGTCTTGCTGTTTGGAAAGCTTAACACTAACTACTCTTGTTCAAGTTCCTAGATTATATCCTGTGACCCAAAACAGGTTCTTACATGTTTCTGATTTTGCTGACAAATTGATGGATAGACAACTCATTCCTTGTGCAAACCCTTCTTTTTACTGACATGCTTAGCTCATGAAAACGCACTGCTGGAATAGTTCTGTGATGCAAAAAGACTAACGCTGTTTCTCTCTATGGTCCACTTTACACTGGACCCTTATCTTTGTCCCTTGTGTCTCAGAATTACGATAGAGGCTTTGATTACATGACCATTTAGCTCTGGGCTATGGCCAATATTTATGTTACAGATATGAGTTAATTAGGCCAGGAACACAGACACGTTTCCTACACTGATTTTAGTAAGTTACCAGATTACACAGGTAAATTGACATCCAGGAATTTCCCTATCAGAAAGTCCTATCTTAATTCATTTTCACAAGAGACTTAAGATAAGGGTGGTATGGGAAGAAAGGTGCAAGGTTACTGTTGAGAGGAGACCAAGAAAGGGCCCCAAGATTCAAGAAATCTTATCTTTGAATTTCTTGACCTCTTCTAGCTTAGATTCCATTCTGAATATTTCATATTTGTAACCTTTAGGGCTCAACTTCTTCCTTTGTGCTTTCTTTTCAAGACAATAAATAAAATTAAAGTATTAGAGGAAAAAGGAAAAGAGAGAATTTAAGCAAGGAAGAGGAAGCAGAAAGATGATAACTTTCTCCAGGTCCACCTGTAATAGAGCGATAAGTTTCCTATTCAACTTGCAGTCCCCTTTTTTTCTTTTCTCCTCTTTAAGATCTATTCAGTATATATATAAATAGATGCATAATCAGGACAAATTAAAAAATGCAAGTCTTACTGGACAGGATCCTCAGGTTGTAACTGGTTTAAATGAGTGCAGTACTGAATTTACCTAACATGACACTAAACAAGCCATCCCTTAAAAGTGCAAGTTTCATGCCTTTGTCTAGCTACCATTTCAAAAAAATATGTCAAACACATAACAAGGGGAAAAACTGCATTATTTTAAAACCATTGAGGTGAATTACAATAGTCTGTAGAAAACACAGGGCCGTGCTGGTTGGTCCTTTCCCTGAAACTGACTGGCAGGTGTCCTGCAAGTTGAAGCTTAGACCCTATAGCTTCAACTCTGCCCACATTCCTTTGGTACAGTTCCAGACAAGTTCCTTCTAAAAGCTGACAAAGTAAGTATAGATCAAATCCAAGCTTACTCTTAATAGTCAGATGAGTACTGTTATGTCTGAAACCACCAAACAGTAGATTCTTCTCACTCCTTATGTGTCACCTGATCTCTATAGACCAAAGAACGACACCAAGTAACAACCAGGAAGCAGGATCGGGCGCGTCAATGTCAGTTCCCCTCGTGGATTTTATTCTGTTTCCACAAATCTACCACTTTGCTACTGGTAGCAGTGTGGGTAATATATTTATAACCTAGTCTACTCACCAGCTTTGGGAAGACAAAGGTTATCTGAAATGCTTTGATCCAGGACAAAGAAAACTCCTTTAACATGAGTACAATCAACAGCTGTCTGCAACAAGTCAAGAATGAGACTTTATAGGGAAGCAGAAAATGCATAGCTCTTTTGATCTTACTGAGGTTTGTAGGAGGATTTCAAATCCATGAAACAAGTGAACGAAAAATCATTATATAGATCCTATGTATTTTTGTTAGTTACCGCATTACTTTGTCATCCAGTGCCCGATTTATACCTGCCTATTGAGCTAAAGGATAAGCTTGTAGATTTTTAACAATCATGCCCTGCAGGTCAAAGGTTTTAGCCTCCTACCTCAAAAATAGACAGCTAAAAAAGTGTTGAACATAGCTTAAGATAACACAGATAGCAGTAGGGCTCATTTAACCCAGCAAAGCATCCTTCCTCCAGAGAAGTAGAAAAGGGTTACATTTTTTCTTGATACAAAGGAATTCAAGTGTAACCAATTACTTTATGTCAGTGGAGAATATTAAAATCAATGAATGTTAAAATCAACCAGATAGACCCTGATATGAAGAAAAACACTATACTTACATAACGGCAGAATATCCATGGAAAAACTATTACAGAGAAGGTAGTAAAACTCCAGTTGCTGCAATGAGCAGGAAACACTGGGTAGCAAAAAGTTGATTAAGTACATGTCAATTGGAAGACCTTTCCCTGAGCACTCAATCACATAGACTCCTGGGGAAAGTTCAGAACAAGAGCTCTTCATGTGAGTTGCCAGGAAGGGGGAAAAGGCACCCCTTCCTGGAAAACATACTGTCAAAGAATGCCAAGACTGCTAGAAAAAAAAGTAATAAAAGGGAGAAAGATAAAGAAGGGAAAAAAAAAAAGTAGGGCATTTTGAATGAGTAAGTATATAGAAGAATTGAAGAATGATACAGATGTGGCAGGCCTTTACTAACCATTTATAAAGAAACAACGAATTAGGGCTACTCAGGAAAGTTTATCTGAGTGAGAAATGACATAAGCTACACTATGTCTACACTGGTGTTTAATTCAAATTAAACAAACCACTTGAATGAAATATGAATTTAAGCTAGCTTTCCTAAAAGATGGTATGGGGGCAAGCCCTAGCATAGTTACACAAAAGGAGTACAGCCAAGAGAAGGACAGCCTTAGTGTAGTGGAAAACACTATTGAGTCAGTTGGTTGCAGGCCAAAAATTCATATTACTGAAGGCAAATGTTGAAATAGTGAGAAAGTAGCAGTTTGTAGACATCAGTTCTGGAAGTGATGGGAATCTCCTTGCTTAATAAGCACAAACATTGTATGTATCCTTCAGCTATCAGAGCAAATGGCATCTCAGTGTATGGATTTTGCTGTCTATGAAGCGCAAGTACATGACTGCAGCAGACACAGCAGTCAGACAGCACACAGCTGCCACAGAGATGTTGAAATAATAGCTATTTTCCATAGAGCAAAGAGTATCTGACTTCCATATTTCAGCGCTGTGCATTTCAGTCAAAAGGAGATGATCTAACACATATGTCAGTGGACATCTATTTATTGTGCATCCTCTAGAGTGCTAATCACCATGGCGCACATTTGCTACTAATACTTTCTGCCAATATATTCAGCATACAAATTCTCTAAGAACGTCTTCACTAAGAGGCATAGCCTGGATTTCCCAGTTTAATTGGCTAACCACTGAGCTTGTCTTTTGAGTCTCAAAATGTGTACTAGTTTTCTTAAAGACCCTGTGCCTGGTAATCATGAGAAATTAAGAATTTTACTGTGCGCACTTCCGGTTCTAGGAAAAAAAAGAGGTTGTATATCAGACACAAATAAGTTGTGAAGAGTCTGGTATACAGAGTTAAGTAAAAGGAAATCCAAAATTTATTACTATGTTTCAAGTCTTGAAATTGTGAGGGGCTGATTTAGAAACCAGTAACAAGCTTGTTATCTCCAGAAAAGTAGACAAAACTGTACTGAGGCAAAACAGAATGAAAAGCTTGTAGATTTTACTGACAACCTGTTAGTTATCTTGGGAAAAATAAATTTCAAACTACTTCTGCTTATATTTTAGAGAAAAGATTTTTTTAAACTTTATTAACATGAAGCTGTGCTTATTCAGGCAAGTATTTGGTGGGTTTAGGTACCTCTTTCCATCTAACCTATCAACATTATTATCTATCCCTTAGAACAGGTCAGTTTTGAGGACTTTACCTCTCATATTTATGAGAAAGAAGAAAACACTCTTAAGCTGCAAACAGGCAAAACAAGGATTTCATGCTTAATACTTTCTTGTTTTTCTGCGCAGACCCCTAACCAGCAAGTTCATATTTAGAATCTTCTAAAGAATTCAGTAAAAGCCTTCAGTATTGATATGAAAGTAATAATGGTAATCCATTAATGATAACAAATAAAGGTGAACAGATTGATATTTTTCTATTATGTGTTATAGTCAAACAATGACCGAATATTTGGGAGATTGTTCCTATACCTCTAATTTTTACAAAAATATTTGCATAAATGACTGTGGGGAAAAAAAATTAAAAGGTGTCCCTACATAGATATTCTTTCCTTTCTGAAAGTGTACAGCTCAAAATATTTCAGTTGTCTGTACAGAGAGTAGCAACTGCTATTGACCCATACAGCTTGTCAAATATGTAGTACACTATATGTAAAGGTGTCCCATAATCAATCAGTTCATTATTATGCCAAATATCTGTTCTGGTATGTAGTCTACCTAAACTTGTATTAGTCATTGATGCCTTTTTTTTTTTTCCTTCTGGTAGAGAATGCAGTAAAAAAAGAACGGAAGCAAAAAAATAGTGTCTATGCTTCAGTGTTGCAAAGAAAAGCTTCCGTGTAACAAGTGATCATAGATAGTAATTGATATCTGGCTGGGCCTGGAGACGAATCTAACAGAAATGGCAAAATGAGAAAAGACTGTGAGGCAGGAAGAATATACATAGGGCAGAACAGGTAATAAAATGGATGTCTTCATTTTCCCATTAAAGCAGAATTTAAGGCACCAAAATTTTGTGTGGGGTGGCAGAATTCCCGTCTTCAATTAGTATGCTGCCCAGAAGAACTTGGCACCTCCAGCATTCCCATAGATTTCTGGTCAAATCACGCCATTCAGAAATGTAAGATCCATGTTACTTTTTCAATCAACTCTAATTAGAATAGTTCTAATTTACAAGGGCACTTTGAAGATTCAGAACCAAATTAACTTGAGACAAAGTAAGTGCCATTCCCTGAAGACACTGGAAAAGTGCCTGGTCCTAATAATGGTGAATATGATTCACCGTGTTTAAACCTTTATAAATGACAGTCTAGTGATTCTATTATTTAGACATCACTCACCAGACACTGGCCTTCAAACATGCTATAAGCCAAGCACCACTTCATCACTAATGCCAATGGATGAGTAAAAAGTCCCACTGAAGTTCACGCTGAAGCAAAGCCTCAAAGAATTCAGTACAAATTATTGCTAAAGATTCCCATGGCTCACTCTCCTCTAGTGCTTAGCAACGAAAATGTGGTGCTCCACATAGTAGTAGGGCCATTGTGCCAACATACATAAAGAGTAAGGGGTGAGAGGGTTAAAGGAAGGATGTCAGTCATATTTTGGGGAAAAAAATGACAGCAGTGGCTCACCAGAAAGTGTTATGGCTAACAGTCTCCATCATTATCTTATTTCTTAGTATCATAGTCTGTAATTAGAGTGCAGCTGATGTACTGAGAAATATTTTTTCCACTATTTACAGAAAAGAGGGAAGCACTTATTCAAACCTAGTCAGGTTTCCAAAGGGTTTAGGTCTCATGCTGATTTCCCCAGATATTTTTTATCAAGAAAGATGGATAGGCTTCTAACCCAATACTGTTTCTATATCAAGAACACATTTCTATTTCCATGTTTATATTTATCAGTCTGGAAAAAAGCATATAGGAGTCATTTGACAAGAAATATGATGCTCATCTTGTGAAATCCTGGAACTGCTGAGGTACAACAATAAATTTATTTTACGTGGTACACTATTAAAAATTACTTACTTGACTTAGAATTATAAACATATATTTTATGCTAAAGCTAGCTAGAAGATTACATCTTAGTTGCGGTCTTTCTTCATCCATTTGAAGGCATCGTTTTTGCTAGCAAACCATTTTTATTTATATGGCTATAATGTCATAACTGAAGCAGCAGAAAAAGCTATCCCAAAACACCTCAAAAACCTCTCCATTACAAGAAATGAGATTTATAGCTCCAGGGTGAGCTCACATAAACACAATTACAATATGAACTGTCTGAGACGTCGATAGCATTGCCTAGGGCAATTATCAAGGGCCTCCTTACCTTATTTTTATCATGTCCCATACTGTATCATGTCTCACAAATAATGAGACCACAGCAATCCCTGCAGAGCCATTGAGACAAGAAAATAATAGAAGCAGAAAGGATTGGTTAATCCTTTCTGTAAGTTAAAAGTTTTGCAATTTGGCACAGACTTTACAAGCAATGATAAAATGAATTTTGTACTTACATGATACATGATCTAAAAGGAAGTCCAAAAGTTAAGAGCATACATCTTTTGGGGGTCAGGCTTAAATTCCCAGGACTTTCAAGACATGAAGAGTGAACAGCCTGACTACTGAAATATGAAACTTAGCATTATCATCATGCATATCCATCACTTTTGTTTGTTAACCTTTCTGGAATTACACAAATGAGAGGGAGAGCCATGGTGAGCATCTGGCATGTACTAGAGTAGCTGAGGCATCTTCAAAAGGACTGCATTTTAAAGAGTTCATATCAACAAAGATGAACTAGAATCGACTCCTATAAAATATAATTCAGTCATTAAGTGACTAATTCAACAAAACATGTGGAGTCTGTTTATACCCTTAAGAAGCACTGATATTATCATTCCAAGCTTTATACATAGCTCTGAACCATGAGGACTCAATATATCAGACCAACCATCCAACAGCTGGAAGTTGGCACATGCAAATTTTTAGCAGCTGAAGAGTTTTTCCAGTACATTTAAGTTTAGGTTCATGAGTTGCTCTTCATCTCTCAATTGTCAGTTAATGCTCCCTGAAGTCACTAGGAACAGAGAACACATATACTGTGCAGGACCTTGCTACTGCTCAGTAGCTCACCAGCCCATTGATACTGTTGGTGTATCTCTCAATGCCGTTTGAACATCTGCATAAGCCATTTATTCAATAGAGTCAGTTAATCGACAGGGTGGAAATCACTTTATTTTGTAGAGGATCATTTTACAGATGAGTTAAGACCCAATTAAACAAATGCCACACAGTTCAACTGCTTATGTGGTCTTCTCAATAAACCGTCAGAGTCCATATTTTTAAACTGGACTAAATACCTGCATAAGAAAAAGGAACATGTGTGGTGAACTTTGTCATAGAACAGTCTTACCCCTTCAGTCCTCAGGGTTTCAGACCTACCATTTTATTAGAGGAATGTCATGTTGCACTTCTCTGCTCAGTGTATGTCTCTCCTCTTGGGGTCAGCCTTTGAGTAGGAACATGAGAGATTATGATTTGCCACAGGAGGCACTTCTAGAAATGTTTCTAATTCTTCCTTCTCAGATCTATCACAAAAGATCCAAACAACCATACCAGCAATTCACATGTCAAAACTCTTCTCATAGTCTTTTGGAATAAATCTGCTGAGAGCACCATCCATGGATTATGTGTACTACTGTTATTAGTGACCTATTACAAGCTTCTTATTTGAGATGAGACAATTTTCTGTGTAGTGTTTCATGAATAACAACTTTTCTTCTTTTGCTTGCTGACTGAGGAGGCACAAAAAATTTGTATGGGGGATTTAAGTTAACTCCAAATCAAAATTTTGCAACATTTTTTGAGTGATCAGACAAATGAAAATATTTCATTTATGGTTGGAAAAAAAAAAGAATGCAGAACTAAATCATACAGCCAAGATCTGCTCAACCTCGAATTCTCATTGAATCCAAACCTCTTTAAATGAAAATGCCTGATTGGATTCATCTTTAGCACTGAGGAAGTCATTGCTGCTCTGTTTACTCAATGAAACAACAATACTGTGATACCACACTCTTGAGAGACTCACCACCTGTGCAAGTAATAGGAAGGGAACAAAACAGATGAGAACATCTGCTGTTTCTGAATTCTTTGAGTTGGTGAAAAAGAACTGGATCTATTAATATTTAAAATTATGAATACTATAAATATGAACATACTTAACTCTACCCACCTTGAAGGCAAATAATGTCTAATTGAAGTTTTAAAATTCTACATTCTCCAAATACAACATTTTACTACTTACATCAATATTATTAGGCAAAGCCAGCTGCTTGTCACTGCCTGCTGATCAGATTGATAAGGAATGTCACTGCATCTGGTTTTGCCGATAAATTAGAACCTAAAATAAAAAGAAATCTTGCAGAATACATTGGTGAGTGTTCATAAATGGTCACTTGGACAAAAGCATACACAAATCAGTGTCCATATGCCCATGAGGAGTGAATGGAATCCCTCATAAGCAAAAGCACCCTCAGGGCAAAGACTGGTGTGCAAATATACTGATGAACAAAACCAGAGCTAAGGGAAAGGATAGAGATGCCAAATGTGCCTAAATGAGGTAGGCTGCTGCTACTTAGGGCATACAGAGAATATACAGGAGCAGGTGTGAGCTGTAAGGAACCTAAAGAAAGGAGGGATGCCTGCAAGATAAGGGAGCATGAGTGTGAGTGTAAGAGAGAGAGAGGGTGAGTGCTGCAGGTGCTTAAGTGCTACGGGGATGCTAGTGGGTGGTGGAAAATTTTGGCTGTTAATCCTAAAATAATACTTCTCTTATTCACTGGAGTAGGGCAAATATGACACGATTTTTAATGTAACATTTTTATTTTAACAATGCCTGAACGCAGAATTCGAGCCTAACTGCATAGAGGCACCAAACAAAGCACATAAAAAATGGCCCTTGTCTTAGGAAACATAAAGCCTGTTAAAGTTTCCTGTTCTCCTTGGATAATATTCTGAGGAACAGCAAATAGCAATGTGATCAAAATGCTGTTTATTTAAAAGTCTACATGTCCTTTCTAAGTCCAGCCTGCCAAACTTTTTGCTAAATTCCAGTCCACTACAATTACAACCCCTTTTTCAAAGAATCCTCACAGAACCACAATGCTTTCAGCAGATACACAACTCATCCAAATATATGCAAACAGATATGTGTACTGGAATAGAATAAATCCCTCAGTAAAGCTCCCTGTATTAACACTGGGACAAGAATTTATTCAAATGCTAGGAGATTGTAACCCTACCTCTAAAATTTTCTTAACTAAATTAGGTATCAAAGTCTCTAGCTTCTTTATAAGAGTTATGTGGTAACAAAGAAAGGAAAATCCCAGCCCCTACTTAAGTTAAAATTCATCTTCAAAAGCCTGCTAAAATTAAGCTTTTGTTCCTAAGCTTCCTCTTTGGCTGCTCCTTGTATGCAGCCCTGAAGTTTCCAGAGCCCTGGTTGTCTTTCCTGGGTTTAATCCAACCCTGATAAAGGCTGAGAGGAGCCTGTGTCCCCTTCTTCCCCTCCTCTCTTTTCTCAAGGGATTCTTCTAACCCAGACTCAAGCTAAACTACACCAAAGGCAAATCATTGACAAAATTTCTTTTATACCTGACTGTAAATTACCTACTCTGCGTAGTGCATCATGATCGGTACCTTGCAAATATGTTAAGGGACCACAGCCAGAGCAATTCCCAGCCTAAAAGTGTTAACTATATGTGTCTCAGTTGGATTAACTGTACAAAGAAGAATGTAACTGTCTTTCTCTTGCATATCAGTTTGTTTTCTCTCTTCTCTGAGTGGTTAGGCATAAATCTTCATCAATGGCATGTGTGACTATAAAATGTCGGGTAGAAATAAGAACTGATCTGCAGGGTGCCCTTCATGCTAGTAGCAGGTATGTGTTCCCCCCTGTCTTCTCACATCCTCGCACAAGACCAGCAGAATTTTTCTACAAAGTATTTATACAAAACAAAGTTCCATGGATATCAGCAGAGGAAATGATATAACTAAGCTCCAGTGGCTATACACAGCCACGCAATTTAGCATTTTGCACTGAAATATCTGAAAGATGAAAAATCATCATAAAATGTCAAGTGTTTGTTCCTGTTTATACTTTTTTTTTCTGAAGGTTTAGGTTTATCTTGGGCAATGATTCTGCATTCAAGGTCTGATGTGACTGTTTTACATGTAATCTCATTATGTAGGACTGTAAATAAAAAAGAACTATATAAAAGAACTATGGTTTTTGACTTAGAAACCATGCATTTTGTTGCTTGTGAGGCTAACCCAGGCTGTTGCAAACATTAGAATAGAAATCTATCTGGGCAAAACCTTGTTGTATAGTAGTATGAGATCCAATTGCCAGAAACTTTCTTCATTCAGCAGGCTGCTTTTGAAAGGCTGGTAGCATGTTTTTCAGGGATAAGCATTTAGAAGTTTAACTACTTAGTCTATGGGAACAGGCTCTCAAGAGAGCTTGTACTTCATGTAGCTGTTCTCTGGCAGGATCCTCCTTGATATTCAGTAAGCCAGACACACATTTCTACCTACCTTGCTTACTTGAAGGCAATCCCTAATATCCTGCTTTTCTTCAGTGGATAGTGCATGAAACTACGATTGCTTATATTCTTGGTTGTGCACAGAAAAACCTCATGTTTCTATTGATTCATTTCTTGACTAGATCAATTTATACTGCTTGTGTATTCTCAGTTCTCTGGCTGGGACTTAGCGTGTATGCCCATGGCATGTGATGCCTGGCACCCATATGACCAGCTTCTGTGGTGTCACCCTGCTGTAAATAGTGGAAATAATGGAAAGCATTTCTGAATTACATCCTTAGCCAATGCTAGAAACCTGGTCTACCCTTTTCCATAAACTATAGCAACTGAAATTATTCCTCCTGTGAAGTCATTTTATTCTTGAGTTGTGTTACTTTTCCCCAGAATATTCTAATTAAATTTGTATAAGCATCCCCCTGTAACATGCTGATTACAAGGGAAGACCTGCATTTCATCCTGACCTCATGTGCAAATATTTCCTCAGTTAACACATCTCTTGATTCCCAGTAGGATTAGATCATTGTACCTCTAATATTTCACAAGAATTTGCTGCTAGTTTGATAAATTTAAAAGATGGCATCTTCTCTACCACAAAGTGCTTTGCCCCACAAAAAAAGCCATACTGTAATAAATAATAAATATACAGTATAGCTTCCTTAGACAGATTCCAAGAATTTTATATGCTGTAATTTAATCCTTAGAAAACCAGAGGATATTAAATGAACTAAACTGTCTTAGCCAGAAATCTCTGATTTGGGCTGCTCTTTGATGTTTATATCTGAAAGTCTTTGATGTCTCAAAATTGTTTCAGAAATTAGAAGAAAATCTTGACTTTGTAAATCATTTTGTGATTACATAAATGACAATATGATGATAAATGGCATAGAGTTTACAAAAATGAATCATTTCTCTGAATATTAAGTTAATCAAAAAGTCAAGACTGTCTAGTATGAGCTCCTAGTGCCTTAAAGATCCTTTGGCATTCCAGATGCACAATGAAACAAAAATAGCGTAGCCTTATTACAGGCACCTTTCCACATCTGCAATCCTGTTATACAATAAACTCTTGTTCTTTTGTAGCAAGATTGCACTGGTTCTTTTTTTTTCTTTCTTTTTTTATTATTAATTTGAAACATGTGGCTAGAGGGTAATCCAGTAAGCCATAGGCATTTCATATCAGAGCTTTCATGCAATCACATGTAACGTCAACCATCTGGGTGGAAGGATAGATAGAACTTGTTTTATATCAATAGGCTGTGAATGATAGCAAGGAGCAGAAATAGAAGCATTCAAATTAATATTATATATTTATTTATGTCTATGAACATAGTAGTATTCACTTGAATGTAGGCCCATTGATGGAATAAACTAGTTTTGCTATTAAATAAAATAGCAAGCACTATACAATAAGAATGGCTGCTTTATTTACAACACTTTGAATGTACAGCATTGTTTGTAAGTGGATGCAAACGATACATATGAAACATAAAAACTAACAAGTTGCATGCATATACATGTGTAAAAAGAGAGATTTCTGTCAGCAACATATTCTTCTGATTGGTAGATAAATGCCATTTTAAAATTCCACAAAACGGGTGATTAGGTAGACAATTAAAAGATAATAATTTAGAAAACAGATGTCTGCTTTTATTTTGAGCAGAGAGAAAGCAGTATCTCTGAAAACACACTCATTTATTGTTTATTTTCAAAGTGAAATTTAAAATTAAATTACAGTGTTTGGAAGTAAAAAATTAAATAGACATCTGAAAGGAATAGAATCTCTTCATAATTTTATCTTTTTGATGTCAAAAGATATCCTAAAGGAAAGCCTTAGGGATATAAACTTCTCGGACTTAGAGTAAAGGCATGCAATTTTTTAAGATGCATAATCCTGTATCAAAGTCTTGTAAAAACCTGATAAAAACTCAAGAGTTAATGCATCTAAAGATTAAAACCAACAACCAATGCAAACACTTAAAATTATTTACAGTCCTGTGAAATCCAAACTGCACGCATGTGGAGAACTCTGCATGTTGTAAAAACTGCAGTTGAGTCTGGAATTCTGTACAATAGGAGAGGAAAATGTATGACATGCAATATCTTTGCCTGCACAGTACAAATTAGTGAGTTTCCACTCTATGTTTAGGTAACATATCATCTAATCATTACAACAATTCTATGCTGAAGTTTTCTTTTAATATAGCATTCCAGATGTTTATTTTCTGTTCTCTACAAGTGACCGAATAGGAACAAATTCTAAGGTGAGAATCTGAACACCGAAAATATGTTCTGGTGGTTGAATACTTTTGTAAATAAGCCATTAAAAGAGGTAGAGTCTTCCAGGTTTGTGTTTTAGATAGTTATCAGTTCGACTGATCCATTACCTTTTTTTTTTTTTAGTTATTTGCTTTTGAGTAGTGAGCATTCTAGACAGGCCCTTGCCTTTTTCATTCATTACTTCATTTTAAATAAGAACTGAAGCCACAAGCCAGCAAATCACTTAAGCACTTGATAACTTCAAGCTGTCATCACACTTGAAGGGAATGGTGCTACTTCTGTATGAATATCTACAAATACAAATAAATATTTTGCCTTTTGGGAACCTAATCATTGACTAAAAACCTCAGACCTAATGTATCAAAATATTCTGCTGTATTTCATGCATATTTTCTCAGATGCCATGAGCACAAATACAATTAAGATCTTTTATTTGCCATCTATCATAAATAAACTCTTTGTGGAAACTTTTTTCAGAACCTGAGGACAAGGGGACATATTATCCCCTCCTGTTGGGAGAAAGCATGTTCTTTCAAAGGAAAAAGACATTGGGGTTCAGAACTCTGGATTCCAAGAATCATGGGATCATAGAAATGTTATTTGTAGGGGACATTTGGAGGTCCCTCCCACACAAAGTTTATTTTTGCTAGCACTAGGTCAGGTCAGACATATCTTAGTGCTGTCCTGTCTAGAAAACTTTCAAGCATGAAAATTTCTCATCCTCTCTGGGCAGCCTGTTCCAGTGTTTTGCTACCTGTCTGCCAAAATTAAGATGTTTTTATCATCTTTGCAATTCGCCTCCTAATAGTTGCGGGCTGCTAATATTATAGAACATTCCTTAGTCTCCACTTTGTCAGATTAAATGAGTCCTGCTCCTTCAATTGCTTTTCACAAGCATGTTCAAAGTGAACCAATGTAACCTCTCATTTCTCAGCATCCCTCAGGTACTAGAAGGCCCCAAACTCAGCTTCAGTTTCCTTATGCAGTTTCATAAATGCCAAGCAGAGGACAATAATCACTTCATTTGGTCTGCTCCTATGGACCCCCTAACATAGTCTAATACATTATTTACCTTATTTGCAGTTTACACTACTGGTTTATATTCTGCCTGTAGTCCATCATAAGCCTTTCCTTTTCAGAGGATTTTACTCATTTCCCAGCCTGTACTGATACATTAGGTTGTTCTGTCCCAGGCTCAGGATGGTGGTCCTGTTCTCAAGAATCCTCTGAATCAAAGTTTTCCCATTCTCTCATCAATCATTCCTCCTAATTAGTATTATCTGCAGATTTACCTGAAGACATATTCTGTGTCACCATCTAAGTTGTTGCTGGAAATACTGAATAATACAGGTTCCAGTACTAAGCCCTAGGCTACTTTGCTCATTACCAACAGAAACCAAAATAATTGATTTTACCTCCCTTTCGCTCTTGTAGTAAAGAAAATTTTCAATGCATCTAAGAAACTATTCTTCCAGTCCATACTTCCTCCCAGATTCCACAGGGAATCCTTTTGGGAACAGTGCCAAAAGCCACACTGCAGACCAGGTATCTGTTCCTTTCCTCCTGCCAACTCAACATGCCATCTCGTGACAGCAGGCAATCAAGCTGGTCAAGCACGATTTGTCATTGCAAAGTCTGTGCTGGTTATTCCTGATTGCTTTCATGTGTTTGGAGATGGATTCCAAGGGGACATGCTTTACGATCTTACAGGGATTAATATGGCCTGTAAGTCCCTAAGTCCTCCTGTCACTTTTCTTAAAGGCGAGCATAGTGTTAGCCTTTTTAGATTGTAAAACATCTTCCCTGATAACCACAGGGACCGCACCAGTGCAGCCTCACCTGGAGCGCTGTGTGCAGTTCTGGGTGCCACAGTATAAAAAGGATATAAAGCTACTGGAGAGTGTCCAGAGGAGGGCCACAAAGTTGGTGAAGGATTTAGAGGGGAAGACGTATGAGGAGCAGCTAAAGTCACTTGGTTTGTTCAGCCTGGAGGAGACTGAGAGGAAACCTCATCGCAGTCTCACATTTTTCCCAAACCTTATTTTGCAGCTAAGATATCTGCATAGTCTTCTCACATCACCTTTTACGTCCCTGATTACTTTCAGCTCTGACTAGATATTTGTCTTCACATTCTTTTTCCTAAATGCCAAAGAAATGTACTATAATTGCGTTTTTTCAACTGTTTTCTTTCCACTTCTTGCATGTTGATTTTGTGTTTTTATTAATCAGAAAGGTTTCTGTTTAGCCAAAAGGTGGGGTGGTGAGAGGTCTTAGACTGGTCAAGTGGATGCATATGGCTACACTGGTCCTTGATGTCCCAGTCATCACTTTCAGACTTGTGAAACTGAAATGAGGAAGGATTTCCGTAAGTTGATGAACCAAAAAGGCTCACATGGCTTCATGGTGCTTTTCTGTAAGTAGTCTGTCTAGGAAATATGAAAAGTAAAATGAGAAACAGTGGCAGATGGAATCTGAAATGTCCAAGTACTGGAAAGAACCCACTGTACCTTCTTGTCTTCTATTCTGAATCAGTGTTCGAGAAATTTTCTCTACTGGGGAAAAAGAATGTTTATTTTTTAACTTTTGACTTCTTGCCCTCTTAAATTCCTTTATTTTGCCTGGATTTTGCTGTCAAGCTTAAGATCAGCCATAATG
Source organism: Caloenas nicobarica (assembly GCF_036013445.1). Taxonomy (NCBI): domain Eukaryota; kingdom Metazoa; phylum Chordata; class Aves; order Columbiformes; family Columbidae; genus Caloenas; species Caloenas nicobarica. The sequence continues at coordinate 33,126,764 of NC_088246.1, read as the reverse complement.
CAAGAAGTTCTATCACTGACTGAAAACATAGCACCTGTGGTTTTAGCTGCAGAATAGCATTGCAAGTTTTTTCTTCATATTCATCCCTCTGAGCAGAACTGGTTTGTAAAAGGCCTAATACACATAACATAAGGCCAGTGGGAAATTTTCCTGAATCCATTGTCACTGGAAAGAGCACTGGGTTAAATATATCTCTTAGTAAATTTATGCAACCCTCAAGATCTACGGTTGTTTTTATCCAATGTTTACTTTTAGTTTCATTATTTGTAAGATAATGGGGTTTAATATTAAAAAGCTATTAGCTAGAACTCCCTGATCTCCCAACTTCTTTAAAACATCCTTGCTATGTTTGTATTTGAATAACAGATCAAATCATATTAATACTTTCATAAATGCACGGTGCAATTAAAATAGATGTGGTTTAAAATATTCTGAAGAAATTAACTCTAGTACTAAACAGTAAGTGAAAAAAAAATTACAAATGATGTGATTGCTTCAGAATGCATTAAGAAACTGCCTTTCAACACAGGCTTAGAGGAATGAGTCAAGAAATCCTGGAAAAAATCTCTCATAGCAATAAAGACTAAACCAAAACCACCATGGCTAATCTTTAACATCCTAGGACACTCCCTCTGAATGAGTACTGTGTACAACTCTGTATCAAGGTTTTAATTCACAATGCTGATTTTCTACCTGAGCTAAGTAAAAATAGGTTTATCTGTGTCCTTTTGTATTTCTGAAAAGTAGAAAAGATAATAGATTTGCCCAATTATTCAATCTTTCTGGCGCTAAAGTTAAAGTTGAATATTCCGTTCCTAACTTATTTTCTCTGGATCTGGTCTCACAAATGAGATAATCCCACAGAGGCTTAGCTTTGAAAGCAAGTGAATGATTTGACTTTCCCTGAGTTTGTGAGCCAGGACTACCTAGCAATTAAAGAATTAATCTAGTAGACTAGAGATGGTGGTTTTATTCTTAGCTTTACTGCTGATGTTTTTTGGTAATCTAATGCAAATACTTGAACCTCCTTTCTTCAGTTTACTCCTTCATAAGGTGGTACACCTGCATGATTTGCAAGTGTATTATGTACACACCTGTACTAGCAGCTTAGACTGCTCTACGTGATATTTGAATAGCAGCCAATAATAATCTCTACAACTACACTCACTCTAGTGTTAGTAAAACATGCCATAGCCAGGACCCTGTGCCTACATAGGTACCCGTAAATAATTGCAAGTCCTTTTTAAGTGCATAATTACACTTGTGGTCTGGGGCTATTTTAAAGGGAAGGATGAAGTTGTCCGTGATTCATCATGTCTTCTGTGCAAATGAATTTACACTGTTGTTCCTCATCGTTAGCCTGGGGGAAATCCCTAAAGGGGATGAGACTGCATTATTCAGGAACTCTCTGAAGTTGGGCAAATCTGGACCAAAAGGGGACGTGGGAGAGAGGACATGAAACTGTGTTGAGATCAGTAAATTTACAGAGTAGATGAGTCCTTATTCCTCACTCTCTAGCCTTGAACATTCACTTGGGTGCATTCTTTGTTTACTATCTGCTTTTAAAGTGTACTGCTTATGTACGGTTTTATTTACTATTGTGACCTCAAACCACTGTGTGCATGATTAACACTACAATACTTGCTACAACTTTTATGTTCAGCCTTCCTATGCAATGTTTTCCCTTCACTGGACAGAATTTGGAATTTGAAAAATTAAAAACATTTTCAATCCCATGAGCTCTAGGCTTCATCTGTGTGTGATAACCTTCCCAGAACTAGCTCTAGCTTCCTTCTAAACCTCCAGCCCTCCTGGTGCAGTAGGAAAGTGTTCACTTTCCCTCCACACCACCACCATCAAGCCGGTATGTACTCAGAAATCCTGCTTCCCCTTCTCCAGATAGGCTATGACTCTGTTTAACTCTTCCTCACTTTAAAATATACTTTTTTGTCATGAAATGCATGAAAGATAATCTTTGCCTAATCTTCTGGTAATGTTCAAAGAGTCCAGTAATGTCCGGGCTTGCCCTCTTACTAGTCACAGTAGAAATATAAAGGAAGATTTAGTCCCTGCCTGGAAGACCTTCTAATCTAATAGGTGATGGGAAGAAACATGTTTGTGATTAATCAGACTGAATAACAGAGGAAAGTGTCCCTTTCTTCTTCATGTTTTGGAGGGAATGAGAGAAACACTTCACCTCCACAAAAGTGGTCTGGTCTTCCTCCTCAATAGTAAGGCCCAGACCAGCACTTTCACAGGTATCAGCATATTCAACTGCTCCTTATTTAGTTCTAGAAACCTTCTACTCATTCATGCTAATTCCTACATTATAGCTACTGATAAGCATCAAACTCTGCAGTACACCAAGATTTCAGTTTTGTCACAACCCAAAATACATAGAAAATAGGAAGAAGAATAACAAATGATGCAATGACCCACCTCCTTTAACAAAGGAGATCTGTTCCTTAGAGATGAATTTCAGTGTAGGCTTCCCTGCTAGTTGCAGGAGATGCACCTGTGAACTATGAAAAATAATCTGCTAATTACAGATTCTATAAAATGAAGCAGGTAATGTCCAGATTCTAAAAAATAAAAACTAAATAAAAGGTGGGAGATCCTACCTGGCATGCGTACTGTCAGTATCAGAAGATCCAAAGCTAAGTAAGTTAAAAGACAAAATGGCTCATTTGACCCAAGGTGATCCCACCAAATAAAAAATAGAGCCAACATATGGGATTCTGGTAATGAATCTTGGTCCACCATCATACATACATTTATTCTGTTGATATATAATCAAAATCTTTAAGTAACTATAGCTTTCAGCCTAAAATTTCGCTGAATTTTTCTAATTGGGAGAAGTGGAAGAGAAATAAGCATTAATTAACGGCTTTAGTACGTAATCACATGATAATAAAATCAGTTAATTATAATAAAGATTTAGGAAAAAAGTCTAGACTCCTAAGTAAACAATACACATTTTTGTTGCATTCCATTTTCCACAAACTATATTTATATGGCAAAATAAAGATGAAAGAAACTACATTTAAATAACATTACTTTTCTTCATGCATGCTGATAAAAAGCCAGGAAATTCAAAGTTAAGGTTGACATTCCAACCTTAATACAAGGCCTGTTCTCAATCCCTCCCACCCCTAAGATTATGATTATGGAAAAAAGTATCATTCATAAAACTTTGCAAGCATAATGAATCACATCACACCCTAACCACAGCTATTCATTTCATTTGTCTATGATTTACCCAAGATTGCGCTTTCAAACTTTTTCTTCGTCATTTGGTGCCGTATGGGGAAATATCAACAGTTACTTATTTAAACTCTTCAAATGGTGTGTAATACAGCTGTAAATAGAAATCAATTGCACTTTACTAGCAGAACGTACCTACTTTTATTAGGTTTTGCCCAAAATATTGAGTTTTGCTAATGATTTCCTGTATCAGGGAACAATGACATTACTGAATGTCATGTTTTGTCAGGGAGAGCCAAGCTGTGAAACCTGATCTTTACAAGTAGGTGCTTGTATTCAAATTGGAGTCCTATTAAAGACAGACTGTGACACAGGGATGCATTCATACAGTCAGAAGCATGTAGGTTCAGTGCCTGAAATTACTTCTGGGACCAGACTACGATGCTTCGGCTTCACTAGATGTATTCTGGTTTTAAGAACAGAACTGGTCCCTATGCTGGACTGGTACACTTGACTTCACCTGCTTCATGAGCAGAAGGTACTCACATATATCATCAACATAAGGAATAAAGTTAATTCTTATGCTGCCTATACAGGTAAAGTACTTGGGGGGAGCGGGGGGGAAAGGTTGCAGAGAATTCTTACAGACTCGGATGCTAGTCACTGCTCCCAAATATATCCTACTGGTTTGGCCCACGTGCTCTGAATATGTATATTTCTGGATATTAGGGAACAAACTGCCTTAGCTTATTTAATTGTTTGGTATACCGCTTCTGATAGGACTTGTGTAGGAACTGCTTATATAGGATTTGCTTAGTATAGCTAAGTTTGCTTAGCATAACTTCTGCAAGCCTGTGAACTTTTGAACTTTCAGCTTCATTAAGTAAAAAAGGCTTCAGAGTGGTTCAAGCTACTAGATAAGTGGAGCTGCAACCCTGGAGATAAGTAAAGGAACAGAACAGCATCTAACAGAAGACAAGGAACAGAAGAATGTTTTGGCTATTGCCAAGGACTTTCTCCAACATCCCAGCTGCAGGTTCAAAATAGTAACTGATGGACAGAACCTAGATTGATGTCCAGGCTGGAAAGTGAGAGACAAACAACTACCCACAGAGATAAGAAACGGCCCACCTGATGAAAATTAAGAGATCCAATGAAGAGCAGTGAGACCCCAGACTCTAATTTTGTGGTTGTCCTGAAGTGATGCATGGTGGGTGGGAGGCTTGGATTGTGGGGGTTTAATTGTCTAAGGTTATCTCTATTGGGGGCCCCACTTCAGAAGGCACCCAGCTTGAGTTGCTTTATGCTGTACCTTGCAAATAAATTATCCGAGAAAAATTTCTGGAATCCATGCCTGAGTCTCTGCTACAGGAAACGTAGGGAAAAGAAACTTCCTTAAAACTGTATATATATATATGTATATATATACACATATATATATATATTTTAGTGTTTATTCATAAACAGTTAATTTTGAGGCCAATGTTCATCCTACAGGACTGAAGTTACCTGAGTTAGAAGCCAGTATACCCAAGCTCCTTAGACTTGTGTCCATAAAGGACACAGAATTCAAGTGAACTACGGAGTCCACTGCAGGTGCCCACATCTCTGCACAACTCAGAGTGTCTCCCTGATAACTTGATACTTGGATAAGATCCAGCAGTTACATAATATGAGCCCATTTTATTTTTCTTAACTGATGGAGTCAATCAATTCTTTCTGCACATCAGACCTGCAGAAGTCAAGTGAGGTAACCTTGTCCTCATCTCCATACACTTCACCTATCTCCAACATACCAAAGAATTTCCCAGCTGTTTCAGCCATCAAGGCACCACTTCCTCTGGTCCACATTAGCTTCAACTTCGACTTCAGCAGTCTCCTCCTTTCTGGTTTCACCACGAGCCACTCAAAACTGCTCTGACAAATTCATCTGATACTTTTTGTTTAGCCTCCTTCAGCTTCACAACTGACTCAGACATAAACTCTTTGAACATAAACTCGATCACAGTCCAATGTTCCCTGCCTATATAATCTCATAATGCATTGAGACATCAGAGGTATCCTTTACCCTTCCAGTGATACCACATTCAATCCTATTTTGCTCTGCTTTCACCTGAATACCGCTACACTCTTCTACTGTCAAAATAGATAGTCTTCAGCTAGCTTTGCTTAAATACTTCCTTTTTCTATTAATTCATCAGTGGTGCCCATAGTGCCTTCCCCTCCACCACTGATTAAGCAAGTGTCAAGGTAAGATATTGTCCAAACTCTGTCCATTCCCTTGCAAGTTGGGCCCATCTCCACACATGTATGCTGCACTGATCTGGTCTGATCTGTCTGGAATGCAAACTGTCAACTCAACAGGACATGAACTGCTCTGTGTTTTGAGGTGATGAATTTGTGATCCATGGACATTACAGTAATTTTAAGGTTTAACAAGAAGATCAGACAGCTGCAATGTCAGTAAGTTGAGAGAGACAGCATTAGTTTTCCACACACTACAACTCTTTCTGTTATTCAGGCCAGAGTTTGAGAATGATAGAAACTCTCTGACTATTAATGGATCAGTTAAAGGGTAAAAGATTTTTCCCATTTTACAAGAAAAGTGTGTAGATGTTTTTTCAGTTGTATATCTAACTTCTTGTGGGAGTAAACAGTACCTTTCAGCTCCTTGCTTACTGAATCATGTGTGCTGGATAGTACCTCCTTATTTCAGCATCCCAGGATCACCACTGACTTCCAGTGAATTTTCCAGTAAAGTACAGGTCACTGTTAAAATCTATAACTTCTCAATCAGTAATGCTGAGTAATCAGAGAAGCTGTCTTATCCTGTGTGATAATGTGGAAAATTACCAGCACAGGGACTCAGCATGCAGGATTAGAAGAGGAGTAAAACTACTTCCATGGAAATAAAGTGAATTGAAATGCACATTCTCCTCATAGTTGGTAGTACAAAGGATATTGGATTTGTTGTATAGGAAGACTTGTTACAAGACATTGATTTTCAAAATTAACAAGAAACATACCATAGATACTTCTGAAGAAAAATAAGTATGCAAATAGTTGCAGACAGTGCTTAGCATCTGTAAGCATCTTGTGAGCAATTTTTTGTGATAAACATTTCAATGAAAAGATAGGGTTAGAGGTGGGTGAAGGAAGTTAAACAATCATAAAGCAAACTGTATTCCTAGTTGAAACAAATCTAGAAGACATGTTTGAGCACCTAATATGGTCTGAGAAGATTTCAGAGCGTAAGGCAGCCTCTCATAAGAGTTCGTCTTGCTTCTCCTACATTGTCGCATTGTCTGTGAACTGAAAACCTGTCCCCTGCAGCATAGATATTCATTATGCGTTTCCTCAGGTCGATGCTTTCTCCAATGTGACAAAAATCACCCAATATGAAAAAGCGTTCAAAAGCATACAGCAAATCGCAGTTCATTGACCTTATCATGCATAATTTTAAATAATTAATATGAGAGAAAATTCAATATTTTAGCAAATATAAAAGGAAAAACACAGGAAATAAAACAGCCATAAAAAAATATCAGTTTGACAGAAGGATTCACCTTGGTTACGAGTCTTCATTTTCTGCTAGGACCGACAAGTCCTGGCTTAGTCCTGGCTTTAGCGCTTCCTTTAAGGATTCAGCGACAGGCACACCCTGCATTAATCTTCTATGTTATCTCGCTTTGTGATATGATACTGACTCAACAACCTTCTCCCGTTACGTTCTTGCAATATGTTAATAAAACGCTTCTAGTTCCGATTGTCTTTGTAGTTTTGTGTCCTGCAAAAATCTGAGATGTGAGCAAGAGTTTTTTTCTGAAGAGACCGTGGTGAAGGGCTGCTCTATCTTCCTCTAAACGCCGGTTTCCCACACGACGGTAAATTCGTGTGAATGTTAAGACAGAGCTGACGTTTTCACATTTCTCCATTCATTTGTTTCATTATCTGAAGTATTTGTATTTCCCCGATAATTTTGCACCCTGTGGTGACACATCTTTACTTGCATTTGTCCTTAATTTATACCTCCATGTCTTTAAACGAAATACTTGCCACCTCACCTAAAAGGAGCTCAAATAAGTTGCCTTCCTTTGAGATCGATCATAAAAACTTATCTGATCTTTCATCCACCGAGCATTTTTATATAACACTTAGCATTTAGAGCTCTTCAACTTACTGTTACTTTTGAATGCGCTCTAGTTAGCACTTCCCTTACCGGATGTTTTAGAGATCTTCATTGCCTTATTAGTTCATTCACCAGGTGTTTTAATTAACGATATTTATCTTAAATAAGCACATCTCTGAGCGAGTCTCTCCCCAATCACTGAGAAAACTCTTAGCGCTAGTACAAATAAAAGCACCTTCCCCGCTACTTGCTCTTTTTTCACTCTTAGCATGCCATCAAACCGTGGAAGCAGACACAACGCCGCCGATCGCTGCCGCAGCAGTGGCGATGATGACAGTGCCAGAGGATGGGGAGAGGTTGGTTGTCAGCCCAGAGGAATGTTGGGGCGGGAAGGTCCTCAGTTCCGCACGGTACGCCGGGTACCTGCCGTGCCGCCGGGCCCGGCCGGCCCCGCTGCGGAGCTGTCCAACGTAGCTCCGCTGCCGCTCACCTTCCGCACCCCTCCGCACCGCTCCGCGCAGCGCAGCCGGCGCCATGCCCGCCTCTCGCCTCTGGCAGTCCGCGGAGCCCTGGGAGCGAGGCTGGAAGGAGAAGAGTCTTTCCCACCGCATCTTTCCCGGCAAAAGGTGATGCGTGTTTCGCTCAGGGTTGTGAATGACGGCAGATGCCGGTCTGCGGTGGGAGATGTTTGCGGTCCTGTAGGCAAACAGGAAGGATTTTCGCGGAGAAGGATCCTTCGGCCGCCCCCACCCGCCCCCTTTGATCTGATGGGCTTTGAAATCCCCTTAGAAATTAGAGACTAATTAGCCCCAAAGTGAGAGTGGCAACAATGCATGACAAAGGCGAACATTAGGCTTTAAGAAGGCCGTGCGAGAGTAATGGCTAGCCACTCCTAAATGAGCTGTGTGCATAAATCGTGTGCCAAAGAAAATCGATCCGATTCAACCTGGGTGTGTCTAGCACTGCCAGGGATGGCCAGGGCCAGGCTGTTTACTTAGAGATAGTCTGTGTTGTGGGAGGGTGAAGACAGAACCCCTAACCTCTTCTGGCCTCTCAAGACAAAAACAAAAACCTTGATCAAAGAAAGGTATTCAGCGGTGTCGGGTGTACGGGTGTGTTTATATGCATTTCACGGTATTTTGCGCTATGTATCCAGCGGTATCAGTGAGTGCACACAAGGTTGATTCCTCTGCGCACCGGCGGTGACCGGGACCACTCTACCAAAGGTGCAAGAGCAACCACTGCCCTGACTAGGACCAGCTTATCCCCCTCTCATGGGCAAGAGGAAGGAGTTTCAAAGCAAGTGCTTCGAGATTGCCTGAAACGAAATGAGCTTTACCAAGCAGTCTTTTACTGCCACGCTAGCAAGTTGTTTGAACTCTAGTTGAAGGGGATTTAGGAGGAATGGAGAGGCGATTCCAACAGTTACTACCGGGAATGCAATATCGGGTCCCCTACAATGCTTACTTAGGCTAATGGAGGTCCTGTCATTCAGTTCCAATTGCGCTGGGATACAGGGTAAACATTCCCCTGTGACCCTCTGCGTGCAGGTCCCCTCTTCAGGACATCATTAAAAGCATACATGCACTTGCCTGACATCAATTGTCAGGCTGGCTCTCAGGGTTCAGAGATCCCGACGGAAAGCAGGAAAACAAGCCCAGTGGAGACCCGGCTCTGCGGCTGTAGGCTTTAAAGAGGCTGAAAATCGTTTAGTTGCGGCTGTGTAAGAAGAGACAAAAGTGCTCAGCAGGTAAGAGCGGAGGGTTTTGCCAAGAAGGAACTGTCCTTTATCGCTGTGACGGGATTGACTCGCTGGGGACTCCTCTCTCGGGAGCATCCACGCGTCCCCGAGGGGGCTGCCTGTCTCCTCTCATCAGCATCACGGCGAGAAATTTTACAGCCGCTCTTTCTAGTCCTGCTAATCCTGTTATCCGGGGGGTTATAAATATTAACGCCGCTGGGGATGGGGGACCAGATTAAGCCCTCTCTGAAGTAAGATGTCAGCCAGCTTCTTCCCAGCCCACCAGCGCCCGGAGCTGCTGGATGATCTGCACGGCAGAAACCCACAAGTGCCCTGCCCGGAGGGGCTGCTGGGCCCCTCAGTGTTGGATTTCGTGGCCGACCTCTCCCTGGGCGACCCCCAGGTCGCTCCCCGGGCCGGGCCGAGCCTGGGGTTCTGCGAGATCACCTCCGGGCCTCCCTTGCGGGGCAGAGCTCTGTCGCTTCGGGAGGGGATGGTGCGCGGGCTACCCCTGGCTGCCTTCGGAGATGGAGATCCCGAAGAAGAAGAAGAGGATGAAGAAGAGGAGAGGATGCGCAGCGCTTCCCTCCTTGACAGACCCAGGAGAAAGCGAGTTATCACCTACGCGCAGCGCCAGGCTGCCAACATACGGGAGAGGAAGAGGATGTTCAACCTCAACGAAGCGTTTGATCAGCTGAGGAAGAAGGTGCCCACCTTCGCCTACGAGAAGAGACTCTCTCGGATAGAGACATTGCGCTTAGCCATAGTGTACATCTCCTTCATGACTGAGCTCCTGGACGGCTGCAGCAGGCAGAAGGCGAGCTAGGGAGAGCCGGGAAGCGGCGGGACGGGGCTGGGGGCCGAGCACCACCCACGGGATTGAGCAGATGGCCCCGGGTGCCTTCCTGCTTGAGGTGCAAAGCCGTGGCTCCTGCCTTGGCTTCTCAACACCGCAGCCAGGACCATGTAGGTGTGGGATGCAAAATGAGGAGTGTTAAAGGAAGCGTGCGTTGGGGGCGGGGGGAGGAGTGCGGGAGAAGTGGGGTGGAGAGTCTCAGTATGCGTAGATTTGCTAATATATACAATTTTTGTAAAGGAAAAAAAAAAGTCTGAGACCCTTTGGTTTGTATTGCGTCGCCTGCTTACTTCAAAATTTTTGCAATTTGTTGCTTTCGGGAAAGGCTCACCGGGGCAACAGAGCCGTTCCAGTTTGCAGAATGGGTTTCCAGCGGATTCAGTTGTCTGCCCAGCTGCCTGCCGGTGACGAAGAAAATCTCGGTGTGTGCATTTTAACCTAGCGCTTTCTGCTTAAAAAAAAAAATAAACAACGACTCCCTTTTCTTTGTAATCCAGCCTGCCAAGTCCATGCCGTGTGTCACAGAGCCTGTAAAGCGGAACATCTGCACACAACCGTTTGTTGTCACGATTCTCTTCCCGGGACCAGTTGTGTCCTTGCGTGTGGGCGGCCCGCGCTGTCGCTCACACCGAGCAGGAGCCGGCGCAGGAGGGCCCGGCGCTGCCCGGTGCGTTGCGGTGCTGTGCGGGGCGGCACGACGGGGGCGAGGCGCGGGGACCGGCCCGGTAGCTCCGCAGCCTCCGTGGCACCGGCGGGGCCGGGCCGAGAAGCCCGGTCTGCACCCGTCTGAGAGAAACAACGTGTGGGCTTGTGGGCTTTGATTTTGGGGAGGTCACGGAAAGCCCTTTTCTCTCTCGCTGGATTTTTTTTTCCTCCCTCCCTCCCGCTCCGTCCCCGGCATATGTTTCATCGCTGTAAGGAGACAAAACAAAATCTGAAAAGCCGGAGGGAGACAGAAGGGCCCGGGCCGGCCGCACCCTGGGGATGAGGACAGGGTGCACCTCGGGGATGGTTTTTTTAGCGTTATCTCCTAATGCCTCGCAGCCTCTCGTGAACGGGGGCGAGAGCCAGGGCGAGCTGCCGTGGCAGGGATGGGAGTCGAGCAAGAGACCTGAGGGTCTCCTCTATAAGGCCCTCCGGCCCTTCCTGATGTGCCTCTGCCCTCCTGCTCCCCCCTGGCTTTCCCTGTTGCTGTCACCTTCCCTCGCCGCTGCTCGGCAAAGACCTGGATTTGTCCCGTATTTGCAGCAGACGGGCAGCAACCAGCCTCCGCCGAGCGCAGTCCAGCCTGCGTTAAACTGGGGAGCAAATGTCCCATCCAGGGCAGCGGTTCTGCATGGCTTGGCAGGACAGCTTTTATCTCCACAATATAAAATTGTTGTGATATTAGTAAAATCAAGATTTATCCTGGATTCACGCTACTATGCATAAGATCAAAATCCCACTCTAATATCTCTCTGATTTCTTCTCTCATGTTTTGTCAGCTCCTGTGGTGATTCTTCTTTTTTTCATTCCATCCACTTTAATGTTATAATGAATGGTCTAATATATTGTATTGATACTCTAATATTCTTTCTCTTTTCACTTGTTTCTTTGATTTCTTTTGCTGCTTGTTTTTATTGACCTCCCTGACTCCACATTGCATCTGCTCTACAGTTTTCAGATTTTTTTTTTTCAGAAGGCAGTTGGATAGTTAACACAGCTGGATCCTCTCTAGAAACTGGGGTGTTTCACCTCTTCAGATGGTTTTGTATTGGGGTTTTTGTGTGTGTGTTTGTTTGTGTGTGTGGGGGTTATGTGTTGTGGGGTTTTTTTTTCCTAAAAATAAAATGAGAAAAGGAACTAAGAATGAACAATGTTCCAAAATCAACAACTGTTCACATGACCCAGTTGCATTTTACTGTTACCACTGTCTCAAGCAAAATGATGAAGACAGATTCTTTAAGGACAATGAAACATGCAATTCAATATTCAATTTTTAGCACAATTTCTCTATGATCTGTATACAACTGTGCTTTCCATGGCACGATTATATATCCTTTCATTTTATTTTCTTGCTCCTGTCACTGGATAGAATTAGAACTCAATAGCTCACAGTGTATTAAGAGTTTCATGATGTAAACATGTCTGTAACAGATAATTCAAAAATGATTGGTTTTTTCTTCTTGGTTCAATAACAAAATATTGGAGTTTGTTCAAGATCCAAGGTTTTTCTTTACTTGTGTTAAAGACTAGAGAAAAGCAGAAAGAAAATATTACATTTTATTTTAAAATACAAATCAAAATCTGAATCATACATTATGAATCCTGATTTTTAACAGATCACTGGAAATATTGCAGCAGCAGCACAGACCAGTAGTAACATTCTTATATGAGCCACTGATTCTAAAAACTAACATTAGGAATTAAAAATGCAGTTGCAGTATAAGTCAATGAACACAATATGCAAACAGCACAGATTAAGTATTGAGACGCATTTGGTGTTACATCAAAGACTTTGGAAGAGCCTCTTGGCCACACGTTGATTTATAGGAGCTGAGAACCTGATGAAAGGGGCTTTACTTTTTTGTGGTTTATGCTTTTCCAAAACTGGCAAAGATTTACCAGAACAGTAGTTGAGATGCATTTTTTTCATTAGACACCTGTGTTAGAACCAAAGCGTGCCCTTATGCCTATGAAGAGCCCAGTGAAACAGTGAGATACTGTACTGCCCCATCACTTGGCCTATGTGGATGTGCGGAAGTCCTGGAATCTCAGATTGCTAAGAATATAAACAAACCATGGAAACATGGCAGACAAGCTTCTTGCTGGTGTGCAATCCTATCTCCTGAAACAACAAGCCTGTGGGATCCCTTCTTCCTTCACCCTCCTCTCAGCTCAAGGTAGCTGCATTCTGGTCTGTGGAGTCGTAGTGCAATAAAGCAGCATGTCAGGCTTGGGAAACCACTGAAATCCTGGCCCTAATGCAGTGAGTGCAAAACTGCTGCTAAATTCAGCCAAACTGTACTGAAAGGCCTTTCCCTTGCTCAGAAACCTTGCTGCCACCAAGGCTGAGGCCAATCCCTGTCCTTAGTCTCCCCGAAGTACCGTACCATTATCACCGCATTAAGAACAAAAACTGACAGTGTCAATTACTTCTGGGAAAAGATAATGAGGGGGTTTTTAAAGCCTTAGAGCTGTTTGATCATAGCCCATTTTTAGATCTTGGTCTGAGGCAGGTTTGTTTATATTCTCTTTGCCCACTGAAGGCTGCCTTTTGGTAGAAAGTTGAGTTCCCTTGAAGCTATCACATTACGATTAGTATTCAGACATGTAAACCAAAAAATAAGTCTGAATGAAATCATATTTGAGAGACGTTTCCAAGCTTTCTAAGAGAAGTATAAATAATCAAATGATTTTTCAATCTATAGTCAGGCTGATCTTGTTTTACAGCTGCTCAACCTGAAAGCAGGTTTAAGAAAATTAGTGCTGGAAACAGAACAAAATATTATGATAGCACTGCAAACCCTTGCATCCACATTCTGACCAGCTACTATGGCCCCATGATTGGTGTTTATTATCACATTTGTCAGCATTTCCATTATAAACACTCTAGCATGGAGGGTTTATGACTCAGCTATAAAATTTCCCTCCAGGATGAAACTTGATAAGTGAAGCCTTAGTCCAACAATACTTTTTTTTTTTCCTTTTACAAACTTTAAAATAAATTAGGTTTTGAAGTCATGTGGGTACTAAGCAAAAGTGATGGAAAAGAGTTTTTGATTTATTTTTGTTCTCCTTCAGATCAGTGGTGCTTCTCAGAGAGATTTTCTGTGTAGCCCTTTGCTCTTTTCAATGAACTTGGACGTTCTGTGATTTTTAAAATAAAAATTAGCTGAAATACTGAGGTTAAAATGTGACTGCTGTGCATGTTCTGTTCACTTTTTTATAATAATTTGTTGGTTTTACTAGTTTTGAATACTACTTATCTGCAACAGTGACAGCCAAGCTTTTCTTACTACTTATCTAGCATAACAGCTACAAGGACACATAGGTGTACTGGTCATAGTCTTTTTGTAGTACAGTAAAAATTGCTGTCTTTACTAAAAAGTTGCTAAATATAATTAGTTCAAATTATTTTTCTCTTAAACTTCGCTCCAAAGTTAGTTCATGTTTCAAATATTAAAATGAACATTCATCACAGCAGTATACTTAGAATAAAAAGAATTTACTGAATAAAAATATTAAACTGCAATTGCCTTAAAACATAGCTGTTTAAGAACTGCAGCTCAGATATTATTTTAAAATTTTCCTGTTTTTCATCTAGATTTGACTTTTTGCCTTATCTGTCCTAGTTTCAGACCTAACTTTTTGGCCTGGTTGGCACTAATTGTCAGCTGCAGTCCTGTCCACTGGTGCTCACACACCTAAAATTCCTATTCCTTCAAAAAAGTCAAAGTAGAGGAACAACCCTATAACCTTTCCTTTTTTATTGTCAGTTTTCACATGAATATATACTTCTAAGGACTGTAATGTATTCAAATTGTTGAGTGCATTAGATTATTTTACTGTGGTTTATACTGCTCTCAAAGGCTTCATTGCCATAACTGTGACTCAGACCATCTCCTCCTACACTGAGGGGTTTTGAATGGTGCCCACACAGAGTTATAGTAGTGCAAAAGGAAGATAGGCTTCACTACTGTCCCACAGAGCTTTATTTCAAACCAAAAATATCAGTCACCATGGATTGCTAGGCCTATTTATGCTTTTGTCTTACCTCTGCCATAATTTTGTAAGGAGAGATAAAGAGCCTCCTGTTGGTTTAACTGTCTCTCTTTAACTCTGAAGGGAGAAGAAAGATAATAGTTGTTCATGTTACTTCCAGTTCCATTTTGACTTGCTCCAAGGTTTATGGTAGTTGAAGGGAAGGTGGTGCATTTTATGATTTTCTACAAAGCAAAGAGGAAATCTGTGCACGGAGGGTCTTCACCATAAATAAATGAACTGAGAGTAGGAGGAGAAGTTAATTCAGATGACAACACCACTTCTTTTTTTTTTTTTTTCCCTAGCATTGTTTACTCACTGTACAGGCTTTAACTTTGTTAATGAATTCTGACCTTTGAAATGTACCCCGTTATCAGAGAACATAGCACAGAGGATACAGGAATAAACACAGCAAATACCATCACTGCATGAACATTTCAGGTTCACGTGGGACAGATGAAATCTCTGGTCTGGATAAAAGGTAGGTTAACAAAGATTTTTTAAAAAAACAGTGATTTTGGATCATTCGTTTTTTGTATGACCAAGATGAGATGCCGCATAAAGGTCTTGATTTTTCAGAGGTCAAAAGTGTGAAAGTGTGTCAAAAAGTTGTGACCTGAAGCCACTGTTGTTATTTTGGTCTTTGATGGTGAAATGAAGGTGTGCAGGTCTACTAGTCCTTTGGTGTGCAGGTCTGCTAGTCCTTTTGTCTTCAGTGGTGAGTAGTGACTACAGTGCACTTACTGCTCATATCCAGTATCGCTGGAAAACTAGACTGCATTTTACAGAGCTCTGGGATTCCTACTCAGGCTCTTAGGTGCTTGGCAGGGCTGCTGCTCTGTGGAAGTCCAGCCTTGCTCCCAGACCCCTTCTGTGAGAAGGGGCCATGCTGTCTCCACCAGGTGTTTCTGGGTAAAATGCCAGTTGCAAAATGAAGCCACCTGAATAAATACAATGAAGGATTAGAGATATAAATAAAAGCTTCAATACACACACAATACACAGAGAGTTTTGCAAATGTAGGGGAAGAACTGCAAAGCCTTGATGCCCCACTCGAACCCTAAAGCTGGTGGCCATTTGAATTTGCCTTTTACCCCTCCACTGTTCTGCTCCTCATGCTCCTTGTGAACAGAGGGCCCTTGCAATACAAAGAATGTCTCCTTTAAAACACATTTGTTTGAAAAATGAACACAAAACCCAGTAAAGCCAGATCCAGCTACAGCACATCAGATTTCATGTTGCAACAGTGTGCTACATTTTCTATTAAAGCTGGCGCCAGTGATCACATTCTGTCATTCAGTCCACTCTGGGTGGTTGTATATTTTCTTAATGAGGATCTGAAATCAGCCCACTTCACTTAACTGACAGTCTGCCAGAATTATGCCATCTTTCCAAATGCAGAGATCATATGATCCATCTGTTGTCTGCAGCTATGCAGGGGAAACACTTTCCAGAGAGAAATGTGGGTTGGCCCCAAAAGTATGTAATTATCCAAATGCTGAAGTGTTTCAGATGTTTCAAGGTGCTCTTGGACCTGATCTTGGCCATCTAAGCTCCTATGAAGTCTTTTAGAATAATGTACATACCTAAGCCACTAAGTTGGCAGGCAATTTTTGGAGTACATGAATAATTTAAAAATTATTCTTAAATAACTTTGGGCTGAATCAGAGATTTAGGACTCAGCAATATCATCTGAGACATTTGGGAGTGCTTCCACTTTTAAGAAATTCATGTTTTTGTTGTTAATACTATCACATAAGAAACAAAACATAGAGAGAGTTCAGTGAATATGCAGAAAGACATTTTTATCAATTTTTAATCATGTTTTAATGATATGCCAAAACACTACAGTAACTCTGCAGCATCCTTGACTCTCATAACTTTGCAAACTACCAGACGCAAGAGAAGTTGTCATGTGATGAATAATAGTCATGGAAGAAAAAAAGAAAAAAAAAAAGATTGAGAGACTGTGAAATGAAGGGCTATCTCAGATCTTTCCCTGCCTTACTTGAATACGCGTGGAATTCATTTCATACTACATCTGAGCCAGATATCTTACGTGTTGCCAAATATGATTAAGCAGATAGTTTATGTCCTCATCAGATGCCACCTCCTTGACATACAGAACCTGAATTTTAATCATGAGCAAATGGAGCTTTCACCGAAGTACTAATAACTGTGCTTGAACAACTAGACCAAGCCTTGGTAAGATGGAGTTCAAGTCTTACTGCTCAAAACACCTTTACCAACCCCAAGGTATTAAATTTGGAGACATGCACATGTCCATTAGTTCACTCTGTCAACCATACGTGGGTTCACCTCAGCATAAGTCAATTTTCACAGCTGCATGTTCCACACATCCAGAAACAGAATGATCACAGTATCCCCTTTCAGATCACAACTGCCATACCTATGGACTGAACCACTTTATACTGAGGAAGTTCTATGATGTTAGTAGCATAGGATTTTCCCTTGGAGAGAAATGAGTTCTACTAAAGCTATGATGAGAACATATGTTACTTGTAATATTTAAAGTACACAAGCATATTTCCTGAAAAAAAAAATTATATTCTCTTTGAGAGCAGTATAGGTGTATAAGCTTGAATCTCCAGTATCCCATTGGCCAGATCCTTTGAAGGATGCAGTGCATAAGGCAAGTCTTTGACTGGAGTGGGTTTTGGAGTGTAAGTTTGGTGTTCTTTGCCTCCAAGCTGAAAGGACATACTATAATAGGTAGCTAAGAATGGCACATAAAATAAAAAGTTCTAATGACACTTCCTTCAACCCTGCTTCCCTTCCCTAAATGCAGTTCTTGTGAAGTTATAGGCCACTAGCATTACTTATTGAGAGGGTTTCTGAATCTATTTCATACCACAGAAACACTCCATAACACCCCAAAGATGCAGGGTGATCTCAGAGATGGAAAGAGGAGGCTTTATGCCCAAAGTATTTTATTTTCCTGAAAACATCCAATGACACTTTTTCAAATGACAGAAAGTCTACACGGAGATTCATAACGTTCACCTTGCAGCATCATGGTAGAAATGCACACGGCACAATGGAGGTTTCCTAGTCAGCGAAAGTCTAGGGAAAACAGCTACATTTGCTGTGGTTTCTTTCCACTCAGTGCATAATACTACCTGTATAGTGCTGCTCTCCTATTTCTGCGTTGCAAATGGGATGACATTATCTGCATTATTTGCTGTGCCACAGCTTCTTACTAGGGAGCCACCAACACATTCCTTTCAGTGTTGGTACCCTTGCAGTAGCACCTCTTCCATCGTTGAATTTCAGATACTACTTTCAGATGTTCTTGAGCAAAGTTTAATGGCAACTTTTTGTCAGCTAACATTTTGCTAACCTCTATGATTGAGCAGTGAACATCCTTTTTTGCCTCAATAAACAGTTTGAGAGGGTATGTGTGAAGAAATATAATGGCTCCCATAACTACAAAGAATGAAAAAAGCATCTTCTATCTTTTTATAGAAGTATAACTTGCTTCTGATCTACACTAGGTCTGTGAGAATAGGAAGGGCTGTTTCTTGTAGCCATAGCTGAGTGACTGTGTCACCTTTTTCCCTCCTGTATATACCCCTTTGGGTTGGCCCCTTAGCCTTGATGTGAGCAATTATGAAGTACCTCCTATTATACATCTGATTTAGCATTAAGAACTTAATTTCCTAAAAGTGCTTCTAATCTTGAAACATGGTTATTTTTCTTCTTTTGGGGATGAAATGTACTACCCACAGTGAATTCTGTATAGAAATGGTAATACTTAGACAGTTAACCTGCCAGCTATGCTAACAAATCAGATAGTTTGCCATCTAGACCAGGCTATTAGTTCCTGCAATGAACTGACAACATGAAACCACAGATGGAAAGATTTGGTGTTGCAAAATTTTACCTGCCAAATTGGAGGCTGCATTGTCCTCTCAGAAGAGACAGCCCATTCTGGGATGCGTCTTTGAGAAGGACAATATGGCAGCTGTTTCACTTTGTACAGCAACATGACAGTGTTATACGAAAGAAAATACAGAAAATTATCTTAGTTGATTGAAATTAAGCCAAATGACAGTTTGCCATACCACAGCCACTCAATTACATGCCTTGAATGTAGATAAAGTTGTAGTTACCCATAATGGAATCTGGCCAGAAGACAACATCATGAGTCTTTCCAGGACATTAAAAGATTTCCACTGACCAAAAGTTTAACATGTTGGTAGATAATAGCTAGGTTGAAGGCCATTTGGGGATAACCAAAATAGATCATAAGTGTCACTGTAGATAGCATGTGGCTGTAAGCCATTGCAATATAATTGATCAAACTTCTATCTCTTTGAAAGCAATGATAACCATTTTACTGTTAAATAATCCCCATTCAGCAAAAATTCCTGCAGATATACATCATTCCAGTTACCCTGAACCTCTGATACAATGGCTACGAGTAAGCACTGCAGTAAACACTGTGAGGCTGCAGTTTGTTTTTATATTGCTTGTTTTTTTTATTAAAAGGTATGCTGTCAAATATTGTTTATTCTTGGAGAGGAAAGGATTACCAACTGAAGGTGTAAACTTCGGTGTTTTGTAATAAAGCCCTTGCTACATTCCACTGCACATCCTCTGCCTTTAAATTAATTACAACATCTGCTGTCACCAAGAGCTGCATTAGCCATTTTGCAAAGTGTGTGACAGCAAAGAATAACATCAAATCAGACATTAGAAAAATTCATAAACTGCTTGAATATGAATTGAGACATAAATCTGACTGTATTCTAGTCAGGAGAGTATTTTGGAATGAAGCCTCTGCTCTGACTTTGAAAGTCTGGGCCATATCTTACAGCTTAGGATCTAACCCATAGATGTACCACTGAGCTCAAATCATCTTTGCACTTACCAGGTCAGCATACTTTAACATGTCTACTGTGCCACAAAATATGGGTGTTTTGGAGATGAAATACATATTACAACCTTCATGCAAAAGATTATTTTTTAATCATGGAAAATTCTACAAATTCAAGTAAACATTAAGGAACAATGAGAGACCCTTTACTCCAAGGGCAGCCTCTCTTAAATAATTATTTTTATTCAACACTACTCTCAGGCTGGACATTTTTTTTTTCATTTTGATTTTATTTAAGGTTTAATTGACCCATTTTAGGACTTGATCCAAAGCCCACTGAAACACTCCCTTTGACATCAAGGGATTTTGGACCAAGTCCTTAATGAATGCAAGCACAAACATTCTAAAAGGAGAAAGGAATATTTCTCTGCTTCTGACATGAACTATTTTTAGTGCTGCAAGGTCAGATAGTAGATTTTGGCATGAGAATATGTTTGATATGGATACTTTTCCAGACAGAAGCAGAAGCAGTGTGGTATTGTACAATACATCACAGATACAAATACAGATGCTTGTCTGGAGATCAGAGTACACAGACAGACATACACACACATACATGCATACATACATGAACAGTTAATGTGTGTTAATTTACTTTAACGTCTTCATAAACTACTGCCTCTTCTGGAAAATTGTCTTAGGAGTTTGGTAACCAAAATTTGTGCTTTAGGTCAGCTTCATGTGTGACCTACTATATGACCTTTGGTCAGAAATTAAAACCGGGGTATGGAGCTATGGACAGATCAATTCCTAGTGAGCAAGGTGCCCTGATTAATCATCATCCTGTTTTATAGAGGAGGGTAGATGAGACTGGGGCTGTAAAATGAGGGGAAATGGTGTACAGTAGACCTTTTAAGCATCATAGCAGATTTTCCATAGTACAAAGTAATTATAAGCTCCCCATTCCGAAATAAATATGTAGATTTTGATTCCACCCTGACAGCCTTTTCTGAAAGGAATGCTACCTGGCACAGATGGAGATAAACCCCTGCTCCCTCAAAAAGTCTTCTAGCTCTAGGTAGGTGTCCTTAGAGGTAAGGTAACTGTGGAAAGAATGAGTGTTCACCTCTGTGAACCTTCCCCCTCCGGGCTCCCTTCCTCTACATAGTTACAGTCAGACCTTGTGTGGTCTCAGGGTGGGAGGAGGAGGTGGATGGCTTCCAACTCACAGACCTGGCATTCAATCAGACTACCAATCAAAAAAATGTTTCCATTTGCCTAGGAGAACATATGTGTATGCTAGGATGACCTTCCAGACCCTTTCCTTCACACCAGGCTTTGCTGCCTGCCTCAGAGGTAAAGGAGAGACTATTGCCCCATCTGACAAGTTCCTACAGGGCTCTTGTGGGTCATGGTTGTTTCTTACATGACCCTTTTTTTCATCTTCTTCTCTGAGATGCCAAGAGCAGCTGTAAGTCTAAAGGAGATCACACTGAGTAGGATGCACAGGGGATTCTTCCCCAGGGTGCAAACATGGCTAATGGGGTAAAACTCCACTTTCATGGTGAAATTCTGGCTCTAGGACTCTGAGTCAAACTGCATGAGCTGCAGGGAGAATTTGAGTCCACCCCTGGGAAGAAGGCTTTGTGGAATGCTTTATCCATCATCTGTGCCCGAGGTGTGCCCTCCCTCACCTTGGAAGAAAAAGTAGAGTTTGTGGCTAAAAAGGCCTGAAGTTTTATGGAGTTTCCATGGGCAAAGTGTACTGAAAGACTGAATATATAGATTTAAGTAATGTGTGGGAGCAGGAAGAATACAATAAAATATATATTTACATAGTTCAGGAAAGCTGGAGGAGATGAAAAAAAAAAGGAGCTGAAATAGCAAATAATCTCCATTATTAATATAAATAACTATTATCCCCTGGAGTGTAGATAAGCTTGTTTTACTAAGCAGTCTTTTCAGATTTAGACATGAAACTACATAAACAAGACCCAGAGCCTTAATTAGGGGCAGAGCTCCACCACAGCATTAGATACTTTGATCTCTTGCAATTGCAAGGACTGGTCTTCTATGGGGTGGAGGAGAGGATACCATTCAGGGTTCCACCAGGGTACTCATGCTCTTCTTAAAAAGCCCCATCCACCACCATGAATTATTTCTGGAGCTGAATAAAACATATATTAATAGAAGATTTTCTATTAAAACACGTGTTGCGAACCATTTCAGATCTTAATCTATTAGGACACCTGTCTCCTATGTGGGATGGCTTGTTTGATGACGGGACGTAGGTATTTCTTGGCCTTGCACTGAGGCGAAAATTGGGAAGCGAGGAGAACGCAGAGGAAACCAGAGCCCTGCGCGCAGGGCGGCGCAGCGCTCCCTGCCGCCGGCGCAGCCCGCAGCCGCGGCCAGGCGGGCACAGGCGGACGCGGGCTGGGGCAGCTCACCGGAGAGACCGGGAGCCTGGAAGCAACGAGGTTTTGTTTCAGGGAAGCTTAAAAAAACCACTGGCACATCCTCCTGTGGCAGCAAGCCATTAGGACCTTTAGGCGAACAACCACATAACAACGAGCTTAAAAAATAAAATAAAAATCACTGCAGCAATTTTGACAATGAAACTGATTTCCTTGGAGGGTTCTCGTGCTAATTCTTCTGTTTCGCAGAGCTTCCAAACGAAGCAAGCGGCACAGCGCCGTGGGCTAGGAGCACGACCGTGAGAAGCGTCCGTGTGTCCGCGGAGGATCCGTGTGCCGCTTCTCTCCCGATGGCCCCTGCCACGCTGCCCCGGGGGCACGGCTGTGCCGGTCCGGAGTCCCGCAGGGTGGGCAGCGGTGCTCCCGGCTCTTGAATCTTCCTGAAGGAGATAAAAACACTCGAGGCTCGCCGAAACACGGAGGTATTAAAGGCATCAGTGCAAACAGACCGGGGAGCGGGCGGGCAGCATCCCACAGCCGTGAAACTCGGGTGAAGGGACTTGGGCTGCCGCAGGAGCACGGCGGATGCCCGCCCTGCTCTACTCGAGCGGGGAGCGGCTCACCTGGGAGCCATGCCCGCCGCTGCCCGCCGGAGCTGGGACCGGCGGGGAATCGTGCCCTCCGGTGGCCGCCGGCCGCACAGCCCGAGGGGCGGCCCCGCAGCCCGAGCCCCGGCGGCGGAACCGAGCAGCCCCGCGCCCACCCCCGTCGGACCCGGGTAGCGAGGTCTTGTTAACCGAGGTGGTCGGAAGCGCTTCCGCGTCCCTGGTTGTACGAGCTGCGGCGGTGAATAAGAAGAAAAAGGAGATAGAAGCTGAAAAATGGGTCCCGCTCTCAGACCCTGTACACAGTCTTTCTGACCGTTTGCTGTTGCTCTGCATAAGTTCATGCCGAGGCACGGTGAGAGTTCTCAGCTTGTCTCCTGGTGTGCTTTTAACACGGAGCAAATTACAGCATGAATGTCAGTGTGGAAAGTTGCTGGGTGTTCTCTTGTCCCTTTTAAAGGGAATGAATCTCGACCAGGCTTTCACCTAACATCTGCAAAAATTAAAATATCTGGCCATGGAAATTAGTGGGGAATCTTCAATTGTTTTCAGTGGCACTTGAAACAGGTCTTAACAGTACAGCTTCTGAGGAAACACTGGACTGAAGTCTTCCACATTGAAAGTACTCAGGCAGCCTGTTTCCAAATGTAAAGGTATATATTACTAAAAGTAACTTTCTACCTTAGTTACATTGCTGAATATCACAAGAAATCCCCACCAATGAGAGAGTTTGGTATTTTACCACAGCAAACAGCCTTTGATTACAACGTGTGTATGAGCATGTCATATGGGGAACACTAAACAACCTATTGCAACACAGTTGTAATTTGCGTGTATGCACGTAACACATTGGTGGGCAACATCGTAGTTGTAACAACCAGAGCTTGTGCACATTAGTTCCTAAGCTTTTGCACTGATTTATAAACAGACAGACAAAATCAGGCCTTTCATTCATTCTTGAATAAAAATCAAAGAAACAATCAAACTGCTGCCCTACACCCCTCAAAAGCTGTGATCTTTCTGTCTGGCTAAGGCAGATCCTGATTGTCCCAGCCTGAGAGTATCTCAGTAGCTGATGGGTGCCTGTGCAAAGGCCAGTACATATAGCCGGGGGGATCCCTTCCAACCTTCTCTGTGGTCAGCAGTGACCACAAGGATTATCGCAGCCCAACTTTTTATGTCATTCTGCTAAGTTTATTCCTCATTTCAGCTTCTAGGAGCTTGTCATTTGTTTAACTCCATGTTCACACCCACCTATAATCTAAGTGGTTACTTTACCAGTGTTATACATTACTGCACAGATGACAAAATGCTGGAGTTCTCTATGTCTTGACGGTGCCCCATGTAAGGGCTGATCCCAAAGCACACATTTTCCTGAGCTGAAGCCCAGAGAAGCCTGCAGGAATGGACTAGGAATTATCACTGGAAAGGCCCTAGAGCTGTTTGCAGTTTTACTTGCCACCTCCAAAGAGCAAAGCCTGCCCAAGGAGCCAGAGGAATCCTCACCCAAGCCATGCCTATGCATAGCAGAGAACAGGGCATGGCACCCTTCATCCCATGCTTCAGAGTGGTCTGCACATCTACCTTAGTGGCTTTTGGAAGTTCAAAACATGGTTTAGCACTGCATGAATTACATTATGATTACTGGTTTAGTTTGGAATACAAAGCCTCCACCTCCATGCCCACCAGAACTGCATATTTCAAAATATAAACCAGCTGAACTGATTTTCTATAAACTCTCTACAGTCCCCACTCTTCTCTCAACATCCATATGTATGCACACAACAGAAGATCAGCTATGCGTGCACACACATGCACAAACACACCTCACATAAACACACCAGTACATCTTTCTCACACAGACCACAGACCACCAGACATGACTCTCTGACGCATCCAGCTCCACACACCCCAGCATGAGGCAGGGTTGCGGCCCACCAGCAGGCCTAGGACATCCAGGCACTCTACAGCCAGTCTAGCAGCAGGTCCACCAGGCCAGACCACTCCCATCACAGCTCTCCTGGCCCCTGCACTCCTGTGGTGGGTCTTGGCAGTAACAGCATGGGCTGAATTTCCTTCGCTCCACAGCATGCGAGTCAAAAACTTATCAAAAACCAAAATGAAAACAATCGTGTTTTCTGTGTAGTCATGGGTCATCCAGCAGTATGCAGGTCCCAGGTAGCACCACGTGTGTTCTGCTAACTACTGCTGGTTGCTTTTGTTGCAGTTTCCATTAAGAGTCATCCTAAACCCAACCATCTACCAAGGTCAATCCCTCTCCCTTCTGCTCGAGATCACCCTCGCCCTACATTTCTCTGTATTTTCTGTTTTTCCAAACCATGTAACACTCATTCTCCACCTGTCCTTTCCTGCACACCCTCCTCTGCACACCCTCGTCCTGTCTCGCAGCAAGCAGATGATGTCCTATGTCCTACCTAGAGTTCAGTGATCCATCCAAGCTGCGTTTCCTGTTGAAGTACCTCAGGAAACACTGTCCCTCCCTCCTTTCAGACAGGTGGATCGCTTCCATTGATTTCACTGATAGGTGGCTCCACTGTTCAGGCATGGATCCAGCGTCCTCTTCTCAGCAAGGTAATGTTTACCCAGGTTGAAGAATGGGAGAGAGGGGAAAGAGGTGAAGAAGGAGAAAGTGGGGAAGGAAGGAAGGAAGGAAGGAAGGAAGGAAGGAAGGAAGGAAGGAAGGAAGGAAGGAAGGAAGGAAGGAAGGCAGGCAAGCCCCCAGAACTGCTTACAGGTGCTCGCTACCACCGTTTCTAACCTTTGCTTTGTAATGACACTGCTCAGTGCCCCAAGTCAAAATTATTGGTGAGAGCCAGCTCTTCTTACCTTGAAAGAAGCAGCTGCTGCCAAGACAAGGGAACTCGTGAAGCTCCCCGGACGAGCCATGGTGTCAAGGTGAGAGAGAGGCCTAGGGGTCGCAGCACACACAGCAGGGACAAACCGAAAGCCAGAGGAGCTGTGCTCGCTCTCTGTGGGTCTGTGTGCCTTCCCTCGCCTGGTAAGTCAGTACCTCTTTCCTCCCCTGGTCCTGCTTCCGTCCGTTTCCCAAAAGACGAGGTTTAGGGCAGACTGCTGTTCGGTCGCATCGCGGGCTGGAAGAACCAAGGAGGGAAGTTCACCCAGGGGAAGAGCAGAGGAGCGGCGGGGCAACTCTGCCCGCAGCGGGGTCCCAGGGGCGCTGCGGCGGGGAGCGGGGCCGTCGGCCGAGCCGGGCCGGGCCCGTTGCCCCTCGGCGGAGGCTGCACCGGGGTCTTGGCCCCTCGCAGCGCCTGGGGAGAGACAGGGAGCACCCAGGCAGAGGGAAGAGACGGGTCTTTTTCCCGGAACAGAGAACAGCGCTCTTCCAGAAGACTCGTCTCTTTATTTTTCGCCCCTGAGGTTTATCTCTCCTCCACTATTTCGTTCGCCCTCTCCGCGCCCCCACCTCAAATGCAGCCGGGGAGCCATGGCGTTGCCCGCTCTGCCCCACGCTCGGAGGTGCCCCGTTCAAACGGTCGCTGCCAGGCCGGCAGGGGAGAAGTGCGGTCCTCTCGCAGGGAGCAGCAAAAGTGCATCGCTCCACTTATTAATGGATGGCAATTTGTAGCTTTCCCTCCCAGGCGTTCCCCGCCTGAATCTGAGCTGTTGTTAAAAAGACACACCACTTGCTCTGTGCGGCCAGCGAGCGGGGAAGGAAGCACAAAGGCGGGGGATGAGAAGAAATGGTTTTGGCTGCAAACATAAAAGAGAATTTAAAATAAATAAGCTCGGTTCCCAGGAAGTGCCGGACTCGGGCGCCTTCAGGGTGGGCGAACTGCAGTTAGTGGTCAGTAGGCACAGAGTAGGGGCAGAGAGGGTCTGCACACCCTCCCGTCTCCCGTTATGCCAGGCTGGGGGCTGCAGGGGCGCGGATCCTCCCGGGTTTCTCTTTAAGACGAGCTCAAGGTCTGATGAGTATGTACGAAGGCAGTGCTTCGTTTCCCCGCTGCTTCAAACTCTGAAGATGGCTTTCTCCGACCGCAGTCCTCTAGCCTGACAGGACAAGGCTGTGCCGTTCTCCCTCCCCAGCTCAGAAATGTGAGGCTCTCTCTGAAAGCCAGACCCCTGGGGCGCTCGGCGATGGGAGCGCGGTGTGCGCGAGAGCGGGACAAAATTAGGATGTGTCTGGATGCTTCCCCTCGGGTAATTTCCCCTTCCTCCCTTTCGCTGCAAGCCGTGCCCGCTGCAGCGGGGAAAGCCCGAGAGATGCGGGCTGCCCCCCGCCTGCTCAGGGGTGGCGAGCCCCCAGAGCAGGCACTAAGCGGCCCGCCGGCCCTTGCGCAGCAGCACAGAGGGTGTAAGGACACCCCCATAACCTCCTGCTCCGGCCCCCCAGCACCACTCAAAGCCGATTGTGCACCGAAGGAGCCTGAGGGAGAAACCTAGGAGAGGAAAGACGAGAAAGGGGTTGGGGTAAGGATGTACGTGTGTGTGGCGGGGGAGGCCAGACCACTTGTGAATGGCTTGAAAAAAATAATTGGGGGAGGGCGTGGAGGGGGGGAAGCGGAAACTTTCCTATAAAACTCAGCAAAAGTCCCTCCTCTCCACGTCAGGCCAATGACACTGCTGCCCCCAAACTTTCCGCCAGCAGGAGCTATAAGAACCTCCAAGTCTTCAACTTTCTCCCAATCCCAGACACCTCGAAGGGGCTCCAAGGAGGGATCGGGAGGGATTTTTTTTTGGTTGGCGTTTTTCTTTTTTTCCTCTTGGATCCTGATGCCATCCCCCCTCCCCCCAAAGTGAGGTCCTCCCTCCCTCCCTCCCTCCTCCTCCTCCTCCTTCTCGCAGGCCAGCGAAGCAGCCGATCAAGGGGGAGCTGGCGGGTTAGGTGGCCCCCTCTTCTCCCTGCCCTCCCCCCCCTCCCGGCCCGCTTCTCGCGTCTCCCCCCAGAGATGATGCAGCAGGACGAGTCAAACTCGCCAGTCTCCCCCGCCGACGACAGCTTGAGCAACAGCGAAGAGGAGCCGGACCGGCAGCAGCTGCCCAACAACAAGAGAGGGGGGCGCAAGCGGCGCTCCAGCCGCCGCAGCGCCGGCGGCGCCGTCGGGGCCGCGGACGAGCCCTGCAGCCCGGCCCAAGGCAAGCGGGGCAAGAAGTGCGGGGCGGGCGGGGGCGGCGGGGGCGGCGGCAGCAGCAGTGGTGGCGGCAGCCCCCAGTCCTACGAGGAGCTGCAGACCCAGCGGGTCATGGCCAACGTGCGGGAGCGGCAGCGCACGCAGTCGCTGAACGAAGCCTTCGCCGCCCTGCGGAAGATCATCCCCACGCTGCCTTCGGACAAGCTGAGCAAGATCCAGACCCTCAAGCTGGCGGCCAGGTACATCGACTTCCTCTACCAGGTCTTACAGAGCGATGAGCTGGACTCCAAGATGGCAAGCTGCAGCTATGTGGCCCACGAGCGGCTCAGCTACGCCTTCTCAGTCTGGAGAATGGAGGGCGCCTGGTCCATGTCCGCATCCCACTAGCAGGCGGAGTCCCCCACTCGCATCCCCCCAGCAGGAGCCCTAGGTAAGGCAAGGGACCCCGGAACCGGAGGGTAGAAGGGGTGGAACTGCGAGGCTGTCGGCTGCGCCGTAGGCTTCCAGGGCCGGCCGGAGAGCAGGGCGGCTGGAGGTCCATCCACTCCCCCATTCTCAGGGGCGCGTCCCTCCTCCTGCGCGGCCCGAGGTGCGCCCCCGGCCCCGCGGGGCCCACGCGTGGCGGGGCGCTGCAGGCGGGGGTGGGCTGCGGGAGGGGAGGCTGCGGCGGTGCGGGTGTGCCCCAGCCAGATGGGGCCGGCCTGAGATTGAGATCACTTTTTCACCAAACGCTGCGGAGCCCGCGGGGCTGCTGGGATGGTTCCTGCTGCTGCTAGTATTTTGAAGGGAATCCATGTCCGCCTGCGCGCTTCCCGAGGAGCGTTTCCTACCGCCGCAGCAGCCCCCTGCCCTCGGCTCTGACATCGCTGGTTGCCAGGCCGGGGTGTCACCCGGTGACCGCACCGCCCGCACGGCAGAGACACGCGTTTCTCCTTCCTCCATTCATGCCCGTTATGTGTATTTCCAGAGACAGAGAGCTGTAGATAGATGTATGTATATATTTCACTTCAGTAACGAGTTTTCCGCCCTCTCTGGGTTTTTGCAGATGACATTGTTCCCACAGAAGGAGAAAATGGACAATCTAGAGACTCTGAAGTTGGATACGATTGGTTTTGGTCTTGTCTAAAAAAAACGTACCAAGGATTTCTTGGAAATTAGAAGAGCAATATCCATATTCAAAGCAGGGCGTGGGGAGCACTTAAGGAAAGAGAAAGAGACAAGGGTTTTGGACAGTGACTACCCTTCGGGCGTCGGTACAATCCACACATCTCTGCATTCTGATAGAAGTCTGAATCGTTTGATTTTTTTTATTTTTGACGAAGAATGTCGGAATTTAACTTTTTTTTTTTAATTGCCTTTTTTTTTTTTTTTTGCATGCATTCCCAAGAGGTCGTGCCTATGAGCCACTGATGAAAGGAAATACATTATTGTGGACTTTCTTCATTCTTGAATGAAACCAACCAATCAGCCAAGAAGTATCCCTGTAGAGATGAATTTTTTTTTTTGGGGGGGTGGGGAATAAGCTGGGCTCAAGGTGTTATGTACCCGGTTCCTAACTTTTTTATTATTATTATTTTTCCTCTGAGAAAAAAATAAACATTTTATTTATTTATTGATGACCCATGTTAAAATGCAAATAGATCCGGTGTCTAAATGCATTCCTATTTTTATGATTGTTTTGTAAATATCATTGTATATTATTTTTCTGCAATAAATAAATATGATTGAAATTTTAATAACCTTAAAGTTTGGTCTCTCTAAGAACTCAGGGCTGGAACTGGAGATAAATACCTGCTTGTTGAGCTGTAAAGGCACCCAAGAGAGAGGAGGTACTAGTATAAACAAACCAGGCGAAAAATGCAAATAAACTAGCTACTGACAGACACAGGCACGTTATTTATTGAGACAGCTTTATTATTCTGCGCTGAAGCTCACTGTTTTCGGTGGGGACGAAGATATTATCTGCTCTCTTTTTCTCCCTCTCCCACTTTAATCTGAACGCCAAGCGCCGCGGAGTTGCGCGGGGAGCGGAGCTTTCGCCGCGGAGCTCCGGCTCTACTGTTGTGCTTTGCAACCCCAGATGTAAGGCAGGAGCAAGGCCCATTCCCCAGCACCGGAGCAGGCATTTTTGCTGATAGCCCTGAGAAAGAGGCATCGGTTTTAAATAGGGATTCTTCCATCCACATGCAAAGCGAGAGAAAGTGAGACTGAAACAGGGAAGTGTCCAGAGAGTGGGATTTTCCGGTGGAAGTGATGTTTGACGGCTCTGCTCTCTAGGGTTTTATATAATATATGGACTAGCGGTCATATTTTCGTTGTGCAAAGCAGGGAGCGGTACACTAACCTGCCCTCTTCTCCTTTTCTACACGTAGGGCGTATATTGCCACTGTTTCTTCTCACGATACCGTCCGCGGGGTCCCAGTATGCGACGAGACCGCAGTTGTAAGAGAGAGGAAACTTACAGCTCTGAGGGCTCGGAAGGAAGGTGAAAAGGGAAGTTGTCCAAACAAATAACAAAAATAAAAATCCCCCAAATAGCCCAAATCCCAACCCTTATAACGGAACAGCTGATTCCGCCTCTGATGTCACTTGCTCATCTCCCAGCGCTTCGCAGTCGGTCCATGCCCGGGGAGCGGCGCCTCCTGCCCCTCCGCGGCCGCGAAGCTTGTGCGGGTGCGCAGGGGCGTCCGCCGCGGAGCGCCCGCTTCGACCCTGGGAGCCGAACAGTGTCTCCCGCGGGGACAGGGACACCGCTGCCGGGATTCAGCCAGCGTCTAGGGTAAATAGGATGAGGTGTTATTTCAAAACAGAGCCTGTTTGCACAGCCCAGGTTGAGTTGACTTTATTCCCTGAATGTTTTTGTTTCCATATCTACATATTATCGTCTATTGCTGACATAACAGTATTATGAATTTAATATCGTGCATATTTTAGAGCAGTGCACAATGTTTACAGTAGAGAGCCTGCAGCGTTTGTTTGCACTGCCGGATTAGCGAGGACTTGGAAATTGGATGGGGGCTGTGGTGGTCGCGACCCTCTGTGATGGAGAGGAGGGGGAACCGCTGCGAGCTCCCGGGCCAGCGCTGCCCCCCGCCCTGACGCCCCGGACCAGCGGCTTCACTGTCAGAGACCGGCACCTTTCGAAAAATCCCACTCCGATGCGACTCGGCTACAGAGGAGGAGGTAATGTCTGTCCGCGTTACTTCGGCTTCAGCAAAAGTGGGGAGCAGGGGGAGCCGAAACCGGGCTTTGGCCGTGGGACTGGGGGGATTTGAGGGGTTGGGGGTGTTTTCGGTTGTTCCTTTTGGGGGTGAAATCATACCGTGGAAAGGGGTGAAAAACGCCCCACGTTTAGGAAGAAAACAGGTTCGGACAAAACGGAGATAAGCTTCTAGGTGCTGAGGGGAAGGTGCGTTTCGGGGACGATGATACCTGCGAAATATAAAGCAGGAATCAAGTGCATTTTAAAAACACTGGTCGCCCTTAGAAATGGGCCCAGAAATCGGGAGAAACTCCACTTGATGAACTCAAACCTGATTGACTCTGTCGCAATCAGCTAGGGGCCTCTGGCCCAGCTTGTGCTACTAGCCCTTTCCAGCACGCCGAAGCACCTGGGTGAGAAAAATCCCCAATTCCTGTTCATTGGACTCATGCTACCTTCGGATCTCCCCACCTCACCCCTGGGTCCCTCCAGCCGGGTCCCTGCGGCCGCCGCAGCTCTCCCTGAGCACCCGGGCGCTCAGCCGGTGCGCTTTGCTGGCTGCGAACTGCTACCTTTATTTCATTAAAAAAAAAAAAAAAAGGAAATAATAAAAAGGAGATAATCCTGATCTAAAAACACAAACGTGCCCTTTCCTGCGTTGGAATTGGGGACTACAGAGGCCTGCTCTTCCAAGAGTTAGAGCCAAAAGCGACTCAGGTTTACCGAAGGAAAAAAAGAAATATGGGTATATTAATTTGTCTTCTGGGAATTTTAAACACTTTTGCAATCAGAAAACGAACTCTGCTTTTGGAAGTCCTGACTGATTCTGCTCCTTTCCCTGAGGCATCAGTACGTCCCATTTATTCGCAGGCAAGCAAACCCGAGCGGAGAAGAGGTCCGGATCCAAGCAGCTCCCCTTCTCCTCGCCACGGCTCCGGCCGCGCTGCCGGGCCCCGCGGAGCTGGCGGAGCGCGGAGGCGGCCGGTGCCGGGTGCGCCGCAGTGCTCGGCGCTGCGCCTCCCGCGGGGCAGCGGGCGGGGGGCGCCGGCCGCGGGCCCTCGCACATTCCTTGGTTTGGCAGGGGCCGCCCCGCTGCTTTCTCCAGGCCGGTATCGGATTCCTCCCAGGCGTATGATTTCACTTGAAGTCCTGCCCAGGAGCCCTTCAAAGTGCGTTCTTAGCCCGCTCTCATGATGTCAGGCGGTTTTCCCTGCATCTGTAGTTTTAAGTAACACAAACAAACGCGCCGTGGCGGGGGGCGGGGAGGGGGTGGGAGAACGGGGGCTCAATAGTCACGGAAACGCCGGGGAGAGCTCAGGGGGAGAGGGGCTTACCTGCGGCACCGGCAGCGTGGGCACCTGCCGCCCGGGGCGAGCCATCGCGGGGCTCGGCGTCTCCGGGAGCCACTCCCTGGAAGGAACTCAGCTCCCGGAGCCGGCTCCCCCCGGCCCGGCGCTGCTCCCAGCCGCTCTCGGTGGCTGTGTCCTCTCGGTTCACACGGCGCTCCTTTCACCTGCCCCGTTTCACAGACAGCGGGCCCGCCGGGGAGAACGGGAGCGCTCCGCCAAAACTGAGCATCTTTGGGAAGAGGGTGGAGGTGACGGGAAGTCCGATCCACTCCATAGAGGGATCCGAGTGGCTAAGGCGGAAAAAAGAGGGGCACACATCCACATCCCACCAGGACTTACTTTATTTGCTGCACAACATAACCTGCCCCCAGTAAACATGGCACAGGATGTATTTTACATTAACTTCTGCACCAGCTTCTTTCGACTTCAGTCTACTTAATGTTCTTGGCAAATCAAAGCACGTGTCCTTTGAAGAAGGTGTGTAATTGGAGTTTAAGGCATGTATGGAATTCCCAGATGTCTATAAAGTAAGAAGGAGCATTTGGCAGGTCACTTGAAGGTGGAGCAGGTTAAAATCACTTGTACAAAAGTTCCCCTTTTCTTTTTTTAAAAGCAAACAGCCGTCCATTTATAAGGACCAAGTGATCGAGATTGCGGGAGGCTTAGAGCGGTTTTACAGAGCAGGAACAATAAAACATAATGATGGTGATAACACCCGCCTAAAAATCCGAAATAAAATGTAAACCAAAACAAAATATTCAGATCAAGGCAAAAGCTGTCCTTTCTCCCAGTAAGTCCCTGTCTCCTCTGCCTGCTCGGGAGCGCTTGCACATCTCTTATTTAGGCTGTCTTCTTGTCTTGGGTAGCCGACACTTCCCCGCTTTTTTCATAAAGTGGTGGCATTACATTTGCAGGATCTTTACGAAAATTCTCTCGTTCTCTGTATGGACACGGGCAAAAAAGGACGCGTTTCACTCCAAAATAGTCCTGACGTATCACACTGAAATTAACCCGGCTACAATGATAACAGCAGCAATTAATAACAGCAGAAATAATAATGGAATCGATTGGGACACTTAAGCACTCATCATCTGGCTTTGGGAGCTTTACTAGTGTTCGTGCACAATATCAGCCCGAGCAGGACCGCGGGTTTGCTTGGGGGGGTGCAGCGAATCCTCTTCGCTGCGGTGCAGAAATCCCGCCGCGCACGATTGCGACGGGACGGGGACTCGCTCTGTCCTCCTAATGCGGGGAGACCTGGAGGTGGGAGGGGGCGGGGGGGGTGGGCGGCGGGAAGGATGCTCTTGGGAAAGGTCAGGGTCGCCCCCTCATGTTTAGGGTTGCTTTGTTCTGTTTGGAACGAGGCAGAGCCATTAAACAAGCAGTCAAGAAAGGAGCAATACACACGGCTGCAGCCGTGGGGGAAAGGGGAAGGGATTTTGACATGTGAAAAGTTAAGCAGGTACCTGAAGGAGGTTTATTTTGACCAGATGTTAGAGCTTTTATGAAAATGTCACGTGAAACGAACAGATGTACAACTTGCTAATGCAGCCCCGCCTTGTAAATACTGGGAAGAGAAAGGCTCACAGAAAATCAAGCGCAAATCATTCCTGCCGTTTCCTATATGTACTTATTTCTATCTACGTAATTATACATAGATAGACAATATGTAGGTTTTATTTAAATATTGCTTTTTGTTTGTTTGCTTGCCGAAACAAAACCACAGATGTTCTGTCCAAACTTGCTGTCATTTCCAGTGTGTCGAGCCAAAATCTCTTCCTTCCTTCCTTCCTTCCTTCCTTCCTTCCTTCCTTCCTTCCTTCCTTCCTTCCTTCCTTCCTTCCTTCCTTCCTTCCTTCCTTCCTTCCTTCCTTCCTTCCTTCCTTCCTTCCTTCTTCCTTTCATTCTTTCATTCTTTCATTCTTTCATCTGTCCCCCAGTCCCCCAGTCTCATGCTCTCACTCTTGTTCTTGCTCTCTTTCTCTCTCACTTTTTCTTGCACTCTTTCACTCTTTTCTTTCTTTTCTTTTCTTTTCTTTTCTTTTCTTTTCTTTTCTTTTCTTTTCTTTTCTTTTCTTTTCTTTTCTTTTCTTTTCTTTTCTTTTCTTTTCTTTTCTTTTTTTCTTCTTTTCTTCTTTCTTTTTTTTTCTTTTTTTTTCTTTCCTGTCCGTCGACCCCCTCCTTTAGTCTCGGGTTCGTTTGATCCAAAGGAAAGTATCGGATCTCTGCTGGGAGGAGAAACTGAGACTAATCAATTGCCTTCTGTTTGAAGGTGGGTAGAGACTGCTAAGGGGAGCACAGAAGAGCCTGGGCGGGCAGCTCCGAGCCCTCCGGGCGCGGCGAAGGCCGCCGGCTCTGCCAGACTGTGCCCGCCGCTCCCGGCCCTGCGCCCGCCGCCGGGAGAGGGGCACCGCGGGCGGAGGGAGCCCCTGCCCGGCCCTACCCCGGCGGCGGGAGAGCGTCAGCGCCGCGGCTCTCCAGGAAATTAAAAGCTGTCCTCGCTTTGTCGTTTTCAGAAGGGTGCAGTCAGACCTTCACTAGCTGCAAGCCCTTCGTTCCTGGGTGGGTTTTATTCTTTTTATACCATCATTACTGTTTCCCAGGAGGTCCTCGGGTGTTTTAGTCTATAAGCTATGGCTCGTTCTACTTCCCCCTTGCCCGTGGTTGTCGCGGCACGCTGGCAGGTCGGGGAGCGGGTGGCGGTCCCCCCGCAAGCCCCCCAGCCTGGAGGCACAACGCAGGTCAGCGAAACGCAGCCGCTGCCAAGAAAAAGATTGAGGCTGGAGCCGGGGGCAGGCCGGGGGAGGCTCTCGGACTGCTGCAAACACCTGCCTGTCTTCCGGACATTTCATTCGCAAACCATTTTGATGAGCTGTAAATATGACTTGCTTATTTTGGCAAATCTGCTTATGCAAGTGGCTGACCAGTTACCTTTTGATATTTTAATTTCGAACTGTAGTGGAGATTTTTATAATAGGTACCTGTATTAAATAATAGAAGAATTCTCACTGAACTCCGTCAGATGGAAATTACTTCAGTCTTTATTTTTCTTTTTATGCAACTGCTTTCAAAGGTAAAAAAGCACATTAGTTCTGAGAATGACAACGCAGGTGTATATAATGCAGATCAATGGAGTGGGATGCTACTCATAGTCTATAGCATCAGTCTAAAAATCCCTAGGGATTCTTAATCTAGATTTATTGCTTTTGAGTCCCGATCACATAATCTTTTAAAAACGTTTAAAGTGAATGCAACTGCAAGCTTTTAAAAATAATATACTAATTGTAGAGTCCTTTTTTTCCTTTCTTATCCATCGGTGCTACAAATAATGGACTCCGGAGATTCAGCTGATATCACAAATTTCAGCAAAAGCCGATTTGTGTTGTAATCTTTAATATAATTTAGAAAACATCGGGAGAACAGTTTCTACATTTGTTTCAGAATTTGAAAACGAGTAAGATTTTTCTTCACATGTGAAAGTGTACATCTTCTGGACACACAGACGCACAGACACACACGCACACTCACTTCTGAACCCTGGAGCTATCAAACATGTTTAGTGACTGAGATGCTGTCTACGGAGGGGTTGTTGATGTAGGAACCAAATTAGTGTTAATTTCAAACAGGAGGCTAATTCCTCCATGGAACCTCAGCACTTTCACAGTGCTTTGCTGTGCTTCGTATTTAATTACTTGTGATGGAAAATATATCCATTTCCCACGTTGAAAGGGATAGTTAATTAATTAAGTTTTCTTTCTTTCTCTCTCTTTCTTTCTTTCTTTCTTTCTCTTTCTCTCTTTCTTTCTCTCTTTCTCTCTTTCTCTCTTTCTCTCTCTCTCTCTTTCACTCTTTCTCTCTTTCTCTCTTCCTTTCTTCTTTTCTTCCTTTCTTTCTTCTTTTTTTGTCTTTCTTTCCCCCCTCTCTCCCTTCTTTCCTCCTTTCTTTCTCCCCCTCCAAGCATCCTGGAACACCTTTCAACTTCTAGGTTTTTACACCAATATAAACCAGATCCAGAACAGACTCCCTTCTCCCTTCCTCCCGGTCCTCAGATCTGAACTAAAAACATATATCACAGATCAGTTTTCATCCAGCGAATTTAGGTATAGTCGTCGACCTGTATTTTCAAAGAGATTCTGGGCTGCAGTCTGCTATATTTAATCCAGTCAGCTATTAAATGTCCTACGGCTTGAATCAAGAATTTGAACAGGCATCTGTGCTGGGGATAATGACAGTTAAAGCAGTTTGGGGTATAGTGTGTGTGGCAGAGAGGAGGGAAACGGGCAGAAGGGCACCGATTATGTCTTTGATTTGGAAAATTTCGGAGTTTTAGGAGTTCTGTCTGTGGGGGAGAACATGAAAGAAACCCCTTTGCTCAAAGGCATGGCTTTAATGGGGAGAAATAGTCCTGTTAATACCTGACAGTGCCTGACACTAGCCTTTCTTCTGCCTGCCCAGCAGTAACGTGATCCCCGCTCCCCACAGTGATGGCCATGCCCGGTGTGGGCTGCCCGCTCCCCGCGGGGGACCCGGCTCCGGCGCACCGGGCGCTCCGCCGCCGGGAGGGCTCCCCGCGGTCTGTCCCCGCCGGGAGGGCTCCCCCGCCCTTTCCCTATCCGGGGCTTCTTATTGAGTCCTTGGGGTGGATGGGTTGGGGAACCCCATGGTGGTTCAGGCAGAGAAGTTTGGTGGTGGTTGTTTTTTGGTGTGGGTTTTTTTTGCTGTTGTTAGTGGGTTTTGTTTTGTTTTCTTTTTTCTTTTTTTTTTTTTTTTTTTTTCCTTCCTCTGTCAACTACTGAGCCAGTGGCCAGATGGATTGAAACATGGGGTTAGGGACTGAGTGGATTCCTAAAATCCTACAGGGCTTGAATCCAAGAAGAGAAGAGAAGAGTGGGGCATGGGGAAGAGCTTTTGACTTGATGAAGCACGTGTCAGATTCTGCAGTTCAGGTAATTAAAGCTCGCTTCTGATCAAAGGGCTTCATAAATCACCAGGAGAAGTGAACAGGTCAGAGACAGCTGTCTATGTGAGCAAGCAGGGGGCAGCTGCCCATCCTCACCTTTCGGACGCTGTCATCCATTCCCACCGCCTCCAAGGAGTCTCGCTGGGAGTGGATTTTTCCTGCTGTTTTATGGAGGCTTTTTTTATTTATGGAGGTATTTTAGCAGGAAAAAATATATGGAGGGAGTTCATGACCACTGGTGACTATCCAAAGGGCAGAGGTGCCACAGTATTTTCAGAGAAAAAATGCTGGATGCTGAAGAAACAATGACAAAAATACTTCTCTTATCCTTAAGAATGAAGCATGAGCTGTCTGATTCTCTGTGCTGGGCTCAGCCCCAGGACAGGCCTGAGCACAGAGCAGGGAACTCATGCCCAGAAGCTCCTGGCTCTGTCTTCAACTGTCTCCACTTCCAGGACCCAGGCAGTAAAAACGAGACATGGAGGGGAAAAGGGAGAAGAGTTTTGCAGCTGACTGAGGCAAAACCCCTTCTTTTCTGGAGCAGGGCACAGGAGCCAGAGAGTTCATGCAGCTCTGTGTGTGCCAGCCCCTGTCTGTGTGTTTTGGGGAATCAGGGATGATCCCACTGTTCAACTCCCCACTAATGCACCTTCTCATGTCAGACTTGGTGTACTATAGGAGTTTACAGTTTGAGGGGCTGCTCTTTGATATTGGAATTTAGGGGTGAACCTGTAAGTGGTCTCAAGGTGCTCGTCAAATTTGAGTGCTTTTTGGTGTGATTTATGGCAAAAGGCTCCTTTCTGACACTTCCAGATGCCAAACCTTTCACCTTGCAGAAAACATGCTTGCAATAACCAGGGTGAGTTTGTGCCTGCTCTTTAAAACAGCTGCTCTGGGGTAATAAGATGGGATGCATGCCCAGTAAGGAACCTTTTTATGAGATTTGCCAATGGTTCAAATCGTTTCTACAATGGTTTCTACCTCCTTCCAGCATATAGGCTATTTGCTGACATGCAACACTGAACAACTGTCCTATCCATCTGGAGGAATGCAAGACACCCTTTCTCCCTCCAAATCCTTCCTTCGGATTGACTTCTCAAGTTGTGCTTCAGTCAGCTTGTCAACCTTCCTCTGCCCTGTATGTCATTTGGCCAGCTGAGTCATCAGGAGTCTCTGGAGATCCTTTTAATACTAGGCTTTTCAGAGATTTCTCTAGGCAGAGGGCAACTATGGAGTGAGAATTTGAGACAGGAAAATAGGAGGCATTCATCTTCAGAGCATATCAATCACCATGAACTCTCCCAGGCTACTCCAACAGGCTTGGGATTCCCTTGCCAGAGATGAGTCACAGATAAATTACCAATGGCCCACAGAGAACAAAAGGTTTGGCCAAAATCTGCAAGGGGATGGGTGTTCTCCAAGAAGTAGCGGAAGCCTTGCTAACACATGCCTCTTGATGTACAGTGGAGCCTGATCTGCATTCCTGGTTCTCATGAACAGCAGGAAATAAAAACAAAAATAGATCAAAATTCACTATGTGGTGACTTCTTCCTTGCATTTCTTGGCAGGTGGACTCAGATGTTTGATCTCACTAAGAGAGAGAGTTTTCCATCTGAAATCAAAATAGCCTCTCCTCCCAAACTGAATACATCAGCAAAACAATTAACATTGAGCTTGGCTAGCACTAGGTGGGGAAAGGACTGTCACCATGTTAAGAGTTAGCATTGCAACAGCAGCTAACTGTCAGCTGGTGACTTTCTCTATGAAATGTCAATCTGATCCAGCAAGGCTGGTTTTCTAAGATTCTTCATTGCCATGATCAAATTATGCCATATGGAATAAAAACAACAAAAGAGGGAGACAGAAAAAGAGAAAGAGACAGAAAGAAGAAAAAAGAGACAAAGACTGAAAGGGAAAGAGAGAAAGAAAGGAAAGAAAGAAAAGGAAGAAAATGAAGCTTTTAAGAAATTTTCCTAAACACAGAATTAGCAGTGTCTGGTGCATGGTTGTCAGCATTTATCTGAAAATTCCCAGGTAATCCTTGTTGCCTATATGTAAGGTTAATGGGAAGAGAAAAATAGAGCCTTCTGCTTGCATCCACGTTATTTCAATTTACAAGCATATCTGCTTCATGTGGGTGATAAATGAGTCAAACCCGTTTATTATTTTGTACAGAACAGATCCTGTTGCTTTGAACCCTAATCAGAACCTCAACAGAAAAGTTAATGTATGTAAAACTGACAGTTTGACAATCTGCTCTTTTGACTAAAGGCAACCTTGCTCCTCTCTCCTATCCTCTGTTGGCCAACCATACCGAAAGACTTAAGATTGCCTTTGCCCTGCTGCATGCATATTTTCCATGGAATGAAAAAAAAAAACTTTCCCAAACTTCAAACCTATCAAATGTTTAGCATCTGAAGGATATTCATCTTTAGGAGCCAGGCCAAAAAGTCAATAAAAATTTAATTATTTCTGTAGCATATGGGAGCACTTACAAGACCAAAAATGTGATACTGTGTATTGGTATTGGGAAGAAACTCAACAATATACTTCCATATTTGCTGGTCAAGATGGTATCCCCACCAAAAGGCAACACAAGCCACTAAAAAGGCAATTAATCCTGACAAGAGTTTCTAAAACCAGCATATAAACAGGTCAGTGATGGAGTGATTACCTGCACATCTTTTAATGACAGAGTGGTGCTGAACACCTATATGCAGGGCAAAACATGTGTTTATCATTTCTTTGTATGGTCAACAGGAAAAAGAATCTTCGTATTGATAAGATTCTTGCTGTCTGAAATGAGTTATCTCGCCTTGTATATATGGGTATGGGAAGAGACCAAAAAAATCTCAAATATTTTCCTGAAGAAACAGAAGGGAAATCCCCAATTCTATAGTTAAAAATAGCTTCTATATGTCACTCATTAGCAATGTCAGGCAGAGGAATGCTCCTTGTAGGGCCTGATCTAATGGGATCAACTCTGTGGGAGTCCTTCAATGCATTTCTTGGGGCAATGGAGCAGGCTACCCCTGAGTTACTTTAGCATATTGCAAACAAGGTGTCAGATTAAGGGAAATTCAATCTGATAGAAGTAGAGGACTGATACAGAACAGCCTGAGAAGGCCTTTCTGTTATTGTCACATATGACTCCTTTAGCAAGACTTGACATCAGTCCAGTTCTAGGCAGCGACAGTTTTAAATGAGACAACCACTGTTTCAGGTAATACATAACAGAATCTGCTGAAATAAAACCACACATCCATGCTGTCACTTTCATTATTATAAATAAGAAGAATAATTATATAAAGTACCTATAACCATATAAGGTACCTAAACCAATATACATTTAAATCACACCCTATTTGCCTATCTAACCCGAACACATTCATACTTTCAAGCACCCAGCCTTTGTTCATTTCTTTTGCTGGTCTCACCAATTCTTTGGTCACCAATTTGCTGTCTCTAGGATGACTTATTCCTGCCTTTATATGTGAAATAAATATCTTCTTCTTCTGCCTTTCCTTTTTCTTCAATCCCAATACAGAACAGTACATGAAGCAAAGTTCTAAAATAATAATTCTGGAGCAGAGCTAGATTTAGTTCAGATGAGGGTAAAAAATACGTTTTTCCGTATTTTGTTCAAATACACCACCCACTTCTAGTATTCATAGGTCCTGGATAGCAGGTATTCAAATAATGATGCCTAACTTGAAAGGGCATTGGCTGCTGCCCGGTTACTAACCAGTTATCAACTTTTTATTCCATGGAGACTTGTGCAGCTGGAGGTAGGGCAACTAGAACATTTTGGCTTTATAGAGGCTTTGCCAGTCTCTTAGGTATACAAAATAAACTCTTTTTAAAAAATTTTTTTTCTTTTTTTTTTCCCCCCTTGCACTGTTAATCCTTTCTTTTCCCTCACCCCAAACTTGCTTGGTGGTAGAGTGTAGTTTAAAGGACTTATTAGCACTATTTTGTAACCTTTTACCTCATTCATACACAGCTTCACCATTGCTGAGTAATGCAGGTATCCCAGATGAATATCAATACCATCGTTATACTCTACCATAAGTTTATATACGTTTTATGCCTTATAGTGGCAAACAGTTAAAAATAGCCAGGAAAATGAGGCAGTTCAAGCTTTTTCAAAGCCATGTCCTATACTTTCTGCAGAATATAACCAAGTTCTTACAGATAATTAATACTTCCCTACTTTACAGGGTTGTGGGATGTTTACTTCATTAACCTCCAAGTAGTCTGAATATATCAAATGGAAGATGTTACCTA
The DNA here is from genome assembly GCF_036013445.1 of Caloenas nicobarica. Lineage (NCBI taxonomy): Eukaryota > Metazoa > Chordata > Aves > Columbiformes > Columbidae > Caloenas > Caloenas nicobarica. The sequence continues at coordinate 33,085,317 of NC_088246.1, read as the reverse complement.
AATATAATGTACTTAATTCTTTATTTCAGTGTACAGCATTATATATACTATATAGTCTAACTGTGTATAATTACATCTCTATAAAATACCTATACACCTAAACTATTTGTAATATCCCCACTGGTGTAATATGTGAAGATTTAAACCAGACAGTCTTAAGAGACATTCACAGCAGACCATGGAGAAAAGTGTGACTGTCATTCTGAATATTTGCTTTTAAGTCCCTGTTGTTAAACAGTTTGGATATACTAGATGCATATATAGTAATATTTCATTAACAATAGTATACACGTTGCTCACTTGAAATCTGCAATATTTAATTATTTCTCTTCTCTCAGAACAAAATCAAAGCTAGTTCAGTCTGAAAAAGGTAGACACTGTTAAAGTTACCTTTATCTCTATTGCTCATAAAGTAAATATAACCTAATGCTCCCAAGAAATTATGGACTATTATGCCTAGATTTTTATGGGAACAGTCAGGCTCCCTGCTACACTTACTGGGTCAAGCACTGACCCTTTTACATACATTGAATAGCAGTTCACTCTATAAATAGTCCCACCAAAGGCAACAGAGCCATTAATGAAGCAAGGAGTTACTCACTGTGTACTGGGATCCCAGAACTGCTCGTAGTAGGTTTTTTTTTTTTTCAATAATATCTGCAAGCAATGGCAGGCTTTTGACAAGGAAGAATGGATTTCCAATGTCACTGAGGAAAAAGGATCCACAAAGTAGAATGTGAATTTGGCACCACATGCTGCCAGTAACAATATGTCTTCCAGTCATAGCATAGTGAATAATTTTTGCAAACCATAATGTAGCAAGGGAGACAGTGGTCTTTTTAACTTCTTCCTAGAAAAGGAAAACTATAGCTAGCCGGTTAGCAACATTGGAGCTAATCGTCCATGAAATTAATTTTAAATTAACTGTTAATTTTTAATTAATTTAGCAATTTATCTTGGGAAATCTTCAATAATTCAATTAAGTAACATTTATGTATCTTTCTAGACTGGACATTTTGCAGCCTCATTAAATACAGTGAGTTCCTTTTCCAAGGCAGAATATAGATCTCACAGCCTAATTAACAGAAGAACATCCCTCTCAAAAAGCTGCAGCTGAGACATACAAGCTGATGTTTATCTGAGGGTCCATCCCATTTTTTTCCCTATGTTTAACTTCTTATTTCCATTCCACTGTTAGGGCCAAGAATAACTGTATTGTGAAGAGAAAGATCACCACCTCAAAGCAATGTGCAGTTTTCTTAACTTCTTATACACAGCACAACTTTATTTCATTCGGCTCCAACCAAATGCATGGGAGAACAGTGTGAACAATCTCTTCCTCCATCCTCTCCCTTAATTTATGGCAACATTTCTGTAGTGGGGAGCCTACAGAGCTGCTGCTGAAGACGTCATTGAACTAGTAGTATTCTCTCCCATATGAACCCAGGAGCTACCTTGAAAATATCAGAAAAGCAAGCAAATTAACTTTCAGTCATGCAGTTTAATACTGGCACATTTGGTCCCTCTGGGCATCAGACAAAGTAAATCATGCCAGCAGAAAGCCTCTCTTTCCCAAGCCAGAAGCAAACAATTGCTTCTGGAAATCTGCTCAGTGAGTGATGCAACCAGAGTTTTTAAATGGTGCTGAGAACAAAGCTGTTATGAACAATCCTCAATATATCTGACTGTCAGTACTGCCAAAAGATCTTGCCTCCTAAAAAGTCTAGTTTTCTCAACACTTACTCTTTTTCGCCAAATGTTCACAAGTGAGGAAACAGAGACTTTGCTATTCCCAGCAAAATAAGCTCTTCCTTGGGGCTATGATGAATCAATGATAATTTATTTTCATTGCACAAGCCTTGCTTAGAGACGTGGGCAGGAGGTTTGCCAAGGCCACCTGCCCCAAGTCAGCTAGCCAAGTCTTGGGGACCTGCAGAGAAATGACCCACTGGCTTCGTGTGGGGTGCACAGCAGGCATCAGTGGGCACATTGCTGCTGTAAGGAGGGACTCCGTGGGTCCAGTAGTCCTAATGCCTGTGTGGTCATCTGTCCCACAAGGGCTGTAACCAGTGCTTTCAAGTCTTGCAGTCAAAACAGTGACTGGAGGAGACTGGTCTGGGATAAAGAAGCTAGGTGTTGTTCAGCCACACAGATTGTGAATTCCTAAGCTTTATGGATTTTATCTGACAATATTAGTCAGCTCTTCACAACCTCTCTTCACTCAACCTTAGTAACATTTCTACTGCAATTTCAGGCATTGTGTCACTGCTTTCCCCTCCATGGTAAAGACTAAATATGAATAAACAACTACTAGTGGAAACAAACCATTTTTTGATGCACTATTTTTTTCATTGCTTGCCGCTTTGGGATCTCTCCTCACAAGCTGGGATACATTTATTACTCGGCAGTTCATTTTTATGGGATGTATATAAGGGGATGGGAGCATTGTTTCAAAGTGTTTGTTCATACAGCAGACAAAAAGCTTTTTGTACCGATATGCAGAGATGATGGACACAGGTTGTGTTTATTTGCTACTATGCTTCGTAAAGGTATGAATCATCAGCCTCATGCTGAACCTTATTTTTCTGTGTGTAACATCAAAAGGGAGGTTTAAAGCTCTCTAACCTTCTCTCAAGAACCCTACTCTTGAGTATTTCTGTTTCTTGTTTTGCTTTGTGGTCACTAACCACAGAAGAAATTTGTCTTTTTTACATATGCTGGAAATAATTTACTGCCCTTAGAAATATTAAACCACAAGAAACCCTCTACATTAAAGTAACGTTAAGGGTCTGCCTAAAACCCACAAAAAGCCAGGAAATTGAGAGTTAAAGCTGAAACTCTTATCTGATACTCCGGCCTTAATTTACCTCATAGGGCATATGTACAGATGGTGTCTCCAGTGAAGAGTGGATGTTGCTGAGTGGAGTAGTAAGCGTTTTCTGTAGCACCTAGATACAACAGCCTGAGTGAAATACAAATGCACTAAGAGTGAATTTGCTAAGGGAGACCCCTTTTTATACTCAGTTTAATTTAGAAGGATGAATGGTCACATGAAGCCCCTCCACAGCCACTTCTAATTTCACCTCCATAGCTTGTTGGCTAGCTTTCCTCCTTTAGCCTGCCCCAAACAGCTTTTTGTCAGTGCATTCTTCTAACTTTAAACATGTTCTGCTGGGCAATGATGAGCAACTCCTAAGGTTTGCTTCGTTGCTCACAAGGAGATCTCAGCAATCACTCAGCTCGATTGGTTCTTACCTTTCTCTCCTGTTTTGGGTCCACTGTACTTTGTGTGCTGCACAAGCCTTTACCTGCCTGAAACTGTCCCATCAATAAATGCAACAGAATCTTTTGGATCAGCCACAAAAGGCTGAAATAAAAGGATGTTGAAAACACTCAGAACATCTATGCACACTGGAATGTGCAGAATTAACAGCAATAATGAAAGCATAGAGCTGTAAACCATAAGATTAGGGTCTGGGGAGCTGTTGGAGCAACACGATGAATTCATGGAAGTTAATGCAGGGTAGTGAGAGACAAATTTTACTTGTCTGGGTGCTCAAGGATATTGCCCTTGTCTTTTCCCACCAGCTGAGCACCACTATCAGACAACAGGAGGAACCCGACAAGGTGGTACCTTTAGGCGTGTCCTTAACTTACTAACAGGGTAGAGGTTTATTGTTAAAAAGGAAGGAAAATGCTCAAGGACATTTCTCACTTGAGAAATTTTCAGCTTCACAAGGGATTTTTTGTCACTGCAGCCCAACTTGCCTCCTGGAGTTTGCTGGCACAGGAGGTTGTGGAAGCAGACAGAATCAGTAAGTTCAAAAGGATTAGACAGATTCACAAACAATATGTTGGTAAACAGAAATGTAGTGAGTGGTGTACCTCTAAGATCTCTAATACAACAGCTGTGGATGCTGAACATGTACAAGGCATATGTGTGCCAGACTCACAATTCTGTTGTCTCTGACATCAAAAGTGGGATGGATGGACCACTTCTCTCACTGAACAGGGCTTTACTCATGTTCTTAATATTCAACTGTCCAAAATGCTCACAAATGACAGTTTCATACTTAACTCTTATTTATTCTTCTAATTTCCCTTGTGAAAGACTTTTTCTTTTTGATAGATCAAACCTCGGGCAAAACTACTGAGTAAGAGCTGTCACAGCATTGCTCTGCCTCAGGTGCTGTGCCATGCGGAAAGCAGCAAATGGTCTGTGCTTCTCTTATTCTGCTGAAGTAACACTACTTTGCTCAATCTACTTTGCATTTAGACCTAGCTACAGCACAGTCCTGTCCTGCTACACACACCAGCTTTGCTTAGGCGAGCAAGAAAGTGGAGATTTGCTTCTTGTCTTTCTTTGCCAGTCAGCCAGAAGAAAACTAAACTATTTTGGGAACCATAATCCAGACCCATCTTGGAGTACTTGAGACTGCTGTTTCAGAAAAACAGCTTGTTTGGACCTGATAATAATGTAGTGCTGCTCATATTACCTTTCTTCAAGATTAAAACCACCAGTTCACTGTGTGGTTCAGCGAATTGGGTAGATTCACCCAAAGATGATGAGATGGTTCTGGAAGTCTCGAGCAGGTACTGAACTGTAGTCACCTTTCCCTTTCTGTGTTGCTAACTGAAAGTAAAGTCTCAGCTACATGGGAAGCTTCCCCTAAGAAATACTGATATAGGAAAGGAAATGTCACTGTGAAATTGAGACTCTCTGACTTATTTTTCAGTGTCAACAAAAGCTGTTAAATGACATACGTATCTATTTAGGTTTACAATCAGTTAAGTCAGGGGTGAAAGTTATGCTGTGAACACAGTCTAGACCAGTGGAATATTATAACTCGAATATTCTACCCACGGCTTAATTTGCAGTGAAAGATGATTTTATTAATGAAGTGAGAAGTGTTGGAGAATTACCTGAGAGCTGACAGTTATTAACCAAAATTCTAGTATTTTACAGCATTTATATTCTATAGTATGTATGTCACTATGCTTTAGCAGCTTACCTGTGACAATCAAGTTGCGTAAAGATTTTCACCATAATAGTGCAAATTTGCCAGACGTTTGACAAGTATTCTTAGGCTTGTGCCTGCAGACTGCAAGTCTTCATGGAAGTCACCAGGGCTGAGAGGATTTAGCTACTGAGATCAGATGAAATTGGTGCATGGAACGAAGCCAAGCTGGAAGAATTTGTAATATCTTATGCTATCAATGACATTACCTCTGTGTTCGCTCAGACTAGGAGGCTGCTCATTATTAGGGTAAAGGTATTCACATTATTAACTTGAAGCTTACATGTTTTGCCACACACTTATAATGGAGAGTATGGTCATACCAGTGCTTTAACTCTTCCTCTTGGCACTATCTTCTGCTGGTTTTTGGGGTTTTTTTTCTATTTTTTTAAAGGCTTTCAAGAGACAATAATCCTAAATACTGTTCATGGAAACGATAAACTGCTTGTTGTGATTTACTTTGAACAAGTTCTCCCGCGGAGTATCATATTTAAGTAAATTGCCATCAAGCACAGTGAGCAACACAATCATTCACATTAAAACAGAGCCTTTTGATCATATTCTACAATGCAATCAAGAATAACATGAGAATTCAAGTACACACCAACCTCACTCGATGCTAACTAGGTGAGAGAGAAAGGAGAATTAATTGTGGATGTCAACTAATTGGCTGATTCATTAGCATATAGAAACTTGTACTAGTTGTATGTAATAACTGCATATAATTGTAAAAGGCTCATGTTCACAGTACTCTGCAAATGTATGGTTACTCACAGCTGAAAGATTATGAACATTTTTTCATGTGGGTACACACCTCCCCCTGCTTTTCTGAGATCAGAGAAAGATTTAGAGCTTTGTATCCACAAGGCACATTAAGGTCACCAACTGGGAATTGCTAACTGATGAGTTAATTGGGGAAACTTACAGACTATTGAATCTCAGCCAATAATTTAGCTGATAGATTTAAGCAAGGCAACAGATGCAGAGGTGGAACCTATGAAGGAACACATGGCACTAGCAGAGCAGTATCTCTGCCCCTGTTTATGTTACAAATGGAACAGCAAAATGACAAGAGCTGATGCTGTCCAAAAATATCCCTCGGTTGAAAAAAATGTGCACATTAGAAAATAAATGTTCCTTAGAGATAATATTCATCTTGAATTCACACAGACACAGGAACAGCGTGCAGGTACAACCTTGATCACTGTAAGTGTCCTTCATTTCCAAATAGCTTTGTACACTCTGCCACAAAGTCCCTTCTTCAAGTGCTTTCTCTTAACTCTTCTAGAAGGTAATTCTCTCCTTTCTTCTAAACCCAATCTCCAACCTACCTTTTCCAAGTTCAGTTTTGCTGGAAATTAGCCACCTAATGTTGTTTTTGTTAAAGTGCATTTGGAAATTACAGTTATGTCTAATGCCCAAAGTAAACCCTTTGTGACTACGTGGTTCTATTTTCCCTAGATTTTATTTGGCTTTTCCAGTTGTGCAGGCTACGGGTGAAATCCTGAACTAACAGGACTCACTAGTAGGACCCCCACAGCTGGCAGAGTTTGGACAGCGTGAAGCATTGATGAGTCATCTAGTGCAAGAAAGTACTGATGCATTTTATTCTCCCATCTTTTCCTTAGTCCTTGATACTTGTGCCAGTTTGTGAACATGTACTTTGAGCTTCTGCTTTCAGGGGATAGGAAGGTAGCTTTCATCATCCTGAATCCCACCTGAAAATGAACAGAAATGAGGGATATATTTTATAAAGTATTTTTCCTTCTTCTGGGCAGTGAAATAAAGTTTGTAAAGGAAACCGCCCATCTAAGAAGCCTGCGCTGAAGTGCATCATCCCTTGAAATCTGCTGGAACAGACAGTTGCTATGATTCAGTGAATTACCTGAAAGAGACACATACGCGCCATTGCTCTTCTCACTAGTTCTTTGCTTGTTGGTGTACTTACTCGGTTTAAAACTCCTTGCAGTAGAATATGCCTAGAGGGACAAGTAATCACTGCCTGAAAACACTACAAGCTTCATATGCCACTTCCCCCTCTTGCTGAGAGAAGGAGAAATTGAGGTGGGCTGAACACCCCCTGCTAGCCTGACTCCTGTTTTCCATCCCTAAATGAGATTGGTCACACTGAGTCTGGGCATAGAGGAGACAACTTCTTAAAAGTGGTTGCAGGACTCCATCCTAGCAATACATAACTAGCTCTAGCTGAAGGGATAGCAATAGCTCTGCTTTCGCAGAGCACATAATCGTATTTTTGGGTTGACTATACATCCCTTTACCATTTAGGAATGAGAAGCATGGTGTGGAAAGATTTTCCAGTTTTCCAGTAGTTTAAATCTCTAGCTCAGCTTGGGGTTCTTCTTGGCTTCATTATGTTTGATACGAGTATTTTTGGGCAGGCAAGGAGTGAAGGGAATTGCATTCAGGTTGCAGTCAGATGGGCAGTTCTGGTTGCAGCTGAGCTCAATCACAGACTACCTCTTACTGTTCATCTTTGTTCACTTCCCTCAGTCCTCACCTATACTTCTTTGCTTCTTTACTCTCTCATTGTGCTTGGAGGGGGCAAAAAATGACTGGGATTAAAAAAATGGATCAAAGGTCTCCAAGTGAGACTTTTTTTTTTAATAACTACGTCAGACATACTATAAACATAGTTGTGCAGGTAGAGTTTAGGTGGAGGAAGAGAAGCTGGGCATAGGCTCAGGAATAGCTGTAGTAGCACACTTGACTACAGCTTCATTTCCAGCCTCTGGTTCAATGAGTTATAGAAGGCACATCACATCTAGACACTGACACTGGATATATTCCTATTGACATTAGGAGGAGGAGGAGCTGATCTGTGAATGATGCTGACTTCATATTAAGTCCCATTCTTGAAAGCTAGGGCAAACTAAATGTTTTCTTGGAAATAAACACAAATGTGAATTTATCTGAGATTTCAAGGCTGATCAGTGATGAGAAGTTGTGAACCAACAGAACGGCATGTTTCACATCAGAACTGGAGTGTAGATGTAGATGTACATACATATATGACAGCTTATGAAAAAGGAGACATAATTGTTCTTCCTATTGGGTGATGCAGGAGGAGAAAAAGACCTTGATTGTTCTGTTACCTTACTTTCAGCAATTTTAAATGTTACCACCTCTGATGTGTGCTTGGCTCTCACCCTTCACACTTACATTTGATTTTGAGATTGTACATATTTGAAATTTTACCCACCCTTCCTTGATTGTGCTTAGAAGACTTTACTGGTTTTTAGTTAAATACTTTGTTTCTTCTTTCCAAGAGCAACTCCATTTTCTTTTTAACTGCTACACATTTTTTAAGATTCGAACCCTTTCACTTTCTGTTTTGTTGAAAAAGTTGACTTATTTCTTCTGAACTGAATATCACCTAAAGCAGATCAGTTATGAATAGTCTATCTATCCTGCTCCTGTTATTGGCAGACATTTCTTAGTCCTTTGTGGTTTTCCTGCCCACTTTTCCTAATGAGGAAATGGAATCAGAAAAGCTATTAGGTATCAAAAGAGATACCTAGGAAGATCTATAAAACACCTGAACTGAGTACATGTCTAGCACATTCGAAGTCTGTCATCTGCAGGTAATAACAGTGACTTGGCTTTAAAGATTTAACCATACGATACCTGTCTAAAGACAGTATAAGATCCGTGTCAGAAAATGTCAAAAAGAGCTGAATACAAAACTCGAGACACACTCTTTCTGGAGACAAGATGGTGCAACTTTGACCTCACTTTGCAACAGGCGGTTTGGATGCAACCTTTTGAACGCAGATGCTCTTTAGTTATGCAACAGGCATCCTTTGTATTGGCCAATCTGTGACACCTGCATTGGTTTTTCACTGCCTATAGAAGGGAAAAACATTCTGGGCGTGCTGGGGCCAAGGCAGAGGACTGGGTACATTTTAAAGTGGTAGAAGGAACTGCTGAAAATATTAGAAAGATCTAGTACCTTTTTTTCTCCAGCCCGCCTGGAAAAGGTTTCAATATGCAAAGCTGCTAAGTATTAGACTTCTGTCTTTCTTAGAACTTACTTTTTGAAGAATCCCATGTTCAGTGGTGTTTCTCCAAAGGGTAGCACTAGCTAGGGTAAAGTCTTGGATTCTCTGCAGAGCCAATATTTAGTTGCCTGGATCTATACAATAGAAACTCCAATAAATTAATGAGATTTCTTGACTTTCCTTGTTTTCGTTTGGTTTGTTTTCACTTGGTTTTGGGAACGTTTTCCCGAAGAGTTGTATTTGCATTACTGTGGTTTAAAACCTGCCACATTTTGATCATTGTCCCTCTTCTGAACCTCTCTAAGAATCTTGGATATCAAAGAAACCCACCTAAATATACTTAATTTAGAACATAGAGAAGAATAACCCTTTCAACAGAAAAGACAGCTTACACAGGCATGAAAGAGTCTATTCATCCTAGTAGGTGTTTTAATTCCTCGGCACTATCACCAACACTTTAAGGTGTCTACCATGCACTGAGGATGCTTTTCCTCAGTACCTGACATAGAAGGAACATGTTATAGCCTAGCTCTGGTGAGTCATTAAAGACCATGAATACTTTTTCCCTGCAGTCCTTTTCTCTCTGCAGTTTCAGTCCTAGCTTCAGAGGACTAGCTTCAGCCTTCCCTTCCCTCCATCAAGAGGAGAGGAATATGGGTGTGTGCCCCAGTAAGAAGTGGAGCATGAACCTGTTACACTTTGCACAACCAAATAGAACAGAGACTGAAAGAGATTGAAACCTCCCCTGAGCAAGGTAGTGCCCAAGGAAGGGAAGAATGTCAGGCTCACAGCTATCAGCTTGCATAATTCCCCTCTTCGTTAACTATTGAACCCTGGCACCCTCCAAGTTTTCTCTCACACACCCTTCAGCCTTAATCGTCCCTGCTTGGGGCTGTTGCAAGTCCTCTTCATGTCCTGTTTATTCTGCTCGCTCTGTGCTGCAAGTCCTTTTCCTTTTTAACTTGCTGAAAAACTGTCACATGCATCATGTGCACCAGGACACACTCTCCAAGTTTTTGCTGGGTTTAGATGATTTTACTATTGTAACTAATGTCTTCTTTTGTTCAGATTTCTCCCAATACTCAAACATTCAAACAGAACCTGAATAGGTAGCAATGATAAGCACTGTGTATTAACTATCCCTCTGAGATACACGGGACCCATGGATGCAAACATACAGCAGCTTGCTGCCTGCTCAGTTTATACAGGCACAAGGTAAGCCTCCCAATTCACTCCATTGTGAGACCACATTTTTCTGGAATACCATCTTCTATTTCTTTCCCTGGGGAAGATGTGGGACCAAGGCACTAAAAGACATAAGCAGTGGATGACCTCATCTGTTTTCAGGATAGCTAATGTGACTCTCTTCTCTCACTCACCTTAGCCTGAGAAGAAATGGAGAGGTAAATTGGTGTAAGAGCTTCCTGTTACTAACTCTTTTATTTAAATGTCTGCAGACCCCATCTTGCAACTATTTGAGTTCACACTAGCTTTCACAGTGATCAGAGATGGATGTTAAAACTCTAAGAAAAATAGAAATAATTTCCTAGCTCTGGAGCACTGCTGTGATATCACTAGTCAATGTTCTGCACTGTTTTCTTTGTGGTATGGAAAATTTCTTGAGAGAGAGGAAAAAGCCAAGCATACACTGAAGAGTTCACTTGAAACATTTATCTTCCAAATCTGGGGTATCACTGGTGGTCAGCTGTGATATTATACATAAATCTAGTGCAGATGAAATGGAGAAAAAGCTTTTCAATATTATTTTCAGCTAAAGTGGTGACAGAAAACATTATGAATGCAATAAACAGAAAGAGAGGGAAATGCAAGCTTATACAGAAAGGCAGATTTACATTTTCCCGAGGTCTTTGCCAGCTAACAAAAGTCCATCTCTGACTCTGGGGTCCACTTTTATTGGAGGTTGCTGCAGCAACCTCGCTCATGCATCCGGCTAGATTTGGAGGTTGCAATAACCTTCCTTTCCCCCTTGATCTTAGAGATGCTAGAAACATGCTGGGGACTCACTTTAAGCAAAGGAATCCCTCAAATGAAACAGGTGTTGAAGATGAATCATTTTGCTTGACAACTTATTATATATCCCTCTAGCCCTGACTGGAAAAGCTGTATCCAACTGAAGAACAGTAAAATATTACATTCCTTTATTCATATGATTTTATTCATCACTGTCTTGTAGGACTGCTAGTTAGTAAATCTTAATGTTTCCCTATCAAATGAGGATGCTGTGAGGAAACATTTTCTGTTTATTTTTAGGCAGTGGAAATCCTGATTCAAACCCTGTTCCTTCATTAAAGTTCTCATCTCTTCACTCCATCTCTGAACCTTCTCAAGTACCCATCTCCATGGTCTGCTCAGAGCAGCTGCCAATGTTTTAATCTCTTCTCACTACTGTAAATACATACCCAGAGTAGAAGGTTGCAGTTTCCTTTGACTTTAAAGCCACACTCCAGCTATTTGCCAAATGAAGCTTAGCAGCTTTAAGGCAGACCAGGTAAGGAAAGGTCATGATCTCACCTTGTGAGGGACTCCAGTAGGGTATCCAGTAATGAAGGACAAGTTTGCTTCTGAACAGCTGAGCATCTCTCACTCCAGCACAGGAGGAGTCCAGGCACTAAGCTGGGAATACAGGGAAAGCCAAGATGAGTCCTGACAGCGAAGCTGGATAGGAGCATCTACTGCTGATCCTCCTCCATCTCCACATCATGTAACTCAGGGGCATCAAACACATTTTCTTTGTCATTATACTCCTACATTTATACAGTCCTAAAATTACATTTGGCCCTTCGAAGGCAACTGCGAGGCTGATGTGGCCCCTGGTGAAAATGAATTTGACACCCCTGATGTAACTGATGTGAGGGACTATAGCCTGAAGCACAAAAAGACGGCACAAACAGCCAAGCTGTGTTCAGTCATAGGGAACAGTGTGATGAAGCAGTCACCAGCATCTAACACCTAAATGTGACCCAGGCATATATGCGTTTAAGAGGGTTGCAAACTTCTCGTAAGATTTCTTTCCACAGTCCTGCTGAAGAAGCCAGTGCTTTTCTAACTAGCCAAGGAGTGTGACCTTCTGTGAGATCCCATCCAAAATTGCTTTCATTTGGCCTGTGACATGAGTCTGGTGACTCTTTGTTGTGTGGCAGAGCGGTGAAGGCTTTGATCCACTGCTTGCATGGGAAAGAATTTGAACGCATTGAACTCTTTGCAGAAATGAAGTTTTCTTGGACCAGCTTGAAGGTTTGCTGGGCATAGCTCCTTCCCAGGGGTTTTTCTCTGATGTGAACCAGAACCATCCCAGCTCTAGCTCTAATAACCTAGTACAGTGTACTTTCTTCTGCACTTTGACTTTTAACACAATCACCTTTTTAGGTCCCAAAGCAGCGGTTGTATCCCTGCTCACTAACCCAAGGAGCAGCTTCAATAGATGAGGTATCCTTGAGGGAGAGCATATCATAGTATTGCCCCTGGGGTATTTCTAATTCAGAAAAACTTTAAATGCTGGTTTTGAAGCTCTTCCACTGGGTTGGCTTTGTAAGGTGCTGAGACCATCTCACAGATACCTCATGATCACTATAGGTATTCATGCCAATTCTGACCCATTGTCAGCTACAATGTTCAAGCAAAAAAAGTACTTTTCGTACAAGAAAACACAGAAGAAATACAAAAACCAGATTTGTGACAGTGGCATAGATATCGTATGGAAACTACAAACTTCATCAGCTCTTCATTGTGTTTCTAGGTGTCTTATATAACAAATATAACTCATGAAATGGACTCAAGACATTATGGCTGACTTTGAAACTTTAATTTAATTATTTTAAACTTTAATATTTTTAAAGATTAAAGGCTACTTTCAGTTTGTTCTTTCTTTTGAAGAGGTTAAGGGATCTCCAGGAATTCTTCTGAAAGTACAGAGAGCATCAGAATTACTAAATTAAGGCAACTTCTGTTACAGTGAAGTGACAGTATCAAGAGGAAAGATTGTTTCAGCTTCTGCAATAAGCAAGGGTCTTTCTGGTGATATATATAGGATAGAATTTCTCTAAAGTGCTTGTACTTGCATTTGGAACCAAACTTTGATTGGAGAAGAAATCAAAGAATTAATCAACATTATTTTTCCTGTACCAAGTACCAAAGTGAGTCAAAAAATTTGAGATGTCTGTGTCAATGTTTAACCTCACAGTAACAATATTTCAGTATTTTCAGAAGGGCTGGGGGAGGTTGGAGGTGGATGGGGAAAGAAGTGGGTTTGGCTCTTAGGTTGTCATGTGATTCAGATGAAAAGAACCTGGACTATTTCTCTGTATGATGTAAAATCTACTTCTTTATTTTACCACATGGCACACCTCCCAAGTAGCTTAGAAGGTGCACGAAGGGAGTACAGATAGTGAAGAGAGGTCAGGAAAGGCATCTAAAAGGATAGAAGCTGTCAAATGAACAAATTGCATGTATTTTCATCTATGCAGGATGTGCATAGGCTAGGAAACGAAGAAAATAAAGAAAATCTTCCAGCATGCTTTGTTTCTCATATCTGGCTTCAAAGCCAGATTCAAATGTTGGCCAAAGAAAGTACATAAATTTTGGGGCCTGTTCAATGGGAGGTAGTGATCCTTTTCAAATTGATAACTCCAACAGAAAACCATCACTGATGGAATGCACTCCATTTGGTGAAAAACATTCCTTCCAGCTCTACTGAAAGAAAAAAAAAAAAAAGAAAGTAAACTCAGAGAGAGCTAAGCCACGTTGTACTAACATATGTAGATTAAGTCATATCAGAAGGGGAACTAACAGCAGCTTCGTAGCTAAGGGGTAACATACTAACTAAGGTTATCGTGATTTGGGTTGTTTCTTGGCTAGAGTGTCCGCATGGATTTGCCTAAGTGAATTTAAAATATTGTGTTATGTTTATTCTGGAAAGCCATGTTCAAGAGAATTAATTTCTCTAAAAGGAGTGCATTTTGGGAACTATTATTTTCATCAGATAAGGTGTTTCTTGGCTAAACCAATGTAACATAATAAGCGCATTCACGATGACTACTACTACCTAGCCTGGTTAACACCACTACCTCTATATTTATTTAATTATTATTGCTACTTTATAGAATTTTTATTAGTGTTAGCAGTGAGAAAAATCACCACCCTGTTGCCAGGGTCAACAGCCATTTATGAGAACTTGGTCAGCTTCTGTGAATCAGTGCTTGGCACACATTTAAGAGTGTTTTCTCCCTGTAGTTATGATCATGTTTTGAAATTTCTGCTGCATTTTTTTTTCTGAAAAAACCCATTCTCATTGGATATCACTTATATCAGAAAGTAGACTGAAACTGAAAGTTTTAAAGAGGTATGTGAAATGCAAGTTACTCATCTCTGCTGTGAAGATGGACCAAAAGTTAGCTACAAGAAAAGCTATGAAGAATTCACAAATCTTTCCAGCCAGCTCACAAATGTTCAAGGAATATAAATCTCTTTGTAATTTTGGAATGTTACACTTCATATAATAAATGGATTAGAGACTCGATTAAAAAATTAAATGCTCAAGTGTGAAGTCACAGCTTCTGCACTGGTGCCTGTTTACTGAAAATTCCATAAGGACCATAAGACTGCCGTTCTTCACACCTGCCCACCTCTGAACAGCCTTGTGTTTACTTGTTGACATGCTAAACCGCTGGGAGCACTTGTGCAAGGAGATCTCTTCATGGCCTAGATGAGCTGAAGCTTGCTACATTCAGCTGCACACCCCAAGAGTGTGGCTGGACCCTCCTAGGGCTGGTGCATGCAATTACTGAAGTCTAACTTCAGGGAGGCCAGGATTTTCTCTGGAGGAAAATCATCATTAGACTTTATATTCAGTGGAGCTAAAATACTATATACAGCTAAGAAGCAGTTCTCCTATTGTTTCGAATCCATGATAGTACTTATATTCATAGCTATGGTATGTACAGAGCTAGAGATAGACATATATGGAGCATTACAGTACTCTATGTTCATGTAATTTGGCGTTTGGATGGGTAGCTAACCTAAATACAGCCCTAGTAGTTTGGCAGATATCCACCTAATCTAATTTATCTTAAAATGCAGTTCTTCTTTTTAAAATTACTTCATTAAAGTAGCATCTTCTGATTCAACAAGCTCATCCTCTCTGGATACTTGATGGCCTAGCTGCTTACTTTAATGACCAAAGTTCATTTTTGTCAATCATGCTCTTGACAGTCCTGCAGTCTGAGGAAGAAATGGTTTTGTAGAAGCAATATTCTGGGAACATCTCCGCAGCTTAATAATTTCCAGGTTAGCTCACATATGATTGGAAACCCCTCCACAAGCCTTATTACTCCTGCAGGTTCAGCTTTTTTATGTGAAAACTAAAGCCGTTGTTTCTCCAATTTAGAACAAAAAATGTAATAAATTATCTACGGGTCAATTACTCACACTCTTGCTCTCTTCAATGTGATTTTTAATTTGAGAAACTACTTCCCGACCAGAATAAAGTAATCACAATCTAGTCTTTAGCTGAAACATCTATAGGGCTGCATTCTGCTCTGCCCTGAGTACCATGAACTAAGTTTTAAACTGTGCTTGAAGGAGTGGAGAGTGCTGCTCTGTAACTCACACGTGTGTTTGCCACAAGGGACAGTGGTAAATATCTTCTGAGTAAAACTGTGTTTGAAAACGAATGAGCAATCACCTCATCCCTGCAGAACAGTATAAACTTGTTCAATAATCAGAAAGGACAAGGACAATAATCTGTCCTCTTTTCGAGCACAGAACTTTTTCCAGAATATGTCTGTGAGTTGCCATTCTATTACCCCTGAACTCTTCCCCGACCTTACAGTATGCTTTGCATTCCCGTCTTTGTTTTCAAAAAAATTTCAAAGCAATTTCAGTTGAGAAATAATATTTGGCCAAATGTAAAATGGGTGAATTCTGCTTTTCAGATTTACTATAATAAATTGCTGCAAAATACATTTTGGGTCAAAGTGATACATAGAGAGAAAACCAAGAAAACCACAAATCTAGCTTAAATGGGGATATCTTATAATGGAGGGTGCACTCTAATTAGATCAGATGAAGACAGACAGAAAAGTGTGCCAATAATGACGGTAGTAGTGCAACTGAACATATAATCCAAGTGACAGCATGACAGAAATGGAGCAAGAGAGAGATACATATATAGACATGCAAGCAGCACTGTTGTTCAGGCAGGTTTGTTACATTCCCATGGAGACTCATGTTTCACATGCTAAAAGCCACTACTCACTCCTCTCCTACACACATTAAAAGCTCTCACTTACTGCAGACACACATAAAAACAGCAAATCAAACACCTTTGGAAATAAGTCAATGTATTAATATGTCAGTGATAGCTGTCTTCAGTAGTGGGTTTTTCTTTCAATAATAAATCCCTGTGGGAGAGAGAGTCATCCTCAGAGTTTGGACATTTAAAGTCTGAGTCCATTTAAAGTCCTGGAGATCTTATTCACAGCCGACTGTAATAACTGAAGAATTATTCCTATTTCAGAAGGTTTTGGTCAGGCTTCTGACATACTGCATAGACGAACAATAATTCTATCTAAAACTCATGAATATTAATTCTAACCAAAACTTCGCTCCTTTAAAACTTGTTTTCAGGCAAGCTACCCTGTGGAATGTAATGGGGCTTTTTGGGTAGGAACCTCCCAAACCTCATACAAGAGCTGAGGTGTTTCCATTGATCATAGCAAAAGCACTCAAGAACTGCACACATACAGAGAGGATGGGATGCTGTGATCTACCAATACTGCAGAAGGCAGCAGTTTGAACAAATCAGCTCACTTTCCAGATGCTTTAATTCTGCTCTGCTTGATTAACTTACCTTGTCTGGGTTGCCACACACCATTTTGAAGATCAGTTGGCATAGTTGTTTTCTTCCTATTCCCTGCTACTGCTCACTCTATTTTTCACCAGCTTTGAGGTAACTCTTTTTCCTCCTTGGCATTCATAGAATGAACAAAGTTCTTTAAGGATTTACCTCTCTATCAAAACTTGGAACTATGAGTTGGTAGATAAAAATATTAGTATCTTCTGCAACAACAGAAATTGTAGTACTGGACAAAATTGCCCTGACAGAAACAGATTTTGGAGTCAGGTTCTTTTAACTACTATTTCACTGTCTAAGCAAATGTTTGACTGTCTCTTCTGGTGTATATTAAAGCAGAATAAAAATAAGAAAACATATATTCTGTCCCAGGACTGCTTAAATTGATGGAATGTTCTTCCATGAGAACCTTGTTTTTGTAGGTAAAATACACACAGATTAGCTCTTCAAATTATATTCACAGGGTCTTATTGCTTTAAGCCTCAATTTGCATTAGCTATTATTGATACCAGGTGTCTAGAGAGAAAATGCAGCTTTCCTCTCGTGATTCTTATAGAGGCAGAACTACAGACTATGAACAAACCACTCCACCTCTGTTCCCACAGAGGTTCTGGGTTGTTGGAGGAATAACTTTGGAGCAACTAACATAGTAATTCACAGTGGAAAAAGAAACATACTCATAACTCCCCAAAACCAGGGCAGCTCTCCTAGTCTAAATGGGTGGTAGCAGGAGGTGGCTCTAAAAGGAAGTTAAATGCTTTAGTTTATTGCAAGAAGTCCTTTCAACTTCACGCTAAACTGGGATGGAGGCATATACCTAACTGAAACTGCAGGGCTCTACATATAGAATGGTCTCTGATGAAAGGAAACCAAATCCCAATCTCATTAAAGTCAATGGCAGCATTCCCACTGACTTCAATGGGAACAGGAGGTAGCCCATGGTCATTAGAGAATTGCTAAGAAGCTAAATTTATTTAAATCCAGATATGACAAACTTCTGTTTGTGATGGCTTCTCATAGAAGAGACTCTGGTAATAATAAGATCTCACTTTGGTATTTCCATTCTAGCAAAAGTATTAGACAGCTAGTCTACTTAGCTCAAAATGTGCTTAAGTCATTAAAAAAACCAGGATACCACACGCAGTTCAGCACAGATTCTTAATGAAACCACTCTTGAAGGAACTCGGACTGATTTTCATGGAGAGTGTTAGTTGCTAGAAAGCATAGACATGAATCTAGAGAGGTTTTTGTTGCCAAAAGTATAATATTTAAGAACCTGGACACAGTAGTTTGTTGCTATTTTCACACAACTCTGTTGCTGCTTTGTTGTTACCACTGCCTTTGAAAAGTGCATGTAAACAACAGGAAAGGATGGACAACTTCTAATTAAGAAACTTCTGTGAAGATTAAAACCAGCAAAAGTTCAGCATTCAGTGTCCCTGAAAAGATGGACAACCGAGTCCCTCTGTCTTTGCACAGGCAGTAAAAGGCACCATATATGATGTAGATTGCCCAGAGCATCCATTTCAGGTTTGACTCATAAGCAGTCTAGTGGCAAGCCACCCTAAGTGATGACATAATAATGAATCCATTTGAAGATCAAGAGGTAGTAAGGCTCTTGAAAAAGTGGGACATGTACCACTTCTTCCTGAAAAGATGTCACGAGGACTTCTGCACAACCCATAGAAGTGGCTCCTTTCTGTTTGTGGGGTTGCTTTTTGTTTTGTTTTGGTTTTTTGTTTTTTTCTTTTGTTTGTTTTTGTTTGGGTTTTTGTTTTGTTTTGTTTTTGTTTTGTCTTTTTGTTTTGCTTTGTTTTTTGTTTTTTTTTTTTTTAACTTTTAAACTTCTCATGCATTTCCCCAGCCAAAGTATAGATTAAAGTAATTTCAGTACTGCAATTTGAGGGATGCCATAACATTAAATTACATCCACTTAAATAACTACATCTCTTTAACTACAAATGATAAAATAAACGTATCATGTTTAGTGTGTATACTTTGCATGCAGTCATATAGCTGTTTACATGCAGACCCTTTCCCAAAGTAGCAGAAGTAAAAAAGTCCTTCTGGAAATCTTTATCATTATGCTAACACATTTGATTGTGGGAAACAATAATTCAAATGAGGCAAAGGTTATAGTAGAAAAATAAAGGAAACTGGATGGCGATAAAAGCTATAGCTAGAAAGACAAGTTTGAATCAGTGTACTTTATTCTCATTCTTAACCTCAATTATTTGTTAAGAGGAACGTGACTGTTAAATTACATCTTCTGTTGGCTTATGAACTTCTCTTTGTATACTTGCCCTCTCAGGGCATATACAACTAATGTGACGTTATTTTTAGCATCTTTATTCAAGTGGGCTATGAAAAAGGCAGAAAATGTGTGAGACAAGCAGAAAGCAGATGTTGTAGCAAGGGGTAAGAAAGAGAATGATTTTGCAGACAAACCCCCATGACTATACAACATATAGTGAAGAGTTTTCCTTACAATTTATTATTTGGCCCAGGAAAAGCAAATAATAACTTCAGTCTTTTAAGAACTAACCAAAACACCATCAGGAATCCCATCTGTTGCTGTTTCAGTCCACCACACAGGGACACCCTGGCCCTCCTGGGTGTCCAGTTCATGGAAGATGACAGCTGTAGTTGCCTTTACCTCAGAAGCCGGGGCTCTTCCGTCCAGCTTGCTATTGCTCATACTTTGTGAGTTCAGCCAGCCCAGAAGGTGGCTATGTACATCTTCACAAATAACCCTCTTGCTCCTCTCTGGCTGCTCCACACCTGACTGCTTTATGAAACACATTTGAAAATATTTTGAAAAAGAAAAGACAACACTGAAATTGTGGTAATTGTTTGGTCCTTAGTGCAGTTCACTCCCCTTGCATATAGCAATATTAGAGATACATTACAGTCTAAATGCAGCTCTGAATTTGGATCTGAATTCTAATCAGGCCAAAATCTGGTTTACGTAAGTATTTGTGCTTGGCTTATTGTAGAGGTAGACCTTGCTGCTGAAATTTAGGAGGAAAACCAGAGTTCATTTCCTCAAAACTGTCTTGGGCTTTTGCCATTCCAATCTGGGGTGACATCATGTTTTAGGACCCACAGTCTCAGGCAACTGACACACATCTGTGTCATTGACAGGGTCTACTCTGTCATGTATTCTGCAACCATGCCTCCAGGATTAGGCCATGCACAAAACCAGCTGGAGAAACATGCTTCTGCCTTTTCTCCCATGTTTAGATGAGCAAGGCTTTGAGAAAGATGCAGCTTAGTCCCTTGCCTGGAGGTATATGACAACTCAAAGCAGCCACAAGGAAACTGGAAATGGGGGAACTGAAAGCAGCTTCAACTTATGTGTTAGTTAAATGCCTGCTAGTTAAATACCCATTGGGAGAGTGAGAGAGAGAGCAGGCATGGCTGTGTAGCTCAGCAGTCAGACACTGCCCCGGGAGGTTGGTGTGCAGCCCCACAGTAAGCAGGGTACAGCTATTAAGGGCAGCTGTGAAGCTGAAAGGACTATTGAAGGCAATCAGCCCCTGACAGGGTACTGGGGAATATATTTCATCCTGGGAATAACCACACGGCCATGTTTCCAAAACCAAGTGAAAAAAAATAACAACAAAAAAAAGGACAAATATTTCCCTTTGTTCCCCAAGGTTTTAATCTCGTGGAACTGAAAAAGAAAAGATAAAGCAACTTGTTCTGAACAAGAATGAAAGCATCACTGGAAAAGTGGGCTTCTCCTGTCTCCTGAAGTCTGCCCAGTTCTGGCCAATGTCACAGAGACTAGGGCTCTCTGAAGGAATGAGAATGGCTGTGCAGAGGAAAAATGGCTACATGTAGCATGCCTAAAATTGCCAGCAGCACATTTTCCCAGGAAAACGGGGGAATGCTCGAACCGTGGGTGAAGAGGAGAGGGAGGGTGCCTCATCGCAAAAGCCCCATTTGGTGGGGCATTAGCAAGGTGACATCCCCTGAAAATGCCTACCTTGGGGATCTTAAAGGAGCTGGGGCAGGAGAGGACCCCAGGCGATGGCAGCCAGGCGGGCTCAGGCAATGCGGATGCTCACAGCGCTAGGAAGCAGCTCAGCAACAGCTCTGGGAATGCCAGCAGACCCTGTCCACTGGACTAAAGGAGCCAGGCCTTTGCAAGTCTAACACTGATGTTTTGTGACCAACTAAAATATCATCTAAAAGCATGATCTTAAAGAGAATGTTGTAAATGCCTACAGATAGTTAAATTCAGATTTTAAAGAAAGCAGTATTGTGGTGATAAAAATCTATATTTTTCAACAGAATTCAGAGTCTTTCATCTGGTGTTCTTAAAGAACTTCACAGAGTCCTTCTCTGCTTCTACAGCATATAATTACTTTGTTTTGTGATTGGTGAACTAAGGAGCACAGAAGTGTTCACCACAAAATTTATGCAGATCAGCACCAGCAACAGGACGTACTGATCACTTATTTTAGCAATATTCTGAGTCTGGTTTTAAGGGTAGCATTCCTCAATAATCGTCATTAGTTACATTTTTAGGATTTTGATTTCAGTCATCCTAATTCCATAACATCTGTAGTAAAAAAGTGTCTTGGATTTGTGTGATTAGGTAGGCACACATCAGACCTCACACTGGTTTGTTCCTCTATAAGGCAGGCTATAGATATCAGACACAGATACTACAGGCACAGAAACAACTGAAAGCAGAAGCCTGAGGAAATATATCATAGCATTGGAAAACATACTGTATATGTCTCAAATCTCATCTTTCTTGGGCAGTTTGTCTAGTATCACTCATGTACACATCGAATTTGGTCTAAAAGCCTACGAAGCAAACAGATATGCTGCTGCCAGCATTCCTGCCAGGATCCCAGCCACCTCAAACTTACGTGACTCAACATACAATAACTCTCACAGGCTGCTGTCAAGAAGCTCAGCATTAGCACGCCACTATGGAGAAGTTATATGGTTATTACTGTACACAGAAAAAATGGGAGATCCAATGTGATCAATGTGTCTGTTGCCCTCTGACGTGTTTATATGACTTAGCATAACCCCATTTAGCAAAGGTTGTGCCACTTGTGAATTCAATCACAGAATTACACAGCACACAGTACAGTCTCTCCCTGGACTACATTTTTCTTTCAATTTCTAGACATAGTTCACACTGTCCTTAAAATTCCTTTCATAAAGACGTGCATAACATGGGAAGGTGGTAGATGTCACATAGTTGGGATAATTCCAACTATATCACGCCTTGCTTCTTCATTCATTTTGAACCACAGAAGGTTACATGAGATTGGAGTTCCGCAGACACTTTTTGCTGCGATCGCATTTTAAACCTTCCCCTGAGGTGCTCAGATAACAGTTGGGATCCATATCACCGTTAATGATTCTTTTTCAGGTTCAACTGTGAAGTTTTCTCGTCCTTTCCCACTCACCTCTGAGTTTCACAGTGTGTGAGGCTGGGCTTAGACCTTCTGTGGGCTCTCACAGGGTTCTCTCCTGCAGCTTATTCTGATTCTGTAAGGGGATGAAGTATGTCCCAGACCTTTTGAATCTTGTCCTTGTGTTCTATACAGTGAAGATCACTTCACCAGGGATCTGGTAGATTCACGGTGCACAGTACCCAAGCAAGTCTCACTCATTATGCTTGAAATGTGCCCATAATTGTCTCCAGCTTCTTGGTTGCATATAGTTAAGAGCACATATTTTGAGCATAATACCTCAGACTTCTTAAGAGAGCCTTACAGGAAGATGAACTCCAAAGTTAGAGCTTAACAAAGGTTATCCCATGATGTGTACCACACTGCTTCCTCCAAACATTCAAGAAGATGCTTAGAAAACTCTATATTGGAGGATCAAAAAAATGTGTCTTGAAAAGTCATTAACACTGCTCAAAGGAAAACCAAGTAGGCAGAAAATAAAAGCAGAATTGAGAAATCACCTGTTCAGCTGGAAGCAGGTTTTTCAAAAATTTCTGACTCAACTTGCAATGTGGGGTAGGGCTCTGCACCAAACCCTCATTTGTGAGGGCTTTGTGCATGCAGCCTATGCCTGTTCTGTCTTGTCCACTCATTGAACCCCTAAGGTTAATACGGGGCATTAGGACTGGGCTGATGTTTCTTTCTTTGATGATAAGAACCACAACCTTATGCTTATAAACAGTGAGTCTTGAGATAATTGCCTTTCAAATCCCCTGAAGCTTCATCTGAAATGTTTCAGCTGTTAATCCTTACACAAGTGCAGTATTTATGGATATTTTTGTGGTCTTTGCAATCTATATTCAGATCACAACAGCCAATACATCTAGCAGGGTAAAGGAAAGGTCTAGTTCCTCTGTATGGCTTTTTACACAACCCAAACAGTTCTCTGTTTTGTGAAGGTCATTGAAAAACAGGGAGCGAGTAAGAAAGAAAAACACAAAGAAACTACAGGATATGATTCATAAAAATCCCACATCTCCTCTATATGCTCATACAGTTGTCTTTGAAAAAATAAATAAAAGTTTTTGTTCTTTAGCACTGTTCCAGTAAGTAATACACATGCCAGAGAACAAGCAAGCTCCAAACAATGAGCTAAAATTAGAAGAGGCAGATTCAGCATCTAAAGTCACAAATACACACACACTTACTTTATAGTGTGAAGGCATCTGGAAGAAATATAGTCACATGGACTGTCTGGGTGCTGGCATTAAGACTGTAGCTCAGGAGATTCTTCTGTCAGCTACAAGCTCTTTGTGGACCCTTGAACAACTCTTTTAATCCTGTCTGTGGAAAGAGGCAACAACTGGCTGTTGTGAGGGTGAAACCCTGGGTGTTTAAAAGGATCTTGGATTGTCATGCTGAGTGCTACTGAAATACAATTATTTCTTCAATCCACTCAGTTTTTAAAAGTGCTAACAAAGTAATTTGGTTTGGGCCCTTTTGCTATTCAGAGTAAGTCTACTTCCTACTGAAATGGAAAAGAAAGAGAGACAGGTTGTGCACTAATACTAACCATTCCTCAGCACTTCCGTACTAATAAGATCTTTTATGGTATATTTTTCTCCTAACCTGAAAAAAAAAAAAAAAAAAGTTCTGTGCAGCTAGATACTTGCTAGGCACCATCAATTCTCAGTAGACCTGTTCAGCTCAATCAATAAACCACTTACATTCCCATGGGAGACATGTTCAGCAGCACCAAGAAGCTGCAGGATGTACATGAAAGTCGGAGGAATCATGACATGTGACCGGGACCAGTCCTTCAATACTGTGCCACCAACCAGTAATCAAAGAAAGAGTAACTTACACCTACAGAGGAGGAAAGTACAGCAATCATGACTACATGCACATTTTGACATTACAAAGAGGATTCAGGAAGAGCTATTTGATACCACTCTAGATTTACATCTCCAGTGAAGACACAGGTTCTAAAGGAGGCAACATGAGCTATTGTGGGTCAATGAAGATAGCATCCAATATTCCTAAAAGTTCCAAAGATTTCATTGCAAGAAAATAATACTTGAAATAATTTGCTGGACATTTTAAAGGATAACTGGAGTCCACATATTCATTTTTACAGTTTTTTCTGTTATTTTCACTGTTTACAGATGTTGTTGCAGCTGTTAAACTATGTACTCAACTTTCAGTACAAACCCAAACGCCCACTGCAGGCAGTAGCCCAGAAGGAGTCAGGACTGGTTCCTTCTGGTTAAGGTGGCAGAGACAGAACTGCTGCACATCAGATCTAGTGACAAACAATACACGTTTGCATTTTGGCTAACTTCATACATATTTATATAAGATGATTTTGAAGGGGGAGGAGAGGTGGCTGAGAATGAGAGAAATCCATCACAGAATTAATTTTGGTTTTGTTTCCTAAGAATCAGTTGTTATTTTTCCTAGTGGATTTGGTAGCTAGGACAGCTAATTTATCCCTGTTCATAGACCGAATTAATTATAACAAGACTAGATTAATTATAGACTATACTAGATTAACTATAGATGTTCCAATAAGATTCTCAAGACTAGATTATCTAAAATACTGAGAAAAATGTTAGACGTTTACCGGTTTTGTTGTCCAACATAGCCAAGGCTGGAGAGCAGAATTTAGACAATTAAAGGGAAGAGAATTTGAGAAGAAATTATTACAAATTACCCCAGTTACGTTCATAACCTTTGCTGCTGTGTAGAGTCTGGTAGAATTGCATGTAATTACGTTAGGGTTCTGTCACAGCTAAGATTAAGTACTCTGAATATATAAAGTGAACCTGTACTGAGTTGAGGGAACATAAATATCTGAAATTCATACTTTTACCTGACTGCTTGATTGATTGATTGATATTTGTTTTGATAACACTTAAAAAATAAGCTACAGTTTGCACAAAATCCAGGACCCATGCCCTTACTCAGCTTCTAGTAAAGTCCAGAACATCATTCTTGGTTTTCACTGAACCTGCTTCCTTTTATAGGTGAATCCAGAGAAGGATGTAACAAGAATCCTGAAACTCTATTTTCCAAGTCTCCAGGAGACCTATATGAACGAAGTACAGTACCTGGGCCACTGCGATAGAGAAGGGGAAAGTAAAACTTCCCTCGTGAGAAAAAAAAAATCTCAAGAGCATGCTGAAACCATAATTTTAACATCATCTTCCTCTCATTTGGCAAGGAAAAGAGGCAGAAATAAGAAAGAGCAATAGCTCAACACATACCCGTCCAGCT
Source organism: Caloenas nicobarica (assembly GCF_036013445.1). NCBI lineage: Eukaryota > Metazoa > Chordata > Aves > Columbiformes > Columbidae > Caloenas > Caloenas nicobarica. The sequence continues at coordinate 33,059,711 of NC_088246.1, read as the reverse complement.
TTTATGACACTATTTACCCTTTCTGACAAGGAGTCATCCAAATCTTGCTACTCCTTTCAAAGCTGCCAGTGGAAAGAAAGATTTTTCCTGGGGAGGAGGTTCTCCAGGGGAAGCAGTGAAAAAATATGAGAGAAAGAATCTGGAAGAATTCACTCCCACCCACCTACAGGAGATTCCTAGAAGCATCGTTAGCCTAAAGTTTTCCAAAAACCCACTCCACTTCTCAAAGGCAGGGTCATTTCTGTGGCAGGTTGATTTTAAAGCAACGATGGTGTCTAGCTGGAACCTCTCACAAGGTTGGAATGTTAGAAGTAGTCCCAGGAGAGATGGTTTAATGTACAAAATGCAGGTGAGGCAGCCAGAAAGACACAATGAATACAATTTATCACAGGGCTCTGCAATTTATCACAATGGAATCACAGGAAACAAGCAAAACAGAGAAGTAGATAGATGGACGGGATAGATTAAGCTCCTCTGGGCATGGAACTTCTTTGAAATATGCCAGGGAAATGACATGTTACACATCCAAATTTTCAAACAATATTTTATTGATTAGAATAGAGCTATGGGTTTCTGGGTCTGGAGTCCTTTTCCTCCGAAAAGAAAAAAGTGTGTTATTCCGAAGAATGAAATAGAGCTAAAACTATAGGGTGCTGGTTTGCTTCATTTTGTTTTATTCTATCATTGGCTATGTGCCAGGAGGTGGGGATTTGCATGTTCAAATCGACTGCCTGTGCTTCCCAGCTACCCCTCTGCCTGCTCAGCTTTCAAGTTGAGGTGCATGAATCTCCACATGCAGGAGCAATCTCAGGGGCCTGAACCTGTGAGCTGGTTTTGACGATGTGCAAGTGATCAAAGTGCGCTCACACCAAACGCACGCCTTCCTCACTCCCTCGGTTTTGTGGGGTGCCTTTCTCAAAACAGGTCTGTTGTATCAGCGTAACAACTCAGAGTTTTACAGCAGCTGGGCTGGTGCAATACCATGGTCCAGAGTATTGCTGCAGCATGCTGGATATTCCTCACCTCCCACAAAGCAGGGGCCTTACAGCTTTCAAAACTGCACATATACTATTTAAATTGTTTCATTGGGAGGAGAATTATGTGTTCTGCAATGCCTCAGGACAATGAGCCAAAGGAACTATAGAATATGAGCTTGGTGTTAAAGCTGGAGCTCTGCAATGCTCTGCTTTGTGTGTGTTTTAGCCTGCTATGTAACATTACTTTTACATTAACATTTGTGGTTCCTTTTTTATGCACTCCAGCTTCACCATGCTCTGCTTTTTATATTTTAATAGTCAGATTCCTATGATCCAACCAGGGTGGCATGTTCAAAGCTCCACTTCTTTTTAGTGCCGATTAAAAAAAAAGGGAAAAAAAGTTCACAGTATCGAACAAGCTTACTTCAAATAGCTTTTATTAACACTAGGACAAGACTATAGCCAAAGAATTATACAAAACACAAAACAAAAGGGATTTTAACAACTCAGTTGAAGACTATTTCATGCCAATCCAATGCTCATATATCTATAATCAACAAAGTTTTGGAGCACAATATTACTTAACATTACTGATTGGATGCTTTCAGATACAAAAATGTATCAGGAATATTAACAATAATCCACAGGTTCCTTTTACTCTTATGGAAATATTACTATTGACCTTTAAAAATGTTGCCCTTTGGGTCGGTTCCACTGGTGCATTATCCTTTAGAATCTGATCTGCCTGGAAAGACAAATTACAGATAAACGTTTAGTGCTCTGAGCAAAAGGATTGGTTTTTATCTTAGAAACAGAGAGCAACATCAATTTCCCAAGAAAAAAATAGACATTTCAGCTGTGCATCCCTAGATCAAAAAGTCAGTGTTGTAAAAACCTATGGCAAAGTTTACTTCGAAAGCTTTAGTTATGACTTCACCAGGTATTGCTTTAATGCTTTCCTACTGCATCCTAACTTGGAATACTAAGCCAATCAAGAAATTTAAAATAGCAGTAAACTAAGCAGCAAGAGACACAAGTACAAACGTGTTCCCCTAGCACATGATGTATACACCAAGCGAATAGAATATATCCACTACTGTCAATGCTCTTTCAGACAAACTTTTCTAGAAGCAGAACTGGCCCTTTGTATCAGAAACAGGGATGTGTGGCCAAGTTCAGATCTGTATCTGTGTTGGTTTTTTTGTTTGGTTTTTTTTTTAACAGTTTGCGTGTGGCTGGGTGCAAAGTGAAGGTTTCTTCTCTAACTGCTTCCTGGGTCTTACCTGAAGCCTGTGAGAGAAGGGATTTCAGTGGTCTCTGAATCAGGGCATCCTGTGGCTCTGCTGTCGCCATGCAGGAGTACCCTTGGGAAGGGGATAACGAGTGGAGATCTTAGCACAGAATCACTCTCACTGCACAATACCAGTGCCACCGGTTTCATGCATCACTTGCCTTTAGACCATGCACACAGGAGCCTGTCTTCCTTATAAATTACAGCCCAGCTCACAGTGTGCTAATTAACATCCAGGTAGTAGTATCTTCGATGGTGCAGAACTATTTATACTTTGCTATAAACCTTTCTAATATGCTGAACCACAGAACATAGCACTAGAGCAGGATGACAGACCGAGCAGAAGAGATATAATCAATAGCTGCTGGAACATCCTTTTTGGTCTTTGCTCTCTCTGTTGTGTTATTTGCTAGAGACTAAAACTGAGCTAGTAACAAGATGTCATGGGACAAAAACCTTTTGGATCAAGTGAAAATATTACATTGTTAAAATCAAAATGGGTCCCTTCTGAGGCTAGAGAGGAATGTGAGTTTCACAATTTCTTTTTTTTAACAATCAGCAGACGGCCAGCTAAATCGTACTCATAAAATACCACTACAGTTTGGATCTGTCACAAAAATGAAGCATTAAATTGCTGCTAGAAGTGACAAAGATAAGCTACTCTCATTCCCACACCAAGGGCAGGGCCATCTGTCAAAAAAGACAGACTTTTTTGGATGGTTTTCTATGTGCTACAAGGGTGAATTCAATTATAAGGAAAAAACAAACAAACAACAAAACAACCCAAAGCGAGCGATATGACAAAGTGTAAACTGAAATGAAAATTAAGAACCCAAACTCCTCCAAATCCAGGGATAAAAGCAGGTAGCAGAGACTTGGTTTAAGAGAAATTCTTTCCCAGCAGATTCCCCCCACCACGTACATATTCTGTTTTACTTCCATATGGAGTCTGTAAAAAAAAAAAAAAAGTGTAGTGGTTCACAAAGCTCTATTGTGACCTTTTAAAATAAAACAACTGTGCACTGCTACACTTCTGGAAAGGCCACTACTGGGAAAAAAAAAAATTACAAAAATCTCCCCTATCAGTCATGTTATGAAGTGTCTGTTGGGGACTGATAACTTCTCAGGCAAATGCGCAGCATATATGTCAGGGCAGCACACCTGGCTGCTGCTGCTTAGGACAAAAAAATTTACAGCAAGGTTCACGCCTGCATGCGTGTGGGCATGCTTGTGGGGTGGAGGGGGCATTTCCCCAAGGATAAATGCTTGCTGGGCACCTCCTTGCCCCCGCAAGCTAATAGAAGTTAGTTGCCTCACAGCCATCAGTGTCTTTGGAAAAGTTCCCTCTAATTCTTCGTCCCAGACACATTGCCCTGAAAGTGTCCTGCTGTCTGTCTACACAAATTAGTCAGTCTCTACATTCTTGTTCTCTACAGGACCTCTGGTGTTGGCTGCAGCAAAACCTTTCTAATATTTCATCTCCGGTTATGACTCTCAGCTTTTTAGGGAGGCTGCACTTAGATAAGACACCAACTCAAATACCACATACCAAATACCACATAGAAAGGGATTCATTTTGTCACTTTTCTTTAGCTGGCAGCATGTTGTTGACTTTTTTTTGCAAAGTAAAGAAGCAGCCATCTTTGTTTGCATAACAGCTGTTTATATTTTCTTTTATGATGTTTACTTAAGATAGCTGAATGATTTTATTTTCCTCAAATTCACATGTCTGGAAATAGTTACTTCATTTTCACTGAAAGTAAAATTAGGAAGGTTCATAAATAAAAAAGGGACTAATTCTGTCATCTTTACACTGGCAAAATTCCCATGAACTTTGGTTACGCACTAGGAATTTTGCCTGAAAAAGGATCATGGAATCAAGCACTTCATTGCTGCAGACTATATGGAAGCCAAAGGAGCCCATACAGAATTTCTGCACACAGAGTCCAAAACCGAAGTGCAAGACACTCTTAGGTTTTTAGCAGTTCCGAAATTTACTGTTCATCATTGTTCCCTCTCCAGCCCAGGTAAAAGCATTAAGCTGGGTAAAAATCACTCTTTTCTTGATATGCTGAGTCATATTTCTTTTTAGCTTTCAGTTTCTACTATGAATTTAAAGACCTAAGAATACAAGAAAAGCATGTAATGACCTAAGAATACAAGAAAAGCCCCACTGAGCTTAATGTTTAGCCCCTAACACAAGGGAAGAATATGAACTGGAGCAAGCATGTTAATGGCACTTGCTGCTGAGGCATCTCTCATTCTGGAGGTTGGTGGCTTAGGGACACCTTGATCCAGAGGCAGAGTGAAAATTCTTGTACTCTTCCCCTGCATGGCAAGGATTTACTGCTGATGGCAGTGGCAGACTGGGGTGATGGTGTTGTGGTTTGTGTTCTCCTCCCACCAAACTGCAGCTCTCGTGCCACCAGCACCAGGCAGAGGGTCACCCTGGCTGTGACAGCTCTCTGCCACCTCCTCAGCTTCACCTTCTCCTTGGAATCACTTGTAGAAACCATCATTTATCCCTCCTCCTTTACTCATTTCAGCTCATTTTTTAGAAGTAATCTAAGCTCAGATGTAGATATTTTGGCAGCCAGCTTGAAATATCTGGGACTTAATTTTCAGAGGTGTCAATCTTCCTAGCCTAAGCTGAGGGCTATGGGAGACATAAGACTGTGACGTCTCTTCAAAATCAGCTCCTTAGCCTCTGAATTTGAACATTAGAAAAGGAGAAACATGCAATTTGTGCATCTTTCTGAAATTCTTGGAATTTGTTGTTGAATCCAGCTAAAACTGGGTGTTTTTAAGACTCTGTGTGTGAATATTTCCCTGGAAGTATGTCTAAAATTGCTGGGAGATATTTTAGCTGTAATCCATGGGGAGCTATTGCTGGTAATAAAAAATACTGTGAGAAGAAAACAGCAGCAAGTGAAACTGCCCTCTCAGAAAGCCCAGGTCTGCTTTGAAGGAAGTGTTGATATTCACCATAAGCCTCAATCATTTCCCAGAGGGCTGTACGGTGCCTTGTAATGACATAATCAAAAAATAATGGTGTTCTGGATTCAAAGGAAAAAAAAAAAAACAGAGCCTGATCCACCTCTCATTGAAATCAAAGAAGATTTTTCTATTGACTTCAGTGAGAACAGAGTTCTGGACCCAATCTGTGTGCAGTTTATTTGCACATTTGCTTACCTAAATGATGCTAACTTTAACCAATAGCATGTCTAGATGTCTGGGAGTATGCCTGTACAAATGCATAAGTGTGAGTTTATCATGTGGTTTAATTCAAATTATTCTGACATTTTAAAAGCATTTCCAGCTACAAAGGACAGCTTTAGCTGATTTCCACCCCAGAATATAGCCTTCAATTAATAAAGTTTGTAACTCACATTTTAGGCTGCAATTCATATTCAATTTCATGCAAGCTAAAGGACCCAAGTAGATTTTTGCATTTCTGGGGTTAATTTTAAAATGATCTTACTATGCACTCAATTAAAATTTTGCAGATATTATTTCAAATTGTGAAAAGCTCTACAAATTACCCAACTCATCAGCTATGGTCCTTGGCTTCCTTGAAGGGAAACTTCTTTGTTGATCATGAAAAAACTGCAGTAAATAGCAAGTAAGATTGCCATCACAAGTCTGCTGAAAATACAGGATGAAGTCCTGATTGCTTTAGTCATGTGAATAACCCCTTCAGAACAGCCCCAAATCAGGCAAGGTGGCTTACACCAGGAGTTAATTTAACCTGCTGGGTCTCTTTGCATTGCTAAAATGAGCATGATTTTTGGCTTGTAAATGGGGGTTAGAATTTTATTTCACTTTCTGAGAGGCATACATCCATTTTAGAATAAGCTTTTCAGAATAAAAGTTTACTTCACATTATAGGAAATGACATTCCTTTTTTAGATTTACTTTTTCAAAGCATGCCTCAGATTTCTAACTTGTAGAAGAGAGCTTTTGTGTAAGTAATAAAAGTCTTTAAAATTAAAATACTAATCGTAAACAAACTGAAATGCATGAAAGATATAGTCTGACTGCATAACAAAAGAGAATTATATAATTCTATTTGAGTGAAATCTTTCATCTTTGATTTACAGGTTTGAGTCTGCCTATAACTGAAACCATATTGTTCCATATCTTTCATATCATGGCCTTCCCCAAAATCTTGTTTTAATTAAGGTTCCTTTCAGATTTCAGAAAAAAAAGCATGACAGTGTTCACTTATGGCTTTAATATATCTTCTGAGTTTGGAAAATATATAAAACGAACATCACTTGCTTTTAAAAGCTGAGCGAGCTATCAAATACTGCAAGTTGAATACTTCAAGGTATCTCCCAGGGTTCATAAGGTGAGAAAGTCGTAAACAAAATCAAAGTTGCTGTAGCAGAGTTTTGTTCATTTGAAGTAGTCTTACATACATGCCCTATCTCTTTCTCTGACAGTAAGGCAACACGTGTAACAGTTTAAGCGTTCATTATCAGCTAAAGGCACAACTCTATGTTACGTTCTGAAACATGGAATTAAACAGCTAAAGTCACGTTGCAGGGAGATCTTGCTGCACTTTGGGGATCTAAAATAAAGCCTAAATCCCTTGCAGCCTCTTAAGCAACATTAGTTTTCTTGGCGCAGGACTACATAAAAGAATCAGTTTGTATTCACATGATGACCTGTAAAGAACACCCCCAACACAACCTCCACAGAAACACCTGAGCTCCAAATGAGCTGCACACAGTTACTGAAGATCGCTGTGCTTAGAGTCAGGATGCAGAAACATTTCAGAACAAACTAAAAACACATTTGAAAAGCCATCCATTTTTCAGAGACTACTTGATCTCTGCTGCACATCTGGTGAGAGCTACTGTCAACTACGGAGGGTACAGCACTCTTTTTAAAGGCAAAAGATTGCGCATTTTAGAGAATCGTGAATGTGTTTTTGTGATAGAGAAATGAAATGGGGAGGGATGGAGAGGAAAGAGGAAAAGAAAATAAAGCACCACCAAGAACAGTACTTCGCGGGATTTATAGTACAATAAGAAGAGCTTTCCCTTTAGCTAAAATTCCTCTTTGTACTTTAAACACAGTTCACTTATTGAACTAAGAACTTATTACAGGGGATTAAAAAATGGAACACAAAATAAAGCTGTTTTTTGTTGTTGTTGTTGTGGTGGTGGTTTTTTTTTCTTTTTCATTACAGAGAGCAAAGAAAACAAATCTATTAACAATTTAACACAGTATGAAAAAATTGCCCAGTAAAAAGTGTCAGAAAGTGATTCATGGAGTTTACCGAGTATTTTGCTGACTGTTGCAATTCTCGTATCTATAATCTATCATGTAGAATTTCGTAATACTCTGTTTTACAATTTATGTTGGTGAGCGGGTCAAACAGCATATAAAAAGCATGCTCTAGGCTCTTTCTCTCAAGCCCGTTTTACTGTAACTCTAGAATTGTAGCGGTTACATTTAAGGAATCTTTAGGGCCCTTTCAAGTCCATCCAAAGAACAAGTGAAGCTGCTATTCAGAGTTTTGTGCCCAGTGTTTATGTTCCATCTGATCTGTGCCACCCAAGCAGCAGACAAGACATGTCTGAGGGTGCTTTGGGGAGATACACAATGATGTCACCCACAGGAAATATCAGGGAGGACTTGGCACTTCACAAGGCTGGCTCTTCTTCCATGGGCTCGCCAGCAGCTCTGTAAAAATAAACAGGCAATCAGAATACGGCACAAGAGTACACAAAGACATTGTAGATTTTCATGCATAATCAAAGCTGATTTTTCAGCTCTCTCTGATGTTTATTTGTGTTATTCAGTTATCCATAAATAGAGTTTCTTTCCGAGGAAGTATAAACAAATGTCAAGTGGAAAAACATTTTAGATCCAAGCAATCACTGAAAATGTTCCTGTTTATATTAAAATATGTCAGAATATTTTATAACTTTTTGTCCAGAAATGTACATGCTTTGTGTCAACAGAGTCAAATAATTTCATGAAAAAAATAGCTGTGATACTTTTATTTTACAAGCTTCTGCAACTAAAAATACATGCTTTTATTTTTTCAAGTGGGCCCATACCACTAAAGCAGAATAGTTCACAAGTAGCCAAGTACTTAGCAGTGTTTCTTCTGGGGTTTTTCTTCGGTCCTCTGATTTTTGATCCTGTGTTTCATAAATGCATTGCCTGCCTGCCCGCCTACAACTTCTGAGACCAAATTCTGAACTCAATCAGCAGATGACTGTCGTAGAGAGGTTTTTATTAATAATGTCAAATCAGATTATACTTAGATCTTTTATCCTAAAGTCTCTGTGAAATATTTAGCTTAGGCAAGATGAGCCCTTTAAAACATCCAAGAAGAAAATAATGGGGACATATGCCAAGCTGGTGTAAAGTGTCGTAATTCCTTGTATCTAACAAGTTAACGCACCTGGGGATTATGCTGGTAATATAAAATGGGAAGCTTCTGAGATCACAGTGAGACTTCACTGTTGAAGGACATAAGAATTTGGACATAAACTATTTTTCACCTCAGTCTGGCAAAACAAATGATCTTAAGATGTCCTTTAAAATAGTATCTTCAAGCAATTTTGAAATGAGAGGAGGGCAAAAAGTAAATGCAAAATAATAAATAAAAGAGATATTTACCAGTTAAATCTGGTAAGCCAGTATAATAACTGGCTTCAATAAAACATCCTTCAGACAGTACAAACTCACGAGATCCCATGGAAAAAAAAAAAAGTAATTAATGGGGGCTTGCATGGGATTTGGTAGTTTATTCAACAAGGAAGAATTTTAAATGGCTCTGGAGTTTATTAAATTCTTTCCCAATGAAAAATTCAGCAGTGTGTCTTTAAATGATTTTGTACAGGTTATTCCTTTATGATTTGGAATGATCACAGCTAGTAAGTTGAAAAATATGTCAGATGAATGATATACAAAAAACCAAGACGTTTTTCAGACTAATCACTTTCCAAAGGGTTGTTGACCTTAAAAGAATATTAATCTGTAAATCTCAGATCTTTTGTTGCTCGCCACACGGTGGAGAATGTTTCCTGTGCACAGTAGCTACTGCAGCTCCCTTGTTTCTGAGAGGCGAGGGAAAGCAGGATTCAGGGAAGGCTGCAGCAGGGGCCAGTTTAGACGGGGCAGTGCTGGGGTGGGAGCGCTTCCCTGCCCACGTGCAGTTGCAGCCAGACATCGCTTCCCTTTGACAGGCACTAAAAGCCTGGAGAGCTTATCAAGGTATGTATAAAAATGCTTAGTAAGACCTCTCTCAAAAATGACTGAGGTCATCACTGTCTTCTCTTCTCCCCAGTCCCACTTGCAATGTTCTGGCTTGCAGCAGAGACCCCACAGTGGCTGCCAGGGTGGGATGGAGTTCTGCCTGCTGCTGGGGTCCTCAGGTGTGATGAAGGATCCTGCACCATGTGGAGAATTCATACTGATGCTGCAAGTTGCTGTTGGGCTGACCACACACTTCCACTTTCTCCAGCCACTTTTGGAAGACCTGCTTGTCATCTAGCATAATGCAAAAATGCAATAAGCCTCTGTTAAACATCTGGGACCTTATGGGGCTGTCTGGGGAGAGAATAATTTGGAAGCAGACAACAGTTCAGTTTTTAGGTTCTGCTGTGGGTAAGTGAATGAATGAGAAGAAATAGTTGTCAATAGATTTCAGTTGGAGATTGGCAGAGCAGGAAGGAATGGAGCTCTGGAAATATGGAAGTGAAAGCAGGAGTTTGGGTTACTCACAAGGAACTAGGGAAGCAGCATGTGCAACTGTCTGTTCCCGTGTATTTGGCTTCTGGGAATGACATTGTCAGGACCATAGTACAACTGACATATGATCTTATTCAGGGTTTTAGTTCTGGGCAATTTTTCACTGATGAGGGTGTTTCTGAACGCCAGGACTGGCCTTGAGTGCTATATTCTAATATGATCCAATATATTCCAACAATATGCCAATATTCTGCATCAGCAAGAGCCTAAGCAGTAATAGAAATTTTTATGTGCAAATGCAAGATATACGGCCCTTTTTGGAAATGGAGCAGAGTTTAGGGTGCCCTGGCAAACCCAGATATTGTTGCTCAGTGTGGCTGCTCTCACAGTCTTTTCCAGTCTCCTTTTGAAGGCTTATGTGCCTGTTTTAACTTCATTTTGTTAGTGCCAGAGAAGTCACTGGATCTATCCAATGGCTTATGATTAAAAACATACATTTTTATGGGTTAACAGCCTAGGCCAGAGTTTTGGGTGAAAGCCAGTAATGTTTTAGGGTCCTTAGTACAGAGAGAAAAACACTGTAATCCCACAACATAAAGCGGTGAATTAATATGTACCCCTTCTGCTAAGAGAAAAAGTTCTCAAAAAAATAAACAAACAAACAAACATACACCACCCTGCCCTGCCCACCTCCCCCCCCCAAAAAACCCCAAAACAACAACAACAAAAACCACCGCAAACAAGAGCACAGAGTCAGACAGGCCCAAATTTATGTGTGTTCTGACTCATCCTTCAGAGATGCAGTTGTGAGGTTGGGGCTGATCCAGACTGATTCTGTGTGGTCAGCAGATCCAGAAAGGATCTATAACAATTGTAGAACTACAATGTGATTTTTCATTAAGGCTTCACTGTGGCTAATTTAAGCTGCGAGTTCCAAAGAGCAGAGTCCTCTTGCATTCTGTCTGTTTGGTGTGATGGAAACATTATTCACCTATAGCTCTCTATATGTGCAATTCGCATTATGGCAGAATGAAGTAGTCTTTTTGCAGTTAGCATTAAACAAAATGATTCAATTTAAATCCTAAAACAAAATAAATATATGAGGCAAAAATCCTACCATATGGATAAAATCTGGCAAAATGTGTGACATCTTAAGTATTGCTCTGTGGCAGCTGAGAAGAAATGGCAACCATATTATTTATGAGAATATAATTTAAAATATTTCATATCTACACTTTAAAAAAGTTAATATTTAAGAATATAGATATACCCTGTACATTATCCAAAAACCCCAAATGTTTCTCTTACCTTATTTTCTAAATTAGAATTAGAGGGATTCCTTATAGCTACATCATCACACACATCAAAATTAAAATTCAAGGTATGTTTCCAAGTCACAGAAACTGCTGAACAAAAGATAGATTTTCTGGCATGGTATGGCTGTTTTATGCCATAATCTGTTCCTAATTTAACTCAGCTGTCTCAGGGAAGATCATTGTAATTGAAAAGTGATCCTCTGGTAGCAGAGAGCTAGGGAAAAAAAGAGGTACATTTCTATACCATGGAGATGATTTGGAGGGTGTCTAAAGGCATTATTTAAGAGATCCTGAGTAAGCATATATCCTAGTAAAAATGGACTGTATGGATCAAAGAAAAAGGAACTAAAAGTAGAAGCCATCATAGTTTAAATGCGAATAAGGTAACTACGCATATACTCACAAAAGAGGAAGTAAAGTCCAAATAAGGCAAATTAAATAAAGTATAAACTCTGGCAAATTAAATGGAAACCCTCAACGAAGCAAGTGAAAGGAGAGTCTGACAAGCAACATGTTAATGGCAGAAAAAACTAATAATAAAAAGTTCTTTCAAATACATCAGAAGAAATGATCAAAGCAGGAAACGAGCATCAGAGAAGGTAGACCACAAAAACAGAATGAACTATTTATATCTGTGTTCACTAGAGAAGTGTCAGGGAGATTTTATTATTTGCAGATGAACTATCTGAAACTGAATTAGCACTAGAACAAACTGATATATTAAACATTGCCAAATTTCTAAGAGCAGATGATATTTGTCCACTGAGTTCTAGGGGAATGCAATTATGATATTGCTAAATAAATAATCATTGAGCATATTCTACTGCTTATTTCAGCATCCACACCAGAGGTAAAAAAGGTAAGAAATGCAATTCCCATTTTTGGAATCACAGGAGATGCAGTCAGCCTGTATGGAGAAATTGATAGCAGCTGTAATCAGTGACAGAATTAGCAAGCATTTAGGTAATAGTAATTTGGGTAAGAGTTATGTCTTGACACTTACAGAGCAAGCAAGCCTTACAAACTTATTAGAAGTTTCTGAAGGAAATGAAGGAAAAGGGATCAAGTGATGCTCCTGTACAAATAAAGTCTTCCAACAATTTTATCCAAATGCTTTGAAGAACCTAGGTTATGAGAGAAGGTCCTCTCATAGATTAATAATCCATCAAAAGTAGGAAACATAATAATATTGGTGAATTTTCACTATGGAGGGATTTCTAGAGCATCTCAAAAAGACTTGGCAGACTACAGGCAGATTTAGGTGATGTTTGTCGGTGATGCCAAATTACCAATTTTAGTCAGTTCTAAAGCCCATAACACCATTTCTGAGTGGAAAAGAAGGTAAGCAAACACAAACTAATAGATAATACACAAAACAGGGGGCAGGACACCTTTAACTGCTTATACACAGTGATGGCTACAATGGAGAGCTTGGAGTTAATGGTAGAAGACCAGAAAGCAACAAAAGCAAAGAAAAAATCCCCAACATTAAGCTCTGGTGTAAATCCACAGTGTGCCTAACACCTGGAGTCCTGCATGAAGTTCTTACTCCATCTCAAAGAAAACTACAAAAGGCACAGAATGGGGCAAGAACCATCAGAGGTAATAAATTATTTTCATACTAGGAGAAATAGAGTCTTGAGACAGCTGAAACCTTTAAAACCAGAAATGGGGAAGAGACTATGAGTAAGAAAGGAGCTGCTTTTATTTCTCACAATGCAAGAACTAGGGGGTTCCCAGTAAGTTTATTGTTGAATAAGTTTAAGGCAAAGAAAAAGAAGTGCAATGCCTGATGAGGCTGTGGGATTCACTACCTGAGTGCCAAAGGTGTAAGCAGCTTCAAAAAGACCTTTGAAAAGTTATGCCTGAGTAGGTATCCAGGAGGCTTTGGCACAGGATGGGTCAGATATAGCTGTTGAGATCTACTGACTCAGCAGGGCAAGGCTGGCCCTCAAACTCCTCTGCCTCTGGTTCTCTTCATGACCCACCCACCACTGGGTATGAGAAGAAGGTGGGAAACAAGAGGCTGCAGCCTGACGTGAGGAAGATGTTCTTCAGCTCCTGAGCTTGGCTGTGATTGCAGGTCCTGTGGGCTATGGCCAGGTAGATGCATGTTACTTAGCACAGCTGAGGTTTATACCCAAATAGTGAAATGCTAAGTGGAGCTTTATGAGTTGATACACAAATACAGCAAGTGACCCTAGATGGTGGCTAGCTGTAGCCCATGATCCAACCAGTATAAAATATTATGCATATAACATAATGCAACGTGACCGAAACTGCAAGTAGTAGCTCTGTAACTAAGAGTAGTATCTAAAAATTACACTGTTTTCATTTCCATTTGAGAAAAATCTATGCTCAGCTGAATGAGGGCCATAAGTCAAATTCTGATAAATTCATCCTCAAGATTTACTGTTTGCTGTAAAAATAGTAAGTGCAAGACATCTCCCTCCACACCCTTTTATTTTTCCATTTTAAGAAGAAACATAGAGAAGCTCCAATATATCAGGGACAGCACTGTACCGAATATTTTCGCAGCAGATTTCTGAAATGGGTGTCTAGCCAAAGAAAAATTCTAATCAGCTATATCTGTGTCTCACATAGGAAACAAGCAGTTATCAACACACAAAAGCTACAGTAGTTAGAAATGTTTTATACGGCATGCCTGTTCCTTTAATTGCATCTGTATTTAAATCTGTGTTAGCATCATGCATGTTTTCTTTCCTATCCACAAACCCTTTTTTCTATATCTGTTCTCTTCTGAAGTCTATAATCAAGTTTCAATTGGATCTTAAAATGCAGAGTTGTGCTTTGGTAAAATAAAACACCAAAAGCATAGCGACTTTTCACAGTTTTCTTCATTTAGCCTGTCAGAGAAAATCAAATAAAAAATAATCGGCACTGTCACTTGAAGAAAAGAAAGAGAGAAGAAAGAAAGAGAAATACTTAAGATGGGCCTTAGCCAGGAGCATTTTATTCTTTATTCATCAGTGGTAAATGAGTCAGATATGAGTTGGCCAGGAAAAGAGTTGCTTTACCCAAAATCTGAGTTTAAAGTGAGTCATCTCACTCCAAACACCAATATAACCTCCAACACAACTGGCAAGAGTTTCCCGCAAAGAGATTCTTGCTGCCGCGCTCTTCATCTGGAGGCCTGACCATTCAAAGCTGAACTGAACAGGATCTCTACCATCAATTCAGTGAAACAAGGTTAGAAATGCAGGCCAGAATTTTCAGCCTGGCTGACCATGGTGGGAATTAAGAGAGAGTAAATCAGTTCCTGGCATAATGAACAAACCCTTCAGGCTGTCCTGTCAGCCACAACGCTTTCTGCTCTGATCCCACCCTACCTGTCACAACCAACTTTTCTAAACAAATACTCAAAGCAAAGGCTTGCAACAGAAGGCGGCCCCTACCTAAAATGTGAGGAGAAAGGGTACCTCTATTATACAACGGCCTTATCAAGGGGACTTGAGTGGCCAGACATCTCCTAACGTCCCTGCAGCCCTGTTGTTTACCATAGAAAGGGGCTGGATAAAGAGCATCGCATACTTGGTCCTTAATTACAAACATAACAAATGTAAAAAAGCAAAGTTGGACTCATCTCTTACGTTACTGCAGCTAGTGTTGGTATGTGTCTGTGAAATGAACGGCATGTTTTCACGAAATTGATGAAATTGTCCTGGCATGAAACCAGAGCGTGCTATGTTGAATCTGGATTTATGATCCTGTACTGGACTTCCATTCATGCTCCAAGTGCAGCCGGGTCCTCTCAGGTCTCCCCACAAAGTCTGACCTTAAGGGTGAACATTTTTGATTCCATACTCCTCTTTACATTCATCAGGAAGAAAACAAAGAGGATGATATCCCAATGCCTCAGAAAACCTAACTATCAATTCTGGCCAGTGGGACAGCACTTATGTTGTCCCGTCACTCTCTGATGGCAATCTGGGTTCGTGTGACTTCTTTGTGGGTTACGAATGTGGAAACAGACTTAGCAACACATGCGTGCATAGGGGTTTTTTTGTGCTGCTGAAAAATCTCTGCAGCACCACAGAAGATATTTCAAACGAAGCCATTTTTCCACAGAACAATTCATCACGACGGATTTGTCCCTATAAGAGTCCAGAACTGATGAAGTGTAATGAATCTGGCAGCCACATGAATTCCACTTGTGTACATTTCAGCACATCCGTTTTTTTTTCCATTTCTCTCAGCTCCACTCTGAAATTCTGTTTTCAGAATGGGTGGAAACTGTCACAGGTTATCAGTAGGTAGGTAATAAGTACAATAATTAAATGCAGCATTAGTCAAAGGGTTGTTTTTTTCAAGTCATGTAGGATCAGCAGTTGCTTTCAATGGCTGTAGTTTTAAACGAGTGGAGGCGCATAACACAGTTCCTGATTATTCCAAGCAATATAAATATACACAAAACTAACCACACCCTTTTTCAGACAATTCAAAGCTTTGCTTTGTTTGACTGCATTAGTTCCATCACTTTACGTAAAATTCTGTATATTTCAGATCTATGCACACACGAGCAGGCACCTTTCTGTTCCTGGCTTGCAGAAGTGTCTTGTAACTGTCACAAATTTATATGACAAACCTTACATTACTCCTTAGCTGAGCACTGATTAGCACTCCCACAAATCTAAAATATGTCTCTCGCTCATCACTGAATGCTTCTCTAAGTTTTTATGGATTTGTTTGCAATAATACTAGCACAACAATAGCCACAGCATATTAAAATATAATTACAATCAGAAAGGTAATTATGTAAATACTGTGAACTTTACTAGCTAGCTCTGCTCCCTGCGTGTCCCTGTGAGCCACGTCTGTCAACTCATGGACAGATGAGCACTCCCGCTGTTGTGAGAGGCATTCACTCCCAAACGCATACACAGTTTTTAGCACCGTGCTGTTCCCCCAGACGCCTATCACTTCGGTTCTGATTGAAAGAGCCAACGCGGGAGGCAAGAACCAAATCAACGAGTAGCTGTCATGACGTAGGAGCCATGGATCCTTCTGGTTCCACTCCCACCACCGCTCCCTCTTTTCTTTCCTGTTGTTGCACAGCCCTGCTCCACCGCCTGCAGGGAGCTCGTGAGTCTCCTTATAAGGCTTTTTTCTCCTTTCCTCCTCCCTCCCCCGTTTTCTCTGTGTGATGGAAACCGAATGGTTCCACTGCACTTTGGGTCTTCCTCTACTGGTGAAGGCCAGGAAAGTTCGTCTTTAAAATGAGTAAATAGGAAACTTCAAGAACTTCTGTAGTGGCTATTCTGATTCCTAACAACTCTTTGAAGAAATGCTATTTTGTAGGTGACGGAGTATTCACTGGCTATGTTTTTTCATCTCTAATTGGCAAAAAACACAACAGCAGTTACTGTATCATTTTCTCAATTTGTGAAATTGAAAGCAATCTTCATTAATGTAAAAAGCAGATGATAAGCTGGAAAAAACAGTGTTCTCATTCTTTGCTGGTGTACCTTTATCTTGGTACACAGAAAATGTTGGCCCTAATCCTGGACAGGATTGCTTTAAGTTTTATACTGGCACTGTTCCACTGCTTCCAGGGAAGCAACTTTTAATGCCTGCCTATTATCATTTAATAATGATTTAAGTCCATCCTTATTAAATTTATCTGACCGTATGTTAAATGCCTTCCTAGAAAATTAAAACTAAACCAGGTTTGAATAGTTTCCAATGAGAATAATATGGTTGATTGCACTTGATCATATCTATTTTCCTCATATGGATATTTCACTTTTTATGTAATAGAGAGTATTAGACATGGGAAGAAAGGAAGGTTCTTGTACTAATCATGAACCTTAGTAAAGAATTACACACACCAAAAAATACCTGCTAACACTGCTTCCGGAGGCCAAGTGAGAAAACTCAAATCCAGGGATGAAAAATTCCTCAATCAGCAGATAATTTTGAAACAACCCTTGGTCTAGCTGTCTTCATCTCACTTGACTGGAGCAAAAGCCTTGTTCTCTACAATAATTGCATATGCTTACCTGCTGCCTTCCTGAGGGATGCACTGCTCCACATCCACTGAAAGAGAGGCCATAGCAGATACCGTTTCTGTCTCCTCCCTCTCCCGTTTCTGAGACTCAGCCAGAGCACAATCCACTGGCACAGAGTATGGCTCCACTGACTTCCAGTACTTGCCTAAGGAAAACACACATAATAATTTATGGGAATTTTAGCTAGCATGGTGGTACAAGCATAGCAATCACTTAGTTCAACACTGGGTGATTATAATTTAAAATCACTGCGGTGTAAGCAGTACAGTTGAAATTTCAGACTGCAGTGAAGAGGTATATTTCTGAATCTAAGAATGCCAAGTTGGAAAGTGCTTTCATTCCAAGGGCTGTGTCACACCCTTCCCCAGAAGGTAATAAACTGGAGGAGTAACACACAGACTAATGAACTCATACTGTCAGACAGGCTATTGGCTTTATCTACACAAGGTGAAGGGAGTTCAGGGCAGGGTTAATACCTAGAAGCTCTAATATGGCACACAGTTGACGCATATACAGCAAACAGGACTAGAAAAATGAACTTTGTTGTACAAAGTGCTCACACAGCACTGTCTTGAAAAGGAAAAAAGACAGAAATGCCAGCTCGGACTGAAGTGATGTTGCCAGAACAATCAGGTTTGTTAGTCCTGGATGTTCTTTCTCCTCCAACCTCAGGGCGTATACTAGAACAATAATTTATTTAAAACTTTCATATATGAACTCGCTGTTGCTGGAAAGCTGCCAGATATCATAAGGAATAGAGCTTTCTGGTTTGCTGTGTAAAAACACAGCAGTGGACTAAAAGCATGAGTATTCTCTGCTTTCTGCCTGCAACAGAAGAGACAGTAAGAAACTTCTCAAGCAACACAAACAATAATGGCAGGTGATTCATCATCAATATATAAAATGGTCTGCTACTGCAGTGCTGTTAAGAAACAGAGGCTGATTAGTGGTAACCAGGTGAACAAGTAAGAATTTACAAATGTATTTGTTACAGTCCAGTAATCCCTTGAGCACTCACTAATTGCCGAGTGGATGACACCTGGAAATTGGGAGCTTTGGGAAGGCTGTGAGCTCTGGACCAGAGCTTATTCAGTACTCAGCAAGAAGCCTCCAGCAGCTGCTGCAGAGGTTGGGTCAGGGTACTTATCTGGGAATTAGATGGAGGGTTTCAACAGCTGTAAAAGAGAGAGGATCAAGTAGAGGACTTTTCCAAGGGCTAAAAGGAGGATTTTGGCAGCTGGGCAATGGGCTGAGTCGAGGTGCTTATCCAGAGGGTAGCTGGAGGCTTTGACAGCTGGGAGGCCAGGCCAGCGCTGGTGCTGCCTGCGCTGCACAAAGGCTGCCGAAAACTCCCTCTTTGGTAACACAGCTCTCAACACAGTTTCAGGCTTTTCGAAAGATGAACTTTTCCCTCCAGTGAGAAAGCAGCTGTCAATAAAGCCTGAAAATGTCTTTATTCAAAAACATCATCGCGAGATGAAAGCCCAAGTCAATCTGCAAGAACAGCCAGCAAGCATGGCCAGTGTGTTTCTTTGAACTCTAATAGTGTGCACGTTTGAGTAGTTAGCAGAATCTTTAAATAACAGGGACCTTCTGGGGATAAAACGTAAAGTGTATTAAGTATCCTACAAAGTCGAGATTAAGTGTTAGGAGGTTGGCTTTACTCCAAAAGCATGAAAGCCACAGCTAAAAAGTTATGTACATAACAGTAGGCTCAACGATTGGAGTCTGGCAAATTTTATAAAAACAAGATAAAAATATTCTCTATTATTACTGTGCTCAGAGACCATATTCTCTATTCATTAAAAATATACTAAAAACAAACAAAAATGTTATATGAGCATTCCACAATGTTCTCACAGATCATATGTGCAAAAGTCAGTCTTTGCAATATACACCCAATTCAAACCCTATAATTTATGAGCTAAATGTTCGCAGAGTGGGTGGGGTCTTTGTTGCAGAAACAGATGTGCAAGAAAATCAAATCTGTTGGCATGGGAATAATACCCCCTCTTGCCTATAAAAGAAATGAACCCATGTTCACTGCTGGAGTTTTCAAGGGCTCTTATTCATAAAATAAAATATTAGTACCCAGCTACCACTGTGTTGCTCTCCTGCAGCAACAATAAAACGACATCAGTGAGGATTGCTACATTTCATTTGTTCATTCTCACACAGGCTTGCATGACAGCTGCCCCCTGAATCCTGTCTTTCTTGTAACACTAAAACTCAAGGCCAATTCAAGCATATTAGCGAGCTCCCCGTGCCCATTTAACTGCCCTCTGCTCCCAAGTGCTCACTGATTTTCCTTGTTTCCCTGCACTGAGAATTGTATTATAAGAAGGACTTCAGTGATAGAAGGAGAGAGCAGAGTCAGGCCAGGAAGCAGGTGGCATCTCCCATGCTTCAGTGGAAGGTCTTGGAGAAGGGGTGTACATGGCAGCATGTTTGTGCTTTGTGGGAGGAAATTTTAAAGCCATCCTAATTAGGAACAGTGTCCAGGTGGTAGCAGGTACCTCATGCAAAGAGGACTTTCTGATGCTTGTGAAAAAGCAATGCTAGATATTTCTTTAAAATCAGAAAGCTGTAGCTTACAAATACCTGTGGTAAGCAGAACAGCTTTGCAAGCTTCTTTTTATAAAGAACAGCATTTGTACGTCATGCACAAAACATACAGGGTTTGCATGTGTCCTCAAACAAAAGATTTGCAGGCAAAGTCTTGTGGAACAGAGAAGCAATCACAGCATGCAGCTGCAAAGGAGCTTTGTCAGAAACTGTAGGTACGCTGTGGACTGATAATTAAATGAGCTCAAAAAGCATATGCCTCAAACTGCTCACATGTCTGAAAATGTCATTTCTACTGTGCTATACTGGAATGTGAAATTCTACCGGTCCTGTTACATTCATTGAGAAGAACTTGGTGGAGCTCAGGGGAAAGAATGAAGCATACTGCTGGTTTCATTCATACAAAACTTGAAGAGCAATCACAGCTTGCAAGAACAAACAATGAAACCAAATCAGTCTTCTAGGTATGCTTTGGCTTTCAGCATGAAAATGTGCTTAAGTCTCCCTCAAAGATTTGTGGGAGCACTGATTATTACCAGGAAATTATAAAACTGAATGTTTCTGTCAGTTACAGACATTTGTAATTGCCTTTCACAGATAGATTTGGACATGCTGTACCATAGCTTGGTTGAAAAAAAAACAGTTTGGGGGTGGTATTCAAGCTAGTGAACGGATTGTTTAGAAATAGCATATTGCATGGGTGTGGGAATTACTACTTCCAAATGTATTATATTTCCAAAGGAGCTTTGGATCACTGTCACAAACAAAACATTTATACAAATTCCATTATAGTTAGAAAAAAGTTGTTTCCTCTCATTGTCTAACTAAGTATCCTATCTTGAAATTTTGCAGCAAACACGGAGGAGGGACCTTTTTATCTAAAATATTGCTAATATTCATTATCAAATTTGGATCACAGAAATACAGACTCAATATACATGCAAGCAATCATTCAAACAAACCAGGCTTTCTCAGTATCTCTTGAGGTGCTACACCACAGCTTAATGCTTTTCAGCCTGAAATATTCAACAGGTACTTGCTTCTCTTGATTCCATCTAAATATACATTCTCCATAAACCTGCATTGAACTTCCTCGATGCTCCTTTCTGTCATCCAAGCATATTCCTTTCTAATACTTGGTCTCTGCCCAGATAAAATGAGGTACGCGTAACTTTTTAGGTAATAGTTGCAAGTAAAGACAGAGTATTGTGTATAAATAGCACCAAACCCCGAGCAGCTCGACTTAATGTTTCAGAACAGCCCACTGCCATGACTATATCAGTTTAACTCAAACTTAAGCTTGTTCTGAGCAAGCAAAGTTAAGCCACTCTGCAGAGCTCCGAACTGTTTTGAGACACTAAATTTGTTCCTAAATCTGTTCCTTCTTTCTGAACTGCCATCATTTGAGTGTACTTCTAGTAAGACAGTAAGCCTTTCTGGAGCCAGTATTTTTTTTTCTCAATTCACCTGGTTTTTTGGTTGGTTGGTTGGTTGGGGTTTTGTTTGTTTGTTTTTGTTGTTGTTGTTGTTGTTTTTTGGGTTTTTTGTTTTGTTTTCATTGGATATGTGGCTTATTTCAAACAGAATTGCATATTCTTTCTCCATGTTTGTGGCTTGCCTGCAGCTTTCTGCCCTTAGTACATGAATTTCTTTAAATAGCTGATTCCTTCCAGATCATTAACAGGGTATTTTAAGGAAGATGCTAGCTCATGAGCTGCACTAGGACATGCTACACAGGAAAAATGGCTTACTGGAATTTATCATATACAATTATTTTACTTATAGCATTTGCATATCTGGATATGAAGGATGAATTGTATACCTACAATGAATTTTAATTGTCACTTTACGACTAAAATCAGACTGATAATTACCTCATGTTCAATGGATAATGCATGGTGTCCCTTTTAAAAACTGCATTTATTTTATACAGATGAATCCCAATTATTTGTGATTCATCTAACATGAAGCAAAACATTTGTTATCCATTTGTTATTGTTAAGGAGCCAGCAAAAAGCAGAAGTCAGGAAGCTCCCACTGCCTCAGTAAAATGGCAAAGCGCAAAAGATTAGAGAATTTAAGGGAAGTCTGCTCAGTTGGATTAAGGCAACTGATGGCAAAGAGAAAAAATTTCAGTTAGACCAGAACAAATGCCCTAAAGCATCTGGGTAGTAAAAGGTTGGGGTCAGGGCACACAAGTGAAGCAATCAAGTACATCCTGCACCAGAAACAGAAAAAAAATCATGTATTTGTTAGCATTGTTCCATGGATAAGTGCCCATTTTGAGCTTTCTGACTTTGTCTCAAGCTCCTATCCATCTTGAAACAAGTAACTTATAAAAGGCTGCACAAACAGAATCTCAAGAAACTATTTGTTAGATCTCTAATTTACCCGTCTGTTCCTGTCCCTCACTGGCAAACATCTATTTCATCCAAGCTGCTCAGGAATGGAAAGATTTGGGAATATTCAGGAATCAGAAAGATCTAAAGAATTTCAGTCGATCTTTTTTCCAAAGCTAATATATAGCAGAAACTAAGAGGTGTCAAAGAAACAAAACCCAAACCATATATATATACACACATGTACTAAACACAGCATGTTGGTTTATACATAAAATATTAGTGCTTTTTTTTTCTCTGAAACAATAGTTTAATGTCTGTGATATTAATTAATAATAAAAAATACCCTGAACCCACCAGCCCAAACTGAGAAACATACTTTGAATTTCAGTGGTCTTTTTTAAAGAAGCTATTGCATTCATGTTGGGGATTTGGTGCACAATATCTTCTGGGAGAGGCTCCAGCTGCAAGAATAGAACAGAATAATATAAATTTTCAATAAGCCACAGGGAAGTAAAACAAACTGAAACAATCTAATCCTCAGGAAAAGCTCAGCCCAATAACTGGTTAACATCATGCTGGTATCAGTTCTAAAAGTATAGCCATGATTTTGTTTTCTGTTTTCCAGCCATGTAATTGAATTCCAAGGGGCTTTTCTATTGGCTGCAAGACTAATCTATGGAGTCTCTGAAGCAGGTGCATGTCTGTGTATTATTCATTAAAAAAATGCTAGTTATTTGTGTAATTTTTGTAGGTTCCTCACAAACCAAATTCCAGTGCGTCTGTATACGCAGCTGGGCACTCCAAACAAAACTTTGCTGAAGCCACACTGGAACAGAAGTGTGCACTCTGTTATCTTTATTTTTCTGGTGTTATTACATCTAACCATCTTACACATTTTAAGATTTATAGGGGAAAACCATAAAACACAGCTGCTTTTACTAGCTTTGCATTAATTTCAAATAAAGTAGTAGATAAAAAATGATTATGCAGATCAGCATTAAGAGTTCTCTAAGCAAGTTTTTTATAGCGTCAACTGTATTTTAACTAGCCAGTTTTAGTTATATATTCTTTGAACAGGGCTGCATCATGGTATATTAGCAGAAGGAAGTGTTCAGTTACTGCAGTTATTTTTGCCTTGCAATGGATAGATATACCAAGCAAACTGTATTTTGAAATGAATCTACATGTGGGTTTTTGTCCACCTTCCATATATTTTCTCATTGAAAAAAAGTAAAATATATTTTGGGCTAAATGCCTCTTCTTGTACTGTAATAGCTATATTCTCCTTAAACTACGCTTACAGTCCAGTCAGTTTTAATACTTCCCAGCATAAGCTGCTACAGCTGCTTCCTGCGGATCCAGGAGTAGCAACCATGTCAAGGTGGGCAAGGAAGAGCAATATCCATACCAATCTCTCTTCTCTAAAGCTAAGGAAGTTCAACCATCGTTGACAAGAGACATCTGTACTGCAGATAAAACTACTTTCTTAAGCATGCCTGGGCCTACTTTAAACTAGGTCAAGTGAAGCCCACCCAAGGAGCTTCCCCTAGTTCAGTAGCCATCATACATTGTCCTCTGGGTTGCTACCACTGCATTGCTACCCACCAGC
This sequence comes from Caloenas nicobarica, assembly GCF_036013445.1. Classification (NCBI taxonomy): domain Eukaryota; kingdom Metazoa; phylum Chordata; class Aves; order Columbiformes; family Columbidae; genus Caloenas; species Caloenas nicobarica. The sequence goes on along the minus strand of NC_088246.1, from coordinate 33,035,866 downwards.
TAGATAAAATCAGCTTTGATCCAAGTACACAAAGTGGGAGGTAACTGCAGTGTAGATACTCCCTGAGTGGTGCTATTTTAAGCAAGCTCAGCTACAAATCCCGGAACTACTGGGATCCGACCATCACGATCAGCAGCGAATGCCTGTCAGTGATAAAGACATTGCAAATACCACCAGTCTTTTGGAGTCTCAGTAACTAAAATGAATAGGGCTGTTCATGTCATTATTTCCCTAGAATCCCATATGGGATTGCAGCTGGAAGGTTTCCTTGTGGCTAGAAACAATAGCACTATGTTTTGTTTTCAAATAGCATGAATCACTCTATTCTGCACAGTGAGCAAGTGTGCAGAGAAGTGCTAGCAGAACCTGACCGGGTCCCAGCTCTATTTGGTTACCAAGGAGGCCAAACTGCAAAGGAAGATTGTTGCTATCTAAGATGTATCATGGATCAGAATGAAGACAGCAATTACAATAAAAATAATATCCACAGATATATTTGCAATTTTTAAACCACATTTTCTTCATGATATTCGTAGGTTACTCTATTTGGTAACTCTTGCAGGTACGTAGGAGAAAACTGCATATTTATAAAAATGCCCACCAATAGATCAGGCTTCACAGATTTTAGAACAATGATCCATATAACAATCTTAATAATCCATACCTTGGGTTATGTAGTTAATCAGCACTTCCTTTTATCACTTGTTATTTTTGTTTAAAGTAATCTATCGTTTGGCCAGCAAGAGGACAAAATCCTGAAGTTCTGTTTGGTCATACTGGGTACAGGAACACAGAAGGGGAAGCAAACAGTAGCTCAAGGTTCTGTTTTGACAGTTTCCTAATTCCTAAGGCTTTGACAACCAATTAATTCCCCTGAAGTAGAACAAAATAGCTCCAGGCTGTAACAGTAGGAATAAAAGTACAAGGTGTGGCATTGCCAGACTTCAAGATGTGAAAGCTGTGTCTTGCTCTGTGCTTTAAGTACCTTGAGATTCTTTCTGCAGATCTCTTGTACTAATTATGAAGCTGGGAGCAACTGATGTAGAGATAACTTGAGGAGATTTCCTATTAAAAGGTGAATATTTTGTTACCTTTTTCAGAACTGGATTTTTGCAGGAGCCAAAGAAATGTCTTGATTTTTCCTAATATATCAATGACACTTCTTTATTTATCAGTACAGAAATAAAAATTTTAACAAGTAGGCTGCATTTGAATATCTAGACATATCAGATGAATATTTAGAGGTGTTTTTAGAAATCGGGATAAGCTGATGCATCATTAAAGAAAAGAAGAAAAAGTGTCAAACATCTGACAATTATCCCAGGTGATGTGAATATAATAGTCATATTTGATCATTTCCTTAACAATTTTTTTCACAAAACTTTCAGCTATTCTGCCTCCTCACCCTTAGAGATAACCAGGCAGAACCTGGATCCTCTTCCATATCAGTGCAACCTTATCAGACTCCAGAAGTGAGTTCATTACATCATATACCCTCTTCAGCCCAAATGCATCATTGTTACACAAACACTGGAGAAATAAAGCCAGTGGGTTACAGCAGCTATTTCTATATATTTTAAATTAGACTGTCTGCATTCAAAAGAACGATTTCTGTTGGCAGCTCTTCAGTGGTTGGATACAAATGTATAGGCATAGGGGTGTCCCTGGAAAATTTCAGCAATTAGACCCAACAGTGAACAAAAGAAATTACTCTACACCTGGCATATATGGCACCATCACCTTCCCTCCTACACTTATTGGCGCTCAGATCATTAAGTCTATTAAATCTGGAAGCTAACAGAAAGAAAGCTGAAAAGAGCACTGGAAATACACTGTCAGGAAAGAAATCTTTCAGAGAAGAACAGCTCAAGACAGTGCAGAAATAACTAAACCACTGGAGAGACACTTTGGACCAGACACAAAGCTTTTGGACCAGACACATTTTCAAAGCTTTTACATGGCTGAATTGGGCTTTTGTGCTCAAAGTAGCAGATGAAAGTAGAAACTATGTCTACTAATCATTTTTAAAGTAGGAAAAACAATGTAAATGGGCAAAAATCACTTGGGTTGCCAAAGTCTGCCCAGAGGCATATCAACAAATGTTTGAAGAAGGAATTAACGATGGAAATTTCATGTGCCCAGGAGGTGATCTGAAATGATCCTTGGGAATGTGGAGAGCATCTGAAACTACAGCAGTCTGTGCTGAGCTGGAAAATCTAGAAAATCTAGAAATATCTGAATTGTCCTTAGCAGTGTCATGTTTTAAAGCACCAAGATTAACTTCAGTGAATATTGTTGCAGCATGTAGTTAGAGATAACTGAAAAGTGTAGCAAATGCAAGGATAAGGTAAGGAGCATGGAGAGTCCTGAGAGAAGCAGAGGAAGGGGAGAAGGCAGGCAGGCTCTTCGGGTATGTCCAGGCTGCAGGAAGAAGTGCTACAACCTCCCTTTCCTGGATAAACTGTGCAAGAAGCGCACCAGCACCAAGACTGGGCTTTGTTCTGTTGTGGTTGCCTTTGGTTACAGATGACTAAGTTCAAAGATCTCCCAGGTCCTCTGTCATATTAGCAATCTTCTCAAAGTTCCTGCACTTTCTGTTTGTATATAAACACTCTAGGAAGGTATTTTTGTGATTCCCTGTTACAATGTGGTACATAAACGAGTCAGTTTTCAATAGGGAATAGGTTCAAAGGCACAAAGGGTCATTAGCACCTACTAGTCCCTGAAAAAGAAGAGGTCCCTTGGAAAACTGTAACTTTGGAATCAGAGTATCCTGTTTCCTTGGCCAAACCACTTCCTGACTAGCACTGCCCACATGGGGGACTTTGATGTCACCATGCTGACCTCTGGCGCATACATTGCTTCAGTTTCCTACTTCACCTAATTCTCTATTTCTGGGCCAATTTCTGGACTTCAGGTTTATGCAAGAAGCAGATGACAGGTGGCTTATACTCTGTGTTAATTATTTTCTAGTATTAGACTCAGATTAATAATAAGGATGTGAGATTGTGACCAAGTTTACCATGCAATTTAAAATTGATCTCAGGCCATATACACTGCCATGAATATTTCTATTTTGGTGAGAGAAATGCTTACCTGTTCTGGCAAATAACCCCTTTTTAATGCAGTCCAGGCCCTCTTGGCAGAGCTCACTGCCTGCCTGGCAAGCAGCCCCAGATTCACACTGAATTCCACAAAGGAGAAAACGCCAACTTTTCATCATCAGCAGGAAAGCTGCAGAGTACGAGCTTTCCACTTAAATTACTATCCCCTCCTAAATGCCAGCTCAACAGCTTGCAAGAAAGAAGCACATACTTCACACTCGGCAAGAAAATTGTCCAGTATAAGTTTTCAAGCATGCTTGGGAGCCAACCAATGACAATGTTTTGTCAAATTGTGCTTCAGACTGAAATTCAAGCCAGAAGAATATTTACTAGAAGATGTTAAATTTAGTCACTTAAAAATGTTTTTGCACTTAGGGCCAAATTCAGCCTTGGCCGCCACAGTCAATGAGAGCAGACATGCATCCTCTGTGTGCCTTTGCTGCAGGGTCCCACTGGGTAGAGCCTGCTGTGGACTTCACTTCTCTGTTTCCTCTATGCAAAGAAGAGCATGACCCCATCTGTGACTAATTATCACTTATACACCACAGCAAACCACTGTACCACGTGGAGCTAAGAGACACTGCCCAAACCTGTAGACAGGCCAGAGGAACCATGATATTAGACGGACTTCTATGTCCCATGGAAATATCCCACCTAGCTGTTTGAAAAGGGAAAAGGAATGGAATGAAGGAATAATTAAATCCTTAGTTTTTGACTCAAAAAGTTTTGTGCTTGAAGGAATTCTTCCTTATTCCCTCTGGCTGCAAAAGAACCCCCAAATGAATGCAGTTATATTGGAAACAAGCTGCAGGATTTAGGATACTGAAGTCAGGGAAAGTTTATCCCTGAGGGCTTTTAAAAATCCATATAGTGCCTCTTCAAAAGAGATGTGGAGGAAAGAAACCAGAACCTATCCTTGCATGTATAGAGCAGCCTTACTCACCACCACCTGGCACCAAAAGGCATAGCAGAGGTCTTTATAGCACTGAAGCTAGGATGAACAAAACAGTGTGGAATTTCGTTTCTCCATGACAAAGATTTTGAGGAAAAATCTCAATGTTCAATGCAATTTTCACACACTTCTTGGAATAACATACAAATCTTTACATTTAATGGTTTTCTTAATTGAAGTAATATATGTATCTATTTATGCTTAAAAATAAGTATTATAAACTATACAGCCAACTTGTGAAAAACTGTAGAATCATTTAAAGAGTACCACAATAAATTAAAGAATTTAATTTTAAGCACAAGAGTCTATCAACATCTCAGAAATCCTTAGTTTTAAAAGCAAAGTCTCTTTTCTTATTATCTGAATCCATCAATTACTTTGTTTTCACAGATGCTCTTTTAACAGACAAGTTTTCAAACCATGTCAAGAAAATTCAGGGATATTTTAAAGCAACTGATGCTCCTTCTGCTTTTTTACCTTCCAGAAGGATTTCCATGTTTTTATTTTGGATTTCATGGGCATCCAGCTGCTTAATCTCTTCTCACCTCTTAGGAAGTTTTCCTTCCAAGGAGATAACCTACAGTGCTCCTAATTAGCACTGCAAATGGTCAAATGAATTTTTTCTTAAAGTGGCATGGAAATTTTCTGCTTGTGCATAAAAGAATGGACCAGAAAATTTGAGCTCTTGAAATAGTTTTTTAAGTAATTTTATAGGTAAACTTTCTAATTAATAATTTTATCATTATAAATGTTATTTTTACCTTTACTTCCATCATTTCCTTTTCAGTTTTCTCATCACTTAAGGAAGGATTCACACAAGCAAAACAGATTGAGCCATTTCAGATACTATAGGGTGTCTTGCCTGATTTCCAGTTGCTGCTCAGAAAGGATGTGGATCTCCTCTAAGTTCTGTGTTAGATCTACCGGTCCTGTGCTGAAGTCCTGGATACCCTAAGGTATCTAAAAGGCACTACACACCTCTGTTCAGGGAACTGGGTCTTAGAAACGATTAACAAGATAAGTACCTCCAATGAGAGAAAACCAACACTTATAATCCCATTTGTGTGTCTTTCAAAATCTGAAATTATTGTTCAAAAGTACTTCTGCAGAGAAGTTCAGAAGTATTGACCACACATAGATGGGGCTGATAGCTCATTTAAATTCTGAGCTCTTTGAAGAAAAAGAGACCTTCTTAATAGTTTTTTTGGTTAGTCTTCAAAATCAACAACTGTATGCAGGAATTTCCTGTGCCATGCTCAAATTATTTAAAGAAGATTAACTTGATAGTGTATTCTTTTCCAAGTGGCTCCACTTGCATTTATTAAGAGAAGAGTAAATAGTTATCTTGCTAAACAGGTCACTGTGCTACAAGGCCATATATAATGAAGAGCAAAACATAAATATTTTGGATGTTAACATGTTTTCCTTCTTGGCGTTCAGTGACAAATTAAGAAAAGAAAGCATTTTTCACTTGTGAGTTTGATGTCACCTCTACATATCAGACCAGCCTCCCATAAAAGTTGGAAGTAGTGGCTAGTTTTACAATTACTCTTTTTTTTTATATGTTATTCTGCTGGTAATAGAACATATGAAGCAGTGAATTTCTGTATTGACAAGGCCTGGCCAAAAACAACAAAAGAAAAAGTTTTCAAAAACCCTGCAAAATGTTTATGAATTCTAATCCTCAGCACATGAATAAATACATCTGACAAACTGCAGAGTACCTTACAAAGGCCTTTCCCAACCTTTCTAATTTGAGTTCAATTACATGTGTAGTGTTTAGAAACTGAAGTTCATCTTGCCAAGGTTTTTAAACTAGGGTTGCACCACATACACTGTTATTTGTAAAAGTGTAGGGCAGATAATAAGTTATAATTATCCTATTAATCACTTGTAAAGAATTGCATTCAAGGAAGAATGAATCCTCAAATTACAATAATTGGTTGTTTGAAGAAAAACATTTTCTTCTGTCCTTGGCAGGAACACGTCTGGAGTTTGCTCTGCAAGTTCATGAATATTATGCTGAAATCAAACAACGTATATGCTATGGGCCATATGGTATAGATTGTCGTAAATCTACAGATGTCAACAGACGTGCTGATTTCTAACTACTAACTAGATATCAGACTTCCTCATTAGTGTCTACTCCTTGGGAACACCTTTACTTATTCTTTTAAGCAAACATCAGTTTCTTATGGCAGTGTTGGTAACAACATCCTCTCTGGAGTACTTTTCTCTTCTTAGCAGCCACAGTGTACTTTGTCTTTGAAATACTGCTGCACCAGACCATTTAATGTTTGTCCCTGAAGACCACGGTGTAAGAGCACAGGAGAACAATGCTTACTGCATGGGATGTTTCAAGTTATTAATGATCATGTTCTTTTAAAAGTGAATTAAAAATGGCTTCACAGGTATTTTTGTCTTTCCTGAAATTTGCTTTGCTGTATTTTGCAAACAGAGTCACAATTTATCTAATTTCCGACTGCCTAATTACACTAAAATAAAATGGAAGTCTCTGTTCCAGTACACTTATCCCATTCCTTTTTCTCACAATCAGTATTTTTTCTCAGACGATGGTAGTCAGTGACAGCAGAAATAGTCTCTGGGTGTGGTATAGTGTTAAAACAAAATGAAGCAATTTTCATAAATGGGTAGCACCACCAAATGGTCATAACTGGATAGAGGGACCCAGGCACCTACACAGAGGAAGACACATCACATAATCAGCATTGCATCAATTGCATTAGTCCCACAAAGGTGTAAATTTCAGAGAATGGGTTTAGAAAGGCCATGAAAAGCCATTGATGCCATAAGATACTACCTTGGGGAAGATGATGACAGAGAATACCAGTGAGAGTGCCCTGGAATGGCAACTAATCAAGAAGTCAATGCTTCATTCACTAAGATTGGCAAATGTCTCAAGCTAGGTTTTGTAATCCATATTTCAGCCCCAAAATAAAAGGACTAACATTGAACTGATCATTGAAAAAGCTATCACTTCATTCATTGCATGTATAATGTAAAAATAATAAGCATAAAAATGTTTTTCTCATAAAGATGAAAAGCAAAGGTTCAAAAGAACATTTAGACAATCCTTCTATCGAATATCCATCAGAAGACACATTACTTCACATTATTCACATAGGTATATCAAGACTTGCAGTGAAAAGGAACTGGCAGACTAGTTTGCAATTTGGCACTAACACATTTGATTGGAGAGATTCTATAGCTATTACCACTTTTCCTGGGGGGAAAAAAAAAGTATTACACTGCACATTATAACAAGATATTGCAAAATTCACAATTTGTGGTACAGGTTTTGTCCTTTCATAAATTATTTTGGTTACACCTTCAGCAGGCTTATCTTCCTTCTCACTCTATTTATAGGAGAAAAGATATTTTCTAGTGGACAACAGAACAATTTTCACTAATCTGAATGCTTATTTTGTGTTTATGTACATAAATAGCACATACTCATATTTACTCAGTCTGACAGTCCACTCTCAAAAGTTTTTAAATAATATATACAGTGTTTGACAAATATTGGACACTTGATTTAAATTACATGCAGATCAACCTGAATCATCATTTACGACTTAAAAAGCCGAAACAAAACATTTTTGAAGTCTTGGACATATTCAATTTCAAAAGCCTCTGAAGTATGTTATTTCACATGCCAATTGAAGTGTGAAAATACTGCAAAAGATGTGCCTTTGCAATATCCAGTTCCTAAGATTACCAAATATCTTGCAAAAGCCATTTTTTTTCCATGATAGGTGGCTGGAAGGTCTGATCCTGGTAGATGGTATGCATACCAATGACTACTAATGATGTGAACCTCACCAAAAGCAATTTCAAAGTATTAAATCTTACTCAGAACTGGGAATGATTTAGTCAAACACTAAAGGATTTATATAACCATCTAATTTAGAGGTATTTATCCAAACCAGCTCATCTAAGGTCTGCTCATATGTAAGACATGTTCATTTTGAATGGTTTTTATACCAAATGAAAAAAGGACTGATGCCATTGTTACTAAAAGAAAATCAAAGAAAGGAGTTTCAACAAACTTGGATCATTCTCTCCACCTACTATGATTTATGTTTTACCTCATTTCCTAAAAGGGCGTTTATACAGGCTTCAGATGCGTCACAGATGGCAGTAAGGTCATGTCCTCCCTCCAGTGCCAGCACAACACGGCCATCCGCTAGCTTCAGCAATTGCTTGGTTAGGTGACCAAAACCTGGTATTCAAATACAGTAGTGCAAATAATTAAAGTAGAACAGATATTACTGGCATATGTCACATCTGCTGTGATGAAAAGCTCACAGATATTGCACAGGGCGCATGAGATATATTTAGTTCAGTATCCTGTTTCTGACTACAGCCCACACCAGATGCTTTGTAGTGAGGTATATGGAATTTTGCATGAGGCAGATGTGAGATAACATCCCCCTGCTGATTACTAAGGACTGGAGATTAGTTGAAACGTGATGCTGTCCCTCTTCTTACCTTCATTATCCATTATCACCCTGGATTCTCTTCCTATTTGCACATCGATGTAGCATATATGCATGTTATTTAGAGAGATCTGATATAATCCTGGTCATTTATGGCATCGAATGACAATATTTGTAGTTAAACTATGATAATATAATTTAAAATACTTGTATTTTTCAAACAAGATGATGAAATTTTTATTTAGAAATTGCTTCTTCCTTTGTATTTGCGGTTTGAGTACAATATAGAACCCTGGACTGAAAATAGTGGAAACACATGTTACCTCTTAGCTCCATTTAGAAGCATTTTTGGAAGCAGCACTAATAACTAGATCACTTATTTTGATTCAAGATTTTAGCAGAAGTCTAAACTGTCCAGAACTTCATAGACATCTCTACCAGTATCACTCGCTCTTGATCAGCAATGTTCTAAGCAATTCTTCACTACAGACAAAAATCATAGTACTTCTTTTTATGTGGTGATTTATAACTGCATAAACACTAACACAAAGTTTTCATCTGTGATTCAAGTACTATTAATTTATTTCATTTTTAACAACAAGAAGAAAAATTACATGAAAAAATGTTAATTTGGAGAAAAGATTTTGAAGGGAAGTTTTGTGGTGGTTTCCTAGGACAACTATTGTTTTTGATTCATCACCTTTAAGTGAGTAATGATAAGTAAAGCTTTGAAACTTCTGAAGTTAAATACCCATTGCATCTTGTTCTTAACTTTCCCACTTGGTCTATTCTAGTTTCTCTACTGATGGTCATCACTAACAATTCCAGTGCACTTCATACCTTAAATAAAGCATTTAAAAGTTACCTATTAAACCCTGGGGCTCTATAAAGACAGGAAAACCAACAACTTTTTACTATGTTCCAGTGAAGAAGGTCATCAAAAGTTAAAAACTACAAAAATCAGAAGCATCTTTTCTAGAGAAGTTTTCTAAGATGCAGACTTAAGGCTTGTTCTGGCAAACAAGCAATCACACAATTAGTTCTGTTTACACCTTAGGACTTTGTTAAGAACATGCCCAACTGTTTTTAGAATAGGGACTTTAAGTATACCTGATTTGGTTTAGCAGTGCAGACCAAAAAAAAAAAAAATCTACTTGCCACAATGTGCGGGTGATCACAGAACACTTGAGGTGAAATATTGCTTCCTTAAGCCACTCTACAATCTTCTGTACCCTCTAAGAACTGAAGTTCTGATTCCAGCAAATAAACTACACTGTGATTCAAATTACATACAGTGTTAAAAAAAATCTTAAACTCTTATTTAAACTCAACTTCTCCTCATGAAAAAAAAATAAACCAAAACAAACAAAAAACAACACCCAATCCTCTCTACAAAAGACCAAATTTAGACAGGATATTATAACAAAAGTGAAGGAAAGAGTGGAATGAGGATAACCTTTGATCTTCAGCTAATTTCTACTTTCTTTTACCTACAGGATTTATTTCTGTCTGCATGTTACACGTGCAATCTTCAGATTCATAAGAAGAAAGTGCCAACAGCATAAAGTGAGTTGTACATAAAGCATTTAAAGGAAATGAAGAAGAATGAACAGGCACAGACTCCCCACATATATAACTCACCCTTTGGGGCTGTGAGAAATCTAACAGCACTTTAAGACAACATTAGCCTTCACGTTATACAGCTTCTGTGAAGAAGTGAAAGCTCTACCATGTTTCCCCTGCACATTTTGAAAATTTTGTATGACCACAAATGTTGCTACAGCTACCTCGTAATTTTCTGAGGTATGTGTGGCAATAAATGTAAAGACTCTCTCAATGCCTTTTTCTTCTTTTAGGCAGCCACACATAATATACCACATAAACATTGTTACAATGTTAGTTTGTCTGCTTGGTTTCCTAATGATTTTCCTAGTATCAATGTTATAATAATAATCCATTGGTGAGTCAGGATTCATGCAATGAGCCATACAGAAAGCATCTTTCCCAGCTGAGATCACGGTAACAAGATAAAAGTGTTGCCAAATGAAATCAACATGATGGGGGCTTTTCTTCAGTGTAATTACTCCAATGAAGTAAAGGTGACTTGCTGGAAAGGGGGGAAATAATTTTAGCCAACAGTGCCAACAGTGCCGGTGACCGAATGAGTTATGGAAATTCTTAACAAAGAAACTTGGATCCTGTGTCACTGCAGCAACCTAGGAAAGATATTAGCTTCCTCAAGGAAATCCCCTGGAGTGCAGAAGTAACAAAATGGAAAGAAAGGAATCCCAGACAAGTAATGGTTTTAAGATGGGCTGTAGTTCATGCCAAACAATTAAGAAAAACAAGAAGAAATTAGTAACAAGCACCATGAAAAGAATCAGTCATCTCTCCTGATATAAGGAGATCAACGCCCCACTGACCAACTCTAAGGTGAGAAAAGAGTCAGACAAGCATTTTGAATCCTGGATCTTCCAACTCACGTGAATTTCTAGAAATCAGCAGCAGTTCTTGGCCCTTCTACTGTGCCTGCTGCCAAAGGTGCCTGCTGTGATGCTAGTTTTAAAAGTTGGTTTTGGTTTTGATATGCCGTATTACAAAACTGTATGCTTTTGCAGTGGTGCATAAGTTATAGATTAATGGCAGTTATGAAAAAGTCATGTTAAAACATCAGTGCTTGATTTTCAGTCCAGTCTTAAATGGATATTTGTTCCTTGAGGCTGCAGGTGCCTTTGTGCCATTTAGAGTCTGAATGGCTGACTCAATGGCAGGCATCTATCAAACAGGGCTTGAAATGGCCCTGGCAGTACCCACAATTATTTGTGTCCATAAACATGAGTAGAAATGTCACACATTAATAATGAAAAACATATTATTTAAAAATCCAGTCATTTCAGTCAACAAGTGAGGAAAGATTATACATGCAGGGGTATTTCTCAAATCTTCTTGATGTGCTTAGTGAATTTGTACGTCAGAGAAGTAGCACAATTTTTTAAAAATTAGGCTCCTGCAGTGTGCCAGAAATAGTGAGCATGGTTCTACGCCAACTATTATTTTCATAATTTCCATAACTCAAACATTAAAAGTGCCTGTTCCCTTCACAGATCAAATATTTAGATATCTAGGTAGAATTTATAGAAGCACTTAATATTTGTTTGCTATGATACTAGTAAAGACAATGATATAACTTCAATTTACACAAGAAATAACATTAAAACACCACCAAGTAGTTCTGAAAATCCTACTTACCAGGTGGCTTACATTTTCCTGACAAAAAACCTGTGGGTGCACAAATGTACATCTAAGCAATAAAGACTAAATTCAAAAGGAAACTTTTACAAACCATGTTATGTACGAGAGATATACACAGTATATGAGCTGTTATCTGCCAGGCTTTGAAGTTAAAATACAAACTTTTAAAACAAAGGCACAAAACATACTCTTTAATTATACCCTTTCCCCTCCTCCAATGCCATTAGTGGAGCAGATACAGTCTTCAGGTTTATGTAAGAAAATATTATACTAACGAACAAGCTGCCAGGCTGTTATTGAAGGACACAGCATGCTGATCACTTGATTTACATTCTAGGCAAGTAATTCAGCTTTTAGAGGACTGATCTCCAGTATAGCACTAAGATCTTTTTTTTGTTTGTTTTTGTTTTCTTTTGTAACAGACAAGCTCCCCAAGCGATGCCTCTAGTTCTGCCAAACAGCAAGTAATGACATAGATGAAGCTTCTGCCTGGTTTGACTGAAGTTACTGGAGCAACTGTACTCTTCCTGGGCTTACTGGAAATGTTAAACCTTATAAAAACAGAAGAGGTATTTCAGTTTTCTATTTTTGTTTTTGAGGCATCCTTTGTCTGACAGCCTGAAATGAAAAGTGGCAGAGAGCAGGTAAAAGACCCAGGCCAGTTCCCCTCCAATGAACTCAGCACACAACTGTGTTGTGTATCATGGCTGGACAAAGTAAAGCTAACAAGTCAGAGTTTGTACATACAGCCTCCCATTTTGAGAAAGAAACATCTGAGAGTCAAGATATTTTGTGAATGTTATTCTTTTCACATCCTTTTCTCAGCAGACAAGGAAAGGAACCATATGGATGGGGCACACTCCCAGCCAGCACCACAGCACCTCCTTGTTTGCATAAACAGTCATATATGCAACTTCAATTTGCTCACCAGCAAATGTGCAAACACCCGGTTAGCAGGGACTAAACCTGCCTCAGCAGAAGGTCAGCCTCTTCCTTCTCCCTCACTGTGCATAAGGCAGAGCAGATGTCTCCTGCACAGTCACTTTTTGGGTGGCAGCAGGCTGAGGAGAGCGGTGGTGCTGGCCCTTGCTCAGGGAAAGAAAAAGGACATGTCAACAACCGGAAGGCTTGTGAAGCTTTCGATTTATGGAGAAAGTCTCAGCTTTCTCAGCCTCAGCAGCGGTGCCCCAACAGCCCTTTTGGATTCAGCATCTTAAAAGCTACAATCCGACTCTAAATTACAGGCAGAGTTCTGGTGAGCTCCTCTGGCTACTTGGAGCAGCTGGGAGAGGAACACATGCAAAACACAAAAACTCCACAGTCTCCGTCCTGGACCTCCAAGCATGTATTTAACTATTATTTACCATTTAATCATGTCATTACTCTCTAATTTACTTGAGAATGTGTTTTCCTCTCATTAAAACTGTTGCAATGATCGCTGCCAAAAGTCTACCCACCAGTGTTCTGAGCTCCTTCTCTGTGGTTCCTTCATGATTATTTGATTAATTTTCATTGATATTCTTCCAACAATAGCATCTAAAATTAACTGGGTCAGTTTTTACATAACTTCCTGAGTCATCAGGCTACGTGTCCTAAATAAATATGTCCACACAGGAGTCAAAAGATAATTTACCCTTCCAGCACTGGCAGGAGCTAGAACATTTTGTAAAGCTTATGTTCTATGATAAGAAAACACATTTTCTTTTCAGATCTTAATTGAGGACCTTTTATTCAATCAAACCTTCATTTGGATTAAGTCAGAGGTTTGACTCAGTTGGCAGTATGTGGCCCTGAGTGTGGGGGAAGGGGGGATTTTAATGCCAAATACATTCTTCTGAAAAACATTTTCCAAATGGCTGAAATTATGAATGTTAGTGTTGAGGTACCTGAATTCAAATGGTAGAGATCTGGCCCCCAGGCATTAACTGCTGATTTCTTGCTTTTAATACCAGAGAAGGAAGCTCAGTAACACTTCAAATTACATGTCTCAAGCAGGCATTTAATTTAGATTAAATTAGACAGTAATTGTACTTTAAATTAATACCAATGGTCTCCAGAACACATTTTTTATGAATTAACAATTTACGTAATTGATGTTTTTATTGCATGTCTATTAGTTCTACAATAATACGTTTTTCATAATTAGCTGCTCTTTAGCTGCTACACTGAACATAACTTATTAAATCTCTACTAAGTACATACTCAAGGATACATATGATACCTCTTAGAAAGCCAAACAACGCGAACCTATCTACAGGAAAAAGCCACCTTGACAATGCTCAATAGGATGGTCTGGGCATCTTCAACTGTCTTGAGATATCTATGTATCCAAGAGGTTCATGTAGTCCATTGCATTTGCTTAGTCCTCTGGGAAGAAGGAACTTGTATGCCTCCACCACATGATGACAATAGTGACCATTTGAGATAATGATCCTCAGAGAAAACACATGGATGAAGGACACTCTCCCAAACTCTGCTCCCAACTAATTCATACTCAAAAAAAAGGAAGAGATTTCCTCTGTATTGTCAAGAAGTAGGGGTTCTGCATCCTGCAGGAAAGGTCATAGTGATGTACAACATAACAATGATGTTTTTAGAGCTGTATAATGCTGTCATGTGGATTCAGAAGGAAAATATTCAACCACAGATTTCAGCTGCCAGACTCAAAGCAGGAACCTTTGGATATTTTCAAAACTGGCTGGATGTTTTCAGCCCTGTTCTTACTAGATATTTGCTCTGTGTGTTCCTTCTCGGTTTCCTCACATTCTCTTGATTTCTACCCCATCTCACACCTAGCCCAAGTAATAATTTTTCTATTGACCAGCCATCCTCTCCTTTTTTTAAAAATTTTGCTTCCTATTTAGTAAATCATCTACTAAGTAAAGCTAGCCATGAAGCAAGATTATCTGCCCCACAGAATTCTTAAATGTTTTTTTCAGGAACATGTAGCTGTTCTGCATCAGAAGCCAAGAAGCCAAAAGGGGAAATGTAGAACTGCAAACAGCAAGATGGCATTTCAGAAACTCTGATTCTCCATAGGGCCTGGGGGTCTTTTTTTGCTTTCCCTCCCACCCCACCCCGAGATTAAAAATCCCTCTAAAGAGATTCTATGGGGGTAGTCTAATCAGGCTGATAATTACCTATTGAAAATCTGTCCCACATTTGTGAAATCTGCCAACCTGATAGTGCAAGTGATACTGCTGTTATCATGTTAACTTCTTCCAAATCTGATCAAGTTGCTCAATTTAAACTGATATACAATACAGGCATCTGATGTTACAAATTACAGATGATTATATCTCCAAATCTGAGTCCTAACTCAGTAAGGGGTTGGCTAGAAAACAAGACATCTGATAAAAAAAATTTCAAAGTATGAGGAATTTGTTTCTAATCCACACTGGAATGAAAATCAGATACTACTATTGACTATCCAAATAAATCAGTAAGCTTGATTAAGTTTGGAGAACTTTATTATAATGCTACTGCCTATAAAATCAACTTGACAATTTTTTAAAATATGCGGGGCAAAGTTTCTGCTGTTATAAATGAGTGTAGTTGAAATGTGGGCACTGAGTTATGACTGAAAACAATCTGATGGGAAGATCTAGCCTTATTTCTTTTTTTAACTGATGAAAAGCCAAGTCAGTTAATTTTGAATTGACCCAAGAGACTAACACAAAGGATCTGATTTAAAGCCCATCACTCAGAAGCTGAGAACAGACTGCCATTTTCTGAAGATGGTCTACGAAATTCTGCCAAGAAAAGCAGCATGGACTAAACGATCTTTCCAACATATACAGTTTCTCAGAGTCTACAAATTAAGGCTCTCACTTTTTTTGCAGTCATTTATTGACCCTGCCACATCAAAATATCGCATTAAATTAAGGGCTAGTTCCTTAGCCAGTGTTAATCAGCATATACCATTATCTAAAGACCTGGCCTCCAGATGTGGATCATTTATCATTCCGAGACTTCGGACATAGATACAATAAGCATATCAGGGATGGGTTCTTGTAGGTGAATAGACTTGAGGTAAATACTCTATTTCCTGACCAATTCGGCATCAAGTCTCCTGGTGAACTCAGTATCAGAGGTCTACTGCCCCTCAGGATTTTGATCGCATTGTTTAATAAACATCATTTTCTAATATCATGAGGAAATAAGGCAGTGCATTTCTAAGGGATTACTATACATCTCAAGTAGTTAGTTACTTTCCCTCTGGCCTTGTGCCTGTTAACCCCACCTGACATATGCTATAATCACCCAGAAATGCACTGCCTGTCACCACTTATTGAAAAGGTAATGTGTAAAACTCACTAAAGGAAATGGTATTGAAACTAGGCTTGGGGTCTGACTCCTTACAGTCTTCTGATTAATTGCAATTTCCAAGTAAAATATATTGAGCAACTTTCCGTTATGCTGTTCTGTTACCAAAACGTGTAAGAATTAAGGATGTGATTTCAACCCATACAACAGCTCTTTTGTCCCTTTTCATACTATTAAAAAGGACACACAGATGCCTTGAAATGGCAGGTAAAGCCCCACAGAGTAAAAGAAACTGTAGCTACCATTTGAATGACATAGGTGGCTCTATCCAGCCTTCTTCCTCAACAGAGAAATCATGTCAGAACCTTGTCACTCATTACACAGCAGGGTTTGCAAGAACCTTAACCTGCTGGGAGCACAAGAAAAGGTGGTGGGGAGTTGCATGGGCCTCTGGTGAAGGCAGGACTGATGCTTCTGTGTTCTAATGCACAGGACAGGGAAATATGTAGAAGACATTTTCTATTTTCTGTTCCCCAGAATGAAATATATGACCCATCCTCATCACAGATACGTAAAATTTTTAAAGAATGAGAGCATACAATACAACTTGTGATCTGGAACAAGTTAATTAGAATAGGAGTGGCCTCGTCATTTCCCCAGAAATTCTTCCCCTGCTCTGGGAAAACATATGAGAATAAAATCTTTTCTTAGAATATCTAATATCTCATCCCTGTCTTTCCAGTCTTCTGACACACAGTTCTCAGAAAGAGCCCTTCTGTGAGCTTCTGCAGCCAAGCGGCAACCCACAAACTACCGCTTGAGAACTAGTGCTCCAGAATCTCTCATGGAATTCTTCACTGACTTGTTTTCTACCTTTACTTAGAGAAACTTAAAATAATGATCATAACAAGGTCTGGGTGAAAATTCTTTTGGGTGGCTGACCAGCCATTGAGTACTACTTTCTGGATTTTCTCAGAGTGAGGAGCAGAGTCACTCAGGAATGATCTGACTCTGCAGAATCCGTAAGTAGGAAAATGATCACTATCTCTGCTGTTACCATAGCAGGACAGCAGTATTAAGGGAAGCTGAAAGACCTAAAATAATTGGTAATCTTTATCAAACAATAAAAGCATCAAGACAAACAATGACATTGCTGTGCTACACTTAGACCTAAACCCAGCTAACTAGTGTCAAGGTAATTTGAGGACTCCAAATGTTGTTGCAGCTGCATTACCACAGTCAGTCATTCTCCTTAAAAGCTGGAAGTTCATAACAGGGCAAAAATCATTCATTCGGTGTTAAGATACTGTTTCTTGAGCAACATCAGTAATTTTGTCTTCAAGGGAAAACAGTACATTGGCTTTTCTAAATGGAGACACAGAAAATCTACTACCAGAATAGCTACTGTTTCTGCCTCCAGAGTTTTTAAAGTTAGAAGTAAAACAACCTGCTGCCAGAGCTCAAAGGTCCCTAGTGGCTCCAGAAACTTAGCAAACAACATATACCAAACTGCAACATCAGGTTTGCATTTATTCTTCCTTCTGACAAAGATGAAAAGTCACAGCAGCTGAAAGCTTGGTCAAAAATTATTCAGACTTCATAGCAAAACTGCTTGGAAACCCTTCACAGCAAAGGTATTTGACTATCTCACTGCAGGTAACTAGAGGAGATCAACAAGGAAAAATAACAAATTCAGAACAGCTCCATTCATTAGAGCACGCAGTGGATTCTCCAGCAGAGAAGGATGCACATTTTAGTCACTCTCACTTTTGGCCGAAGTACTGATTTAATAAAATAAATGGTCATGGACCAAAATTCTACATCTTCCCACTGTTTTTACCTAAACTTTTACAGCTGAACACTACATTAGAGGGAAATAATTAATTAAGTAAACATGAGAGAGAAAGATGAAAGAATATTAAAAATGTGCCGAGAATATTGGGAAAAGGATAGAAGTGTATGTTTGGTTAATAAAAGATACTGCTCTGCTATTAAATAAGATGACAAACAAATATATTTGTGACTAAAAGGGAATAAAGTTATGTAGGTGAAATTACGGGATGACTGAGTGGATGAGCAATAACAAAAATGAGTGTGAATATGAAACTAAACATTGTCACGGAGTTAGGTTTTCTTACAACCATCAGGAACGGTCAGAAAGCAAAGAGAGCAGAGAAGGTTTATGACCTTATTTCTGTGATAGATGCAGAGCATTTCTGAATCCTGCAGGAATATACTTTAGTACTCTTTATACACGGAGAAAGGTGAGGCAGTCCCACAGCTCTATTGACCTTAAAATGATTCAGATTTTGTCTGCAGTGAACTATGGATTCCTCAGTGACCAGTTACTAACTCAAACAAGGTCTAAACACAGGCAGCTGGCACTGAATTGAAAATCCAGTATGTTTCAGGTGAAGGGTTTGTATGTGTAGCCAAAATGTTGGTGATAACACTCAAAGTAAATATGGTATTTAAATAAGCAGGTACTTGACAATAAGCTGGTCTCCCTGGGAGCAATCATGTCGCTTGCCATTTATCCAGACATACTACCATACTGTCACAGACACAAAATCTGAAGTAATCTCATGGCTGCAACAGATTTATACCTCTGGAACTGTGAGCAAAATTTGGCCAAGTAAGTGTAAATATTTCCTATCTTCTAGCCACGGTAAAATAGGTTTAGAAACTGTGAATCAAATCCACATTAAAGTTCAAAGGCATATTTGGAGCTCCACATTTTATCAGCCAGAACAGAGATTTGACAGTGAATGCACAACAGTTCCCTGAACTTATCTGGACTGAAGGAGTCAATAGCAGTTTGTCCTTCTAAACTTTAAGCTACTTGTATATCTTACCAGACTATTCTAGTGTGCCATCACAAATAAACTCAAACTACCTTTCCATATATGCAAATCTTTAGTGGCAGTGGAAAGGGTGGCTTCTGTCTCCCTCCCAGGTGATGTGTGACTCCATCTCAAGATGATAATCCCTGTCATATACCCAGCCTAACCTGGAACAGCTCAATGGTGGCCTGGAAGGCTTTTTAACAAAGATCACAAAGAGAAGTGTTCAAGGCCAGGCTGGATGGGGCTTCGAGCAACCTAGTCTAGTGAAAAATGTCCCTGTCCATGGCAGGGAAGTTGGAACTAGATGATGTTTAAGGTTCCTTCCAGTCCAAACCATTCCATGATTCTATGAAAAAAAAAATTATTTTTTTTTCCTCATACCCATTGTGAACTCAGTAAATCTACGTATTTATTATAATACTTGCAAGGACTTGGTGCTCAAATCTGAGTAGAAAACATGTCTGAGGGCAAGTGTTTGCAGGTCAGTAAAGAAAAGCCTCATTTACAAACTCAAGATGACTTTTGGTGGTGGTAGCTATCACTATAGCATTTCTTTAGTGTTAAAATCTGTACAAATCAGAGTAAGACCTGGATGTTGCCTATGCAAGAGGATTCAAATTCAACATGTGGATCTGGCAGGGCTGACACAGGTGTGAGTGAGCAGGTGTGTGGTGGCAGGTAGAGGCAGATGTAAAAAACTGCTTTTTTTCATTCTGTGGTATTTGTGTTGCTCAAGAAACAGGGAGAAACAGTGTTTGTGACCACTTCTGACTAGGATGTTTTTACTTCTTGTACATGCTGTAAGGGGTTTTCCTGCCTCCTCACTGTGTCTGGAAATGCTCAAAAGAAATTTTTTTCAACATGACTATTATCCGTTCTATGGGACTACTATATAGTGCACAGAATTTAATGTTTGGATCAGAGTCTGAATTTCTGGCTGTGGCTTTTCATGGCCAGTTGCAACACACAAGTGACATGTTGGTTGATGTTACAAATTGGACTATTAGAAAAATAAAATAATTTTTATTTAATCTGAAATTAAGATTCAAGAAACAAGAAATCCAGAGCTCCACAGTTTCACTTTTGGATCAAGCACTTTTAACTTATTCTTCATTATAGAAAAGAGGATAACAGAAAAAACTGATATACAGGGAAAAGGTAGGGCAATATTTATTTCCTATATGATGTAGGCAGAAACTTTGAAGCTAGCATTTATTGCTGGCTTATAGTTTACAACCTGAACGTGGTCCTGTCTATACTGACAAAAGCAAAGGTCCAGAATAGAAGACGTTAATTTAATTAACAACTCTATCTTAAAACATATGTGAAAGGAGTCCATTGTGCAAGCAATCATAAATCTCACTTGGCCTAACTTCAGAGCCATTGACCTTACAACCCAAATAATGTTCTTTTGTGCACAGTTTTTATATGCAATTTCTAGATTTACTGTTTCAAAGAAAGAGTGTGTAAACAAGTTCAGCTAAGCCCAAAATGAGAAACTCACTCATCCTACAACTGGATGAAAGTTTGCGCCGAACTGGAGAACTTGTTTTGGATAGAGTCTCTATTGATGCTACTTTCAGTGGATCCAGATTCAAATTTTTCATTTATTTATTTGCAGATGCTGATGATATCTTAATCAGGAATGAAATGAGAGGAGGAGAAATGGCAAGTTTTAGTAGTTCATTGGACAGCAAAGAATATAATAGGAAAAGGTAATGACACTTTGCCAGCCCAAGAGTATTCCCTTGTCAGTCATCAAAGGACTGCTACAAATAAAAAATTATGAGGACTTCTTCAAGAAAAAGGCAGAAGAGGAAACATAGGCAACATAAATGTAACTTCTGTTTGCTCTCTCTTTAATTATGCAGCATCTCAATATCTCTTTTTTCTATCAACAAAGTTTCAGGTCACATTTTAATAAGTTCAATATTCAAAGCACACATATCACTTCCATACGTGTGTTCTAAGTGATATCCATAAGGAAAAAGTGACAAGCCCCTTTGCTTCATTAAGCATTGCAAAGCCTTTAATAGAAAATTTACCAAAACTGAAAATGTGTTGTCTATATCAGAATGTGCATTAAAAATCTCAAAGTAACTGGCTCCAAGATGAATCTTGGCAAACTCTGAAGTCCATATGTGGGAGAGGCAACTTCAGCACTTAGTAAATATAAAATCTGCAATTAACTCAGAGAGATTCTTCAGATGTCTCTTAGGCTGACAGGCTTTCTTGGTCAGCCTCTTCTGGAGAGCTCTGGTACTCTGAGTCAGCCTCTGGAGGCTTCAATGGCCATCTAAGGGGTCTGTGCTTCAGTTCAGACCCCAAGGCTGGGTGGTTAATGTTACGGCAGCAAAGAACATCTCAAACTCACTAGGAGGTTATCCCGGTCCTTACATTATATGGAAGTACGGCCAGTCTTTTATACATTATTAGAACCAATTAAAGTATTACAAATAAATAATTCAGATAGTGTAGCCCTGCTTCATGTTTAAAATTCTGTTTGTAAACATATGTTAGTATTTGCCAAATGTTACGTTCAGCTTAGAGGCTCCCTTCACACCACTTACTTTGACTTCCTAATGTTAATTATGCATTTCTCATAAGTGCTCATAAAATAATATCCTATAGTACCTGCTCTCATAATGTGCATTTAAATCTTTATATACAACAGAATAGGGATTAAATAAGATAAAGCGATAAGTAGTAAATAACCAGTTCTCTTGATCACACAAATTTCCAGGAACCTTTGCAAAGAAATATCACTCCTCAGACTTCTATGAGAACACAAATTAGAGCTTGTGACTATTTTTTAATAGGAAATGAAAAAGGAACACGAGCAGGGATGGAATGAATGAGTTTTAAAAGTCAAATAAATGTTTGCTAAAAAGAACAGCATTTGCATTCCTGTTTGCCTCGGCCACTTGCCCCTTTTGCAATCTGACAAAACAAATGAGTCAATACAAATCAAGATGACTTAGTAGAAGAACAGCAAATGGCCACTGTAAAAGCAAATGCCAGAGGAAAAGGGACACCATAAAACCCCAGTCCCACAACTTTTTTTTGCAAGCATTTTCAACTGCTGTACTCTGGCCAGACACCTGTAGAGTCAGACATGCCATTTCACTTAGGGAGAGAAAACAGAAAGGTCATGTCCAAAGACAGTAAAATAAAATGGAATCATAACATGACCTGTTACAGAGTTCATATTTTGAAAAGAAAATAGTAGAAACCTTGCACAAACAACATTTCATGAGAATCTGTCCATTCTTCAACCATATTTATGTGATAAAACAGAAATGTAATTCTTTCCTTCATAGACATACTGCCTTGTTTTCATTGATTTACCCTGAATGTCAAGGAGTCTTCCAGAAAACAGTGGATAAGCTGAGAATTTATGCAGTTCATATTCACTATCAGACAAATCACTGCAAAGTTTCATTTTCCCCCTTGCATGTCTGACAAAACTGCAAGACAGACGAATACAGGTGTTCAGATATATTCAGACAACAGTCATTTTCTTTCTGTCTTTTTAATATAATATTTTGTCGTTTACTCTGGTGAAAACATTATGGTTGGTAAAGTAAGATCAAGCAATAATTCTAATTTTTTAAAGTCTTTAAAGCATTTTTTGAGAAATATGGGAGTTTAGACAGCACATTTATTTAGTTTTAATTTTTGTGCTGTCATACATCAGGACTGAAGTCCTGATTTAGAACACATGCAGCTTGCCTTTGAAGTTTTGGTTGTTTTTTAACAATGGCAAAAAAGATATAAAGAAATTAAACAGCACCAAAAAATCATAAAACAGGGCTTTTGTGCTCTTGATTTATATATTGTTTTTTATGTTTGTTTAAAAAAATCTTTATTCTCAATAATCTTTCATGGGGAGCTTTGCTCTGACATGCCTTAATTTATCTAAGCCTTTTCTTCTGTGTTGACCTTTCTTTTCTCCTTCCTATCCCTTCAAGTCTGTGAATAGTACTTTGTAATATCGTTCCCATTCAGTAGCAAAATGAGTTTATTGGAATTCTTCTGAAAATTGAAAGAGTAAAAAATGCACAGTGATATGCTAAACTGATATTTTTGGATAAACCCAATAAATATTCCAAGTAAACAAGATCTCCACATGAAACGGCTTTTTTCTTCTAGTGCTTGCTGGACTCCTCTTCTGGGTTGCGCATGTGCTGGAGTATACATCGTCCTTTTGGTCAAGTTACACAACACTGGCATTTTCCAAGGAAGTGCATGAAAGCTGATAGTTGTCATTGCTCATTTTTATCCAATGTGCTGTAACAAATATGAGCCAATGCCATATTTGTTTGTTCTGTGGCCAGCTTTTTCCTATTATTCTCTCTCCCTTTCAGCTCAAGGACTAAATTGTCAAAGCAACAACAAAAACACCACCACTGGCTTTATAGTTTTACTTCTCCTCAGGGTCTTTCATTCCCTGGAAAATGTTAGTGCACACTAGTGTCATCTAAAGGTACTGACACCATGTGCTGATAGGACCAGCTTTAAGTACAGTCTACCTTCAAAACATATTGAAAGTAATTTCTAGATAGATCAAGGCCTGAAAGTGTCCGGATGTTTGAAGCAGAACAATAACAACACCCCCCCCACCCCCCCCCACCCCAATTCTTATTTGGCAGCCCAAATATATACATGTCTGTATGTGCAGAACGATAGGTGCAGGGCATTTGTAATAACTGAGGGGGCTGGAGGAGCTGGGACTGACAAAAGAGCTGGAATTTGTCTAAGGTATTGTAGGAAGGTTAACAGCTGCGTATCGGGAGTTTAGAGGGGACCTCCTCACTCACTGTCTCCGTTCCCTTCCCTTCACTGTCCTTACACTTCATGGGTTAGTGCAAAATAATAGAACCAGTAAAATCTCCTATCACCAACATTGACACATGGATTATATCAAAACAGTTTTTCCCAGTGAAATGTACTGGTAAGCTTATTGCAAAGACACCTCTGAGCTCCACAATACCTCTCTTAAAATCCATATGAAGAACCTGTGTAAAATTTTGACTGAACATAGAGGGTTCTGCAGTTTATTTTATTTTTATGGAATTTAACTATCAATTTTAGCACTGTGTGTTGATAGAAAACTTGCTTATGATTTAATTTAATTTCATGTTCAATTCATGACCTTTCTACATCTTGAAGTAAATATTGCTGGATGGGAAAAAAACCTTTGATTTTAACATTCATCAGGATTCTTCTCCCCTACCTCTAAAAGTTAGCTGTCTCGCCGCTGTTACTCCTCTAGGCTACTTATTACTCAGTGAGGAGACAGGAATCTCCCCAAGAAGATCTGTTGCACCAATTTTCAGAAAGAATTAAGGTCTCCTTGGAATTAAACAACTCTCTATATTGACTGTCATGGACAAATCTGGTCTTATTAAAGTGTATAATGTTCAGAAAGCCAAACTGAGAGAAAGGAAGTTCATCTATAGCTCTGAAAGACTATTTATGTCAAGGCAGGTGAACTTTGCTTTCATCCACCAAGGTCATGGTTTGGCATTGTGAACACAATATGCTCACTGAGAAGTTTCTCAGGTAAATAAGAAATTAGAGATGAATGCATTTAGATGAAATTCAACAAGGGCAAGTGTAGGGTCCTGCACCTGGGGAGGAATAACCCCAGGCACCAGTACAGGTTAGGGGTAGACCTGCTGGAAAGCAGCAAAAGCAGGACTGCAGAGAAAGACCTGGGAGTTCTGGTCCACAACAGGTTGACCATGAGTCAACAATGTGCCCTTGTGGCCAAGAAGGCCAACGGTATCCTGGGGTGCATTAGGAAAAGTGTGACCAGCAGGTCGAGGGAGGTTCTCCTCCCCCTCTACTCTGCCCTGGTGAGGCCACATCTGGAGTGCTGTGTCCAGTTCTGGGGTCCCCAGTTTAAGAAGGACAAGGAATTACTGGAGGGAGTCCAGTGGAGGGGTATGAAGACGATTAGGAGCCTGGAGCATCTTTCTTATGAGGAGAAACTGGGACAACTGGGTCTGTTCAGCCTGAAGAAGGCTGAGACGTGATCTTATAAATGCTCATAAATATCTGAAGACTGAATGTCAAGAGGATGGGACCAGACTCTTCAGTGGTGCCCAGCGATAGGATGAGGGGAAATGGGCACAGACTGAAGCATAGGAGGTTCCATCTAAACATGAGGAGAAACTTTACTTTGAGGATGACAGAGCACTGGAACAGACTGCCCAGAGAGGTTGTGGAGTCTCCTTCTCTGGAGACATTCAAAGCCCGCCTGGACACATTCCTGTGCAATCTACCCCAGGCGAACCTGCTTTAGCAGGTGGGTTGGACTAGATGATCCCCAGAGGTCCTTTCCAACCCCAACCATTCTGTGATTCTGTGATTCATTCTGTGAAGCAGATTATGCCTCTGTTAATACCTCAATAAAAATTACTCTTCCTAGAATTTTTACAGGTTACGGAGCCCTGTTTTCAAATTATTTTCTTTATTTAAGCAAGTTATAATACTAATATGATTATACAATATTATTCTATTAATTTTAGTTACTAGGAAATGATTTACAAAAATATTATATATCTAATAATACTATCTAATATATTTATAATGATTATTAAAATCTCAAGCTAGCAGGGGTGTTTTTATATAGAAGTCATGGAAATGATGTAGAAATTATGGTTGTTCTACTGGTAACATGGAAGAACTCATATTAGCATGTTGTAAAAATAACCTTTTTAGCTTTAAATTCTATTCACCTATGAATACCTTGTAGAATATTTCCAGATTCATAAACTTTGAAATAATTATATGCAGATGGGATTTCTATGCCAAATTTTTTCCCTTACTCCCAGTAATAATTCCTCAGACTACACTTCTTCTGACTCAAAATATTTGTTATCCTATCAAGCCACTTCGCACCTTGCTTTCTTTGGCTAAGACATACATGATCAGCTCTTTTAAGCTCTGCTTAGTACTTAGCTCAACCTGTCCTTACGCATTTTTATTTCGCTCTTCTTTTCCCTTGAATAGACTGGCACTTATTTGCTAACAACATGATAAAACTTGGTAATTGGTGTGCATTTACCAGGCTGGCTTTTAGATATCCCAGAAAAAAAAGGAATTTGGCCATTTGGTCCAGGTGTTTTAGAAGTTAAGCCATCCAGTCAAAAGAATGGCTCCAGCTTGAATGTTTGACATTCATCTTGGCCATCCTCACACCTGGGATGTCCCAGGCTGAAACACAGGAAAACGTCCTCCTCCATCATGAACCGATTTGCTGCTCTGAAGCTCTTTCTTTCAGATTAGCAGTTGACATATCTCTTAACAGTGCCACCATAAATACCTATATTGCTTCAAAAAAGAGACATTTGAAAGAGGGGAATGATTGCTTACATAAGATAGATAAATTGAAGCAAATAAAAATCAAATCTCTAGGAACATGTTCCAAGAGTGAAATCTGGACAGATCAGTCTCCTAAAGGTAGTAAGTGGTACAGGTCATTAATCTGAAAATAACACAGAAGGTACAGTTCAGTAACATAGTGATATAATGATAATATTAAAATAGAGTAGGGAATGTTCCTGTGGTAGCAAGGGGCCTTTTCTCTGAACTTTTGTCATTGTATGCTTTTTTTTATGCTCTTCTGAAGCAAAGTCTACTCATTGTGCATCAGTTTTCTTAAAAGTTAAGGAAACAATCAGAGCAAACCAATATATTTCCCAGATGCACTTTTCTTTCACTAGAGTTTTAACAAAATAAAAAATAGAAAAGGTACCAAGCAAGGATAATGTTATCCAATGGACTGAATTAGATAGTTGAGTCACCATGACAAGAAGGATGGATAGATTTTGAAGAAAAAAACAGATTACTCAAGACATCATGTTTGGCATCTGGTTAACGATACTCAAATAGTCAGTAGTCAGTCAAAGCCAGAAGACTGCTATTGCCTTTTGGATGACACATATCTGGAACAGTGATGACCAGTTACTCATTTAAATATGTCCTCTCAGTTTCTGATTGAAGTACATGTCCTGCCTTAGAATAGAAGATATTTTCTACTTTATCTTTTAGAAATACTGGGTTTAGGTGTGACAAGTTGTGATGGTCAGTATACACCATGCTAGAAGTGGCCGAATGAGTAAAGTTGTTGTGCTGCAGGTACCCTTGTTGTGTTTTAAGATGTCCAGTTCCATTACATTCAATTACAATTTTTTGTTTTAAATTAATTAAACATAATAAAAACCGAAACCAATAATCTATAAGTATTTTTGAAAATTTTAAGCCAAAAAAATCAAATTAGCTTTATCTTTCTTAAATTTCTTTTTTAACTAGGAAATGGAGATTAAAATATGGAAAATTATTTCATCTAAATGGAAGACACTTTTCTTCTTTTATGCTCTAGAAACTCAACTCTTCTCTTCTCTTCTCTTCTCTTCTCTTCTCTTCTCTTCTCTTCTCTTCTCTCCTCTCCTCTCCTCTCCTCTCCTCTCCTCTCCTCTCCTCTCCTCTCCATCTTTTCCCCTTGCCTTGCCTTCTGTTCCCTTCCTTTTTTTTGTTTTTTCTTTCTTCTTTCTTCTTTTTTCTTTTTCCTTTTCCCTTTTTTCTTTTGTCTTTTGTCTTTTTTCTTTTTTTCCTTTTCATTTATTTTAAAATTTTCTCTTCTTTTTTCTCCATTTCCAAACTTTACTATGTCTGTGATAAAGTACTAAATCTGATCAAGCAGATTCAATTTCTCATTCTTTTTTGAAAGCACTACATAAAAAGTTATCTTCATTAAGTGCCATTTGGAGTCCAGCATCACATAACTAATCAGAGAATTCAGTAGCTTCATGTCCATGTGATGACTCAAGTTCAAAGGGGACAAAGACATCCTGTTTGGTGTTTTGTTTCACTCAAACTATTAAAACTGCACAGACCCCCTTAAGTGTTTTTTAAAGTAATCTTCTTTATTCCCTATCAGTAACATAAACCATTATAGAAAACAGTGCTAGTTTAGATAATTTTCAAATTTGCAATGTGATTTGGAAAAAAACCCAGTGATTCTCAGTGAAGTGGAAGGACTGAAACTCCTGGTGGGTGCAAACATTTCAGATCTATTACTTTTTTCTATTTTCCTTAAACATCTTGGCTTAGTAATTCTGTACAACTCTTGTGACCTTGATATTTTTTCCTTGAAAGGTATGCTGGGAAATTCCCAGAGGTGTGCACAGTGTGTGGGAATGTTCACACCCAAAAGAGTCAAAAGAAAAAAATTACATGGGTCAGTACATATGCACTGTCTTCACGTATGTTCTACAAAAGTAGAGCTGATAGAGTTGAAACCACTAAAAAATAAAGTTTTGTTCACTAGGTCATATAAACATCACATTTTTTAAAAACTCCTTTGATGTAGTGTATTTGCTAATTAAGTTACAAGTTTTGAAATAACATCTTATCACTTGATCAATAGGTTTTCCTTACTATTTTTCCCAGGGCTCAATGAAGATTTAAGAAGGTTGCTTACTCAAGCGTTTAGTTGAATGAAAAATTACTTTTAACCTGTTTATGCTGGCTTCCAAAGTTTAAACAGTACTAGATTCCACTTCACCACTTTTACTTGTGTACTAAGATGCTTTGAAACGTTGGACATAAATATGCAATTATTTTAAAGCTGATTACATAAAACTACTTGAAATTCCTAATAAGTTTGTTAGTACACAGAGCAGCCGTATTCAAACATGATTTTACTGCAAAGCTGTTCCTCCAAGATTCTTCCTGTATTTGGAAGGAACTATAACTTCCAGCCGAAAATAAAGGTTTCCTTTGCAATAGTCATATCTGAGGCTACAGATACTCACTGTTTTAATAGAAATAAAATAGATACAAATATTAGTTATTGGATTTGATTTGTTGGTAGTCAATATCTTTTTTCTACAAGAAATAAAGATATTCTTGTTAATTTTTTCCATTTTTTGTAGAAATTGTACATTTTAACTGAAAGAAACAGACATTAATATGAACATTTTCAAAATAAATTTGTGAAAATATATCAGTTTTTAAATTGACATTTATATATATCTCAACTTTTAAATCGATACTTTCTTTTGGCAGCATAAAAATACCATGCAAAAAATTGTAAGTTATTCTTTCTAAACCTTGAGCTTTGCTTAATAATCAGAAAGAGATCCAGAAGAACATACACATTATGCCTAAACTGCAGTCATAAATGAAAACATAAATTCTGTTGCAATATATGTGAATTATCACTTTTCCATGCAACACAATTACTGAACTCAAATCTGATGTTGAGTAATCATGTTAGGAAAATAATTTTGAAGCTACCACATTTAAAACCCAGACATTTTATTGAAGGATACATTCCATTATTAAATGGAACAGCTTTATTTTGTTTTGCTTTTAGACATCACTAATTAATCTTAAGTAAGGAAAAAAGAGATTTAGAAATCAGTCCTCACAACCAAACCGCACCTAAATGGATGCAATGCCAGATACCAAAAAATTTTTGGTCACCATATAGCTAGAGAAACAGTCTTTTTTACAGACAGGAATCTAAGGAAAAGGGCTAAGACTATGGATCAAAGTAAACAAATATTTAGTTCGCGCTAACATTTGCTATCATAAACAGAAACCAGGAATTAACTGAGTTTTAATTAACTATATTTTGTTGTTCTGCCTACATAGTTATTTATAGTTTCTTCTTCCAAAGAAGAAAATATCCCAAGATCTGTCCCTTTGTCCATTTTAGTGTATACGAATCAATCAATGATGGGGAGAAAAGAAGGAATATGAAGTAAATAAATTACTACTAAATGCATTTCAAATGGATTTATTTTACAGCAGAGCTATTTTTCTTTCCAAGTTAATTCTATAAAACTTCAGGAAATACTTGAATAACAACTTTCTCATGTGAACATGCTTTTGAAGACTTTAGCCTCTGTTTTCCTATCATATTAATATTTACAATGCAAGGTCTGTCCCTGTAAATGTTACTTATTTTAGTAAATCTTAATCAGGTTGGTGGAGGGGTCTCAATCAACAGGACTGCTCAAAGTGAGTAAAAGCTTGTGGGATTAGGACCTACATTCTTGCATTTCCAGCAATTTTATGGCAATTAGTTGCTATAAGCAAGAACAATTTCCTTAAAACAAAACATCACCACCACTCAAAACAATAAACAAAAGTAAAGCTGAAAAGCTGAAAAAAAGTAGGGATTTTTTTTTTTTTATGTACCAGTGTTGGTAACTTGCACCATTTTATTGCAGATTTCATGGTATTAAGTGTTTACATTAAAGCTGTTATAATCAGGAGATTGCAATGGAATCTCACTGTTCAGTTTATAAAGAAAAGGCTGCAGAGAAAAAATATGGAGGAAGTTTGATCAAGGAGCTACACAACATAAAGAAATCTGGGTAGTATTTTAAAAACTGCTACAATATTTTTGAGGTCTGAAGCAGTGTTTTTTGAAGTCTAGAATTGGTAGAGATTATATCCTACTTGAAAAACTAATTAAGGTGCAAGCATCTTGTGTGATGCTGCATAATATGTGACTTTTTGAAACTATTGCCATGAATTGATGTTTTGAGTTTAATCACATGGGTAAGCACTCATTTCCCTTTACCTACAAATAATTAACATACCTGTTATAAGTCCTATTTTAATAATTGATTTTCTTTGTGCCAATAGTACCTTTAACATAATTTTAAAAATTTCATTTTATACGTTTACTTGGGTAAATAAACAAACAAACCAACCAAAACAAAACCAACAAAACAAAACAACACAACAGAAACTAAGAAAATTGCCTGGGATCAAAGCTAAAAACACCAAGAAAATCTCTTCAGATCAGTGAAGAATTTCTGGTGCTGATACTAGTCAGACCTGAAGTGTACTTGATACTGGGATAGTGTGAAAAAGATGAGTTTGCAGACCAAGAAACAGATGGCCCCTTATCACCGCATGGGGCTAAACACACAAGAGCAAACTTCAGAGACGCCTTACCTTTACCCTGTCTGCCCCTATCAGGAGAGGCTGTTATATTAAGGGTTAT
The DNA here is from genome assembly GCF_036013445.1 of Caloenas nicobarica. Classification (NCBI taxonomy): domain Eukaryota; kingdom Metazoa; phylum Chordata; class Aves; order Columbiformes; family Columbidae; genus Caloenas; species Caloenas nicobarica. The sequence continues at coordinate 33,004,949 of NC_088246.1, read as the reverse complement.
TGCCTCTCTAGCCCTCCCTGTGATCAGCTTTTGAAGTCCATGGCCAAGCAACCAGTGTGAGAATATCACCCCAGATAAGAGGTGTTTGCTCTGTGAAATATTCAGGACAGGAATCCATGGACCAGGTGATAGTTCAGCAGGGAACCACAAACTCCAGCTAATATCTTCTAATCCCCTGTTGGTTTGAGAACTACCCACCATAAAAAGCATAACTGGCTGTTTATTTGCACAAGCAAGCGATAACATCTTAAAGTTACAGTCTGCCTTAAGTAGTAGGGAAGTGAAGCCCAAAGAACTGAACCATCCAAGCTCATAATCAAAATTGTGTGTGCTGCCTTCTTCTCTGCCTAATGAGATGTAAACATTTTGGCTGGTGTCTCTTTTGAAAGATATTAATCAAATATATTGGTTAGAAATCACAAAGAATAGTCCAGTCTACAAATTATGTCTTCTTTTATAGCGTTCTGAAGCTGTGAACAATATGTTAAAAATTTTCCCATGGCGCAACCAAGTAAATACTTGTGGCACATTTCTATTTATTACAGAGAATAGTTAAATTCTAAGATATAAATCATGCTCTTCTACTAAAGGCTTTACAAATTCCCAAAGACAAGCCTAATTCCCAATGCAATGATGCTATAAAAGATCAGACGCTTTGTTATGGAGAAATCCACATTTGGAGATGTCTTTCAACAATTTTCTCTCAGGGCCCAATCCTGTGAAAGGAACATGCATGTTGCTGAACACTGTGTCAAGCTCCATTTCTTTCAAAATGGCCCTAAAAACTTACATTTAATTTGCTGTATTTAAATTGTAATCTGACAAGTTTAATACTGCCTAATCAAAAAACAAAAAAACCATAAAAACAAAACAAAAAAACCACCAAACTTTTTCCTTTTCTTTCTTCTACTGAGTGCCAGTCTTTTGGTTTCAATAAGGAGGAAGATTTCCTAAGTTTAAATTTCAAAACTGAGAGAAAATGCCAAAATTTTACCTTTTTTGCATCCCTCACTTCAGTTATTTTCATTAGCCAATGTCACTACTGTAGCATGAAAGAAAACATATCGAGAGGTAGGTGAAGAAATAAGTGGAGATGAGCAAAAAGGGAAAATAATTCTTAATGGTTCCGTAGATCCTCTTTTTTTTTTTTTTCCATTGTAATCTATCCTCCACCTTGTCCCCAGCAACTGCCCTAAATCAAGAAACTGGCACCTGATGTATTCTGCAGATGGATCAGCACTGTATATCTGGAGCACAGCACACAGGTGGCTTTTTACTTGCATGAGTTGGTTAACTAGTCAGCAGACACATCTTCTGTTTGTGGGGCAGGAGCGGGAATAGAAAATGGAAATCTCTCCTGTTTGATTGACAGGAAGAAAGGCTAAGTGAAAGAGCAGGTCAGATCAGCACTTATTTATTAAAATTTCTAATTGCTCTCACTTCCTGCCTAGGTAGGCCCTTTCTGGAAGTCAACCAGTCAAACACATAGTCATTGAAAACACTGAGCAATAACAGGATCAGCCTAAGATTTCTGAAATCTTTAGATGTCTTTTAAATACAAATTCAGTTAGACATGATTTCCCCAAAGACTGAAGATGAGGACTTCCCTGGCCTCCGTAAGTGAGGTAAATTTTTCACTCATCTAATTCTGTTTCTCTTGGTTCAAATCCATAGTGCAAGCCATTGACACATGCTTACTTGTTAACATGTGAGGGCAGGTTCTTCAATCCAACATTAGAATTGTCCATTCATTTTTTTTCTGCATTCCTCCAAGAATTAATCTCTTCTCCAAATGGAAATCCACTTCTACCTTCACCTTTACCTTTTACTATGCTATATCCTAGACAGGATGCTAATTTTATACAGTGAATTCCAATCTCTGCTCAATTTCTACAGGAGCCACCAGACCACTCTTCCTCACAGAACAGGATTTCTGGAATTTTATACATTTCATGTGCATAAATTTAAATGTAGTGTAAATGCCAATAATATATCAGATCCTGGAGTCACTGGCAAATAATTCACTGATATTTACAGTGCAAGAGCAAACTTAAGGAGCACAATGCAGGAGTAAATGCAGCGTAATCTGACCTGGGGGACTGGGCAATCCAGTGGCCATGCTCAAACCAGAGGAGATGCTATGGCAGCCACTGCTGTGGGCTAAGAGGAAAAAGAAATCAAAATGCTTTCCTTCTCCCTATAAATTCTGTGAAAATAATTGTGTCTGAGAGAGAGTCACCAATGAACTTATCTATTTTGATGCCTTTCATATTGTACCAAACAGCCATTCAATAATTATTCAAGAAATCACCCTAGAGAAAAAACAAACTTCACTTTCTAAAGTGAACAACTGGGAGAAAAGTACTGACACTATGTTTTCTTGCTGCCAGTCACTGGGTACCCTGTAGTTTCCAACAGACAAAAGCAGCAAAAGGAAAATTTCTCACATGAATCAGGAAACTCCTCTGTGAAAAACTATATGAATGATCATTGCTCCACACCACCTCCAGTGGTTTTATCTCTGAGTCAAAAACTAAAGATCTATCCTGCTGGACAACCATCTTATCACCTCCAGTACCACAAAGATAACCAAATTATGTTAACCAAAATCAAAGCTCTGAACTCAGAAGAATTCAGACAAGAAGGTAGCTGTGGCAACTGAGTTAATTTAACAGCTTTCTGCTACCAAAAGGTATCCTGCTCCATCTCTCCCTTTCTCTGCTGTCCCTGCCTCCCTTCCACTAGCTTTGGCGCACATTGGTCCTTCCATTATCTGAATCAGATTCATAGCCCAACAGAAACCTCTCCACTTTTTTGGCTGATTAAGTTTTCTGATGGGCTGATATGTTTTCAGATAGATCTGACAAGAACCAGAGCCAGTGAAAGGAAAGTAAGGGACAATTCAGAAGGGGAAGGTGCAGGCAACCACTGTTTGCTACAGCAATGAGCTATTGGAGCAGCGCACACCATTTACTGGAACTGCACTCAGAAGCAGTTAGTGTCAGACTTTCCAAGATCATAGCTTCTTGTACTGACAGTTGAGTCAAAGAATTTCTTCCTTGTGAAAAGAATAAATTAGACATGGCATCATAAAAGTGTGCAATGCTATTTTTAGAGACTTGAACTGTGTTTAAACAGCTACCAAGTCAAAACTACTATTCTGTTTAGTCAGCTGTGAATTTGCATGGACTCTGCCTGCCTGCCTTTAATATTTACCTATTACATTAGCCCAAGTAAACCCAGTCACAACTTTTTTGGAGTCAAGTGTCAGGGAAAGTGTAGTCCCTCCCCAAAGACATTACAATCACTCTACCCTAAAAAACTCACAGTCAGTTCAAGGTATTGTCCAGTAGATTGTTACAATATTATTTGGGGATGCCTTTAGAAATTAAGGGCTTCCAGGAAAAACAAACAAACAAAACTCAGAGAAACAACAGCAAGAAAAAAACAACCAGCCAAACAAAACAAAAACAACCCCCCACAAAACAAAACAAAAAGACAAAAACCCCAAACCAATGAAACAAACAACAAGAAAAAGCCAACCCCCCTGCATATATCTCATTTACTGTACTTCAAATACTCAGAATAGTCCATAGAATAGTTTAGAAATAGTGAGGCTGACACACAAGAAATCTTTTCTCTGAAACGTATCTGAAGTACTAGGCTCAGACCCAGATCAGTTCTACATTAGAATTCAGTAACAGGCAGTTCTGGCATTTTTCTTTGGTCTGTTTCTAACATACATACCATACACAATACAGTGAGAAACTGAAAAGAATGCCAAGATACAGTAGGACAATAGTGAAGACTCAAGAAAACACTGGTCATTGAAGAAAAGTTTCACTAAGTGGTTTTTGCATGGAGCCTCTGATGTCTGAGTGTGGTACGACATACCTATTTGTAAGGATGTTGTAAGCCATCTATTTATAAGCCTCATTTAAATCCTTCCAGTGATGGCAAATACACCATGCTAGATTGTTAGTTTCAGTGATCAGCCATCTCATTAATACAACTGTGCAGATTACTGCTGAATTTCCTTGTTGCCAAGTCCTAGATATTTTATCTATTTATAGCGTTGTATATTACATTCAGAGACCTCGTTATCAAAAATCATTACTCCGTGTGAGGAGTTGGAACTGAAATGTGAAGGCCAAAACAGAAACCAACAGGACAGGCACCCAAGTTCAACCTTGTATCCTGAGAAGTACCAGTTACAGCCACAAGAAGAGATTCCTCAATGGAAAACCTGTAGGCTACATGTACATCAGCAGCCCTTTTTTACACATTAATTTAGACCACTTAGATTGACATATCTTCTGGAAATAAACTGTTTAAAACATTAATTGTTTCTTCTGCTGTGATTAATCAGACAGATTGTGCACTGTTACAGTGAAGTCCTACCTGCTGGGGGCTCATGAGGAGGGAAACTTCAAGCTTTAGCGCTTTCTCCATTTATCCCACTTGATGGAGTGTATCGCAGCATAATGTAGCTTTTGGTAAGTTAAGGGAGTTATTGTAATTTTATCAAATAAGAACTTTAAAAGTTGCAAATCAAATTAGTTAGAGTCAGTTATATTCTAGGCACTGGATCAACCTTGAATCACAAATTTTGCGTTAACAGTAGACAGGTACCCAAGCTGACAAAGTACAATTTCCTCTTTAAATGCCTGCAGAGTTGTCTTTTCCTACTTCTAATTGCTGATCTTATTTTGCACTCTGGTGTCAAATAGCATCTTTGGAATAAGAGATTAAAACAACAGGAATATGCCAGTAAATCACCATAGCCCTTAACAATCACAGTGCTTCAGGAAGATAAGTACCCTAAAAAGAATCTTAATTCTTGCTTGACATTTCCTATTTTCTTTATTTCTTTTATGGAATTGTCACCATTTAATGAGCAATTATGTACAATATTTACTTGAACAGTAAAGTGATCTCAGTGATTTTAATGCAAGCGTTTTTCTAAGGGCTGCTCTATAAAACAGAGAAAGTACTTCACCTCAGGATAATGTTACAGGGAGAACTCCAGTCAGCAGGTCTAAATTTAAAAACAGTGCTCTTATGAGATCTAACAACTTGCAAATTTATGATCAGATCCGGCATCTCTTTTTCAGACCTGTTCACTGTACAGAATTCAAATGGCGTGATAATACAACGCATTTTAGCAGAGGTTGTAAAAATTAACTATAAAATAAAGCACAGAATATATCAGCTCTGTCTTCAGTAGTTCCACCTAAGTATCATCAGGATAAGATGGAAGAGTAGATTCATACACTCTAGGTACCTCCTTACTACTCTAAATACAAAACTACTTTATCGCCTTTATTTCTTCCCCCATTATTTATCTTTGTGAATACAATGTTTACTATTCCAGTACAAGAAGTTTATCTGATGCAACTACATTTTTATACTATGTAATATATTGTGCTGATATTTTATGTGTTACTGTATTAAAATATATATATGTATATTTCCAGTAATAAAAAGGAAATATAAGGCTAGTCAGGAAATAAGTCATGTTTTCCTCTTAGCTGATTACAGTTTACAGTAAATTAAAGCACTTTTGCAGTCCCTGATCTAAACAAAAGGATCCCAATGACATCAATAGTTACTCTGTATAAAAGACTTGTGCATGAGAGGGCTCCCACTTTTGCATCCACCTTCACCACACAGCTTGGGGAACCGGTTTACAACATGGACAGAGCTATGTCAATATTAATGACGGACTTGACAATACTAAATACATTCTGTTATTCCAAGGCAATGAAGTTAAGCTTGAGTCATAAGAAGGGAGCCATAGAAAATAAAATTTGCGATAAGTTGCTTGAATAGCCCTGCATATCTGAGCCAGACCCTAGCAGAAGGCAAAGCTCCTGAGCACGAGTTGGCATCTATCACTGATACAAGACCGTGAGCCAAGAGGACTACCAGAAAGGTCTAATGTACCATGTGCCCTGGTTTCTTCTGTTTGCTTTTTGATGTTAAACTTGGTGCAGTCATGCTAGTTTAAGGACACAGGCAAGGCAGAGTTTGCAAGTGCAGATACTATCTTTATCAGGAAAAAAAGGGAATATTTGGAAAAAGAAACTCCTTTTCAGATACAACCTTTGTGGGGGGAAAGAGCTTCTTCAGGACAAAGTGGTTGTGCATTCAAAAGTATTCCTACTGTTTTCAATTATGCTAGGTGGTCTTATAAATGGTATTGTCAATAAAGTTTGTCTTTTCCTACTAAGATATTAGGAATATAACTGGTACCAAAGGCCTTAGAGATTACTGGCAACAGAATGTTCTACCATTTGCCACCTGTCAACTCAAGTCTTTGAAGTCTATTTTTTTCTTAAGAGAACATAAAATCCATCGCAAATTTTATGTACATGGGTTGAGCATGTGTTTCAAGATGTGTATGTGTACCTAGGTCTATACAAGCACCGTTTGAAATGGCAGCACTTCATTGAGTGAGGGGATCGGAACAAAGGATAAAAAGAGCCAACAAAAAGGAAATGTGTCTGTAAATCCTCAAAGTTGGAGTTGAAACAAATGTTTTAGTTAATGCTCATTCTCAATTCTATATTGCACCAAACAAAATCTATTTTGGGGGCAGGTAAAAGTTAGTTGAATATTCATTAGTTTAGTGAAAACTTTTCTCCTCTAAAAATCAATAGACTAGGATGACTTGCAAAGGCAGTTGGAGTAAAAGATTTACCAAGGGAAAGTGATTCGAAAAGTGCAATAAGAAAGGAAAGACTCAAACTTCCTTTCTATCATTTCTAAACACTTTTTTTTTTCAATGGTAAAAGACCATTAGCAACTTAGTTACTTTAATGGGACCAGATACAAATTAGGCAAGTGAGCTATCTCCTAACTCTGCTGTCATCATTCATTTCAGTTGGCCTTTTTCCATACTACACCCTTCCAGAGGAGCTGAGGGTCATCTCACTCTGAGAAAACTTGACATGCACATCAGACCCATCCATTTAAAATCAGCTGCAAAAATATATATGACTATTTTATTGCCGATGTGTTTGTTTACTAGCCAGAAATCTCAGCTCCTCAGTAAATTAGATTGTATGTTGATACAACAACAAAAAAATACTGGGTTAAAGCACATTATAATTTACATCTGTCAAACTGTGTAGATTTAGTAGACCATTTTTTTCTGTATGTAATTGCCCGTTATATGGTTACTCCAAAGCTGCAATTTGTCCAATCGGTTGTCTTCATCCCATAGTTTTTTCTTATGACTCAAGAATGCTGATTGGTAAATGTATTTTAATTTTTTCTCTTTGACTGTACTCTGAAGGAGAGACAAAAATAACTCCTTATCAAGAACACAGTGTCTCTCTAATTCTCTTCAACAACAAGGTTAGTAGTTAAGAACCCATATTCTCTCCTTTGATGTCAATGTCTTCCTAATTTATATGTGTAAAGTTTGCATTGGATCACAGAAATCAGAAAATTCAATGTATTAAATGTACACAAAGTGCTAAAGATTTATCAAGAAAGAATAGTTACAGGTTAAGCTTTATTTTGCATTTACTTTTTTGGGCATAATTTCTACTTATTACAAAGAAATTATATTAAATTTTGCATTAATATCTATTTTTAGTTTTTAATATGAATGTTTCTCTTTGGAATTTTTTTTAATAGGCTGTTCATTTTTCTACATACCACATATAGTATGCTATGTTCTAAAATGGTATGGTGGAATGTGGAGAATTTCGTTTTCGGGAAATAATAAATTTCTTTGGCTCTGTACAAAAGGTTTTATTCATCCCTCAGGTGCATGATCATTATCTGTGTCTATCTTGACTTCTCTCTTAATTTAAACAAGAGCCACCCACTGTAAATCGTATTTTTTTTCCTTACAGACACATGTGCAACTTGTGGATGTACAAACTCTTATAGTAAAAAATGTACTATGATTTCAGTTTCTTAAAAAAATTATGAAGGGTTAATTCACTTATGAATTAAAATTAACAGTGATTCCAATATCAGATGCTTTTTCTTTGCTGTCAGGGTGAAACAGAGTCTATCCTGAGAGGAAAACATTAATTTATCAAAGTTTCTAGGTAAGTTATTGAAGCTATGCCAGCACATCATGTATGCCAGAGCATCATACTGGAGCATTATGCATGCTTAAGGGACATCCAGCATGTATTCTCAGCTGCTAAATACAGATAATTATGCAATGCTTCTCAACAAAATATCTATTTTATATCTCTTGGAAGCACATCTCCCCACCACATAAGCTCATGAAATGGTGCCTCTGACCAGGAATGATACTTATGGAAAAAAATAGTGATCAAACCTCTAACAAAGGTCTTTTTAATGAACAACATTTTACTAAAAATCATAATGCACAGACAAATGATACTCAAACATGCACACAGGCTACTACATTTCTTTACTCTCTAGTGCAACCACTGCATTAACTTGAAAAGCTGTGCTAAAACTCAACATGTGTTACAGCTACATGGATGTTCCCTTTCCAATCCACTTGTGCATTAACACCCAAATGAGTGTTTGCTTTGGGTGGGCCCTTGCACTGTTCTTGTATTCTCACTTTCTACAGCTCCCTGCTATAGACAGTGAGTCTAGCTCTCCATCTATCCTTTTGTCCTTTTCTTAGGGGAACCTGTGCAGCATGCAGCTAGAATGAAAATAAAGTTTTGTGTCTCTTCCCTGTTCCTCCTGAGGTAAACACCAACTTCTTTCTACTGACCTGTGACAAAAGGCAGAGGTCAGAAGGACAATATTCTCTGAGCTGGAGTCCATTTGTGCAGCATGTTAAATGCCATTAGGTCTCATTGACTTCTCCTGTCTTTTCCCAAGGCATTTGTCATTTGCAGCAGAAATCCATATTTAACAACTATGTAAATGTTATTACAGTATTTCTTGAGATATACTGAAGAAAAGTAGATATACTGAAGAACATTATTAACAGTATTGAATTAGAAAACCATTTTGTGTTGTCTCATGGAAAGCACTTTACATATAGGTATATTACAGTGCACACTACTGTACAGAGCATTAGTGCATTACCCAGCCTTGCTTAACATACCAGGCACAGAATTGTTTTGGCCACAATATCCAGTAAGAGCTAGTGACTTTGGAGTGCTACATGCAAGACACCTCAGACAGACATGTGTTTCAGAAAGCATTAAATCTCTGCCATTAACACACATTTTGGAGGACTGAAATGGACATCCAAACATTGCAACCCAACAGACTAGTGTTTTAGAAAACTTTGGTCTTCATCAGGATTGATGCCATTGAGCTGAAAAGATTAGAATAACAAAAGAGCTACATGAGATTGGACCTAGCCCTCCAAAGCCTAAAATCTCCAATATACATTATTTAAAGAGAAATAACTTCAGCATTTGGAAAATGGGGCCTATTGAAAAGCACGAAACCTCTAAAATGTTATTTCAATGCCAGAAAACTAATAGTTTTAAAAGCCATGACAAAAATGCCAAAAGGAACAGACAGGAGGAAGCCAGAAATGCTGACATGGTCATTTCCACCCTGTCCGTGAGCTGGGTGAGACACGCAGCTCCACGGGCAGCTCTGCCTATTAACTGACAGTCCCTGTGACACGAGTGTCATCTCACAGAATGGAAATATGGGCATAAGCAGGACTTAAAATAAGGTTCTTAACTAGAAAAAATACTAACTCAGAAACATGCACCTTGTGATAATACCTACATTTAGCTGTGACTTTGTACCCGCCCAGTGGAGGGTCATGGCCTTCCACAGCATCAAATCCCGCTGACACCAGGACAATCTCTGGCTCAAACTCATTGGCAGCTGGCATGATCACAGTCCTGTGGAATGAAAAAAATACAACCTGTTAAAAATTTAAAGTGCTTCTATATTCATGATATAAATTGCCAGAGTCTCAAAAATCCAGAAGATGAGATTTTCTGCATCAAAACCATATTTTCTTTTAATTAAATCAGTCTTCATGATAGCTGTCCAAAACCAAACAAAGTTCAGGACTTCAATTAATTTCCTTCCATAGTCACTCTTTTTTCTTTTCTGTGATTTAGAAAAAGAAAATGCAGGTACATGTGAAAGCCTCTAATATCACACACACATCTGTGCTCATTTTATCCTGCTGCCTATAAAAAGTTGTCTCTTCCAGGGAAGTGACTAATGGTTTGCAGAGAGCTCTCAAAGCCTGAGTGGAAACCCGGACTGCTCCAGTTAGTGTGAACTTGGTGTAAATTTGAACTATAAATTTCTTTTGGGAAAATGTTTGCTTTCCAAACTTTTTTTTTTTGCTTCTTCTTAATGTTTTTAAATGTTTGTCGAGGTGGGGGGTGACTCTAGCAAAGAAAAAACATGAATTTCCTTTAATCAAATCCAGACGATGTTGTCAAGCCCTTCCAAGGTCAAGCATAACAGGAATGTGACAACCACAAACTAGTGACAGCAACCCCTGCTGGTGTCAGGAAGATAATTCAGCCCTTTACAGTCACAAAGATTCCACTTTTTTAACCCCTTCCTTGACAAACTTCCATGGGGATATTTTTTGCTCTTCTCTAAACTCAAAGCATTAAAGATGTGTTGAAGGAGAAGACCCTACATTCTGCATTCGCAGTTGCCTTCTTTCACGCTGACTTTCCGAAGGGAAGGTGTGAGGATGGCTTTTACACTAGTACAACAAATGCTGAGCCTATAATGACTGCACTACTTCAGGGGGACATCACTAACATTAAAGGGAAAAGACACAAATGAATATTCTATTGCAAATATATTAACTCAAGGAAAGCCCCAACTGGTTTACACTGGTCGAAATCTGAAAATCAATTTTGCACATGTGTAATAATATTTGTTGTAGTTCAATATTTATTTATTTATTATTTAATCAACTTATGCCAAAGAGATTATGTATTCATTGAAAGATTAAGGTTTTCTCCATATTAATAGGATTTTAACAACTCTTTAGGTTTTTCTTTAGTTTAATTTTCAATGCATGTTTCATAAACTTTATTTTGTTCTGATTTCCTTGATGGCAACTTTAATATTTTGAAAGTGTTCTTTTTACTTGTCAGTCAGAGAAAGGGATAATTCAGGTTGAGTAAAAAGTATTTGTCAGCATTTCAATGAATATAGTTTTACTTTAGGAAAAAGAACATTTTTCTGGTGATTTCACTGAAGTTGCATCACAAACATCTGTCAGCAAAGTGATGTCATTTGTGAAATATTCCTTTTTTTTACATGTCATTAGTAGGCCTCTGCTGAAGCATGGATTATAGTGCTGAGCACTGCACTTCAAGAAGGACCTAGACCAACTTGAGAGAACAAAAGGAAAGAAAAGAATTCTAAAAAAATTGACTTAAGTGGATAAAAAGATAAAATTATAATTACTTGATTCACATAACATGAGGGCAAACATGATAAAAGTCCATGAATATATATGTGGTTGTTGAAAGAGGAAAGAAATAACTTGTTCTGCATTTCCACTGTGGATAGTTGCATGTCCACATGAAGCAGCTGCAGCAGGAAAGCTGTAGTTCAGACACTGGAAAAAGCTTTTTAATAATAAGTATAGATAATAATTTAAATAAAATAGAAAGTAATTTAAATAAAATGTTTAATAAAATCGAAGTCTCTAATTCTTTGAGTTTTTTGTAATAGGTAAAACAAGTATCCATCAAGCTTGCTACAGGTTCAAGTTGACATGGTCTTGAAGCAGGAGGTCAGATTACTTCTAGGTCTTTTTCCTATAGTTCCATGATGTATAAATTATATAACACACAAAGTACACATATGAGTAATTATATTAGACACTACAATGACTGGACATTTTTGTAGGCTAATCTCCACAAAGTTAGAGAACAATATAGGAATAAAGATCTCCTATGCAACCACACCTTATCTTTCTTATGTACTTACCTTCTGATACTCTAATTATATGTTCATTGTCTGAAGCAATACATAGGTCCCAAACTTCTCCGTGTCTGCAACATATGTGACACGGATCCTAATTAGTGATGAGGTCAGTGATTCATATGCATTCTTGATCTGTCCCCACAGCACCATATATCTCGTACAGTGAAAGAAGGAGGGATCCCATGGAGAACCCTCCCTTTTTGCAGCCACTTGAGTTTTTGCCCTCATTTCCTCAAATTAAGTCAGGCTCTGGTTTTTATTTCTTTATGTCAAATAAAGTGGCAGCACCATGGAGTAAAGTATAGACAATGCTCAGGATTCAAAGGATGGAGTGTGTTCAGTGTCGACAGAGGCTCTGGAAACTCAGGTTGCTGAGCACTAAAAAACCTAACCAGAGAGTCTTACAATTTGGAACACTGGAAAATCTACCACACTTCTACCACATTTCAAGACCTTGCTCAAAAGCATAAAGATGTCAGCACATTTTTTTTAATAACTTTGGCAAGACAATGTATTTTACCCTTAAGCTTGTTTTTAGAAGCAGCAAAAATTGTTTAGCCATGGTTTCTTCGAAATTGTTGTCAAATACATACGTCTGACATGAAGACTGCCAACCACACTGGGTAACATTAGTAAAATTATTAAATACTGAAAGAAAGGTCTTTCAACACAAAGTACCAGGAATAGCTATTAACACCATCTTTAATAGTACAGAACAGGAAATAGTAGCATATTCATAAATCTATACAGAAATGATATATAGAAATCTCAGCTAAAGGAAGGAGAAGGCTATAAGGATAAGAACTGGAGGTGGGATTTGTAATTCACTGTTCTGTTACCGATTTCGATATTACCTGAATTCACTAAAATAAGACCTAAGAGAGTCTTTCTGAAAGAAAAAAAAATTTCTTTCAAAAATTCAGACAATGTCTGTTAAATCTCACCAGAAGAATAGCACCCTACTTTTGCAATAATCCTGTCTCACAAATTATGACAGAACTCTGCTGCTGCTGCTCTGCATATGACTTACCAGAAGAACTAACCTATATGCCCACAAGACCTGTGTCATTAATTTCTCTTTCATCCTGCATAATATTGAGGGACCTGGAATGTCAGAGCTCATCCATCTTACATTGTTCTTGATTTAATACTGAACAGAATATCTAAGGACTTTTAAATAAAAGACATTATGAAAAATGTATTCATTTTACTGGGATAGCAAGCTTGACTCTTTTCTAAAACATCTCAGGGTGTCTGTGGTCCTTGTTACAGCAGTAAAGACTACTATTTGGTCTTTCAAAAATATGACAGCCACAAGTGTCTCAAATGCAGTGAATACCAGATAGACATCTAGTTCCTATATCTCTAATCCAGTCTTCCTCTGCATTAACCAACAGGCATTTAAGGTTGTTTCTCTTTTGAATAACTACTATAAGACCACAGTGGCTTAATGTCTGGAAAATATCATAGCATTGTGTTTTGGACTTTGTGTAGGTAAGATTTTAACCTTTGTCTTGCCTTGGCAGGAACTCCTTTGCGGCACAAAATACATGTGTAAATTCCTTCACAAAAGCGACAGATACTTTTCTATCTTATGAAGTGCTAGGAGGAATCATACACATACATTTTAAAATATAGACTAAATTTCACCAGGACATAAATAAAACCTTTTGGCATTTGCTACCTCTCAGCCTTCAGCACCTTCATTATCTCTGAATAACTCCCTTTAGAAAAATGTTTTGAGGTTGGCAGCTGTAAAGAAAGCGTACACAGATGACTGAATTCTATCCCCTGTTTTTTTTTTTAGTTTGGTTTGTTTTTTCTACCCAAACGTGAAACTCAACTTTTGCCTCATAAACAGTCTTCTCCTACCTCAGGAGAGTGAGGACTGTGGTACAGACAGAGACAGCTCCTGACCCTTCACTGTGTCTTGGGAGTAGAGGATCATTGACACTTCATCTTGCCCCTTTCCCATCTCAACTATGCTCTGGAGGGCACAGCAAGGTGTAAGAGTGAGAAATCATCCACATACTGCCTCCTCAGGAACTGCATAAAAGTAGCACTTGCCTTCTCAGTTGCCCAAGAATGGAATTTTCTGAATCAGATCATAATGGAAAATACATGGATTATTTTGTGTTTGGGGTTTTTTTTGTTTGGTTGGTTTGGTTTTTTATTTTGTTTTGGTTTTGTTTTGTTTTGTTTTTTAAAAAAAGCAGACAACTAGCGTTGGTCATACACTAATAGATATTCATGTTAACCTTCCCAAATTCCTCAGACCAACCCTATGCTCAGAAGTCAGACTGCAGCTGGCAGGATTTGTTATGGTGTGAAGGGTCAAAACTCTTCTCATCAGAAATCCTTTGCAAGAGTGCATAAGCAGCCTGCACTCAAACCTAGGTAGGAACAGTTATTATCTTATGCACAGCAGGAATAAGAAATATGGTTTGGCTTCTAGCCGTAGATCACCAGAAAGGTATGGACTGGGGACTGGCACACCATGCCCTTCCTGCTTGAAGCCAGTTGGGCTGTAGGGGTTATCAGCAAACAGAAGTTAATGCTAGGCTACTTCTCCAACAAAATGAGTAGTTTTTGTCAGAAGAGAAGTGAATTTTGTTCTTCCGCTATGACTCACACTATCCTCTACATCCTTCTCCAAAGAAAATAAAGCACATAAAAGAGATACTTATTTTCTGTGATCCCGTATTATATAGAAGCATAAATATTTGCTATACCGTATTCACCTAATGATGACAGCAGAGTTACAGAGACATCTTGCCTGGCTGACTGTTTCTTTCTTTTCTCTCACATTTTCATTAATAAACATGTCAAAGCCTGAAAGCTTGAGCAGCTGGATCACAGAAGTTATTTGTGCTAAAACTTGCAGTTACAATGAAACTGTGTCCTCCAGCCCAAAGTAGTGCAGATCCTCCTTAAGTCTGATTGTGCTGGGAACAGAGCATGTGTCTGGGAAGCTGAAAAGATCCTTTTTTGTCCCACTAAGGAGATTTCCCCAAAGAATTAATATGTTCCATTTGGGTATGCTGCTGTCTGCAGAGAAGCCGAGGGATGGCTTCCAGTTGGGTGTAGCCCTAGAGAAAACATCAGGCATGTGATCCTCCCCCCCCACCAATCCGAACATCAGATGCAAGACATTAAAGAGATTCTACCAAGGGACTCTGTTCCTTTTATTCTTCCATTCTATTTTTGTACATTTAAAGCACATGGCTAGGATGCTCCCAAACATTTGTTCTCCCAGAAGAGATTGCAGAGAAGTACCCAATTCAAAACGACTCTGCAAGTACTATCACACAGAGCTGGAAATCTCCAAAGAAATGCAAATAGCTACATTTTTTTTGCTGTGTTGGTAATTTAAAAAGGAAATGAGCAGGAATACCAGCCCAGGACAGTAATTTATGTAACCGAGAAAAAAATCTGCACTGTTCTAAAACTGCAGATTGAAATGACTTAGTAACATAAATTATTTGCTCTTTGCCTAAAATCCTCCAGCGTTTTCATCCAGTGATCTCAAAGTACTTTCAGAACATTAATAAATGGAAAGGCTCATATCTTCAGCTGGTATAAATCAGTATAGCTGTTTCTGATTGCACAGTCCTCTAAAGCAAGCATTTCTTGTACCCACTTCACAGATGAATCAGCTAAAACTAAAAGCTGGTAAAAGACTTGAATAAATTATGTAGTTGTCCCTGGAAAAACCTTGAAAGAAAATGCAGAAGTATCTAAGACCACTACTTCAACTGGTAGAAAACACTATAAAAGCACTGTTATTTATTCAGTTATACTAGACATGTATTTCGCAAGAAATATACATACAATGCATTAGAGCGGGGGTTTTGCCACCAAATGGAGACCCAGTCTCTTGTTTGAAAGAATGTAGGTCTACCTACAGTTTCTCAGCTTCACATCCTGCAAATAAAATATTGTCCCAAACATTCACTATGTTGTCCTGCCTTAAAATTAAGCAAGTTTAACTATGTTGCTGAATGTACCTTGATATGAATAGATCAGAAAGTATCTAAAAGGTTGCCCCAATAGGTATGTGGAACTTATGGTATCTGTTATTTTTTTGTGTTGTTTGCACATATGTTTTAATGTAACACAATATCAAGCAACGTCTATCCTCACAGAAAGCTACAAGACATTTCTGTACAAGTATTGTATATTTTTTCCTCCACATTAATTGAGTTTAAACTAGTCTCTCTTGCTAAAATTTTGGTTTACCTTCATGTCATTTCTTTATGTCAGTTTACCAAGGCCAAACCTGAGAAATTTGCCCCAAAACTCCTTTCTGCTCTGACCATCAGCTTTGCCCTGGACTTATTCTCCAAGGTATGCCTAAATCTTGCATATTTTAGCTGTATGAGTTTCTAAGTTCTACTTTTTATATAAGTTTTATCTTTATATCCTTCCTTTTTATATATTTTCTTTTATCCTTATAGGTTTTCCTTTTAGATCTTTTCATGATTTTATTTCTTCTCTGGTTTTTATAAGCACAGTCAATATTCTTGTCTTTACTTCTATTTTATAGTTACCTTATTTGCTTTCTGGAGGTAAAAAATATATTGTTTTATTCTTCAAGGGGCAAAAGGTACCACATCAATACAAAATCCTCACTACTGTAAATCATGGTCATTTCACTGGGATTTACACATGGTATTAAATTTAAGCACATGCCAAAGTGTTTGAAGAGCCAAGGTTTTCCAGAGATGCACCCAAGTTAGTATTTTCAAATGTTATAATTGTAGGAGTATCTAAGTGCCACTGAATGAAAAGGTTTGGAAGCACCAACAACTTTGCCTTTTTTTTCTTTTTTAAGTCATTTTCAGAGTCTAAGACTATTATCTGTGGGTTCTTTTTAAAATGAATAATTATTTTGGCATCCTGCATGCAAGTTCCTAAATTCTATTACAGCTGGAATTGCAACACATTAAGCACTCAAAAAGCATAAGAAATATTGACTACAGTATCTGCTGATCCTTCCATTTTTATCATTATTTAGAAAGGTGATTTCAATGTAATTATAAGGGCTCTTCTACATTTGATCTACAGAAAAAAAAATAACAAACAGGAAAAGTATGAGAAAAATAGGACTTTGTGTTGTTCAGAATTAACTTTAAAATTAATAGCATTGTCAAATAAAATTATCGAGCTTCTAGAAACATGGGCAATTGCCTATACACACACATCATGCACATTCACATCCATATTCAGAACTCAGTAAATTTCAAAGAACAGTCGTATCAGGTAAAGGGATTGGCTAAAAATTATGGTAAGTTTGCTTAAAGGCTGTGGGTCTAAGTATCTCTCAAATGGTCATACATTGAATGAAGAGGTTAACTTGGAATGATTAAAGACTTCCAGCTGTTTAGTATGCAAATATAAAGCCTTCTATGGAAATATACACCAAGATAGCACATGCAATAGCAGGATATCTCCTTACAGATCACTTTTACCCTGAAGAGTGACTTAGTAAAAAATCTGCATTTTCTATTAAGTGTTTCTCGATCTTTTTAGAGCCTTATCTGTGGAAGTACAAGTATGACGAAAGAAAAATTTACTATCTTTCTACCTTTTATTTATTTCTCAGGTCTCCAGTAAAGCTGGCTGGTAGCATGTCATCTTATGCAACATAAATAAAACTTATTCACTAAGTTCCAGCTGGTAACTAAAGGGCTGATATGGCTTCCAAGAGCTATACGATTGAAGATGATATATGAGAAGGAGGAAATAGAGATTTAATTTGCAAAGATGGGGCTTAAAATAAAACACAGCATGACTTAAAATAGTATCACCAACACTGAGAAAGTAAAATGCAACAAATATGGAAACCCACCATTTAAAGTCAATTATTTTTCTCTCCAAGTCATTCTGACTTGTATGGGAAACATTACTGACACATGCATATACACTGCCAAATTTTATAATACCCTGAGTATTATTTAAGATAGAATTTAGTTTTCAATGTGTAACGTGTTCCTATCAGAAAAAATACTATTCAGTTCCCCTTTCTTGTTATTACTCTCTTTCATGGGGGAAAAAAAAGTAATTTTTTTTAGTTTTCTGGCTTAAATTTTTCATCACTGCTTAGAAAATATTACATTTCTATCAAATCTGAGTATACTACAGTATTTTCTATAACTAAATAACTATCAGTCTCACCTTTCTACTAAGTAATTTCTTTCAACAGTATTTTATCATAAAAGTCAGTAGACTTGGCCTAAAATGTTAACATAATAAACCAATGATACTACCAAAAATATTCACTGCTCCCAGTAAATCTTATTTCATAGTAATGATTGCTCCTAAGAAGACAAGAATAAGTGTTATAATATCAGAAATAGTTTAATACAGATGTAAAAACTTGCCACAATGTGTTGCATTTATAGAGTTCACAACATGAATGATAGCATGGTATCCTCTCTGAGGAATTTGGTATGTCTATGAAAAAATATATTATTTTGAGCCTGTTCTATCTTCAGTGTCTTTTTAGAACACTTAATGCTTTTAAAATGACTTATCAATCCAAGAACAGTACAAGAGAGAGTGTAGTACCTACTTTGCTTACACTACACAGGAATGGTGGAATTGGGGAAAAGAAGGAAAAGGTCATGTTCTGAATAAATTAAAAAGAGAAGAGGACTCTGGAGTATTAAATTTGTCTGTAGGTCCAAAATCTACCCTAATCTTTTATGAAAAATCTTTAGAAAAGCTGTCCAGTGCAGGCATATAGCATGCAGTTTGACAAACAGCAGGGATGAGGAAAATAAATTACCTAAAATTTACTGTGATTGATTGTACAACAGCTAATCTTGTGATGTTAACAATCTGCTTATGTCACCAATGAGGTCATCACTATAGAAGTTTAAAGTGGTTTTCAATTCTTGCAAAAGAGAGATGTGGAGAAGAAGGGAGAGTAAATCTTACTAAAAATTGCCTGGGGAGATGAACTGGAGGGGTTGTCTTTTTCATGGGAGTAATAGGTTGAGTGGATAAAAGATACAGAAATCACTTGGAAAAATACTTTTACCACAAAATTTGCTAAATTTCTGAAAAATGCATTTTGTCCAGAAGGGTTTTTTTCTTTCCTTTTAAATGAAAAGAAAATGAACATTTTCTAGAAATCAAGTTATTTATCAAGGTCATGGCCATTTGCAAAGGCATAATTTTTCACATGCTGTATTCGTCAACGTGGTTGTGAATACAAAGTACATGAAGTTGCTTTAATTTTTTCCTCAGGGGTCTCTTCCAAACGCCTTCTTTCTTTGTCTTGTGTTTCCTTCCATATATTCATAACTACTTTTAAAGGTATTTTATGTGTGTGTGGTTTTCTGTCTTATCACTACATAGAAATTTCACAAGTTTCTTGATAGCCACTATGATTTTATTATATATTATGTGGTCACTATTCCTTTGAAGTAATGCTATTCAGAAAATTGCTCATATGGTTAATCTTATTTTTCAGCTCTTGCAAGTTATTCTTTCAGATGGAAGATACAGACATATGTCACTTCCTCTTGTTTTTTTTCTGAGGAACAACATACACTTGGTAGAAAAGAAACATATGGACATTTTCTTACACCCAAACCAAATTAACCAACAGGAAGTGTCTCTGATCAAAAGCAGGAGGATATTGATGATACAGGCAGCAACAGTATCCAAGACTTCTGTGCTGTGATTCTGTGATTAGTATATTCAGGCCTATTTGTTTGTCTCATGCTTGGTAGAGCTTTGTTGTTGGAATTGGGACCAATTTGGACCATCCCATTAATGTGTATTTAGACAGACCAGTTTGGCTCCATTTTGATAACCAAAATACAGCATCCCTCATTTCACAAGGTTTTATACAGAACAGAAACATGAAGTCTTCTCACTTTACCTCAATTGAGTGCCACTTAATGGAACCCATACTCATACAGTTTTAGTGGGGGTTTAGAGGAAATATTTGCAGATAATGTAAGGTAACCCAGAAAAGCACTTTTCAGTCCCTGCCACTCCCACTCTTCCTGCAAAATTCTCAGAGAGAAGATATTTGTGGGAGCATGGAAACGCTCACACTAAAGCACTAATCCCTGGATTCCACATAGTGTTAGAAACTACAACTTTTTCTGGTGCAGTTTCAGCTACTGTTCGGTTAGAAATGGGATCTGGTGTTGGCTCTGGATAGTTTGGAGGAATCTTGTCTCTTTTATATTCTCCTATCCCTTCTTGTCTCTCACATTCATTTTGCTCAACAAAATAGAGGAAATACAAGAGACTCCAAAGACAGAGAAAAATGGATGCCCTTGCTTACAAATTAACTTAATTGAATGTGGCTAGAAGGACTCAACTCACAAAGAAGAGTACCAGACTAGTTCAGAGAGTAACATCAAGTAGGCTGATGTTTTAAAATATGGAATCTTGTCCTGCAAGACAGCTACACATACAACCTACAGAGTACAGTCGAAGAAAAGACTGGAGGGAACTAAGGCTTAGGGAAATATGAAGCCAAATTTGACTTGTTAAGGACGATGGGAATTTTGTTTCTGCTTGCAGTAGTATGAAAAACCAGGGTTCTATACCTGAAATTCAAAGGGAAGCTTTTTCATATAGGAAAAGTATTAAGGAACCAACATCATAAATAGGAAGTTAAATAAAATTTTAAAAGTAGCAAAGGAATCTGCATTAACACAATATCTGAAACAAAACCCAAGATGATCAAGAGATATTGTATCAGTTCCAGAGCAACTTACATAATAATAATCAAAAAAAGATATATATTCCCATTCACAGACACAATGGGGAAACAAAAAGTTTTTCTTTAGCACATTTAGAAGGAGAAGAAAAAGAGGAAAACCAAAGAGCTTTGAAAAATAAGGATTGAAGATAACACTGCAGAATTCAAGAATAACATGACTCTTGCAAAACATGGTAACGCAGATATACTACGATGTGATCTAATATTTTACTTAAGCTTCCATTGGCTTCGTGGACTCAGCATTGATTCTGTCTAGATTTTACCTGCCACTTGCAAAAGAGATGTAGAAATTCTTGTGGTCCTAGATCAATCATAACTCTTTCAGTGGTGCACATGGAAGAAGCCTTTGACTTGTGCAAGGCATTTTATAGCGGAAAGGCAATTCCACTCACCCCAAAAGAGTCATACTGATACAATGCTAATCCATTTGCCAATACAATCACTTGCACCAACTCTTCATGTTGCCAGGACTCTTGAAGAAGGTCAGAGGAGAAATCAAGGTGAAGTTGGGGATTTTGCTGAAGAGCATCTGAAAAGTACATTTTGATGTTTCTAAATTTGCCTTTCTCCTATGAACTTATGTCTCTGCACTTCTGTTACAAAACTGAACTGCTCACACCTCTTTTAATCATTTTTGGATCCTATTTGGAGTGACAAATTGGATAGTCTCCTCAACAGCATGAAACAAAAACATCTCCAAAAAACAAACAGACAACAACAACAAAACCCCCCACACAACACCCCCCCCCCGCCCCCCCCCCCCCCCCCAATACTTTTCTACTATATGTTACAGTAATAAAAGAGAAAGCTGTTTCCCATTATTGGCTGGTCCATCCTCATGTAGTCTGTTGCCTTGGAAACTGAGATTGATTATAACTTCCAGAAAATGTAAGAATGAACCGAATCACATAGTTCCTTTTTCAATGTCTGTCTCAATTTACAATGTTGAAACTAGCAACAAAAATATCCCTAAGCATGATTTCCACTTCTAGCTATGGGGTTTTTTTTTCACTTATCTCTCAGAGTGACAGTCAAAATAATAACTTAGATTGTATACATCAGTAAAATAAGAAGTTTCAGAAAACATTGTAATAAATGTAAGTCAAATGTGCATTCAAATTGACTTCATTTAAAAAAGAAAAAAAGACATTAAAAGGAAGAAAAGGTTTTCTGCCAGATTTGATATCTAAATAATACAATATCTAGGTAACATGTAATTCATATTTGGCACTCTGTCCAAAAACTTGAACTTTTATTGAAGCCAAAATGTATTTGATAAAACATTCATTTTCCAGGTATTTCACAAGCCCTTTCATGAGTTCATAATCATTTCTCTCCTAAGGATTTTACTTCAGTGTGCTTACTGCAAATAAGTTACCCGTATTTATGAAATCCTTTTGTCATTTTAAATTCCTTACTTAAAATTGCCAACAGAGCTTGTAAACTGTGCAAAGGACTAGTTCAAAAGCAGCACTTTTCATGCTGTTATCTTTGGATTACCAACAGTCCCAAAAACTCTGGAAAGATGTTTTTTGCTGTGAGTTCTTCAATTCCAGTTGCCAACCTATAAAAACAAGGATATTTACAACAGCTGAGAAATTTGGCACACTCTTCCCATCTACTCTTTGTTAAAATTACCCTTCCAACATAAAATTGCCAAACCTGTCATAAGGAGTTGTGCAATTACAGTGAACAGGAGAAGGTTTTTATCATTGCTAATACATGGGAGGTGATCCAATAGATTTTTAAGTTGTGACCCATTCAAGAAAGGTTAGAAGACTCTTGGCACCTAAGCAAAAAAGACTTTGTCAGCCCTTCCACATGAACAGCTAAGGAAAAAATGACACATTAAAATCTGTAATCTTTGTATAGTTTTTCTGTAATGTAGTTCAGTCTTTGCAAGAAAAAACAGTACTCTAAATTAGTATAATGTTAAGAATAACTACAGAAGGGCTGTCTACATGGTCATTGAAGTTGATTTTGATTTTTCAGTCCTAATTTCAACAATTTCTGACTTTTGTGAATTCATTAAAAATCAATCAATTAATATTTAAAATTTGATTTCTTTATTTTCATTTATTGGGCATTTCATGTCTTGTCTTTTTTTATCCAGCTCTGCACACTTGACAGATGTTCCTAATCAAGTAGTTTGCAATGAATTTTCTTATCAAGTGCCAAATGAATGATTTGTATTTTTATATTACTTACCCAGTATAGCTCTAAGAAGATATTGCAGTAGCAAAAATATAATTTTGAATTCGATGCCATAGCCTTCAAATAGTTAAAAAAAAAATTTATTTTATTTTATACCTTTAATTCTAGTAAAAGTCTGGGCTTTTAAATTGTAAATCTTGAAATTTAACTCCAATCTCAAACAGCAATTGGTGTCCTGACACTGGGAATCCTGGCAACCTGTCAGTTCAAGTGGAAACCCACAGTCAGGTAGGAAATAGTTATCTCAGAAGAGATTTGACTGTGGAATGAGAACTGGTAGTCTTGCTTGCTACAACACAAACCAAGCCAGCTTCCCACCAACTCATTGCACTGCTTTCTTCACCAAAAAAGCAATGATAGAGATCAGGATTATCAAAGAGCAAAGAGTACTTAAAAATAAGCTGATCCTGCCAAGGCTGACATTTTCATCTTCCCTCCGGCTCAACTCCATTCTTTTTAAATTCCACTGAATCACCAAAGGAGAACTCTGACCTGATCATGGGGGGGGGAAAAAAAAAAAAATTTAAAAATCAGTGACTAAACCAAGAAATGAGAAGTACTCCAGCTTGTAATCTAAGAACTTCTTTTAGTGGGATTGCTAACTATTGGTGAATATAGCTCAAGAATGACTTAAAGAAGATGCTGCAGTTCTAGAATGCTAAGTATTTCTATAATTCATTAAGATACTGTATGGATAAAAAGCATTTAAGATTGAAAAAGGCATATGTTGTTTCAACAGCTACAGGGTACACAGGCATCTTCCAATTCAGCTCTATTTGTAATGGCAAGCAAAGCCAAATCCTGATACACAGTTCCTTCAGACTTGTGCTCTCTTTAACAGTTCCTACATTCTCCTTCCGTAAGTTAAAAAATCCTATTAGAATTCTTTTCATTCACAATAAATGTAAATAACGAGTTATTATTAAGGAAATGAAGATTATTATTAGACTAGGCAAATGTGAGAAAAAATGATGTTGTAGGACGGAAGTAAAGAAAGATGGGTTTTGTTTATCTTGCTATCCACGCATTCAGTTTTAGGTTCTGTACAGCTTTAAAAGGAAGTATATATTAGCAAAGAGTAGACCTCAAGGGGTTTGAAGTTCACTTCATATAAACTTGTAAATATTTTAATGTTTATTTCAATCTTATCTATGCAAAGTCACTAATAGTATCAGAATATCCTGGTGTATTATCTCTGTTTCTAATTCCAGGATGAAAAAAAATCACGAAGTTTTGCCTTAACCTTTTTAAAAGCCTGTTAAAGATTTGTTTTGTTCTGAAGTGGGACTTGGGGTGTAAGTTTCTTTTTTTATTTTATCCAGACTAGTTCCACCATGTCTTGTGTAAATCATTATAGTCTTGTCTCTCTCACTTCATTGGGCTTTTGGCTTCCATCTGTTTTCTCTCATCTTTTCCTCTTCTCTGTCTCATCTACATTCTCTTTCAACTCTGTTTTCTCTCATCTGCTTGCTCATTACTATTAGTCCAGCCCTCTGGTTTCCCCTTTACTTCCCAATTATGTCACAGAGGTGGAGAATGCATAAGACCTGAGTGCTCCATTCTGTGAGATATTGACCATGTTAACTTCTTTTTTTGACCTGCAAACTTTACCTTTTTTTTTTTTAATATACTTTTGAAGACAGTAATGGATGTCTTCACAGACGTTACTTTTCTGAATGTTGTGTAAGGTACATTGTGTTCTTATTTCTGGAAACATTAATTTCTACATGACCCATTTGTACTTGTCATAGAAATTTGTAACCCCCTAGTGTCCTACCTGCAAACAGGTTAGCACAGTATCATGGTATGCACTTTACTAATATCTGAAGGGAAGCTGTAAATGTTTTATTGTTGCAGGTTACTGTATCATATCTGTTGAAGAACATTTTAATGTTCATTCTAATGTTAATATAATTCATTTAAAAATGATGCTATGATATAAGGAAAAGTTTTAGTATCTCAACTTTTTTTGTTTGGTTGAGATTTTTTTGTGTTTTTTTTTTTTTTTTTTTAAGATACACATGCATTTAAAACCTTTTAGAATCAGGACCCAAATATATACATTATTCTGTCACTGAAAATGGCTTGACGTGGCAAGCTTAATGCTCCACAGCTACCTTCTTGACACCATGGATGTCACAACTCCCTATTCTAAAGCTGCAACCTAGCTGTTGATAATTAGGGTTAACCAGTAATCCTTAAATTGAATTCAGCCAGAAATTTCCAGCTTGAAACTATGTTTTTCTTTCTTAGCAAAGAACAACTCTTCACAAATGTTCAAAACTGTACAGTAGAGTACTGACCTTGCAGAAGTGTGCATATGGTCTCACTCCTGGGACTTTCAGCAGTTTCTCATGTTTGTGCACTTTACCTTGTCATCCCTCCAGTACAGTCCCCTGTGACACAAGTCCAGAGATGCAACACCACAGGGACTTAGCCAAGGTCACCACCTCATCATCAGGTCCATCATTTAAAGAGTGTATTGGTGCATAATTCACAGAATTGCTGATGCATTTCTATATCTCAGGATTGGAAACGCTGGCTGGACACTCAACTGAACTACCAGCTTCAGTGAAGTCCAGCTCTGCTATGTGTCCCTTTTCCCTGGGACATCTCCTTGTTACAGTAAAAGGCACCTTCTCAAACTACACACCCCTGAAGTATGAAAGCCTTATTTATTTTTTGGGATTTACCACCTCTACACTTGTGCCAGCAGAGATCTGTATTGGTCAAAGCTTTCATTTCTCACACTCTGCCCTTCTCTTCATGCTGTCCAAGGGAATATTTTCAAGCACTCCTCAAGGAGACATGAACAGTAAGGTTCTTGCTCTTCCCAGTGTCAGTGGATGAGGAAAGTCATCACAAATTAGTGCCCTGCTGTGGAGGAAACTTCTGGAAACTCCAGAGAATTCTACAACTTTCCAAAGGTTACAAATAAGGTTTAGAGAGGTAGCTTGCATTTTACCTTAATTACAGTGTCCCTATCACTTTTCTATGACTGTGAAAACTGTGAAAGGTTTGAAACAGACTGAAGAAAAGATCATCCCTCTGTTGACAGCTTCTCCACTGAATGGCAAAAAGGCAAGTGACAGAAAAAGTTGGCTGATTTGGATTTTATCAAATGAACGTAGCGTTGTAATTCCATGTCATTCCACACTCCATGACATATCATACTCTTTTTTAAAGACTATGAAAATTTTTAAAGCTGAGGTGCTAATGTGTAACCCTGCCAGAGTAAGGCTTGCTACTGAAAGAAGTAACCAGTCCTTCATGTTTCTGAGAGGCTCTATTCTGAAAGCTAAAGTACTATTTATATTTCAATGAAATGCTGGAGTCATGGGCCTGAGTGATTTGGAGCTGCCTTATTTATAAGCACATATTTATGACAGTATTTTTGGAAGGCAGCCACTGGAGTGTACTGTATTACAGAATAAATCTCACTGAAAAGATGCTCCCTGTCAAGTTGGAGATACCTTTAGAAAAGATCAATTACAGAAACCATCACATTTATGTGACTATTTCTACCTTTGTTAGTGACATAGGCTTATGTCATACACACTGTAAGATCCCAGGTGAGTTCCCCTAAGATTTCACACAGATCACAATACCACAGGCTCTTAAATCTAGTGGAGAAGTCTCATTTTTTATAGTGCAATGAAGTGCAATTAAGGTATGATCTTCCTCTGACAGGTCTGAAATGATCCCCATCTCAGCTCCTTAGGGAGTGTGTGGAAGTCTAGCCATTTAAAAGATCTCTAGCCAATATTTCAACTGCTGTGAACTCTCATAAATATTACCAGCTCTAAATTTCTGGAAAGGGTCACTGTTGAGAGGTAGTCCCTTCAGGAGTACACAGTACAAGCTGACTAAAGTACAACCTCATCCCAGGTTATTGTTCTCATGTATTTTGGTCTAAGAACAGCCAGAAATATTGGCTATGGAAGGTGCAGTACACAGATATAACAAGAAGTGTACAGCTGAAGTTGTAAACCTCCCACTTGCTTCATCAATAAACTGAAGTGGATACCTTGCGTAGGGATATGACTACACTGCACACTGCAGCTAGATGCAAAGATGTCTAGCTTTAAAATGAGTCAGCATGGATACTGAAAAACTTTTGCCAGAGGGACTTGGTTTCCTACAGGCTGTTTCATATTGCTAAGAAAAGGTAATTTATCTCAGTGCAGTGTATTAGTCCCTTTAAACTGCTTCCAGCCTGAAAGATTGGTTTAGAGACAGACATAAACTACTTACAGCGTGTATGCGCTTATGTTTTGACACTGTGCAGTAAAGACAAAATCAATGAGCATGGGTGGTACATGAGAATTCGTCAGTCATTTCACAGGTATCTTAAAGCTGGATTGAACATGTCTACACTTTCATTGCAGGTATAGAAGTATAGGCATACTCTGAGACACTGGCCTAGAACAATATCCCTAAACATACATGGATTAAATGATGGTTAACTGATTTATCCCAGAAGTGTGTATATAAACATTACCTAGAGTAGAGATTAATTTAACCAGGAATGACATCCAAAGACAGATCCAGACACCTAATCATATACTGTAAGAATCTATATGTGAGTTGAGGGTCTAAACTTGCATTATATTTCATGGAGACAGAGGATTCAGTCCAGTTGCCTGTGTGAAGATATCCAGCAGCCTTTGGGATGCAGAGGGACCTGTCCTGGTCACCTGCTACTCTCCAATAGGGCACAATCTCTCAGAGATGCTGTGCTGTAGCTGTCAGCCACAGCAGTAAACATTGGCTCCTCCAGTGCATCTCATGCGTGACTGACTGGACTTGCATGTTTTTGAGAACTGAATCAAGGTCCTACCTGGTACAGGCAGTGAAGTCTAGGAAGTTATTCAAACAACCAATGTGTATCCCTGCTTAAGGGTGAGTCACACAGCTCTCTTGATCTGGCTGAATGAGTCACCCAGAGGTCCACAACGGGAAAGTATTATAGACACTGTCCTCACATGCAGATGCCTAAGCTGCAGGGACATGGCTGGATTTCTGAATTTGTCACTGTTTATATGCTAGTTTTTAACAAAAACCTAGTGTGAAATAAGAAGCAAAAATCACAATTTCTTCAATATTATTGAGTCAATCAAGCTAAAAGCTCCAACAGAGAAACCATTCTAGGAAGCCTCCCATTAACATTGTTCTCTTTTCAGTCTTAAGGTACCAATAAGGTCCCCTGGGTAGACAGCAGAGGAACTCAAGGTTCTTTTTTCCAAATATAAAATCATCTTATGTTCAAAGCAGAAAGGACATAAGGAAATGAATCACATCTGTATAATTAAATTTTTCAGCTAAGATCTGAAAATGTATGGCTGCTTTCCACATTTTCTTTCAGGGTGCTAATGCAAATTGTTTCTACACAGCAGGCTGAACCTTCTGTTTCCTCTCAACAACTTGTACAGTGCTGATTTTTCAGTGCAAAAATCATAGTCTGATCTGGGCAGCTAATACTGTTACAATGATTATAAGAATACTTATCTAGATTACTAAGAGTAATAGTATTCATAAGCAGCATGGGCAATATGAAACTTAGCACTTTGTTAATTCCACAATCCTTACACAACCTAATATGCCACAGATATTATGGAACTGCAGTTACACAATGGCTTCCATTAAATAAAAAATTACATGTTTTTTAATTTAAAATGTGTGAACTATTAGTCCGTTTTTCAAAACATCTAAGATAGGATTGACAGCAAATTCAAAGTAATTCTCCATGTTACTGTTAGAATAGAATTTCACTTCTGTTTAAAGCATGATAATATACAGAATGCAATGGGAAGTCTTTTAAATTTTTAAAGAAATATTCAATTTGTGTGTATTTTCCTGTGTTTTATTACAGCACTATCAATCACTGTAGTTATTTTGGAATACTGTACATATGAATTAAATTAAGGAAACAGAGCTATTAGGAGAAAATATGCAACTAAAATCACTCCCTGTTTTTTCTTAATCCTAAACCTGACCTTGTTAACAAGCAGGTGCAAGACTTCACACCACAACCAAGAACAGTAAAGAAGCATGCTGACCTCATTTTTCCTCTAATTGTTCTTTTCTCCAAATTGTATCAGCTCCTGTTTGTTTTATGTGATATTTCACCATCATTCCCTTTTATTCTTTTCAAGTTTATTGTACTCAT
Source organism: Caloenas nicobarica (assembly GCF_036013445.1). Lineage (NCBI taxonomy): Eukaryota > Metazoa > Chordata > Aves > Columbiformes > Columbidae > Caloenas > Caloenas nicobarica. The sequence goes on along the minus strand of NC_088246.1, from coordinate 32,975,916 downwards.
AGAGTACAATCCTTTGATCTCCCACATCACACGAAAGTAATCTATGAGAATATAGCATATGCCACGATATGAGAAATACACCCCAGTTGAATTCCTCAGTCAAAAGAATTACATACCTATGGCATCCCCTGTGACAGTTCTCTGCAGTGAATTATTCCCATGTTGTTATTGACTATAGCAATGAACAGTCACACTCAAAAAGCCACATGTATATAACTTACGTAGGTAACGTCCTTATTAACTCTTTCTGTCTGCTTTACCGGGGTAAAGGATGCCAGAAAGTAATCTATGATTACATAAACAGGTAAAGCATCCAGCATTGAATTAAGTGTTCTTTGTGGTATTTATCTTCCAGTTACCCTCTTGTTATCAAAGAGCGTAAAAAAAATGTAATGAACAACAGAATGCAGTGCTGCCAAAACATACGTCATGCTCGTTGCATCTAAAAGTGACTTACTGAACCCAAGTGGTTCAATTTACCTCTTCTTTACACATTCTAAAATGATACAAAGGAGGAATAATTAAAAGCAGAATCAAAATCTACCTGAAAATTTTAACATGAGAGCAGACAGATACACAGAAAGATGACATCTAACAGCCATTTTTTTAGATGCGTCACTTTAAAGATGCAGGAATTTCACAGAATTAGTGAAAGTAAAGAAGCTCAAAATTTATTCTTCTCTCAGCCAGCGATTTACTGTGTGGTCTCTATAGTGTTTTGAAAATGCACAACACAACACCAGTATGTCAGGTCATGACTACTTGATGATTATTTTGTTAGACTTCTTTATTAAATTGTAGATTTCCAAGCAATTTTAAGTAAGGTGGAAATTATGTAACTGTGTAGCCCCGAGCCCCCCACCTATTAAAAAAAACCCCTTTTTGGTAATAAGCATTGTACGACTTTAAAAACATCGTTCAAAACCTTGGGAATAAGTGGTTTAAACATCCAGGAAATTTTTTCCTGCAGTAAAATGCTTCCTCAGTCACTATCTTCTGCTTGGCTTACACCACTCACCTAAGCTTAATTTTACCCTATAAATTAAATCACCAGTAGATGTTATAATTCTGTTTCTTCTATTGAAGACAGCATTAGGCATGTGTGCCAGGTATGAATTAAATCACCAATAGAGTATATAATCTCACTTCTCCTAGTCAATAGTTTCCAGTATACTATAATATTATTATAGCATAATAATAAATCTCTAAATCACATTAGTCTCTACAAAATGTGAATGTAGCTGAAAGTACAGCCAGATAAGGATTATGTCTTACAACATTAATGGCCCAAACTACCTCTTAGGTAGCATGATATCAAAAGGAAGTTTCTGTCTTGTTATTTAGTTATAAAAAGTGAGAGCAAACAAAATGTTCTGTTTAATAAAGAGTAGAACATCTACTCATCTGGAAACATTGCTTGTAAGAATTCTCACACTCTCACACTATGACACCTACACCACTATTTTCTCACAAAACAACCTGTAGTATTAGAAGGGAAATTATTTTTTTCTGATAATTGTAATGAATTATGATGATCTGAAAAGATATTTTCTCAGCTCAGAGAGAGATTAATTAGTGCTAATACAATATACATCAAGATATATGCAGCTCCCTGTGATGCTGGCTAGGAGTTTAGCAGGTTAAAATTTCACAAACTGTTGATAAAAATATTAAAACCTGCTGCTTTTCTTTAAAGCATATAACCAACTTGCCATTCTACTAACATAAAACATGTTAAAACGACAGGCCATATGAAAGGGAAGAAAACAAGAAGCCTTCAGGCTTCTTGAATAAGAGTCCTTTGTGTTAAAAAATCTTTAGCTATACATACATAAAATTTGCATTATAGCATACATATTATTTATAAAATAACGTAAGTTGGAACTATCTCAAATTACAGAAGCCTTCTTTGTGAAACAGTGTTGCCTTAAGGAAAGGGCTGAATATTCTGCAGAATGTATGTTTGTGACATTTCTAATTTTTATGAAGGAGTCCAAGACATTTCTAAGCTTTTAAGAAAAACAGAAATATTAGCTCCATGAAAAAAATAGAAAAGTTCACAGAGTAAACAGCATCAGAACTGATTTTTCAGTCCTCCCTAGTTTGTCTGCCGAGCTCATGGAAAAAACGTTTGTGTATCTTGATCTGAACTTCACTGTTTCAATCCCACTAGCAAGTAATATTCATCATTTCTTTTATTATGTGCTAGTGTTGGTAATATGGGATCTGGCCCAAATTGGCCAATATTATACACTTTCATTGGTCTTGGGAGGTCCAATCCTGCAAACATAAATGCACATGTTAACTTTACTTGGGCCAGTAGTCTGATTGACTTAATAATGATTTAACATGCAAATATATTCAGTCACGCATTTAAGCATTTGCAGGATCTGTCCCAGGTTTCCTGACAGCAGTCTTCCCAGGGACCTCAGTGGCCCCAGACACTGGATCCTGAATCTTGAGAGATGTCCCTCCTCCTATCGACTGTCTAGATTTGAAAACCCATTCAGGCACACAAGTTCAGCTTTTTTTTTTTTTTTTTTTTTTCCCCAGCAGCACCACCAGCTGGAGCAGCTAAAAAGATTAGGACCAAACTCTGAAAGTAATTATCCTGAAGAGAATAACTCACAACTAACATTGCTAGAATACCTCAGTTGTTGCTTGCCCTTACAGTATTTCACAGGAGCCTTTCTGGTTTTGGAGAGCACATTACAAGTTACCCTCAAGATATCAGGCTGGCTGTAAGGAGTCGGTTCTGTGGGGTGTCAGGTCTGCAAACACACCATAGGGGTTTCCTCACTTATTCCCACTTCAAAGAAGCATTAAGAACAATTTCTCTTTATTACAGATTTTAACTAGATTTCTTTCCCCTGTGATGATTAATTAGGCGTTTGTTACAATTTGCCTTCTTTCCACCTCTAAGAATAAGTGTCCCCTTCTGCTAATCAGACACAAACAAAATGTTTTGAAAAGTAATCACTTGCTAAAAAAAATGGAAATTGGGCTTCTGTGTTGTGAGGAATGTACACACATAGCACAGTGAAATTTAACACGGGTAAATGATCTGACTACCTCAAAGTGAAGTTTTTGCCTTCCTACAGTGGCCTTTCACCCTGCCCTTTCCTCCAATCTGAGGAGAGCTGATGTTGATGGAACATATAATGGCTCCTTTCCTGTGTAGTAAAGTCAGCAATAAAGCTCAGTAATTAAGGTGACCGGGGAGGCCCAGCCCAGCAGGCTAGTGGTGTGGCGAACACTTTCAGAACTTCAAACAATATCAAAGTCACTGAAAAACGGGCCTAGTTCAGGACTGGTTTGAATTAAGCCTCACTTCCACACGCACTTTTCAAATCCAAGCTCAAACAAGAAAGCCAAGGCCTTCTGGATTTCATTAGAGCCAATTATCTTATCTGTTTCATCTCAGGCCTGACCCTAAGGCTGGCAAACAGCTATTCAGTGCGTTTGTGTGGTTGTTTGAGAAAGCCTCCAGCTAGCCAATGGCCTGAGGAACTGCTAATTAAAACACAGTTGCCCCCTGCCTCTAGTGATTAAATATTTTCGAGCTTTTGTAAATAATTTTTCCATTCTTTGCCCCAAGCCTCAGAGGTCCAATACATGCAGTAATTTATTTAGTTTGTCAAAGAATAGTGCTGGAAATAAAACTAAAATAGAAACTTAGGAAACTCTTATATCTTGCTTAAATTCTGCAAGTAATATTCTACGACCCTGCAAAACTTGTATACTGTTTCCTATGTAATTAAGCCTTAATAACCTTATTGTGTTTGAAGCGATACAGTGTGCAACAGGCCCTACATTTTGTTGATAATCATCATGTTTCCTCAGATGTCAACAAGATACATATGGTCATGGGCTTAATGAGATCTCAGACACTGTGGAAATGATATTGAGCAATATCTGTGCTCCTGAGACGAGTTGACAGAAGGTGGATCACACTTCCAAAGCCTGTTTGGGGAAGGAGTCAATCTCACCAGTAGCATATCCACATGCCTCAGCTGACAAAGAACAGTTCCATAATACAGGTCTGTGTCACCATGTCGCAAATAAATTCTGGTCATTCAAATTTGCATAAAAGACAAAGAACTACGTCTTTCACCTGGGCTAGAGGACTCAATCCTCGCATCTCCCTCTTTCGAGCCCTGGGAAGACACCCCCTTTTGCATCAGATCAGGGGACCTGGTTCCAGCTTTGGTCCCAGTCAATGCACCAGCTCATGTGACCCCATTTCTCACATGCAGCCACAATCACCAGTATTGGGGGTGTGTACCATCATACAAAATGATGAGGAGAGGAACAGCTTACAGCATCTGCCAGAGTAATCTTTTAACTCCTTACATCTTACTATTATCCTTAATTATAAAAACCAAAATTATATTAGTACAATGCATTGGAGGTATTGTCACGAACCAAAGCCTCATTTCGTAAGACACTGCAAAAAAGGAATAAAAAGATGGCTGCTGTCTATAGACTCTATGGGGACTTGGGGAACTACAGGCAGAAGCTGTACAAGCTAGAAAATTAGAAGTAATCTTAGCAATATAGGAATTTAACTGCTATCAAGTTTTGTGGGAGGCAATATAGCAAAATAGAAATATTATAAAAGATTTCAAGGAGGCTAATGAAGTAGTTTTGTAACTGCTCATGAGAATACCCCACAAGTATGAACATTATCACTGGAAAAAGCAGAAACTGTACCTGGTACCATGCTCTGGAAAATGAAATTCAGAGGCGTGTTCTGAGAATGACATTGCAATAATAAACAAAATGGCAGAAGCTTAGAAATCACTTTTGCTGGTTGGAATGGTAGTACATTCTGTATTTCGCAGACATGCTACAGAAAGAATTTGCAAAATTTAGACACTGCTGGGTTGTGACTTCCAACAGAGAAGGTCAAAGGTAACACAAGGACTTGTCTGAGTGACAGACAGAAAGATGGTTCTGCCTATAGAGAGTGGCAGTAGGAATGTCTTGGGGGTAAAAGCTTGGTAAAGTTGAGCTTGAGCTAAAGCCAGATTTCCTTGATTAGTGTACCATAAAGTTACTATACGTTTTCATACTGCACAGAGGAAACATACATA